>NC_063161.1:107633528-108314242 GCF_023159225.1 Perognathus longimembris pacificus
AAAGCAATATATTAATCCTGGGTCAGGAAAGCTGAGGTTAATAGTCACATTTGTATGAAGCAATCTCAATTCCTTGATCTTGAGAGTTTATGAGAACACAGGAGAGAAAAATGGGAAGGTAAAATCTTAATTTATGCCAAAGAGTTGTTAAGACTAGATGCACACTTAACTTTTAACACACTGAATATAAAATAACATGCTGATTTCATACCATTGTGCTTTTACCACATGCTGCATATTTGAACCTTATGGAAACACACTGAATATAAAATAACATACTGGTGTACTTTTACCACATGTTGCATATTTGAACCTTATGGAAATTTTTATAGGCACCTTTATTTGCATCGAACATTGGGCTGAAAACCTATTGTTATGCTTTTAAATCTTACCAACAACCACGCGCGCGCGCGCGCGCGCACACACACACACACACACACACACACAAAAATACCTGAGCGCTCTTAAAATTGCTTTGATTGGCCATTTAAAATTTTCTGGAATTCCAGCGGCAAATGATATTAATTTGCCCATAATAGAACCACGTGGTTGAATAAAAAACAAAAGGGAAACCTGTTAATTATACACTCCCAACATGACAATTTTTTAAATCACAGTGGACAAGCAAACCCTTTTATCCATTCAGAAAAACTCCAGTTGATTTCGTATCTTTGAACTGGTAAACATGGAAGGAAGTTCAATCAAATTACCTATTGTTGTATCAAAACTCTTTGTTTTCCTTTTAATATTCCATTTTAGTTTATAATTTGAGACTTTCCTGGTTCCAACCCCGTCTGCAGCTGTAAGTCTGACACAGAGAGAAAACGTGCAGGCAAGCACAGCGGGGTGCTAGCCCCTCTCAGCTGCAGCGCAATCGATGGAGGCCTGTTAGTCTGAGTCCCCGCCCAGCCCAGGGGAGTCTGGCACGCCCCTCACCTGGGGGGAATGGGTGGGGCCCTGCCTCCAATATGGTGTACCCCATTGCGCTCCACGTGTGTGTTAAGTCAGAGAAATCAGGATTCAACCAACTCACCCTAATTTCTGAGCTTAACGACCATCGGCGGGCACAAAGCAGTTTGCCGGCCTGCAGCAGGTCCAGCCACTCCGGGGCTGCTGCCACCGCTGCTGCCGCCCGCGCACCCCAACGGGGACGCCGGCCCATGGCCTAAACTGCACGCCACGCCTTTTTTTTTTTTTTTTAATTCTATCTGCAGGCTGGGGCTGCAGGCAAGCTGCTGGCTCCAGCCCAGCCACTGTAAACACAAGCCTGGCCAAAACAGCAGCAATCCCCAAAGCTCTGCCGCTGCCATGCCACAGCTTCCCACATGGCGGAACCGCGCTTCCGCCATGCCGTGCTCGGCCCGCCACACTCGGCTGCCCAAATGCTACCGCAAAAGACCCTGGTGCCGCCCGAGGCCACGCTGGCCCCAGCGCACGCAGCTCGCAAACCCGGGGCCGCGCGGAGCCCAGAATGTACTCATGCTCAGCCCGCGCTCGGCCACCCACTGCTTCTCAAGCACCACTGCGGGTGCCGGGCCGCCGTCTGGCCCGGGGCGCGCAGAGCAGAACAGACCCCAGCCCGGGGTCGCCGTCCTCTCACTCCGGCACTGACACGTTTCCGCGGGAGGCGCGCCCCGCTCCCTCCGCCGCCTGGCGCCAAATCGCCACGGCGGGGCAACTCTCTGACCGCGTCCCGCGAGCCCATGTCTGGCCTGTCTTGTCTCCATGCTTCTGCCCCATCTGGATGGGCAGGACCCTCCTCTAAAACCCTATTTAGCACAATCTGTGGGGATACTGTACCCCGAACTTCTCGGCCGTATGATTCGCCCCACGTTGGGCGCCATAATGTTGGGGTTTGGACAACCCCTTTCTCCCCCCACGGGGAGAATGGTAACCACAAACTCTATGAAAGAGCACTCAGCCTGGCCCTCTGCCAGCGGAAGGCCAAAGGCGTGCTCACATGGGCAAGCGCTAAGTTGAGGAAGGGTTGCTGAAGCCTCCCCTCCCCCCAGTCCCCCCACATGTTACCAAGGGCGGAGGCGAAAAGGAAGGCATCAGGGACACGCTGCGGTGGTGGGAAGCGTCTCAAAGACTTTAATATGGAAGGGCACTTATATAGAAGTAATGGCGGGAAAGAAAGGGGGCTGGCCAAAGGGCCAGTCATAGGCTAGGGGTCACGTTCATCAAGTGACATCACGAAACTTCCCTTTGTGGGCCGGACAACCCCATCATGGTGGCACGCACGTGTTCACCTCCCAAGGGGTGGAGGCCAGAAGGTGGGAGGGACTTCCATTGTCCCAAGGCTGGTGGAAGGGCAGCCTTCCCCAGGCCATAATAATCCCCAACACATGGGATGTTGAAAGTAGTTACAACTGTGATATAACAATCATTTCCATAAAATGGAGTTCATTTCACTTAGCATCATCTTATGTGATCATAAGGGTATAGCTATTGGGCTCTTGTGATCCTCTGCTGTGACTTGCCTAAACCTGTGCTAATTATTCCCAATAAGGGAGACCATAGAGTCCATGTTTCTTTGGGTCTGGCTCACTTCACTTAGTATAATTTTTTCCAAGTCCTTCTATTTCCTTACAAATGGGGCAATGTCATTCTTTCTGATAGAGGCATAAAATTCAATGTGTATATGTACCACATTTTCCTTATCCATTCTTCTACTGAGGGGCATCTGGGTTGGTTCCAGATACTAACTGTTTCTTGAGAGTTGTTTTTGTTTGTGTGTGCTGGTACTAGGGCTTGAAATTAGGGGCTCATGTTCTTATTTGGCATTTTCTGCTCAAAGCTAGTGCTCTTCCTACATTTCCATTTTCAGCGTTTTGTGATTTATTTGAAGATAAGAGTCTCACAGACTTTTCTGCTTGGGCTGGCTTTGAACAGTAATCTTCAGATCTCAGCCTCCTAAGTAGCTATAACTATAAGCATGGGCCATCTATAATCACCGATCGCTGGCAGGGAGTGCCTTTTTTGGCTGGTCCTGGGGCTTGAACTCAGGGCCTGGGAACCATCCCTGAACTTTTTTGCTCAAGGTTAGTACTATACTACTTGAACCACAACTCTACTTCTGGCCTTTTGAGTGATTAATTGGAGACGAGAATTTCACAGGTTTTCCTGCCTGGGCTGGCTTTAAATCATCATCCTCAGATCTTGGCCTCCTGAGAACCTGGGATTATAGACATGAGCCACTAGCTCCTGGCCACATTTATTTTACCACTAAGCCACATTCCCAGCCCCTGTTTTTTTTTAAATTTATTTTATTAATTAAATTTTGTTGACAAGGTGTTGTGCAAAAGGTATAGTTACATAATAAAGCAGGGAGTACATTTCTTGTGATATCTTACACCCTCGTTTTTCTTTCCCTTCCCTAGATCAGGTAGGCATATATACAATATCCAGTGTACCAAACTCACCAGTACGTAACCACCTATGTGGTTACTGTTTTTTATTTTAGAAGATCACACCACTAAGAGAGTTTGCCTTGAGTTTAACAGTAGTTACTCTTGGAGATGTACTGAGTGCATTTTGCATTGTTATGAACTTTTTAATAGGGAAAATGTGTTATATATAGGATGTGAAGTGTACCCCCCCCCCCACACACGAAGGCTCATGCAGTAAAGGCTTGGTTCATAATATATTGGGAGTTGGTCATTGTAGATGTGTGTTTAGGGCTGTGTCTTGTCTTGTGCCTTTCTCTGTCTCCTTCTCTATTTCTTAGCCACCATAAGGTGACGCATGCTGCTTCTCCATGCCATCCTCTCCCTTGCTGTAGCCCAGGAACGATGTAGCCAGCCAACCATGGTCTGTAACTGCTGAAAACATGAGCCAAAATAAATAATTCCTTCTTTGAAACACATATGTTTTACGGTTTAATTTTGCATTTGAAACTAATCAGAACCATGAAATTGGTTAATTCATTAGGGAGTTAAAGATTGATTTGCTTAAAAATTGTTACTATAAGGGTGATGTACAGAGGGGTTATAGTTACATAAGTCAGGTAATGAGTACATTTCTTGCTGTGTTTTGTTTTTTGCCAGTCTTGAACTCAGGGCCCTGAGCACTGTCCCTGGCTTCTTTTTGCTCAAGGCTAGCACTCTACCACTTGAGCCACAGCGCTACTTCAGGTTTTTTCTATATATGTGGTGCTGAGGAATCGAACCCAGGGCTTCATGTATATGAGATGAGCACTTTGCCACTAGGCCATATTCCCAGCCCATGAGTACATTTCTTTATAGACAATGTCACCCCTTCCCTCCTTCTCTCCCAGTTTGCTTTTTGTTTGTTTGTTTGTTTGTGTCAGTTCTGTGACTTGAACTCAGGATCTGGGTGCTGAATTATCAGATCTCAGTATCCTGAATAGCTAGGATTGTAGGTCTGAGCCTCTGGTGCCTGGTTTAGTTTGCTTTTTAAGTGTGAAGTCGAACATCGTGTAGGAAGTAAATGGATAGTAAAGAAAGATACTTTTAACTTGAGAATAAAAACCCCAGTTGGTCCAAATTTTGGACCCTTTATAATTAGTTATCTAGTCCTACTAATAAGGTAAATGTAAGCTATTTTAATTAACCAAGTTCTTTCTGCTTTCAAAGACACTTGTGTCTAGAATGCTATTTGTCACTGAAAATGTAAATTAGTAAATTTATTTCAACAGTGCAGTATATGGTTTATTTTCACTTTCACTAGTACAAAATACTTTTATGGAATTTTTTTGAGTTTTTGTACAAAGGAATTTCAATTACACAGCAAAGCTTTAAAATATTCTCATTAGTTCAGTTGGCAAGGGTGTTCTTTAGAAGTGAGTTGTTTAATCTCTATTTTATAGCTATCTTTCTGCTATTGATTTGCTATCCCATTGAAATATGAAAGCATACATTGAATGATGTATATTCTTGAAAATTTGCTAAGGTGTACTTTATGGCCCAGAATGTGTTTATGTTGCAAAGATCCCATGTAAGTATGAGTAGAATGTGCATTCTATTCAGTAAAGTGATCCACAGATGTCAATTACATCCAGGAGAATGATGGTGCTGTTGAGTTCAACTATATCCTTCCTGATATCCTGCCTGATAAACCTTTCCATTACTGGCAGAGGGCCTTTGAAGTTTCCAAATATAATAAGAGGTTTATCTATTTCTCCTTGCAGTTCTATCATTTTTGCCTTATGTATTTTGATGCTGTGTTATTAGTGACATACACATTAAGATTATCATGTCTTCCTGAAGAATTAACTCCTTCATCATCCTGTGATGCCCTACTTTAACTCTGATAATTTTCCATTCTCTGGCAGACTGAGATCTGCTTCACATGAAATGAATGCAACTAGTTCAGAATCTTTTAAATGAGGGTTATTATGGGATACAGTACTCTATCCTTTAATTTTAATTTATGTTTCTTTTGTATTTCTTTAAGTAACTTACAATTACGTCTTGATTTTTTAATTCACTCTGACAGTCTCTGCCTTTTAATGTACACATTAAATTATTTTTTGTTTTTAGAGATGATGGGGATTAAAATCAGAGTCTCACACAGGCTAAGCACACCATCTTCCTCTCAGCTCACTTCCAGTCACATATACAGTATTGCGGTATTGAAATACAGTATTGAAAGCATTTTTTTTTGTTTTTTTTGGCCAGTCCTGGGGCTTGGACTCAGGGCCTGAGCACTGTCCCTGGCTTCTTTTTGCTCAAGGCTAGCACTCTGCCACTTGAGTCACAGAGCCACTTCTGGCCATTTTCTGCATATGTGGTGTTGGGGAATTGAACCCAGGGCCTCATGTATGCGAGGCAAGCACTCTTGCCACTAGGCCATATCCCCAGCCCTTGAAAGCATTTATTGATAAAATTGGAGTAATATTACTACTGCTGTTACTAATTTCTATTTATTGCCTTTGTTCTTGGCTTATATTATAGTCTTTGCTTTCTGCTCTTCTTATATCTTTTCTCATTTTGAGATTTTTATATTATTCCATCTTCTTTTCTTTCTTAGCATATCAATTATATTTCTTTAAACTTTTTAAAGTTGTTGCTCTAGCATTTGCAATATTTATTTCAATGACTTTGGATCCACTTTCACCTATGCCAGCACTGGATGATACTGAAGTAGTTATATCGATTTCAGACTGAGCAGACCTTGGAGAAGGGGAGATGTTCAAGCCTAAAGCATGCCATTGCATGGTGGAGGCGAATCAGCTCTCCAGGAAGACACCACAGTCATAAACAACAAGTTGTATCTTTAGACCATGGCTTGCTTTCATCACAGCCCTGAGAGAGCTGTGGTCCCCAAGTACATGGCTGTTGCTATTACTTTGAATAAACTCTTATCCGTTAGATCAATTAAGAATAAGCAATAGAAAGTTTACAATTATATCTTTCAAGCTGAGCACCAGCCTTGAACCAGGATCCTCAGATCTAAGCCATATCAGGTAGGAAAATCTGTGAAATTCTTACCTCCAATTAATCATCAAAAAGCCAGAAATGGAGCTATGCCTCATGTAGTAGAGTGCTTTTCTTGGGTGAAAAAGCAAAGGGACAGTGTCCAGGCCCTGAGTTCAAGCCCCAGTACCAGTGTGTGTGTGCACCCACACACATACTTACCTCCCTTAAAATCTATCATACTTTTCTTTTATTGTGTTCACCTCACTCACTGAACTACATAAATTTCCTTCTCTCTGAAGTCCTTCTTCGAACATTTGCTGTAGGCAAGGCTACTAGTAAGAATTTCCCTGGATGTGTGTTTGTCTGAGAAAGTCTTCATTTCTCCCTCATATCAAGTTTTTCCTATCCTTTTCTGTTGCCAGCTACATGTAATACTAATCATTTTTATACATAAAGTTCAGTGTAATTGAACATGGTTATATTGTTGGGCAAATACCACTACTATCCTTCTCGAGCTCTTTAAAACTGAAACTCTACCCATTAAACAATAATTTCTCATTACCCTGTAAGTAAAACCATTAAGTATTTTTTTAAAATTGGTTTACTTCATTTAGCATAATGTCCTCAAAGTCTATCCTTGTTGTAGCTCACTGTAGAATTTATTTTCTTTTTAACACTGAATAATATTTCACTCTATGAAGAGACAACACTTCATGGATCCATTACTGTGGAATTCATTTCCTTCTTAAGACTGAATAATATTTCACTCTATGAATAGATCACAATTCATGGATCCCTTCATCCATCACTGAGTAGTCAGGTTGTTTGAATTTTTAAATCTATTGTGAATGATGTTGCTCTAAGTATGGGTGTGGAAATACCTCTTTCAGATCCTTCTTCTGTTCTTTGGAGTATATATGCAGAGTTTGAATTACTTGATCATGTAGTAATCAAGTTTTAATATTTTTAAATTGTATATATACTTGTTTAATTCACATTCAGAATTTTTAAACTATCTTGTAGTTGTTGTACAAAATACGTCTTGATTAATGTCACACCTTTTAACATTCTCACTCATCCTTCCAACTCAAAAACTTTCCTCTCAATTTTTTTGTGCTGGTCCTGTGCCTTGAACTCTGGGCCTAAGCACTCTCCGTAAGCTTCTTTGCTTGAGGTTAGCATTCTACCACTTGAAAGCTACAGCACTACTTCTGTTTTTTCTGTGATTAATAAGAGTCACAGGCTGGCTTTGAACCACCTTCTTCAGATATCAGCCTCCTGAATAGCTAGGATTACAGGCATGAGCCACCAGAGCCTGGCTTTCCTCTCGATTTTTAATCTTTGAGGAATTATAGTCCTGCTTTCTACAAAGTTGATGAAATTTTACATTCTCACCACATGAGTTTCAATACCCCTATGTTTTTATCAGCACCTGTTACATAATTTTATTTCATAGTAACCATCCTAAGAATAAGAGGTGGTATCTTGTTCTAGTTTCTTTCTTCTTTTTTTTTTTTTTCATCCTAATGGTGTTGAACTCAGGGCCTAGTACTTGCTAGGCTGGTACTCTATCAATGAACAATGCTTCTAACCCTGCTTTGCACTGGTTATTTTTAGCAAAGGGTCTCACTTCCAATTCAGGCTCATGCCTAAGCTGTAAGCTATGTTTAGGCTTTCTAACATTGCTGGAATCCCAGGTGCCTGCTACTATTCCAGCTTCCCTCTGTGGAGATTGTCTCACAGATTGGAACCATGATCCTCTCAATCACAGCCTCTTCCATAGTTAGAATAGCAGGAAGACATCACTGAATTGAGAAGGAACCTCTCAAACTTTTCTTCCTGGGATGGCCTCAAATCAAGACCCTATAGGTCTCACTCCCAAGTAGGTAGGACCACTGGTATGAACCACTGACACTAGGCCTTGTTCTAGTTTCAATTTGCATTTTCCTCATGTTTAGTGATATTGAGTACCTCTTTATGTGTTTTTAGTCCGTTTGTGTTTCTTCTCTAGAGAAATATTTAATCAAGTCCTTTGCTCCTTGCTATCCCTCCAGTATGAGTGTTTTAACTAAGGGCATAAAGCTATTTAGCTTGCTGGTACAGCTGGCACTCTACCACTTAAGCCATGTCTCCAGCACTGGGGTGTGTGTGTGTGTGTGTGTGTGTGTGTGTGTGTGTGTGTGTGTGTGTGTGTTTTCTGGTTATTTCTGAGATGGAGTCTCTCCAGGCTGGCTTTGAACTACATGATTCTGCAGACCGGGTTGCTGCCGTGGGTGGTCGTCAGAGATGAGAGGGCCAGTGGAGCTGGGTATGGGCAGTTTTGAGGCCTACAGGGGAAAGAAATAAAAGGTGATATTTGGAGATTTTTTTTCCAATTACTTTTCCTTCTTCACTGAAGACCCCTGGCACAATCTCTGCAGCAGAGCTCTTGAACCCATCATGAAACATAGTCACCTGTATTGGCCCAGGAAAGCCAGGTCCTGTGTGTGTGTGTGTGTGTGTGTGTGTGTGTGTGTGTGTGTGTGAGAGAGAGAGAGAGAGAGAGAGAGAGAGAGAGAGAGAGAGAGACCAGGTGTCCTTCTCTCTCACTGGCTCCCCATAATGGGCTTCAAAGGCACACACAGGAAGGAAAGCAGGAAGACTCCCACCTATATAGAGCAGATGCCACATGAGCAGGTGGGGAGTCAGAGCTGAACAGTTTCATCCCCAGATCACTGGGCCAGAGGAAAAAAATAAGCCACAGAAGGTCCAGAATGTAGCAGACACCCTCAATGTTTGTGCCTTGCAGTGACTGAAAGAGATGTATGTTAGGAAAGATCAAGCAGATGAAAGGAGAGAACGAAGGCAGAGGCCTCTACAGGCCAGAACAAGCTGTAATCACTGCTGCAAAGGGGCTCCATGGAACACTGAGCAGGGGCGAAGAAACAAGGAGGGGGAAATGTGGGGAGTTTAGCTTTTTAAACATTCAAGAGTGAGATAATTTTTGGAATTGCTGTCCTGTTGGGGATTGCTTTATGGTGCAAACTGTCCTGATTGGGGTTTTATGGTAGGGGGATCCTTCTGACTCTGACAGTCATGTACTTTCAGATAAGGTGAAGTTTCCTGAAAACCAGGAGGGGTCCCTGGGCAAGAGCCATGGGAGCAATATTGAGCTAAGAAAACAAAGCACATTCATATCATTTGATACCCTGAAAGGATACAGACAGTTGAGAGGTATTGTGGTCTTTCCTGGCTACTTCCTGCTGACATGTGGGGGTCACTGGGGCTGGGGTCTTCAGGGTCCAGGGCTGTGTTTAACCAAAGCCTCGGGATGCCTGCAGTCATAGGGTGGCCTTGGCTTGCTCCTGGCTTGTGGCCTATGTGATTGCTGTTTTGTGATCAGTGAAAATTTTATGACAAAGTTTTTTTTTTGTTGGTCATGGGGCTTGAACTCTGGGCCTGGACATTGTTCCTGACCTCTGCAGCTCAAGGCTAGTGCTCTACTACTTGAACCACAGTGCCACTTGTGGTTTTCTGGTGGTTTATTGGAGGTAAGAGTCTCATGGACTTTTCTGCCTAGGCTGGCTTTGAACCACAGTCCTCAGGTTTCAGCCTCCCAAGTAACTAGGATTACAGGCATGAGCCACCAGCACCCAGCTTAAGATTTTTTTTTTTTTTTTTTTTGCCAGTCCTGGGCCTTGGACTCAGGGCCTGAGCACTGTCCCTGGCTTCTTTTTGCTCAAGGCTAGCACTCTGCCACCTGAGCCACAGCGCCACTTCTGGCTGTTTTTTCTGTATATGTGGTGCTGGGGAATTGAACCCAGGGCCTCATGTATACGAGACAAGCACTCTTGCCACTAGGCCATACCCCCAGCCCCAAGATTTTTTTTTTTTGTTTTTTTTGTTTTTTTTTTTTGGCCAGTCCTGGGCCTTGGACTCAGGGCCTGAGCACTGTCCCTGGCTTCTTCCCGCTCAAGGCTAGCACTCTGCCACTTGAGCCACAGCGCCACTTCTGGCCATTTTCTGTATATGTGGTGCTGGGGAATCGAACCTAGGGCCTCGTGTATCCGAGGCAGGCACTCTTGCCGCTAGGCTATATCCCCAGCCCCCCCAAGATTTTTTAATAGGGTAAAAAAGTTAAGGTAAGAATGACACTAGAGATGGAGTTATCAATGGCAGAAGCCGGGAGGGAGATCCGACTCCGGACATTACTCCACTGACTAAAAGGTTAGGATCAGAATGATTACAAGAAATGGAGTTATCAATGGTAGGACACGTGGAGGCCCAACTCCAGATGCTCCTCCATTGATTCCCAGAGTTTGCTTGGTAGAAGGCAGGTGAGGAAAACAAGGAGTTTGACACGTCCAGTTACAGTCATGTCATGATGTCCAGGTGAATGTGAGGCTTCCACCCCGAAGCAGGGACTCTTCACTTAGGGTCCTTGGCTTCAATAAAAAAAAAAAAAAAAAAAAAAAAAAAAAAAAAAAAAAAACTTGGCAGAGCTTTATTAACTAAGCAAGTAGAAAAACAGACCAGCAGAAAGGCTGCAGTTTTGAGAGAAAAAATTCATCCAGCCACAAATGTTTATCCTTTGCGATAACTGCCAGCAGGAGCTATTTTTCTAAGGATTTGCTTTTCCAGGATACACATCTCCCCCCCTTCCCCTTTGTATGGTGTCCCTTTTCAGGGTTTAGAGCACACTAATTGTCTGTGGCCTGCAGGCAAGGTAGCATTAACCTGGTGTGTAGATCCTGAAGGACAGAGGCAACATTATCTGGGTTTTTGAGATATGCACACAATGTTTAACTTTTTACAATAGATCTATTGTGTCCAAATGGCCAGGTGTTCTTATCTTGAGGCCCTAGAAGAGTGCCTTGAACATTGGCTGGGGACTGGGCTTTCTCCTTACCTTCCTCTCTGACCATTTTTGTTACCTTTCAACTATCCTCCATGACACAATCCTATCAGTTTTACTATAAACAGGACAGAAGTAAGTTCCTGTCCAGTTAGAAAATAGACAGGCATGGATATTATATAGGCATGCTCATGAACCATTTTCTTTTGAACTCCCAGCTTTAATTACTTTTGAAGGGACAAACACAAGTGACTTCATTCAGGATCTGACACCATCCTTTCTTATCTAATCAGTTCTTCCCAATTGCCTCTGAATGGTCTGTCATCTAGCCAGGACTGGCACAGTCCTGGTGGGTCTGGTCCTTGCTGGGAAGATGTGTTCCAGTTGGCTGAATCCCACATTGGAAGGGGGTGACTGACAAGTCAGGAGAGAATCTGTGTCAATAAACCCCTTTACTTTCAATTTAAGCAACAAGGAGATCGATAGAAATACTTTTTAAGCAGGGCTTGCCTTGAACTTATTAAAAATCAAAGTTAAATTTGACAAACTTGTAAGAGTTATCTGTCCCTCTGTGGGTTTGACTGTAATTGCTACAGAAGACCAAATCTGGAAAGACAAAACTTAAGAATAGTTATGATGAGAGTTTTTGAAACAGCAACTGATTAAACAATTTAGTTATTCTTAATTGCATATAGCACTTTAGGATCCTAGATGGCTTACTCTCATACTTGGGGAATAGATATATAATGTGGTCATTTGAAGGATCTCAACATAAACACTTAGATGAATTTTGGTAAAAAAAAAAAAACCAACTTGATAAGCTTAATAGTACACAAGCAATTACTTTTATAGATGGACATAAAGAATGAGATACTGTTTGTATATCAGTATATTGATCTTGACCTTAGGAAAAAATCTTTAGATCAGTTTTTAAATAATAGCCAACTTAATATTTTAATTAACTCTTAGAAAACTTTTGAACTTCAAACAGCATAGTTTTTTTTAAATGTAATGTAACAATTCGTAGGCACATTCATTAAAACCCAAATCTGCTGACCTTCTTTTTTTTTTTTTTTTTTTTTTTTTTGCCAGTCCTGGGCCTTGGACTCAGGGCCCGAGCACTGTCCCTGGCTTCTTTTTGCTCAAGGCTAGCACTCTGCCACTTGAGCCACAGCGCCGCTTCTGGCCATTTTCTGTATATGTGGTGCTGGGGAATTGAACCTAGGGCCTCGTGTATCCGAGGCAGGCACTCTTGCCACTAGGCCATATCCCCAGCCCCAACCTTCTTTGTGGTTTAAGTTTAAAGCTGCCCATTTTTCCTTTTGGTCTATAGAGCCAGTTAACTCTTGGTTACCATTATTAGAAATGCACAGTGATGGGCTGGGAATATGGCCTAATGGTAGAGTGCTTGCCTCGTATACACGAAGCCATGGGTTCAGTTCCTCAGAAAAAGCCAGAAGTGGCACTGTGGCTCAAGTGGTAGAGTGCTAGCCTTAAGCAAAAAGAGGCCAGGGACAGTGCTCAGGCCCTGAGTCCAAGCTCCACAATTGGCAAAAAACAAAACAAAACAGAAAAGCACAATGACTCTCTGGTGTCAGAAATGAATAGACACACAGAAGGTACAGATTTCATCAAGGCAATTTTGTGCAAAGAGTGCAGTTACCCAGAGCTAGTCAGGCACACTGGGCAGAGTAGCCTGCTAGGTTTTTATCCCAATACAAACTGTCCCTCTTCCTTGTCAAGTTAGGCTCACATTCTAAGTATAATTTATTACCAAGGTTAGAAAGAGGGCTATTTCCTAATTTTTTCCAAAGATTTACAATTTTCTCCCTCACAGTTGGCAGAGAGCAGGACTAGGAACAGGGTGGCAGGCAGACAAAGTTGGAAGAAGTTGACAAGATCATTGGAAAGCTCCCACTCAAAAGAGGATCTCTTTCCTTTTGCTGTTTCCATTAATAAAGATTTCTTCTGGAAGCAGCACACTTGGTAATTAACTCCTTTGATTTACATTCCTCACATGGCTGCTGGTCACAAACAGCATGGATAATAGAAAAAAAAAATCACAGTAAGTAAAGTAAGCCAGGCTCAGAGAGATGCCTATTTTCTCTCATATGTGGAATTTAGATCTAAAATAAAAATACACATGTGAATATATGCAGTTTCATTCATATATATGTACAAATAACTGAAGGATGGCATTCTTAGGGGAGAAGTCCAAGGGTGTAACTTCTCTGAACAACTAATGAACTTTTTTTTTTAAGTCCATTGTGGGGCTTGAACTCTGGGCCTGGGTGCTGTCCCTGAGCTCTTCAGCTCAAGGCTAGCGCACTACCATTTGAGCTGTTGTGCCACTTCCGGTTTTTCTGGTGGTTAATAGAAGATAAGAGTCTCATGGATTTTCCTGCCCTGGCTGGTTTTGAACTGTGATCCTCAGATCTCAGCCTCCTGAGTAGCTAGGATTACAGGCCCAAGCTACTGATGCCCGGCCTAATGAACTTGCTAACAAAATGAACACCAGGAA
Source organism: Perognathus longimembris pacificus (assembly GCF_023159225.1). Lineage (NCBI taxonomy): Eukaryota > Metazoa > Chordata > Mammalia > Rodentia > Heteromyidae > Perognathus > Perognathus longimembris. The sequence continues at coordinate 107,647,267 of NC_063161.1, forward strand.
GTGGCATGTTCTGTGGAGGAAGGGGGCAATGAAAAGTGGGAGAGGGGGATGAAAGGTGATCAAAGGCAGTCATTATAATCAATATACATTATATGAAAATTGAACTATGTGACTTGAGGGTAGGGATAGGAAGGGGAAATATTGGGGGAGAATAATCAGGGAAGTGACATTGATCAAGATGCATTACATTCATAATCTAACTTCTGGAATTGGAATCTTTTTTTTTTTGGCCAGTCCTGGGCCTTGGACTCAGGGCCTGAGCACTGTCCCTGGCTTCTTCCCGCTCAAGGCTAGCACTCTGCCACAGCGCCCCTTCTGGCCGTTTTCCACATATGTGGTGCTGGGGAATCAAACGGAGAGCTTCATGTGTAGGAGGCAAGCACTCTTGCCACTAGGCCATATTCCCAAACCCAAGGAATTGGAATCTTTTTGTACAAGTACTTGATAATAATAAATAATTATTTTTTAAAAAGAATCCTGTTGTGTTACATCGCAATAAACAGGTGTTGCCAAGGGCCAGCTGGGAGTCAGCTGAAGGGAGTGGTCTCTGGAGGAGGGAAGGGTCTGCTCCCTCTTGGTAGCAGCTCCTTGTTTAGGAGGGCACTGGAATGAGGTTAATATCCGGGCTTCTCCTGAACTCTATGGTCACTGAGCCTCTTCCCACTAGACCTGCCCCTCCCACCTCTTCTGTGTCTGCTGTGCATTTGGGGGGATGCCAAGGATGAGTTCCCTCAGGGGCAGCAGAGCCTTTGGGCATTCCCATCCCCTCTTCTAGTCAGCCTTGGCACCTCTAACCTCCTGAAACATGAAGGACTGCTCTGAGGCTAACCTCTGTGCCCCTGAGAGCAGACACTGGAAGGGCAAGACCAGGTGCTAGGGAGAAGAGAGAGGGACATCCGGTCTCTCTCCAGACCATCACTGCACTTTAACCAGGGTCTTAGGTACAAAGTCCTACTTTTCAGAGCCTTCCAGCTCTGGAGCCTCCAGCCTCCTCATGCTCTCTCCCAGTCCCTTTTGCATAAAAAAAAGTTAAAAAAACAACACACACCTACCCTGAAACCCACCTGGTGAAAAGAGGTGTTTCCTTTTATACTGCTATTCAAAATCATCACTACAAAAATAAAAAACAAAAAAGAAGAATTTCTAAATAGACACTTTTCCAGACCTTTGTTTTTTGTGTCAGTGTCCACGCTGCAGGTGGAATTTTTGTAATACTTCTGGCAGTTTCTTTCCATGTGTACATACTATATAAACATCTATATTTTTAATCAGAAATTATGAAGAACAAAAACATAAATAAAAAACAAAATACAGAAGCAAGTGCAATACCACTCTTCTCCCATCTCCCACGGTTTCCTTTGTGGCCTGTTTGGTGTCTTTTTTGACCCGTTTACCTCCTCTCTTCTGCTGGTTCTCTGCCCACCCAGTCCCTTCTTTTTTAAAGAGTTTTTCTCCTTTCTCAAGAGGAGTGAAGCTAGCTTTTGAGACTTATTGCAAAGCATTTTGTATACGTAATATATTGTAAGTAAATATTTGTGTAATGGAGATATACTACTGTAAGTTTTGTACTGTACTGGCTGAAGGTCTGTTATAAATAAACATGAATAATTTAACACCAAACAAACAAACAAATCCTGTTGTGTTCTTGTTATTGTTGGTGGTAGTGCTGTTTGTTTTTGCTTTTTTTTTTTTTTTTTTTGCTGGTCCTGGGGCTTGAACTCTCAATGCCTGAGCACTGTCCCTGAGCCTCTTTGTGCTCAAGGCTAGTGCTCTCTACCACTTGAGCCATGGCCCTACTCTGGCTTTTTTTTTTTGAGCAGTTGACTGAAGATAAGAGTCTCCCAGCGACTTTTATGCCCAGGCTGGTTTCAACCTGTGATCCTCAAGCCTTCTGAGTAGCTAGAGTTACAGGTTTGAGCCACCAGTGCCCAATTTGCTTTTGAGGTTTTTTTAGGAGACCTTGGGGGAGGGGCACAGAAAGGAAGGGAAGAAGGGTAAACAAATACAGTCACACTATTCAGTGTATACAATATGGAAGATAAACTATGTAACATATGGGCAGGGATGGAAGGGAGAGACTGTGGAAAAGTGAAGGAAGGGTGACATTGTTCAAAAAAATTAATGACTTATGAAATGGTAACTCCTCTCTGTACAATACCTTAATAATAACAAAATAGTGACGGTGCCTCGCCCTCCGAGACCCGCCCTGGTTCCCAGCAGATGTCAGACTTTGAGGATAAGGCGTGTGAGATGAAACCGGGGGCCTGGTCCGACGAGTCTTCCCAGAGCGAAGACACGAAGACACGAGGAGCAGTAAAGCAGCTGCCAAAAAAAACAAAAAAAAAACAACAGGCTACCCTGCAAGGCGACCGGAAGCAGTTGACGTGGAAGAATAGTTCCTATGGAAAAGTGGAAGGGTTTTGGTCCAAGTGGACCAGTCGCAGTGGAAGAGTGCGCTTGTCCAGCCCCCAGATGGAATGGCAGAACATTGCCCTGGACAGCGAGGAGGGGGAGCAGTTTGACGGGGTGACTGATGACGTGGCCGAGCCCATGCATGGCAGCCTGGCCGGAGTGAAACTGAGCAGTCAGCAGGCCTGAACTGAACGCCTGACTCCTCCACCATGGGCGCAGCGACTGCTCTTTCCCAGCCTGACCACAGAGCTGGCTTTGAACTGCTACTGCCTGTGGGGACTGGCCGGCGGGCTGTTGGGGACAGGTGGCTATTTCTCAGTCTATGGCGCACTATTGATTGGCTGATCTTGCTTCAGACCGTTCTCTGGTAGATATGGTAACTAAATGTGACAAGCCAGTACGGTGGTGGCTCAGGAACGCACGTGTGGAGAGCAGAGGCTTGCTCGATCCTCCTCTCAACCCTCCTTCCCACTGTGATTATGTGGTTGGGTCCCCTTGAGAGGCCGTGTCCCAGCTCACGTGGTGGGGAGTGCAAGCCGGTGTGCAAGCTACCAGTCTAATGTGTATAGTAACTCTGGGAAATCAACCCTTCTTTTTCACGTATTCATTCTGGATAGCTAAAATGTATATTTGTACAGTCTTTTAGACCTATTCAAGTGATGCTTATGATAATTGTTATTGTGTGCTACATCTAGATTAGTTTCTGTCTCTTTCTTTAAGAGTTGCCCTTGCTGTGTAATAAACGCTGTATCTAGCTTACTTGGCAGAAGCTTGGACCTGCGCTAGTATGGACCTTTGGACCGGCTTAGTTTTTGCACATAATCTTGTACAATCCTGGAACAGAGGCCAGCCACATAAGATATATATCTGGACTTCCTTGTATTATAGAATTTTTCTTGTTCTGAGTATCCTTGACATTACAGCTGTCAAAAAACTATTTCAGATACTTTTCTGAAATCTTTTAAGGTTAAAAAAAATCACACACAAGAACTGACTTTGCAGCTACTAATTTTGACAACTTTTAGGTCTGTATAAAAGTGTGATGTGTTAAAGCAGCAAGCACAGTTGTGCTGCGTTTTTGATATTTAGTTTTTTCTTTAGCTGAACACCATCTTGGTGTTTTCATTTATACCATCTAATATATGACACACTGTTGTAGTATGTATAATTTTGTGGTCTTTATTTCCCTTTGTATTCATTTTAAGCATCTGAATAAATTGTTATATTGTGCTTAATGTAAAAAAATAACAAAATAGTAAAATTATTTTTTCTTTTAGAAAAGAATCCTGTATCAGATAAAACTTTCCCTCAAAAGTGAGAGAACCAAATAGGTGTGTGTAAGATCTACCGGGGTGTGTGTGTGGCTCCATGCAGATGCCCCCCACCTGGTTAAGTTTCCACCCAATTACCTGGGTAACTTGCATACCTGGAGACAGTTACTTCCCCCTTCCCTGACATCACATCCTAATCCACCTGGCCACACCTCCCTGCCCCTGCCCTAGATAAGACAGAGTGGGGCAGCAGTCTCCCCTTCTCTTGGGCCATGCATCACCTTGGCCACAGGCCAGCAGTTTGGGAATAAACTTTCTGTCCTGCTTGAATATCACATGGCATTCTCCTTTATCAGCTACCTACTTTAATAAACCTTACAGTCTGTTAACACATACCTGTAATCCCAGCACTAAGGAAGCAGAGGCAGGAGGACTTTGAATTTGAGGCCCATCTGTGCTATGTAGTACGTTCCAGGCCAGCCTGGACTGCAGAGAAAGATTCGGTCTCAGATAACCAAAAACAGCAGCAACAACAAAGAAGTAGAGGAGCAATTCCGATATTTCTAGAAGTTGTGACTGGCTTGGAACAGTGACCTTCCTGGTTCCTACCTCCCCCACAGCTGAAACAGCTCATCCCTCTTAGACTTGTGCTATAAGGATACTCAGGGGAATCCTATGGGGTGAAATAAAAGGACACAAAATGGTACATTGAAAAGAAGGAGGAAAGGAGGGAAGGAAAAGATTTCTATAAAGAAGTACATGGACAATCATGAAATCTGACATTGTAACAATGGGTTGTAAATTTAATTTTTTCATTTGTTTCCATAATGACCTAAGAGATGAACAAATTTTAAAAACTATTCACCTAAATTGTAGCATTATTGTAACTCTTGGTGGTAATACCACATTTTTTTCTACCTACATAATTTGAGATACTAATGTATTTTAAAGAATTATTAGTTTATGATTTAGGGTGCTCAGTATAAATGTAATTTTGTGATCTCAACTAAAAAGCATGGGTAATGTGAAAGAGCAGAGTTTGTATGCTGTTGAAGTTAATCTGGAAGAAATTCAAACTAGAGTGTTAGAACTTTATGATGTTAAATGTGATCCCCATGGTAACCAGAAAGAATATGGTTATATGAAAGGCAATTAAAAAAAAGAAAAGGGAACATTTCACAACAAAATAGATTAAATTTTCCAATGAAAAGTCAAAATTGGAGAAATAAATCACACATAGTCCATATATACTCTGCTTGCAAGAGTCCTAAAATTTCAAATACACAAAAAATTAAAGTGAGAAAGATATTCCATACAAACAGTATACAAATAGAGCAAATATTATGCAAATATCAGACAAAGGAACTTTTTTTTGGTATGCATGTGCCAGTCCTAGGGCTTGAGCTCAGTGCCTAGTTGCTGTCCTTAAGCTTTTTTGTTTGAGGCTAGCACTCTACCTCTTGAGCCAAACCTCCACGTACAGCTTTTTGGTGTTTAATCGTCTTACAGACCTGGGCTGGCTTTCAATAATGATTCTCAGATCTCAGCCTCCTGAATAACTAGGATTAAAGGTATGAGCACCTGGCTAGACAAAATAACCTTTTATTTATTTATTATTATTATTTGCCAGTCCTGGGCCTTGGACTCAGGGCCTGAGCACTGTTCCTGGCTCCTTTTTGCTCAAGGCTAGCACTCTACCACTTGAGCCACAGAGCCACTTCTGGCCATTTTCTATATAGGAATTGAATCCAAGGCTTCATGTATACGAGGCAAGCAATCTTGCCACTAGGCCATATTCCCAGCCCCCAAAATAACCTTTTAATGAAAAGCTTATACAAGAACTGAGTGTGGATTATGAAAGGATATGTCCCAGCCATCCCAGGGGACCATGCAGAGATAATCACAGACAGGAGAAAAAGGTTTATAAGGTTTATTAGTGGGGCCATGTCTCCCACGGGAGAGGGAGCAACATGGTGGCTGGCTCCTGCACCTTATCCAGGTGGTAGCTTTTGTAGGGCTAAAGGGGAAGTGGGTAGGTCTTAATGGTGAGCAGGAGTGGCCCATTATAGTTCTAGGGCAGGGAGTCTAGGTATGGGTGGATCTGGGGGCTAATGGGAGGAGCTGAGGACCTAAAGTGGGGAAATGCTAACAGATTACATCTGTAATTTCAGTATTCAGGAGGCTGAGACAAGGATCATAAATTTGAGGACAATCTAGGCTACAGGAGACCCTCTCAAAACAAAACCAAAAAAGATTTTATATATAAATAAATAATCCAGCAGGAAGATGTAACAATTTTAAACACTTATGAACAATCAAAATATATGAAGCACAATAGGTGCTTTTGGTTCATGCCTGTAATCCTAGCTACTCAGGAGGCTAAGATCTGATGATTGGGGTTTGAAGCCAGCCTGAGCAGAAAAACCCATGAGACTCTTATCTGCAATGAACCAGCAAAAAAGCTGGAAGTGGAGTAGTGGCTTATGTGTTTAGCAAAAAGGCTAAGGGATAGTGCCTAGACCCTGAGTTCAAGTCCCAGTACTTACACACACACACACACACACACACACACACAATAATATAAGCTAATAAAATGCAATTAGAATAATTACCTTAATATCTTTGTTAATTTTAACAGATCTGATAGTTTGGGGTCACTTTTGATTGATTAATTCATCTTTTTAGTGTAAGGTCTTTTTTTTTTCTTTTTATCAGCTGAGTAATTTTTTAATTTCATTCCAGAGTCGCACATTTTTATCTTGTGTTGGATATTTTTGTCTTTCTGGAAATATTCCAGAGGCTTTTCTGGATTGCAGAGACTCATAAGTAGTTTGATCTTTTTGGGTCTTATTTTATGACTTATCAGGTGAAGTCAGGACATGGGGAATCATACAGGGTTTATTATTCCCTGCTACTGAGGCAGCATCTCCCTGGGGAGTCTTCACAATGGCTCTGGGAGTCAATGGCTCCATCTGTATTCCTATTCCTGCTCCTGCCGCTGCCTGGAAACTCTCAGGGCTGTAGGCTGGTATAATTACAGGGCTCACAAACTTGAGTTCCTGTCAGGGATCATGTTTCTTCATTGCCAATGACCACTATCTTGATATTGCTCTGTATATTTGCCTCTGGAGAAGACCTGGTCAGTCTCTCCAGGTCAGCAGAAACTCTGCAAAACCCAAGACTGAGGACCAGAAAAACAAAAAGCAACGAGTAGCAGTAAAACACAGAAGTTCTGGGTACTGGGCCCAGAGTTGACCAGTTGTCCAGCTGTGGTAGCAATGACTGGTTACTGATAGTGATTAGCTGAATTCTTACATGGGGGAAGCTACATCTATTTTCTGATTGATAGCTCTTGATTCATTCAGGTGTGGAGAGTCTTTGAGTAGGAAGATGGTTGCTTTCTTGCCAGACAAGGACAACAAGCAGTTGACTGGAAACAGGAGATGTGGACATATTTGCTTTTCTGGCTTTGGAATTATTGGTGTGAAAATATAGAAATACTGGGAGAAGCTTGTTTCGCAAAGCATAGCATTTCCTTTCCTTAGAGTTGGAAGCTGCTCTTTAATCAAGTCTCATGCTGTTTCCTTGAAGGAAGGAGGAATGGATTTAGTTTTACTAAGGAATGGATTTGCTGGGGCTTCCCACCATAAAAATTGATCCTCAGCTTTGAAGAGGAAGCACAGGAAAGCCATCTGCCTAATTAAGTAAAGGGAGAGTGATGTGTCTTCCTGCTAAGTGCAGATTCTTAACAGTCAAGGTATTCCCCATCCCCAACCCCAATGGCAAACCCAATGCCTGAGGGGAGAGAGGAAGTTTGGAAGAAAGATAAAGACACAGCAATCTACAAATTCTGTGATATTAATTCTCCCTTGCCACAGGGCATAGGCTAGCTACATAGCTAGTAAATGAATACAGCTAAAAGTAAATGAATACAACATTCCCACTGCCAGGCTGTGCATAAAATGCCTTTAGTCCTGCGGAGGCCCTGCATGGTGAGCATTTTCCATCTGGTGGGTTTGTTTCCAGGCCAACTCCTCTGTCTGTACCCTACCCACCCCCCTTGCCCTAAGTTCCTGGGAACATAACAGCCTTTGCATTACTAATAGCTGAACCCCTTGTCCCAGTGAATAGCCCTCTGTGCCTACCATACTTGAGGGACAAGCCATCCATAGATGCAGAGCCCAAGGCAGTTTTGGCTCTCCTGTGGCTGAAACACGCACATGCACGTGGTCTGCAGCTTGTATTGTCATGCCTGGATGGCACAGCAGGCTTAGCTTATTTTTCACAACTGCCACCAACTGTGGAATCACGTGCCACCCACACAGCTTGCATTTTAAGCAACAAATAGGTGAGCACAGGTTAATGGTTCCTTATAGAACTATCCAAGACTATATGGTGCATCCAGGCCCCAGTGTGACAACAAAACCTAAAGACATCCCGAAATGTGGGTCCAAATAGCAGAGCATCATCAGCAATGGCAGTTAAAAAAAAAAAAAGGAAGCAAAAAGAAATCCTAAGTCTGTGTCAATCTTGGGGCTTGAACTCAGTGCTTGGGCACTGTCCCTCAGCTTTTCTGATCAGCTAGCTCTGTACCACTTGAACCAGAGCTCCACTTCTAGTTTTTTGTTGGTTAATTGGAGAGTCTCTTGGACTTTCCCGCCAAGTCTGGCTTTGAAACATAGTTCTCAGATCTTAGCCTCCTGAGAAGCTATGACTATAGGCTGAACCACTGGCAGTTGACAAGTCCTAAATCTTTATCATTTAAATTAAAAATGGACAAAGAAGTATTTATCCAACTTTTCAGGCCCATATTATTATTATTTCTTTTTTTTTTTTTTTTTGCCATTTCTGGGGCTTGGACTCAGGGCCTGAGCACTGTCCCTGGCTTCTTTTTGCTCAAGGCTAGCACTCTACTGCTTGAGCCACAGTACCACCTCTGGCTTTTTTTGTTTATGTGGTGCTGAGGAATCGAACCAGAGATTTGTGTATATGAGGCAAGCACTCTTCTACTAGACCATATTCCCAGCCCCTATTATTACTAATTTTTAAGCATGTTTTTTCCCCCTTACCTTCAGGTATTGGTCTTCAAATTTAGTGTCATTAAATAAGATCGCTTTAAAACTGAGGAAGCTCATATGGACTTGGAGTGGATCAGTGGCAGCAATTGCTTCACAGTTGAGGTCCTGGATTTGATTCGCAGCACACATAAAGTGAATGGATCAGATAATTTGTTCAAAATGAATGTTTAGGAAATACAGATAAGCAATAGAGGAAAAAAAACACCTTAAAGATCATTTATAATCCTATGATTAAAAAATGACCACCATTTAGTAGACAACAATTAGGAGATTTTCTTGTAGTTTTTCCTTTCTATGTAAGTAAAAAAAAAATTAGAGATAAGCTCATGCTACAAATAAGGCTTGATTTTTTCATCTTTCTGCACTAATATTTTTCCACATTGTCATCTTAGTCTAAATGTATACAATTATATTATGTAATTATGTACAGATGTACATTTATGTACACAGATTACACTTCTTTATTGCAAGTCCAGAGATGTTTAAACTCAGGATCTCATGTTCTCTCTTAGCTTTTGATGCTCTACCACTTGAGCAACACCTCCATTTCAGGCTTTTTGGCTGGTTGGAGTCTCTTGGATTTGTCTGTCCAGGCAGGCTTTTTTTGTGTGTGTGTGCTGATCCTGGGGCTTGAACTCAGGGCCTGGGTACTGTTCTTCAGCTTTTTGTGCTCAAGGCTAATGCTCTACCACTGGAGCCTCATCTCCCCTTCCAGCTTTTTGGAAATTAGTTGGAGATAAGAGTCTCATGGACTTTTCTGCTTGGGCTGACTGTGAACCATGATCCTCTGATCTCAGCCTCCTGGGTAGCTAGGCTTACAGTGCTAGGATCATAGATTGAATGATCAAACTCTTAAAAAAAAATGGAAACATTCAAGGTTACGAAAAAGTTAAAAGTAGAGTAATTTCTTCCCAAAATTCCTTGAAAAAATAACAAGGATATTACATAGCCCAATATCCTTGAATAGTTAATGCCTATTTCCAAAACACAAGTGCATTTTATTACATTATATAAAACTACCATCACACGCAGAAGATTTACAGTGGTAAATCACTGACTGCCACCTAATTCTCAGAGTTCATTCATATTTTGCTGTTAGTCCCACTCATGATTTCGGCCACCCCCAAAGACACAGATTTAAAGCTCTTGGTCAAGTCTCAACAATGACTCAGTTCTGGCCCCAAACAGAGCAGACAGCCAATGGCAAGTAGATCCCAAAGCATCCTGAGGGGCAAGGACATGTGGCTGACTTGTTCTACCTCCCCACTCTGTACAACAGCTCTGGTGGAGGGGGTATGTTAAGACTCCCCCATGCTCCAGGGGTTCTGTTTCCTGAGCCACTGAAGCCTGCATTCTGGAACATTATTCTGACTACGCCATCTCCTGCCCCACCCACAGAGCTTCCCAGAAGGCTCTTGGTAACTTGGATTGAGCTGTGGTTTCCAAATATTTCTGACCATGATCCTTAAAAGAAATGAATTTTAGCCAGTAGCTCATCCCTGCAATCCTAACTACTCAGAAGGCTGGTATCTGAGAGCTGTGGTTTGAAACCAGCTTAGGCAGGAAAGTTCAAGAGAGACTCTTAGAATCAATGAAGCCACACATACACAAAATCACAAGTGCAGGCATGGATCAAGTTGTAGAGCATTTACCTCCAGTGGAAAAAAATAAAGGAAAGTGCCCAGACCCTGAGTTCAGGCCCTGGGCCTGGCACAAAAACAAATAAAGAAAACCTAAAAACAAGAAAATTCCTTCTCCCAAGGGTGTTTGGATATGAATAACAGTGGAATCTTGGATCCTGTCCAAGCCTCAGTTTCCCCTCCTATAAAGCAGACAGACTGGCTGAGGGTTCAGCCCCTACAGAGTAAGAGAAACTTTCAACCCCTGACATTCTGGGTATTTGACAGCCCAGCTCCTATCTCTGCCAAGCAAGCAATGGAATTCAGTTACCGGTTTTGCTTGATTTTAATAACTCTTCACATTGCGGGGTAGGGGGCTGTTGCTTTTGATAATAGCTCCAGTTGCACTGAGCACAAACACATCATTTTCTTCTGCTGACTGCTGACCACATAATTGTACAAAAAGATCAACAGCTTGTGAGGACAAGATAATTACAGGCCCATCGCTGAGCTTTTGAGAAGTTTTCCAAACACACTCTGCAATTATTTTTAGAGTTCTCCAAACACCTCTGGAAGGGAATGACATCAGATGCAGAGGGATATTTTAGTTGCAGGCCTGCTGTGAAGCCTTGAGGAGAGGTTATGGAGGGATGGCCTTCTTGTTGTCTCCATTCCTGGGCTCTCAACATGGAGGGAGGGTAATCTACTTCTGTCTCTTTGGGTTATGCATGAGTGGGGAAAAGGGTTTCTGTGAGGATGAAAAATGTCTCCCTGGCCAACAGAATCAAGTGATGAAATCTCATAAAATCACTGGTATCTCAGCTAGAGTGCAGGTCAGGCTGACAGCCTAGTGAGTGCCATACCCTCTGCTGAGGCCGTGCTGGGTGGACGTGTGGCCCTGAGCTAGAATGTAAAGGGTGTGGCCTGAACCATGCCATTTCCTCATATAAACAAACTAGAGAACATAGTAAAGGCCTCACACTGGTGGCTCAAATTAGTAATTCTTGCTACTTAGGAAGATGAGATCTGAGCATCTCAGTCTGAGCAAAAATGTCTGTGAGACTCTGATCTCCAATTAACTGACCAAAAGTCAAAAGGAGAGATGTGGCTCAGGTGATAAGAGTGCCAGCCTTGTGTGAGAATATAGTAAAATACTGGGCCTTATGGGCTTATGTCCCAGATCTGGCAATGTCCCTCAAAGGCTCATGAGTTCATGGTTTGGCTACCAGCCCCTGGCACTTTTGGGTAGTGGTGGCACTGACTGGGAGGTTTTAGGTCATGAGGGTGTATGCCCTCAAATGGGACAGTGGATGACTCTGGTCCTTTATTCTTTTGTTATATAGTAAATTATCCCAGAAGCCACATATTGAAGGATCGAATCTTGGAGTTTTTATTAGAGCATTAGCAGTCTACAGGCAGCCAGTTGTTACAAAGGCCTGCAGCCCACAAATACCCTTAACATCATTAGGAAAGAGGCCAGAGAGGGAAGAAAGAACAAAAACAATACCAACAAACCAATTCACCTCCAATGGAGAGCTGACTTGGGATACCATGGTGACTGGAGACGAGCCAGTAGACAGGACACAGGATGTGAAGGTGACATGTGGCATGACATAATGATGCCTGAGCTGGCCTGACCCTAAATAGGGTCAGGGGGCAGGGCTACAGGGAGCTCCCAGTCCCTGGCATTTGACTGACAGGTTCAGTAACCTATAGGCCAAGTGCCCAACCTTGTCTCTAGGGATTCAGGAACACTCATCACCTGGGGATGGGACTTCCCTTCTTCTAGGAATTCAGGCACATCCATCAAGACAAGATGCCAGATAGTACATCTTGCCTTGTGGCTAATGATGGTGCTGGCCAGATCTGACCTGCACACTACACTTTCTCTCTCATTAATTAATTATTCATTCATTAGTGCCAGTCCTGGGGCTTGAACTCAGGGTTTAGGCATTGTCCCTTAGCATCTTCACTCAAGGCTGAGGCTCTACCACTTGTGCCGGGCTTGCTCTACTTCCCCTCTGCTTGGGGGTCCTGGGCTTGTCTGCCCCTTCCTGTGTGGTCCTTTATCGCTCTCACATGGGAGCGATGGCCACAGGTAGCCTCGGTTAGCGTGTGGTCGCAGGGTGCCCCAAACCCGCCAAGGAAGACACGGATGCGTGGGTCCCTGGAGAAGCCTCAGGGGCATTCTGGTTTATTCAAAGGAGGAGCCAATAACTTACCCCCAAAGGCGGGCACAGGAGAGGGGCCACTGGTTGGCCACAAGGACTGTCCCTCAATGGGCGGAGACCACAGCCCCCAAGGACTGGGTCCCGGCCATTAGACACGTGCTCGCCCCCAGGGGTGGGGGCTTCTCTTCCTGTTAAAGGAGGAAGGAGAGGGGACGGGCTAAAGCCAGCTGTGCCCTCTTAAAGGCGCAGCTGTCCCCAACACACTTGAGCCACAATTCCATTTCTGGATTTTTTGGGTGGTTACTTGGACATAAGAATCTCAAAGACTTCCCTGTCTGAGCTAGCTTCGAACTCTGATCCTTAGATCTCAGCTTCCCGAGTGGCTAGGATTATAGGAGTGAGACATTGTCTATAATTTTTAAGTTGAACTTGTATAAATTCCTTTTCCTGTATTTTTGTGTTTAGTTTGCTAATATTTTGTTTAGAATTTGTATATCTATATTCATGATGAATATTGGTTTTATCTTGCCCTTTGTAGTTTTTTCTGGTGATACTTTGGTCATAGAATAAGGGCAGAAATATCTGGAAAAGTTGTTCAGAATTGTCATTGTATCTTTGTTAAATACCTAATTCATGAGAGAAGCCATCTTTACTTGGAGTTTTCTGTGTGTGAAGTTTTTTGACTAATAACTAAGTTCATTTCATATTTGTAGGGCTATTTTATATGTATAATATGTATTATCCTATTTCAGCTGAGTAAGCATTAGTCCACTTGGTAGTGTTCATAATATTTCCTTATTGTCCTGTTAGCATCTGCAAGCAGTCTTGTGATATTTTTCTTCTGTTTCCTTCCTTTTCTCTTGCTGAGTCTGAGCTAATGAGTTTCTAGTTTTATTAATTTTCTCAAGTACAACTTTTAATCAATTTCCTGTCTTACATTCCATTGTTTTTGTTTGTTTGTTTTTGGCCAGTCCTGGGGCTTCGACTCAGGGCCTGAGCACCATCCCTGGCTTCTTTTTGCTCAAGGCTAGCACTCTGCCACTTGAGCCACAGCACCACTTCTAGCCATTTTCTGTATATGTGGTGCTGGGGAATTGAACCCAGGGCCTCATGTATACGAGGCAAGCACTTTTGCCACTAGGCCATATCCCCAACCCCCTTCCATTGATTTTTACTGTGCAGTGTCTTCTGTGTACTTTGGATTTAATTTCATTCGTTGATATTTTCTTAAGGTGAAGGATGAAGTCATTGGTTTCTTTTTCTCTAATGTAGTTTTTTTTTACTGATATAAATGTGCCCTAAGTATTACTTTAGCAGTACCCCACAAATTTCAACATTTTGTTTTGATATTTATTTATGTTTTGTCTTTTTTCTTTTCCTTCCTTCCTTCTTTCCTTCTTTCCCTTCCTTCCTTCCTTCCTTCCTTCCTTCCTTCCTTCCTTCTTTCCTTCTTTTCTTTCATGTGTGTTAGTTGTGGGGCTTGAATTTAGGGCCTGGGTGCTGTCCCTGAGCTCTTTTGCTCAAGACTAGCATTCTATCACTTTGAGCCACAGTGACACTTCTATTTTTCTGGTAGTTAATTGGAGAGAAGAGGGTCATGGACTTTTCTGTCCCAGCTGGCTTTGAACTGTGATCCTCAAATCTCAGACTCCTGAGTGGTTAGGATTGCAGGCATGAGCCATCAGTGCATGGCCAATTTCCTTTTTTCATTTCCTCAATGTATAGGTTACTTAGAAGTGTGATATTTCACTTCCAGAAATGACTGTTTTATAGCACGCTGTTGATTTCAAATTTAATTCTATTTTATTCAGAGAACATGGCTTGTATAACTTGAATCCCTTAAAATGTATTGTCACTCATTTGTATGATCTAGAATAAGCTCTGTCTTGCTACATATGTAAACATAAATGGAATGCTGAGGGTGTGGCTCAGAGATAGAGGGCTTGTCTAGTATGTGTGAGGGTCTGGGTTCAATCTCTAGCACCAAAACCAAACAAACAAGCAAAGAAAAAAACAACAACAAAAAACCAAGAAAGAAGGAAAATAAAAGAAAGAGAGGAAGAGAGAAAAGAAGGTATGAATGTTTCTGCTATGGACAAAGCATTCTAGAAATGTCAATCAGACTAAATTGGTCAATAATAATGTTCAAATCTTATATATTGTTGTGGCTGTTGTTGTTACCAGATGTTAAGAGTGATGGACACACCCCCATCACCACCACCACTATCACCAGTGGACACTTTTCATATTCACATAATGCTTTTTGGGGACAGCAGGATGGCATCTCCAGCAGGTCTAAAATGGACCGAGGGAACAGGGAGAGGAGACCAGCCTGGGACTTTCATGGTGGTCTAGGTTAAAGGAACTGTGTGTGGGAAAGGACTGCTTGATGTGGTTTCTGGGTTGTTGCAGGCATTCTTCTCGGCTTGCCCAAACATGGGGTAGAAGAGAAAGAGAGGAAGCTGTCAGTGGTCATATATCAAAAAATAGAGCAAGCTAGGTGCTGGTGACTCACACCAATAACTCTAGCTACTCATGGGGCTGTGAAATGAAGATTGCAGTTGGAAGCTTGTCCAAAGTCTGTGAGACTCTAATCTCTAGTTAATCAGCAAAAAGACAGAAGTGGAGTTGTGGCTCAAGTGGAACAGCACCAGCCTTGAGCAAAAAAGCTCAGGGATAGTACCCAGTCTCTGAGTTCAAGCCCCAGTGCAAGCTTGTATGTGCTGACGTGCATGTGTGAGTGCACACACACAGACATACACATACATACACACACAGAACCAGACTCTTAAAATAGACAATTTAACCATTCTAAGAGACAATGGTGGTCTGTAACTTGCTCTGTTACAGAAAGAGGGACATGAAATACCTGTTGTGATGGAATTTTCTCGTTTTATCAATGTTCCTCATATATCTGTTATTAGACATACATACAGAACTAATTTAAGCCTTTGTCATTTTGATCAGCTTTGCCCTGGAAATAAGCTTTGCTCTGAAACCTGGAATGTTTGAGAAAACAGAGCTGCCTCAACTTCCCTTCAATTAAAGTTAGGATGGTATATCCTTGCCCATCATCTTACCTACTACCAATGTGTCTTTATATTTATGTAGGCATCTTGCTCTTTTTAAATCCAATCTGACGGTTTCTTTGAGGCGATTAAACCATTTATATACCATTATAAAATATGGTCTATCATCAATTTGATTTTTATTTTTCTCATCTGTTATTTGCTCTTTTTTTTTCCTGTAGCTCTGTGTGTCTGAGTTCTAAACCAAAGATCTCTGTGGCTTTTTGCCCCATGTGAACAATCAGTCTTTCGGCCACTGGCCTGGTGGCTCATCACTTGTCATTGTCCTGCTGTCCATGATTCTGATACTTCAGGGCTAGGATGAGTTGCATAGGTCCCCCTCATGAGCCTAGAGGGGTGAGACTATTCTCATTTCTAAGTTTCCTGCCATAGTATTCACTTAATTTTAGTTTTAAGATGCACACAAGTATACAAATACAATTAAAGTTAAATGCAACCCTAAGTATGGGCCCTTAGTTGGTGCCTCACAACTGTAATCCTAGCTACTCAGGCTGAGATCTGAGGATCAAAGTTTGAAGCCAGTTTGGGAAGGGAAGCCTGTAAGACTCATCTCCAATTAACCACTAAAAAAGTCCAGAAGTAGAACTGTGGCTTAAGTGGTAGACTGTCAGCTTTGAGCGAAAAAGCTAGGGGACAGTGCTGAGGCCCTAAGTTCAAACCTCCTTCCTCCCTCACAAGTGTAGATGCGAAGATTAGTACCCTGTAAGAAGAAGAGAGTTCTGAGCAATCTCTTTTCTTGTGCACAGAGAGGTCATGCCAACCCATAACAAGATGGTGGTTGCCTAAAGCCCACAGAAGAACTCTCATTATCCATTCTACCATGCAGGTCTCTTCATCTTGGATTTCTCAGCTGTATCAGCTCTAGCAGAGACATCACTTGCTTTTGTCTTCCAGAGAAACAATGAAAATCAAAGCTGGTCTCCTTGGCTAAGCTGCATATCTACTTATAAACTAAAAAAAGTTTCAGTGTAATTTTACCTTGGCTGCTCAGAATCCTTAGAGAATACTGTTTTGTACTGCTGGCTTTTCCCAGATCCTAGAACATTGACTAACCCTTCAACAAGATGCTCTTTAAATCCTGGAGGCTGGAAACTTCTTCAGAATGACTTCAAATGACATTTTGAGGTGCTGGCAACCACCTTAAGGTCATAGTGATACATGTGGTCTCTATTGTTGACAAAATCCAAGAGCTGCTAAAACCCACTCCCCATTGTGTCACTGGAGGAAGCGTTAAATTGTGGTTAGAGATTAATGAACACAGAGTTGTAGCTTTCCCCCATTTTAATATGTGGAACCCAAAATTCTACTCCAGGTCCCGTGTTTCCGCAGGCTGGGCCAGGCTGTGATGCTCCCATGTGTGGCACATTTTCCCACCAAGGCCATTGCAAGTTTTCCTGCATCTTCAGATGTGCCTCAGACACTCCTGCCATGGGAGACGCACCCTCCACCCCCAGGAGGGAGCGGACCCCAGACTGGCTTCTCCCTGTCCTGCTGGTACCTGTGAAATCTGGAAGGAAGTTTACTTCCGGCCTCTGGGAATGCAGGCCCAGTGCTGGGAGGTGGCTGAGATTGGCCTCCAAAGACCAGAAGGCTGGCGGTATGTCATGGAATCATGTCAGCAAAGGGAACTCTGAATCTGGGTCTGGGATGGGGGTGCTTGGAGATGAGCCTCTAGCCTGGTCCTAAATAGAACAATCTTTCCTAAGTGTGCCAGGCTCCTGGGAATGCCCCTTCCATCACCCACGTCACATTCACATCACCTGCCTGCCCGAGGATCAGAGAAGAGAACGTTTGAAAACAACCACAGTCCTTTCTCCCCCAAAATATTTTTTATTCTTGCATTACATTTGTGTTTCCAATTGTGAATAAAAAATGCTTAGAAAGTGGTTACAAAACAGCGTGAACTGGACTAGAGCGGTGGGCCAGCCCTGAAGGTCTGTCACTTCTCCACCGGGACGACACGAGGCGGGCCTGGCATCTGGGCCGGGTCAGTCAGGTTTCTCACTTTCAGGATCTAGAAAACAAAACCACCGCAGCTCATTATGGGCCTCTGAAGCGCTGATCTCTCACTAGAGGCTGAGCCTCAATGCTCATCTATGTGGCCCTATCTAGGCATGTGGCCTACTTTCCCAGGAGCTGCAGATACAAAGGTGGAGGGCAAGGCTGGAGCTGCGCCAGTCTGACCGTGACTGTCCCCTGTGCTAAGCTTTGTCCCTGGCAGAGTACATGACCCCTTCTTCTATAGCCACACAGGCACTCAGAATGGCCAAACCCAGAGCAGGATGCCCAGCTCCTGCTCAGCTAGAACACCTGGGAGTGAGCTATCCTCTGGCTCTTTGACGCACTGGAGAGAAAAGGCCCTTGAATCTCCCCTGCCTTTTCCCAGGGTCAGTGCTGAGACAGGGCATCAAGATTCAGCTGCAAGATCTGTGCTACCTCTGGGCAGGTGACTCTTGTCACCCTGTCACCTCTGAGCAGATAGGTATGAAGCCTGGAACTGCAATGAACCACGATAGTGTTCTCAAACAAGAGGTGATCGATCAGTCCTAGCTGGAAGGCCTAGTGATGCATCAGACCTGCCAGTGCCCAGGATCAGGGTCAGAACCATGATGAATGTGGATGACACCAACAGTGGGGGTGTGACTGGGACCACACAGGGAGGTCCTTGTCCCAAACGTTACCCAAGACCCTCTGCCAATCAGAAAGCAGTGCCCCTTGTGTGACCCATGGTGTCCCAAGCCACCAATCTTCCTCTCAACAAGTTCAAGAGCTTGAAAAGGGTGCCTCTGCTTGGCCTAAGCTCAGCCCACCAGGAGGGAAAAAGGAGGCCCAGGAACCACAGGGAGTCCTCTAAGCCAGGCTCCCTAGAAGCCAGTGCCAACAGGGATGTTTTGGAGATGGAGTTCACCTGAGCAGGAAATTCACCCCCACTACCTGCCAATCTAAAAGGAACAAGTGCAGGCAGAGCCACTGTCTAAACAACAGCCTAGTCAGAGTTAGGGCCAGTGGGGCTTGGTGTCCTGGGGGCCCAGGCCACAGCTGGTAGCTGGAGTGCTGTGGATCAAGTGACACCATCAGAGGCCTGGGTCCTGGGCCCGCAGCCCCCACAGCTCCCTCCTCCAGGATGGAGGCAGCATGGTTAAGCCCAGTATAGAGCCCAGGGCAGGTCCTCCTGGACCACCTGCGCCTGCCTTTTTACAAGACTCGTCAGGGAACACAGGGTAAGAAAAAGATGTTTCACAGTGTTGGGAAGCAAAAAAAACCATTGTTTTCTCCTTTACAAATATAGTTTCTGAGGGATCCCATGCCACTAGCTTTGTCTTAGGAGAAAAAAATCACTCAGGTTTGGGGGAAAGGGAGAGAGTGGGCTCCACTTCATTAAGAAACAGGCCCACGTGTTTGTTTGTTTGTTTTTTACAAACATAGAACCTAAATCTCTGATTGCAATATTGTATCCAGGCAGAAAACTCTGCACAGTCCTCTAGAAAATTCAATCATAACTCAATGGGTGGAATAGGATGTTGAATTCAAAATAATTTAGCTGCACAACTGTGTAATTCCCTGTGGGGCAGCCCCAGGCACTCTGCCCTCCAGAGGGGAAGAGAATCTGTCCATGGGGCCTTCACCTCCGCTTAGGCTGTTTTGTGTCCATCTGTGCTGTGTCCATGGAAATCTCCAGAAAGATTGTCCCCTCAGCTTAGCCTTAAAATGGCTTGGAGAGATCTGTAAGTTGGGGTAGGCAGATCATAGGTTTCTGTAAAAACTGTGGAAAAAGAAGTTAAGTGGGTGGGAAAACCCTGAGCTGAGAAGGTGGTGTCTGTGTTTGCTATGGCTCACAATAGCTTGCCAGTTACCTGGGCATTTGTTTACTTGGTGTTTCAGGCAGGCTCCAGAAAGAGCTGTGGATATTCTTTAGTGGAAGACCAACTTCTGAAAATGTCCCTCTTTGGCCTGCCACCTGTGGTTTTCAGTCATAAACAAGCCTAGGGAGCCCTTGCTTGATTGAGCCTTAAAAGCTGGGCTCATCTAGCTCCTGCAGCTCATCAATCACCAAGGTCTTATATTCAATTTTCACTTTTTTTTTTGCTGGTCCTGAGTCTTGAATGCAGGGCCTGGGCACTGTTCCTGAGCTCCTTTTGCTCAAGGCTAGTACTTTACCACTTGACCCACAGTGCCACTTCCAACTTTTTCTGTGATTAATTGGAGTCTCATGGACTTTTCTGCCAGGGCTGGCTTTGAACCACGATTCTCAAGTCTCAGCCTCCTGAGTAGTTAGGATTACAGGCATGAGCTTCCAGTACCTGGCTTTCAATTTTCACTTTCCAATAGGCATTTACAATAGAAAACTACAGATCAGGCTTCAGTTTTAGATCTGTAAACAATTCAATATCTCTTCAACTTCATATGGAAAGACATGTACTCATGAATCCACTGCAAATGAAACAGTTTTTGTTTTCTTTTCTTTTGTTTTTTGCCAGTCCTGGGGCTTGAACTCAGGGCTTGAGCACTGTCCCTGGCTTCTTTTTGCTTAAGGTCTAGTGCGCTAGCACTCTACCATTCAAGCCACGGCGCCACTTCTGGCTTTTTCTGTTTATGTGGTGCTGAGGAATCGAGCCCAGGGCTTCATATATCCGAGATAGGTGAGCACTTTACCACAGGCCATATTCCCAGCCCAGACTTTTTGAGATAAAAAAAAAAAAATGTCTTTCTTTCCAGCAGGGAACAGAAAATCTGGAATTCAAGACACTGTATTTCTGTCGAGTGATGTCATCACACTTCTGCACGCTTCTAACCTTCAACTCAAGAACAGGCAGTGGGTGTGAAGGCTGCTTGTGTAAACAAACCGGAGAGAACAGAGTCTGAAGCAGCAGGGGAAGTGTCTTGCTGGTCAATGCGCCCCCTGGTGGCTGGACCCTATGCCCACATGGGGGAGTCATGTAGATAGGACTACTTGGTCGTTCCCAGGGCTCCATCTGGCCAGAGGAAGGGCAGAGGACTAGGATATGCAGCCAGGGCCCCACTGTGCTGATGATAGGTGGCCTCAGGAACATTGGCAACATAGGTACCCGTGTGAGGTTCCAGCTAACCCACCTGCTGGCATGCCCCTCTGGACTGCTCAGGGCCTCCAGGACACTGGAGCTGGAAGCAGGCCTCTGAACTGTAGTGAACATGGAGGGGGCTGGGAGGCTGGAGTGGACAGTACCTGGTGTGGGCACAGGCAGGGCAGGGGTGGCTCCAGGAATGGCTGAGGTGGACAGAGGGCCAGGCACTGGGGCCAGACATGGCATTCCCACTCCTGCTCGAGGTGTAGTCATCTATGAGATACAGAGACAAGAAGAGAAAGGTACATGGGGCTGCAATCTGCTGGCCCTTCAGGTCTCCAGACAAGTGAACAGTGCCTAAGGGGTCTGAAGTGTGTGCCACTGAGTGGACTGATGAATATATTATGGAGGTCATCGGAGGAAAAGAGGAAGGAGGATTGGGGGTGGGGGATACTGGAGCTGGGCATCAATGGCTCACACCTGCTAATCCTAGCTACTCAGGAGGCTGAGATCCAAGGATCAAAGTCTGAAAGTAGCCCAGGCATGAAAGTCTGTGAAACTCTTATCTCCAATCACACACCAAAATGTTACAAGTGGAAATGTGGCTTAAGTGGTAGAGCACTAGTGTGAAAAAAGCAAAGAGAAAACACCTAGACCTTGAGTTCAAGCCCTATTGGAAGATGTAATGGCAAAAAAATTGCTAAATTTCAAAAAGACATGATTACATATTCCAGGAGTTGATGGGAACTATAGGCAGGGAAAAATATCAAGAGGAACATTAAAAAGATATTCAAACTGATTTCTGTAATAGGTTAGAAAGATTATGCACAGTGACCAGATGAGATCTATTTCAGGAATGCAAGAGTGATTGCCTGCATTTCTCAGAATTTTTCCATTTTATCTAAGATACTTAACTTGGTAGCCAAAACTTGGTCGTTTTTATCTTTTCTAAATGCCAACTTTTGTTTTCAGTGGTTTTCCTTTATACTTCAATATATGAAAATTCATCAATACAACAAACATTAACAGATGAAAGAAAAAAGTGATCATCTCAACAGATGCAGAAAAAAACATTTAACAAAACCAATAAATTAGGAATACGAGGAAACTTTACAAAATGATAAATAAAATCCATGACATGTGAAATCCATGTCAAACATCATGGTTAATGGCAGAAGACTTAAATATTTGTTCTAGGATTGAGAACAGAAGAAGAACACTTATTTTCATCAATGCTATTCAACACAGTATTGGAGGTCCAGCTAGAAAGATTAGGCAAGAAAAACCAAGAAGAAGAAGGCATCCAAATTAGAAAGGAAGGAGGTAAATAACTCTGATCAAAGATGATATAGTTAACCTTAAGAAGTGCACAAAACTACTGTTGAAGCTAATCAAGGGAAACTGCAGGGTACAAAAATCAACATGCAAAATTCAGTTGCCTTTCTGCATATTAGCAATGTGTTCATTGCTAAAACAGGATATTAAGGAATCAGTTGCATTTAAAATAGCATAAAAAAGAACAAAATACCTAGGAATATGCTTAACTAAGGACCTGAAGACTTGTATATTGAATACTATAAAATATTGACAAGTCAGGGCTGGAGGCATGGCCCAAATGATATATCATTTTCTTAGCAAGTACAGGGCCCCGAGTTCAAATCCCAGTAGGGCCACAATCAACAATAACATTGCCAAAAGTAATGAAAGAAGACAAGAATAAGCAGGACAAATGGAGCCACAGCTCCATTTCTGGCCTTTGGATAGTTAATTGGAGATAAGAGTTTCACAGACTTTCCTGCCTAGAGTGGCTTCTACCTGCTATAGTCAGATCTCAGCCTCTTGAGGTAGCTAGGATTACAGGCCTGAGCCACAGATTCCTGGCTCTTTTGATGCTTTTGTACATCTTCACTGCCTTTGTTATGCAAAATGATGTGCCTGCTATGGAAAACAGAAATTTCTCAAAAAAGTTGAATGTAGCATTATATGGTCTTGTCTGCTGTTCCACTCCTGTGTGTATACCAAAAGAACCAAAAGCAGGTCTACTCAGAGACTGAGTAGAAGGATAAAGGTATGAAGCTAGCTCAGGAAGAATAGTTCACAAAACCCTATCTTGAAAATAACCAGCAAAAAACAGGGCTGAAGGAGTGGCTTAAATGATTAGAGCACTAGACTGGCAACTCTAGGTCTTGAGTTCAAACTTCAGAGTTCAAAGTAGGGCCTCAAACAGGTATTTGTTTACTGATGTTCATAGCAGCATATTCACAATAACTGGAAGGTGGAACTAACTCAAGTGCCCATCATTTAATGAACAGATGGACATTATGTGGCATGTCCATACAATGGAATATTTTTGACAAAAAGGAATGAAGTTTAAGAAATTAAAGAAATGAATAAACAGAAAGAAATCTCACGGTCAAGAACTGGAAGACAACTCAGATACACCTGTAATCCCAGTTAGTCAAAAGGTAGAGATCCAAGAGGATTACAGTTTTAGATGAGCCTGAACAAGAAGTTCCATAAACAAGAAGAGCTGTGCATAATAGTGGGTACCTGTCATACTAGCTATGAGAGAAGAATAATTAGGAGGACTGTGGTCTAGACTAGCCCAGGCAAATAAAATGAGATCCTATGTGAAAAGTAACTAAAACATAAAGGGCTGGAGGCATGATTGCCTAGCAAGCACAAAGCCCTGTACTCAAACTCCAGAACTGCCAAAATTAAAAACATCTAAGTATTCTTAAAATATAAAAATACTATATAAAATAATCTATAGATTAAATGCGCTGTATCAAAATCCCAATGACTTCATTGTTCAGAAATAGGAAAAAAAAACATGCAAATAAAACATCATACAAATACCTTCAAAAGAAAAACACCCATACTTTCTAACCTCAAAATTTATTACAAAGAGATAGTAATTGAAACCGTGTAGAATGGGTATAAAGGCAAATAATGGACCAATGAGAGAAAGGCAGCCCAGAAATAAACTTTATATGTATGGTCAAATGAATTTGGTGCTAAGGATTGAGCCCAGCCACATTCCCCGTGGCCCACATGTGGTTTCTGACAAGGGGAACAATCACACTAAATAGAGGAAAGGATAGACTTTTTTTTTTGGGGGGGGGGGGTTGTTGTTGTTGTTTGTTTATGTGCCAGTCCAGGGGCTGGAACTCAGGGTCTGGGAGGTGTTCTTGAGTTTTTTGCTCAAGACTAGCATTCTCTTTTTTTAAAAAAATTTATTTCATTTCATTTTTTTGAGGAAGAACGTTGACTATATTCAAAACTCAGTACTAGAATCACTGCCAGCATCCCTAATTTAGCAGTTCAACAGAAAAATATGTGACCAACACACAATTAAGTCAACAGTCGTTGAAATTAATAGAATGTCTACAGAACAAAGACATGGATGGGAAAGGTGATTCAGAATGAAGAAGACAATTACAAAAATATAACACCGTTTTAGTAAAAGTAATACAAAAATGGATACAAGTGTACTTTGTGAATCTTTATGCTATTGGAAAAACATTCTCTGTGAAATCTAAGAGTTGGCTAAATAAAGCTTGCCATCCACCTTACTATGAATGCAACAGATTTTTGTTCAAATAATTTTATCAAAATGTATGTGTGTGTCTGTTCAAAAGGCACTGCTTAAAAGTCACCAATCTTATCCTATTTCTGTAATAATTTTGATGGTGTTTAATGGACTGTCTATGCAATAATTATATGATGCTAAAAACAATTGAAATAAGACTAGCATTCTCTTGAGCCACAGCTCCACTTCTGGCTTTCTTTTTTCCTTTTTGGTAATTAATTGGAGATGAGAGTCTCATGGACTTTCCTGACTTGGCTGGCTCTGAACCTTGATCCTCAGGTGTTAGCCTCTTGAATGGCTAGGATTACAGGCCTGAGCCATCATTGCCTCGAAGAATTGTCTTTTTAACAAATGGGTCTGGGGAACTGGATATCCACATGCAAAGGAATGAAGTTTGGTCTTTATCTAATAACATACATCCAAAAATTAACTCAAAATGGACTGAAGGTTCTAATATGAAAGCTAAAACTGGCAGGTACGGGGGGGGGAGGGGCTCATGTCTGCAATCTTACCTGTTCAAGAGGCTGAGGTCTGAGGATCAAGGTTCAAAGCCAGCCTGGGCAGAAAACTCCCTAAGACTCAACTCAAATAACCACCAAAAAGCCAGAAGTGAAGTTGTGGTTCAAGTGGTAGAGTGCTAGCCTTGAGCAAAAAGAGCTCAAGGATAGTGCCCCGTTGAGTTCAAGCCCCAGGACTGGTATACACACGTATATGCACACATACAAGTTGAAACTATAAAACTCCTAGAAGAAAACATAAAGGGAAAAAGCTTCATAACATTAGACTTGGCAATTATTTCTTGGATTTGCCACCAAAGGTGCAAGCAACAGAAGCAAAAAAAGATGAAATTTAAAACCTTTATGCATTAAAGGACACTATCAACAAAGTAAAAAGGCAACTGACAGAATGGAAGGAATATTTTCAAATCATCTCTTTCACAAGGGATTAATGTCCAGAATATACAGAGAATTTCTAAAACTCAGCAACAATAAAAATCTGCTAGGTGCTGGTAGCTCATGCCTGTAATCTTAGCCACTCAGAAACTGAGATCTGAGGGTCGTGGTTCAAAGTCAGCCCAGGCAAGAAAGTCTATGAGACTCTTTTCTCCAATTAACCACTGGAAAACACAAAGTGGTGGGGTGGATCAAAGTGGTAGAGTGCTAGCTTTGAGTGAAAAAGCTCAGGGACAGCACACAGGCCCTGAGTTCAAGCTCTATGACCAACAAACAACAACAACAAAAACCAATCTGACTCAAAAATGGGCAAAGGTCATAAACAGACATTTCTTCAAAGAAAATAGGCAAATAGACAAATAAGCACCTGAAAAGATGCTTCATATCACAAATTATTAAGGGAATGCAAATCAAAACCACAGGATACCACCTCACACGTTACAAGAAAGGCTACTATCAAAAAAACCAGGACCCGGCGCCAACAAACCGACTGCCGAAAAGTCATGGCCAGAAGCGCAGAGTCCAGACAGCAGGACTCCACAGACCCCAGGGGGAGCGCGGACTGATCGAGACAGACGGCGGCGATGGGAGGTGTGGGACCTCAAGGCCGGGATTGGACATGAGGGGATTGGACGTGAGCGGCTGGGGAACCGGGCGGTGCAGAAGGGGAGAGCCGGAGCCGCCACCACCAAACCGATCACCACACCCCAGCACCCCACCCCCGAAGGGCCAACAGCAGCACGGGACACACACACACAATCCAGGACCAATAAGTTCCCCATTACCCCCTCCCCCAAAGGGAGACCAGCTATCAGAGACCCAAACCCTACAAACAATCTAGAGCTCCCTCCCTCCCCCTCCCCACCCCGAGGGAACAAAGAACCCCCAAATCAGGCGGCAAAAGGTCCCTTCAGACTCTGGGAGGACACAGGAGCTAGCAGGGGCGGAGCAGCACCAAGGCAGCATAGGAGCCTGAAGCGGCTGCATTGGCCCTGCCCC
Source organism: Perognathus longimembris pacificus (assembly GCF_023159225.1). Taxonomy (NCBI): domain Eukaryota; kingdom Metazoa; phylum Chordata; class Mammalia; order Rodentia; family Heteromyidae; genus Perognathus; species Perognathus longimembris. The sequence goes on from NC_063161.1 coordinate 107,673,493, forward strand.
CTTCCCAACAGGGGCCTGGGGACCGGTAGGCATTGGAAGCCCCACCTGAGGCGCCTGGGCCTCGCGGACTTTTTGAACAAAAGTCACAGGGGCTGGTGGGCAATACCAGCCCAGCAAGGACACCTGGGCCTGATCACACATACCCCTCGCAGCGGAGGTGCAGTCTGTGGGCGCCAACCCGTGCCCAGACACTTGATCCCACTGGGGCCCACACATACCGCCCCCCACAGCGGACTCGCGGGAGGGCACAAGCACAACCCAACAACCCGGGGCTCGCTCTGGTAGGTGCACCCACACAGGCGGGCAGAGCCCCCCAGCGGCAGTGCCCACTCAGATTGGCGCATTTCGCATAAGTGGGTGGGCCGCCCCTCAACAACACCGGCCCCGGAGCAATCAACACAGGAGGGCGAACGGCCTGAGAGGTGAGCTCCTCTGACCAAGATACCGAGTAGAAAAAAGAACCAAAGAAGAGAAAAGCCTCCATGCCACGCTGAATCAGCGACCAGCAAACCCTCACCAGGGGCACGCTAGGGTCAGCACAACACAGCGGCAGGACACTATCCCGCAGAGAAAGACACAGAACCTACCCACCCCCAAGTGCAGTGAGGGTGACCACCTAGGCAACAACCGAGATGGTCACGCTCACCCATTGGGCAGTAAGGTTCAACAGGAAAACTAAAACCCAGAGCCAGGACACAAACAAGTCTACCACTGACGGACCAGAGGGAACCAGCACAAAGCCAAACCAGGGAAGCCACCCACAGATCTCCAGATGTGCAAATCACAAAGAAATATAACAAATTTCATCAAAGGGCAAGCCAACTCATTAGCTCCAAAAAGCAGCATGACTGAAGAGGAGATGGAGAATAAAAACAACTGAGGCTATGTTAGCAGAAATGATGGAAAGCCTCAGAAACGAAATCACAAAACAATTCCAGGAGTTTAGAGTGGAAGTCTCGAAGGACATCCAGGAAGCCAAGAAAGAAATGGAAGCAAAAATGGATACAGTGCAAACTTTCGTTAAAGACGACCTTAACATCCTGAGAAGTGAAATGCATGAAAAAATAGATTTAAAATACAACTTTTTTTTTTTTTTTTTTTTTGGCCAGTCCTGGGCCTTGGACTCAGGGCCTGAGCACTGTCCCTGGCTTCTTCCCGCTCAAGGCTAGCACTCTGCCACTTGAGCCACAGCGCCGCTTCTGGCCGTTTTCTGTATATGTGGTGCTGGGGAATCGAACCTAGGTCCTCGTGTATCCGAGGCAGGCACTCTTGCCACTAGGCTATATCCCCAGCCCCTAAAATACAACTTTTTTTTTTCTCTAATTTTTATTATCAAACTGATGTACAGAGAGGTTACAGTATCATACGTTGGGCATTGGATACATTTGTTGTACTGTTTGTTGCCTTGTCCCTCATGCCCCCCTCCCTCCCCCCCTTTCCCTCCCCCCCCCAGGTGTTCAGTTCACTTACACCAAACAGTTTTGCAAGTATTGCTTTTGTAGTTATTTCTCTTTTTTTACCCTGTGTCTCTCAAATTTGGTATTCCCTTTGAATTTCCTACTTCCAATATCAGTAAACACGGTTTCCAATATACTCAGATAAGATTACAGAGATAGTGTAGGTACAACCATAGGAAGGTGATACAAGAACATCATCAATAATAGAAACTACACATACATATAGGACGTTGAAAGTAGTTACAACTGTGATATATCACTTGTTTCCATAACATGGGGTTCATTTCACTTAGCATCATCTTATGTGTTCCTAAGGGTATAGCTATTGGGCCTTGTGATGCTCTGCTATGGCTTGCCTAAACCTGTACTAATTATTCCCAATAAGGGAGGCCATAGAGTCCATGTTTCTTTGGGTCTGGCTCACTTCACTTAGTATAACTTTTTCCAAGTCCTTCCATTTCCTTACAAATGGAACAATGTCATTCTTTCTGATAGAGGCATAAAATTCCATTGTGTAAATGTACCACATAAAATACAACTTTTTAAAGGAAGAAATTTCCATGATCAGAGCTGATCTGCCAACCATAAATAGCTCTCTGACATCCATAAGCTCCGCACTTGAATCCACAGCACAAAGAATTGACCATATTTAAGCCAGAATCTCTCTCTTGGACGATGATGCAGCCGATAAGAACCAGAAAATTACCACACTCCAAGAAATGGTAAAGCTCCAGGGCAGACTAATCCAGGAGCTAGTGGACAAAGACAAGAGATATAATCTGCGCATAATTGGAATAGAAGAAGGAGCCGAATACCAGAGCAGAGGGCTTCAACATATCTTCAATAAAGTGATTGCAGAAGTCTTCCTCAATCTCACAAGGGACCTCATCCAGGTAACCGAAGCCTATAGGACACCTGGCAGACCAGACCCTAGAAAAGCCACGCCAAGGCACATAATATTCAAGACTTCAGATCTCAAGAATAAAGAGCAAATTTTGAATGCAGCTAAAGCGAAGAAAGAAATTTATTACAATGGGAAGAGGATCTGAATAACAGCAGACCGCTCCACACAAACCTACCACGTGCAAAGAGAATGGAAGAACACCATCCAAGTCCTACAGGCCAACAATTGCCAACCTAGAATAAAATATCCAGTGAAACTGGAGTTCATATTCGAGGGGAAAACCAGATCTTTCCATAGCAAAGAGGATCTAAAGGAGTATGTGAATAAAAAACCAGCCTTACAGCAAATTCTAAGAGGGGAATCCCACCCAACAGAAATCATACAGGACACACAGACAGAAACAGAAAGAAACTACAATAGCCAGAGCCCAACAGAAAGAGCAGCTCACTAAAGACAAGAAAAAAAAAAAAAAAGGAGGAAAAACAGCCCAACAAGAAAATGGAAGGAGAAAAAACACTCTTATGCTTGATCTCTTTGAATATAAACGGTATAAACTCTCCGATAAAGAGGAGCAGACTGGCAGAATGGATCCGCAAACAAAAAGCTGCCATCTGTTGTCTACAAGAGACCCACCTTACAGCAAGGGATAAAAACAGGCTCCGAATGAAAAGATGGAGCAAGATCTTCCAAGCAAATGCACCTACCAAAATGGCAGGAGTAACCATCCTGATCTCAGACAAGCTGGACTTCTCATTAAAATCAACTCAAAAAGACAAAGAAGGTCACTACATTTTAATACAAGGAAAAATCCAGAATCAAGACATCACGGTGATAAATGTATATTCACCGAACAAAAGAGGCCCTACATATGTCAAGCAAATTCTCACAGAAATACAAAACAAGATAGACCCAAACACAATCATAGTGGGTGACTTTAATACCCTACTCTCTCCAAGAGACAGATCCAACACCCACAGGATTAGCAAGGGAGCTGAGGACCTAAGTAACACCATATCCCAAATGGATCTGACAGATCTATACAGAATCTTCCACCCTACAGAGACCCAATACACTTTCTTCTCAGCAGCCCATGGATCATACTCCAAAATAGACCATGTCATAGCCCACACAAAGAACCTCAGCAAATACAAAAGTATTGACGTCATCCCATGTATTATATCTGACCACAGTGGATTAAAGGTAACCCTCAATAACAACGGTTACCACAGAGGCTATACACATTCTTGGAGGCTAAACCCCACACCGTTATCCAACACTTGGGCCATAGGCCAAATTAAAGATGAAATTAACGAATTCATAAGCCACAATGACAATGAAAATACATCACAAAGAAACCTATGGGACACAGCTAAGGCAGTACTGAGGGGCAAGATCATCACCCTCAGCACTCAAATTAAAAGAATGGAAACAGAGCAGGTGAATAACCTCACGATGAAACTAAAACAACTGGAGAAACAAGAAATGATCGAATCTAAAATGACTAGGAGAGAGATCACAAAGATTAAAGAAGAGATAAATCTGATTGAAAATAGAAAGACCATTCAACAAATAAATAAGACTAAAAGCTGGTTCTTTGAGAAAATAAATAAAATTGACAGACCCCTCGCAAGACTTACAAAAAAGAGAAGAGAAGAGACTCATATACGTAAAATCAGGGACTCCACCGGAAAAATTACAACAAGTACACATGATATTCAAACACTCATAAGGAACTATTTCCAGAACCTCTACTCACTAAAAAACAATAATTTTACAGAAATGGATCAATTCTTAGAGAAGTATAAACTGCCCAAACTGAACCAAGAAGAAATAAATCAACTAAATAAACCAATAACTTACCGTGAGATACAGGGGGAAATCAAGAACCTCCCAACAAAGAAAAGCCCAGGCCCAGATGGATTCACCAACGAATTCTATAAAACCTTCAGTGAGGAGCTAATACCAATACTCCTCAAACTCTTCTGCGAAATAGAAAGAGAGGGAGAAATCCCAAACTCATTCTATGAAGCTAATATCATACTCATTCCCAAACCAGGCAAAGACCCAACCAAAAAAGAGAACTACAGACAAATATCACTAATGAACACAGACGCAAAGCTCCTCAATAAAACATTAGCTAACAGAATCCAGAAACTGATCAAGAAAATTATACATCATGACCAAGTAGGCTTCATCCCACAGTAACAAGGATGGTTCAATATCCGTAAATCAATCAATGTAATTCACTACATAAACAGAATTAAAATCAAGAATCACATTGTTATCTCAGTCGATGCTCAAAAAGTCTTTGACAAAATACAACATCCATACTTATTAAAAGCTCTGGAGAGAACAGGAATAGATGGAACATTCCTCAAAACAATAAAAGCCATATACAACAAACCAACTGCTAACATCATATTAAATGGAGAGAAACTTAAATCATTCCCCCTAAACTCAGGAACAAGACAAGGATGCCCACTCTCCCCACTTCTTTTCAACATAGTGCTGGAATCCACAGCCATAGCAATAAGGCAAGAGGAGGACATCAAAGGGATCCACATCTGCAAGGAAGAAATCAAGCTATCCCTATTCTCAGACGACATGATCTTATATCTGAAGGACCCAAAAAACTCAGTCCCCAAACTCCTACACCTAATAAACCATTTTGGCAAAGTAGCAGGATACAAAATCAATCCACAAAAGTCAGCAGCTTTTCTGTACACCAGCAATGTACAAGCAGAAAAGGTAATTATGGAAACAATTCCATTTACAGTAGCTAAAAAAAAAAAAAATAAAGTACCTAGGGATCAACCTAACCAAGGACGTGACGGACCTATTTAATGAGAACTATAAAAATCTAATAAGGGAAATCAAAGAAGACACAAGGAGATGGAAAGACCTCCCATGCTCATGGGTAGGCAGAATCAATATAGTGAAAATGGCCATATTGCCCAAATTGTTATACAAATTCAATGCAATCTCTATCAAAATCCCAGTTACATTCTTCACTGAAATAGAGAAAGCAATCCATAAATTCATATGGAACAACAAAAGACCTAGAATAGCCAAAGCAATTCTAGGCAAAAAAAAAGCAGTGCAGGAGGTATCACAATACCAGACTTCAAGCTCTACTATAGGACCATCATAACAAAAACAGCCTAGTATTGGTATAAAAACAGACCGGAAGACCAATGGATTAGAATTGAAGATCCAGAAATAAAACCGCACTCCTACAGTCAGCTGATATTCGACAAAGGAGCTAAAGGCATACAATGGAATAAACATAGCCTCTTCAACTACTGGTGCTGGGAGAACTGGGCAGCCATATGCAGAAAACTCAAAGTAGACCCAAGCCTATCACCATGCACCAAGATCAACTCAAAATGGATCAAGGACCTCAATATCAGACCTGAATCCTTGAAACTACTGAAGGACAGAGTAGGAAAGACGCTAGAACTTACAGGCACAGGAAGGAACTTCCTGAATAGAGTCCCAGGGGCACAACAAATAGGGGAGAGACTCGACAAATGGGACTACTACAAATTAAAAAGTTTCTGCACAGCTAAGGACATAGCCACCAAAATAGAAAGACAGCCAAACATATGGGAAAGGATCTTTACCAGCACAGCAACAGACAAAGGCCTAATATCTGTCATCTACAGAGAACTAAAAAACTAAGCCCCTCCAAGCCCAGTAAACCAATTAGGAAATGGGCAAAGGAGCTAAAGAGAGACTTCACAAGAGAAGAGATAAAAATGGCAAAGAATCATATGAGGAAATGTTCAACATACCTGGTAGTAAAGGAAATGCAAATAAAAACAACCCTGAGATACCACCTCACTCCAGTTAGAATGGCCTATACTCTGAACTCAGGCAACAACAAATGCTGGAGGGGGTATGGGGAAAGAGGAACCCTTCTCCATTGTTGGTGGGAGTGCAAATTAGTACAACCACTTTGGAGAACAGTATGGAGGTTTCTCAAAAAGCTCAATATAGACCTACCCTATGACCCAGCCATACCACTCCTAGGCATCTATCCTGAACAGCAGGTCCCAAGATATCAAAAAGACATTTGCACTTCCATGTTTATTGCGGCACAATTCACAACAGCCAAAATATGGAATCAACCCAGATGCCCCTCCACAGATGAATGGATCCAAAAAATATGGTACCTATACACAATGGAATACTACATAGCGATTAGGAATGGTGAAATACTGTTACTCGCAGGGAAATGGTCAGAACTTGAACAAATAATGTTGAGTGAGACAAGCCTAGAACACAGAAAACAAAGGGGCATGATCTCCCTGATATATGACTGTTAAGATGGGGTGACGGAGAGACAGTAGAGACCAGGTCTGTGAAACCAAAAACTGCTTGTCAAATGGTATTTCCCACAGGATTGGGTCAGCGACCCAACATTATGTAACTAAAACCAAACAACTACTCAACATATAAAGGTCAAAAATTGACCTCTCAGTAGAATACAATAGCTCAAAAGCTATTGGGGCTGGGGATATGGCCTAGTGGCAAGAGTGCTTGCCTTGTATACATGAGGCCCTGGGTTCGATTCCCCAGCACCACATATACAGAAAAAAATGGCCAGAAGTGGCGCTGTGGCTCAAGTGGCAGAGTGCTAGCCTTGAGCACAAAGAAGCCAGGGACAGTGCTCAGGTCCTGAGTTCAAGGCCCAGGACTGGCCAAAAAGAAAAAAAACGATGTATGTACGTTCATATAAGACTACTGTCGACATATTGTCTAATGTCGACATTACATTTAAAGCCCTAGGCGAATTTTCTTTGGCGTAGGTCACGTGGCTACTGTATATGTTCTTGGTACATTGTGTATTGTATATATGTTTACCTGACCTAGGGAAGGGAAAGAAAAACAGGGTGTAAGATATCACAAGAAATGTACACACTGCCCTACTATGTAACTGTACCCTTTTTGCACAACACCTTGTCAAAAAATTTTTGTTTAATAAATAAATTACAAAAAATAAAAAAATAAAAATAAATTTAAAAACCCCAAACAATAACTAGTGTTGTTGAAGATTTGGGGAAACTGCGACCTCATGTGTGGCTAGTAGGAATATAAAGTGGCACAGCTGGTTGAAACAGGAAGGTGGGCTGTGGTAAAGATGAACTCAGACCACTGGAGCAAAGGGCTAGCATGATGACTATGTGGCACGCAGGATGCTGATAAGGCTCCATTGTCACCACGCCCACCGTCCTGTCATTGGGAAGAGGCTCGTGTCTGCCCTGTACTCACAGCCCGTGCCTCGCCAGGAACCTCCATGTCATGCAGCTTCTGTGTCTGCTTCAGCTGGTTGAGTGTTGGCTTCAGCTGCGCCGCCCCAACCGTCTTGGTCGTCCACTCATCCACCAGCTTGTGCAGGTCATCGGTGAAGGTACCTTTCTTGTTGTTGCTGTTGTTCACCTGTGCCTGGACGTGCAGGGTGGGCTGGGGACCAGGCTCGGGGCCTGGGGCCAGGCTGCTGGTGGAGGACCCTGGGGAGTCACATAGACCAGGATTGGTGATGCCACACATTCGCCCAGCACCATTGGTGGGCTGGCTGCAGTTATTCTTATGTGATGGCCGACACAATGGCCTCACTTTGGCCAGGTAACACCTTGCTTCAAGAGGCGGTCTGGATCAGGGGCTTTACAGCCCAGTTTTAGACATGGTAGAACACTGCATGGGCAGAGTGACTGAGCGATGCCAGGTGGCCATCACCCATCTCATAAGCCAGGCTAGGGGATATCCCTTGTTAAAAATCCACTTTTCTCACTGCAGCCCATCCCACCAGACTCTCGTGTGAGAGCGTGGGAGACTCTTGACACATCTGCACACACATGAAAGGTGGCGTTCCAGGGAATAGCGTCAGACACCTCCAGCTCTCTCTGATCTCGGCATCCTCTGCATAGCATGAAGATGCTAGGATACCTTGCGGAGTATGCCACATTCAGAGGTCACAAAAACCTGTACCCCCCACCCCTGGACAGGTTGTATTCATATTTACAGTTTTGTGAATTTTCCCATCTTAGTTTGGAACTCAAGACCAAGAAGTGGCATGTTTTCTTACTGGAACATTTGGGGAAGGTGTTAATAAAAGGCACAAATACTTAGGGCCTTAGGCAAGGGTGGGGGATGCTTTGAGAGGGAGGGAGGAGGGTTGTTAGGAGCTGCTCTGATAACCAGAGTGCTGGCTGCTTCTATCCAATCTTTTTTATGTTCATTTTTTTAATGGCCAACAGATGACTTGTAAATTTTATAAATGAATCCCTCTCCCTCCACCCTATTTCTAGCTGGCAATTTTGAGTAGGCCAATTAAATTTTTTCTCTTCACTAATAAAAAGAATAGTAATTAACAAAAAACCCAGCTAATGACCATCTCTTCAAACAAGCTGTTGCAAAATGTAGTGAACTTTAGTGGGTAGCAATGACAGAGCACAGACACAAACAATTAAAAATTAGTGATGAGATTTTACACACAGAGCTATTTCTACATGTAATTTTTAGCCCAGAAAAGAATTCTTTTTATAAAAAAAAAAAAGGAGAAGGAAAGAAAAAGATGGGAGAGAAAGAGGAGGGAAGAGAGAGGAGGAGGGAAGAGGGAAGAAGGGAGAAAAAGAAAGAGAGAAAGGGAGTGGGGGGAGGGTGAGTGGCCCAGGTAGACTAATACCCATTCGGTCCTGGTATCTCTCCTTGGGAAAAGCACTCATCTTTAGCACTTCAAGGAAATACTGACGCCTATGATTTTGGAAAAGGAGCCAATTAATGAATGGTAATCTGTGGACATTCCAGAGAAGGGCAAGCCTGTTAGATGTGAACGGGCAAGACCGCACAAACTCTAGGAGCCATGGAGACACAAAGGGAAACCGAGGGCAGCTGTCCCGCCAGGCAGAAGCGAAGCGGAGCCCGGCAGGGTGGGCACAGAGCAGGCCACGCCGCCTGGCCACAGGAGGCCCTGATGCGCACTAGCCACAATAAAGCCCATGCGATGAGAGGGGGCAAAGGGGGTAAAAAACCCAGATAATTACTACTGCTGTGTTCTTTGCCTAGGCAGAGACGCTTCAGGGCTGACCCTGTAAAGGAAAAACAAACGACACAAGACCACAGGGTTAGGCAGAACAGCACACATCGTTCACGCTACCACACTTAAGCAAAAGTCATCAGTGTGCAGGGAGGGACAGACACAGGCAGCAGTTCGGAGAGGAATGCCAACTTGGCCTGGGGTAATGGAGGCAGCGCCCCCAGAGTTAGTGTGCAGGCTCTCACGGCTTTGCTGAGGAGGCAGAGGTGCCAGGGTATGCCCCCCAAGCTTCAGGGAAACGTGTTTTGTCTCTAGAAGCATATTCCAGAAAAAGAAAGAAAAAAGAAAAGCAGGGAAGAAGAAAGAAAGAAAAAAAAAAACCCAAAGCACACTGCTTGGCTTTCAAAAGCCCAGCTTTTGGGAGCCCCACTGTTTGAGGCATGAAAACCCACTAATTGTTAACCAAGGCTCCTCCCCTCCCCCAAAATGGAATTGGGTATAACCTGGGCTGGCCGGCCTCTGAGGCCAGAAGGTTTTCCTAGTGCAAAAAGATACATTGTTTTTGTAGGTTTGAGACCAATTCTGGATCCTAGATGTCTGCCTTAAATGAGGTCAGACAAGGCAGCAAATTGGAAAACGGGAGGGCTGATCTCAGGGCTGACTGATTTTGGGAGACCATGCTGCCTCTCTTGTAAATGGTTCCTTTTCCTAGGGGCAGGACAAGACTCCATCACTGAATTACCACATCAGTGGACCCGTCTTTACTGCCCAGAGACAGTTGGGGGCAAGTCAGGCAGGTAAAACACTGAATCTATCTGCAGGGCCTAGATGGTAGGGGTAGGAGCTGGGGCTAGACTAGGAGCTATGCTAGGATTTGCTACCATTCCAGTTTATCCTTTGTCTAGCTAGAGAACTGGAACTGGTAAGGAGGAGCTCAGACTTCCCCAAGGTCACTCGGCAAAGCCACCCACATTAGCTGGGAGGGCCTGAACTGTAGCCCACAGACCCCCACTGCCCAAACATACTACCTCTGCCCCATGGATACTTACTCCCCAGGAAGGTGTGCATATGCAGCACAGATCCATGAAACTCAGAAACCAGAGACCTGGAAAACCCTAGCCACCTCTGCTTTTCTATTTGCTTCTTGCCTTGGGGGACAGAGGACAGACACTGAGCTGGCCTCCTGGTCTGAGCTCAGCCCCAGGCTGTGTATCTTGCAATAGGAAACTCTGCTCAAATGGCCTTCCTTGACTCATTTTGTTCAGTTTGAGCACTAAGTTTGTTCAGTGTGAGCACTAAGGATACAGTGGGGGAAAAGTAAGCTCTTTGGTTGGAGACACAGAAAAGAGGTGAGTAGGTGAGATCTGTCAGATCTCTGTGGAGGGCAGAGCCCTCTCTGATCCACTGTTAAGAATCAGGAGGGTTGTTTTCCATGTGAGGCTACAGCCTGGGCTGGGAAAGAAGGGACACTGGGAAAGAAACCATATTTCTGCAGTTTTGTGTGGGGCTGGAGCTACATCTGGGCCACAATAATTGCACAAAGATGGCTCGAAGATGGAAGGACACTGTCAAGCTGGAGCACTCACCTGAGCTGTCGCAGATGCTTTATAAAAGGACCACCATACCTGTCAGTCAACTCTCGGTGTCCAATACCTGTGCTGCATAGCTCATTCTTGACTATTGTCATACTAGATAAAATATCAGATGAGCCAGCTGCCACTGCCCTTCCTGGACTCAGGTAGCAAGTGGCCATAACACTCCTGACCCACACAGCCAGGATGAGATCCAAAGTGACCAAAGGACAGATAGCTCTCCCCCAATGACCTTCCTGGACTCTAGCCTCAGATGACCAGAGTACAGTTCTTCTATACCACTCAGAACTGGTCCTGTGACATCAAGTTCATGCTGCTTTGGGGTAGTACTAGTGCAGAACCTCAGCGTAGCAGCTGCCTGTGCTGGACAGCCCTGCCTATCCTTATATCTCTTCCAGTCCACCTTCCACAGAACCTCTGACCTGGCCCAGGCCCTGCTCTTCACATGCCCACCAGGGAGCATCTGTTAGACAAGCCACCACCACTGCACACTGTCAGGATAGACATCCATGAGCTCCTCTCACCCAGGGCAGCAATGGCAGTGGACAAGACCACCTAGAGGAATTCCTCCTCTGATTTTAACCAGGCTCACTCACTTTGGTCTCCTGGAGTTCCCACCTGTCCCTGAAGTGGGGTTGCTCTACCTGGGGTTGTACTCTGGCCCAAACCAGATGCCGCTCTTGAGTTGGCAGTTTGCTCTGTCCACAGCACCAGCACCCACCACCATTCAACCCTTCCCTAGTGGCGAGGTGGACATCTAGAGCATGACAGATTCGAAGTCCCAGATGACTGACAAGGATAGATGGCCTAAAAAGTAGGTCAGGCCTGAAGCAATTTTTCACATTTTCTTTTTATATCTCAGTGCTCAAATATTGATAACATTCACAAGAACATCGGGTACAGCATCATTCACACAGACACTGACCTGCAGGGTCAGCCCTGGTATTAAGCAGCTCAGGCCCAGTCCCCTCTAGCTGGTCCAAATAGCTCTGCCTCATATTCTCTCAAAATCTCTGATGGGTCAGCACTGTCCAACAGCACCACTGGCCCCCTGTTCTGATATCCAAGGCCAAAACATCATACAGGTTCTCTATATATTGAGCAACCACCTCCTCAAGCTGAGAAGATAAGCAAAAATTGTCCACGAAGCATTAATCGAGAAATGATAGTTCTTGATTCTGCCCAGGGTGGTCTGGGGACATTTTTACTTGCTCTGGAGCCCACATGTCTGCTCTAACAGGTCTGGGTAGCATGGGCTGCAGAGGTTGGAGGCTGGGGGACAATGTGGGTGGAGGCACATCTTGTTTCCTCTGCTCGGGGCCTTATCGGACTCTCAGTGTCTCTCATGGAGAGAAAACATTTCAGGGTAGGAGAAGGCCAAGAGGTACACAGGTTCCTGTACGAGAACTTACATAGCAAAGGGACAAGGACAATACAACCTAATGGAGTCTTGCAAGGCCTGGAGATATCCATGCCTCTCTATTGAGAGGGGGAAAACAGAGGCAATAGCTCAGTGGACTGTGGCCATCGCTTCTGTCCAAGAGAACCACCAGATCCTTTCTCAGGTTCTGTGGGCACCAACTTTTAGGGTGCATTCTCTGCCTCTCATAAAGAAAGGCTTGTGCATGAGAAGCCAGATGTGAGTCTAAGCCAGGGGCCTTGCTCAAGCTGGAGGCAGGGTTCTGATACAGAGTCCTCACTCACTGGGGAGCAGTTTATCACCTTTCCCTCTTCTGGGGCTCAGCCCTACCTCTGGAGCCACTTGCTGCTCTAACTCTAGACAGGGCCACAACCTTCCCTGCTGGGGGTTGTTTTTCCTTTTCTAACTTCATGGAAGCCTAGATATTTTTGCACATCAAAACAATCTAAAGCCAGGTGCCAGTGGCTCAAGCCAGTAATCCTAGCTACTCAGAATGTCAAGATCTGAGGATCCCAATTTCAAGCTAGCCTGGGCAGGAAAATCTGTGAGACTCTATCTCCGATTAACCACCAAAAAGCCCGAAATAGAGCTATGGCTCACATAGTAGAGTACCATCCTGGAGTATAAAAGCTCAGAAAGAGTGCCTAGGTCCTAAGTTTAAACTCCAGGCCTGGTACCAAAATATAAAAATTAAAAATTAAAAAATTAAGGCATATTTTGTTTTTCTTGAGCTTTCTGTCTTCTATGAGATGGAGGCATCATACACCAAGGACATGAACTAAGACTTTCTCTAGGCTTTATCAAGTAACTTTGCAGCATCACCTCCAACCTCATACCCCACAGCTATGCAGAAGTGATTATAATCCAGCATCTTCCAAGCCACAGAGCCAAGGACCTTCCCTATTCCTGGTCCCAAATTTGGCTCAATCCTATCACCTCATGTGCTCACGAGGCTTTGAATTTCCCTCTAGCCCCTGACTCAGTCCTCATGGACCACAAAGTGCTGCTTTCTCTGGGGGTCTCTCCTGCACTTTACCCAGGAACCAGCAGATGAAGGGATAGCTCAATGAGAAACCTGGACCCTAGAGCCCAGACACCATATATGACAGGAGAGCCTTTCTGGCTAAATTCCTAGAGAGAGAGAGAGAGAGAGAGAGAGAGAGAGAGAGAGAGAGAGAGAGAGAGAGAGAGAGAGAGAGTGTGTGTCTGGCTAAATTCCTATAGTGTGTGTGTGTGTGTGTGTGTGTGTGTGTGTGTGTGTGTGTGTGTGTGTGCTGGGGTTGGTGAAGTGGCCTACAGCCCACCTGGGAGCTGGATCTATGCACTACAGCAAGAGGTACCCAGAGCAGATGTCTGCCTGAACTCTGCCACAGCAGCCACTTGAGAGAATGGGAGAAGGGTATTAGTGTATTACCCTGAAGAATGAATCAGCTATCCCTGGCTTGAAAGGGACTGGTGCTGTGAAATCACAAATCCGTAGAGTTCACAAGGTCCTGGCAGGTGGTACACACTGCTCCTGTCCCAGCTCGAAAACACAGTCTCCAAGCCCACAGGAAGGCTGTGTCCCTCACTGCTCTATCTCAATAAACAATCCTCTCCTGTGAAAGATTGAGTCCGCCTGTTTCCTTACCTTCTCTTCCATTTTCCTAATATACACCACATCCAAAGCCACCCAGCCTAGTCTACTTAGATATCTGTTTCTTCTGGATTTCATTCTTTTATTTTTTTTAAATCTTGGACTAGTAATTTATAGCAAAACTACCAAAAACTCTAAAAGCACAACACTGGGTAGAGAATCAGTGCCAATCTCAGAGACATAATTGTGCTATAGCTGGTTGGTGAACTACTTGATCCAGGTGCCATGGGAAAGTCACCATGTATTCTCCTCTGGTTCCTATGACCAGCAATTCTGAGGATGGAAGACACCCTGAGACCCAGGTGCTCTTATCCCTGGTAACAAACTCCAGCAATGAGCTGCATGCACACCAGGGACAGCAAGAGAGTCATTTGGCAAGCAGAGGCCACAATAAGGCTGGAGGACAGGGACAGGGCTGGCCTGCTGCAAAGATGAGGGATGCACAGAGGCAGTCCTCCTAACCTTTCCCCATCTTCAACTCAGCAACTGGCCAGAAGCCACACAGATGCACCACCAATCAGAAATCGCCGTGGCCCCAATGAAGCAGCCTGTTCAATGGATGAGAAGCCACTGGGAAGTTCTTAGCGTTTTCACGTGGCCTTGTGACCTTGATTGGCCTTGCCTGGAGACTGATGACACATGTGGGCCTCTGATGAGGAGAGCGGGGAATGGCAATGGTCACCTACTGAAGACATGGCCTCTAGGTCCCCACAAGGACAATGTATCTTTATTGTACAAGCAAAAAGTCACATGCCCCAAACTAGCATCTCCAATCCAATTGTCAAAAAGCTCTAGTTTTTCTTTAAAAAGACAAAAAAAAAAAAAGAAAAGAGAGAAACCCCTAAAACTAAAAACCCTCTAAAAACTCCACAGCTTTTGATTCATTTGCCAATTGTTTGGAGTATTAAAAACAAAATGCACAATGGTGGGCGGCCCCAAGCAGGTGTGTACTCCTGAGTACTAGGCACACAGCCCAGGGTATCTGAGGAAGGCAGAGAGTGGGTGGTTGGGATTTGGTAGAGGTCTGAGGAGTTGCTCATTGACTTCATCTGAGAAGTCACATGGGGTAGGAGGAAAACACACCAAGCAGGGTGCTCCAGCTGGGTGGGAGAGAACTAGGGGCCGGGCAGGATGCATGTTTCAAGGAATTGCCACAGGAGGCAAGTGTTAAGTGTCACCTTTTGGAGTTGGAGTGAGCAAAGGATGAGGAAAGACCATAGAGGGAGCAGGACCTTCCTGCATGGTGCTAGGAGGGTCTGGGGAAGCCCTAGGAAAGCATGTTCTTTGGTCTGCAGTACTGGGGATGGAACCCAGGGCCTTTTGCATGCTTGGCAAGAGCTCTGCCACTGAACTATACCCTCAGCCCCTGGAGCACATTCTTAGCATCTCCACATGCAGGGAATGGGCTGGGTGTTGGGCCTTGGCCTCCAACATAGAGGTTATGCCCTCTGGGACCTTTATGGCTGTATTGACCCACTACATGTGGGTCTTCAGAGTTAGGCATGTGTGCAACACACTGTGCACATAGAGAAGGTTGGGGTTGCCTTTTTGTTGTCACTGGAACTGGGGACGAGCAGACACATAGAGTGGCCACAGTTGCAACAGAAAACTACATTCAACATAAGAGAAACAAGATAAATGAGGTGAGAGATGCAGAATGCCCTGGCCTGTGGTGGGGGTGGAGGGGCCGTGGCAGAGGCAGGTGTGCTGCTGCGCATGCTTTTGGTGCCCGGGCGCAGCCAAGAGCATACACACAGCCGTTGGGGGCTGGGATGACTGTGGACAGTGGTATTTAAGAGGAAGGGCTCTGGGGTCCACCTTTCATATGGAGGAGGTGACTTCAAGGAGTGGGGGGAGGCATCCTATGAAATGCATGAGAAGTAATGAAGACAGGGGGTGGGAAGGGGAGAAACCAAGGGCTGGGAGGTGGGAAAATACAAAAGAACAAATACAGACAGATGGACACAGATACGGGTCCACTGAGGAATCGAGCACGAGGCTTGCTACTAGACTTATAGGCCCCTCTCTCAGACGTTGGGTGGTAAACCGTCCAGCCTGTAAATGAATATAAAGGGAAGAAAACAGAGAGACACTTATCAAGTATAGGTTGCTGCGATTCCTTCTCCACACCAACAGCCACACCAGCCTGTAACTTAACATCCACGGCTCCATCTAGCCCAGCCCGAGCACCAAAGCCACTGACCATGGAATGGGAGGAGGCAACAGTAGGAGCAGAAGAAAAGCGGCTCGGAGGAGAGGGGTGGGTGGGGTGGGGCGGGGCACCTGGATCAGTCACCATGATTTCTCTGGACAGAGATGGTGAGGACAGAACACCGTATGGAGCAGCTGCTGCTGTCCACAGCAGCATTGACGAGACAGCATTTCCTCCCCAGGGCCAAACTCCCAGCTTGAGAGCTGAGCCCTTGCGCCCCAGCCATCCCCCCATGGGCTTTGGAAGGACCCAGTGGGTGTTTAGCACCATCAGGCTCCACTGCAGGGATGTTGGCGGGGCAGGGCAGCCAGTGCCGAGGGCACCACGGAACAGAGCAAGATGCCAGGTCCCATCCCCTCCCCAGTTATCGGGCTGACCCCTCCCAGTCCTGGCCACTACCTGAGACCCACTCTAGCAAAGCCACCACCTGCCTCTGAGCCGCTTACTGCAAGACCTGGTGATAGTAGGACAATTGCATTCTTTGTATCCAAAGAGTACATCTTTTTTCCTTGTCTTTCTCTTTCATTTTCTTTTTCTTTTTTTAACAAAGCTGCTTAACAGCCTTGGCTGTGGCTCTAGCCCCCTCCACACAATCAGGTGAGCTCCTGGGACACCACTGAGCCCTACGTGGCTGGCACATGCTTGGAGACAGGCAAGCTGGAAATCACCTTGGCCACGAGCTCCGCCTCCGTCACTGGCTAAGCCGGAGCAGATGTCTGTGGAAAGGGAGGCTCGGACGGAGCAGGGCTGCTGGGTCTGAACTGCCTTGGCGCACGGGTGCGTGCTGGCGTGGGCAGGGTCCTTAGCGGGAGGGCCTCTGCTGGAATCAGACAAGTGACCTGGGCGAGGGGGAAAAGAGGGGACAGGCACCATGAGGTGCCGCCAGGCAGGGGAGGGTGAGGGCTGGGTATGCTCCCTGTTTTTTGCTGGGTGACCTTGGGGGAAGTTGAGTCTCCTGTAGATAACAAGTGAATGGCCAATCTCCTGGTTGGGAGTGTTGGGAAAGATTAAAGAAAGTGCCCCATCCCTACCAACCCCAATGCCATGCTGCACCTATACTACACAAAGAAGTGACAAGGAGACATGCATGAGTTCAAAGTGGCCTATGCTCTGTAATAAGTCTCCTTTGAGCTTTGTGAAACGTTTATTATAATTTGTGGACTGCTTGTGGTTTGGGAGTGCTTAGCATTAAACACCTTCCTGCCTGGCATGCCTAGGGGTTCATAGGGTCTCCACCTTGGAGTACTAGGCCTCTTAGCCATTGTACACCCTGAGGTGCTGCTTGAGAGGCCTCAAAGGAATCCTTGACATATAAGCCAGGCTCCTACAGCACTGAAGACTAGGTTCATCATTATAAGGCCTGGAGGGCATCCTTATCCTATCCTTGCTCCCAAAAGCAAAAGCAAAAGCTTCCTGAAACCCAGTGAGCAGGCTAGCTGACGTATGCCTGAGAAATGAGGCCAGAGGAAGCAGCCACCTTTTGTCCTAGTTAATGTCCTACAGGAAGAGAGAATGGGTGTGGGCTTCCTTGGCGTATCTGCAACCCAGATGTGGCTGAGGGCATGTATCCCTTTCATTCAGGGTGGAGGCCTGGCTCCATGCAGGCCCTGCCTACACATAGACTCTGCGTGAAGCATAGAGGCTGGGGGCCTCCTTGGGCCTGCAGTAACGTCCCAGCTCTAGTGAAAGGGGATCCAGAAAGAAGAAAACCTCAGACATTCTTCCAGGTCTAGGAGTATTGCACCTCTGAGCCTGCTTCCCAGGCTCACTCAGGGGCTCCCCAGGACACTTCTGACCAAGCCCCAGTGCAGCCCTCCACCCAGCAGCCGACCTGTGCTGGAGGCCACGACCTTGAGCTGCTGCACCAGGGGGTTCAATAGCTTGCCAGCCTTTAGCTTGCTCTTGCTGGTCTTCCTCCGGCGGCCTGTGGGGGGCGCCGTGTGGAAGAAACCCACATTGGGTGGAAGTGGCTTGCCCAGGCGTCGGTAGAGAGCCTCAATCTCCTCCTTCTGCTGACTCTGCAGCTCTGAGATCTCCTTCAGGTGCCTGGAGGAAGGGAAGAGAGGGCAGGTGGGCTTCCCCTGCAGGAGGTGCCTGGTTGTGTGGGGAAGAGGTAGCAATCTTGCCTGAGTCTTTACCTGGGCTATTCAGGAGGACTTTCAAAGGCATTATTTACATTTAAGCCAGGCAGGTATAAGGAGAGGGGCCTCTGGCTTTGATAACAGCTGATGACTGAGGAGTTGAGGGGCTTTAAATTTTCAGTGACAACTTCTCTGCTGTCTCACAGCCAGAGAGGCATGGACAACCCCACGCATAGGCTTATGTCTGCAATTAAAGCCATATGCACTAGCACAGGTGATGAGAAAATGAGCTGGTGCTTGAAGTTGAGGGCTGCCTCATTTTATCAGGACCATGAGTGACAACTGCTCTGTGCAAATCAATGGAGTGAGTGGGAAAAGTGAACCAGACGCAGGATATGCTGCTACTGGCTCAGGGGCTCTGGCTGGATATATTATCCCACCGATCTACTGCAGAGGGCTCGGTTGGGGTTAAGACACAGGTGGAATACGAGTGGGCAAGGGTGGTCTCTAGGACAGCGAAAAGGAAGGAGGCAGTGGTCCCTCCTGGGCCTCCCTGAGGAAGGAGCTGTACCCTTGGCTTCCTTTCTCACCACTCTCCTGCACCTCACACTCAGCTTCCAGACACTAACACCAACACCCACAGGGTTCCAGCTGCCCCAACAAGAGGGTTACAGTCCTTTCTGCTCCCCATCCTCAGCCCATCTTCACCTTTTGTACTGGAAAAATGGATAGTTTTCATGGTTAGAAATGAGAGAGCAAGTTCTATTTACCTTCTGCATCTTCAACACCTGAGAACTGTGTTTTATACATAAGACTTTCTTTAGCTAGTAAAGAAAATCAATAAGTAAAAGGAAAACAAAGCCATCAAGTGGCTTTCTCCCTACAAATTAAGAAGTGAAGACAGCAAACTGCCATTTGCATGAGATTCTCTTTGGAAGGGAGTAGGCTTCCAAACCCACTGGGTCAGTAGAGGGTCCTCTTATGCAGGACTTCAGGACAGGTCTAGGCCAAGGCTTGAAGCTTGTGGCTCCAAAGCTATTATTCCCCCTCACTATAGTGTGACTCCCACTTTGGGGCTGCCTCTGGGTTCAAGCTGCCCCAGCCTGCTCTTCACAGGGCTCAGGGTCCTGGTGGTACAGAACTCCTAATGTATATGTTTTAACAAGGTGCCAGGTTCTGATGCAAAAGCACCTTGGAAACAACTGGTTGTCTCTTATCAGATGTTATTAAGTTCCTTTCATTCTGAATTGAGGTTCAAATTCTTCCTCATTCCTTCTAAAAGACCACTACTTTCCAATATGCTCCTTGGCCCTATCAGGCTCTGTTTCTCCCTTTCTTGGGTTCCCTAAGTCGTCTCCTCTTCCTCCCTCCTCCTCCTCCTCCCTCCTCCTCCCTCCTCCTCCTCTTCCTCCCCCTCCTCCCCCCTTCTCTTCCCCCCTCCTCCTTCTCCTCCTTCTCCTCCCCTCCTTCTTTTTGGCAAGTCCTGGGGCTTGAACTCAGGGCCTGAACACTGTTCCTGACTTCCTTTTGTTCAAGGCTAGCACTCTACCTCTTGAGCCACAGTGCCACTTCCAGCCTTTTCTGGTTATGTGGTGCTGAGGAATAGAACCCAGGGATTCATGTATATGAGGTAAGCACTCTACCAGTAGGCCATATTCCCAGCCCCCTAAGTCCCTTCTTTTCTGAAGCTTCCTAGACTCCTCCATCCTTTCCTCTTAGTGATTAGGCACCACGCTGTCTCTAGGCCCCACCCATCTCCAGCCTCACTATTTGTAGGCTCTACCCCATCTTTAGGCCTTCTTCTACCCCTTCTCTAGGCTTCACCCCACTTCTAGGCCCCATGCCTTATTTCTACATCTTACATAGTTCTAGGTCCCCTTCCCATGGTACCTGCCCCTCTCACCCTGAGTATAGGTTCTTAAAGTCTCCTTCAGTTTCATGCACTGATGTTCTCCTATCCAAACTGTCCCTCTCCAAGGATCCCTTGGAGAGGGCCAGCCAGACCATGGCCTAGCTGCGCTCCCCAGGGGACAATCTCATTGAAAGACTATGCCTAGGAATCCTTATCCTTTTGTACCCAAAGATTCTAGGTGGTGCCTACAGTGGTCCCCTCCAGATTTTTACTGCAGTTCAGACTTTGCTGATTCTTCCTAGTGGTGTAGTCACTGGGACTTGAACCCCTCTAAACAGCATCCCTTCATCACCCTGCTCTTCTGCCTTTCCTGGCTATAGCTTGTCCCTCTTTGGCCCTGGCTTTTGTGAACACGTATTGTGTCTTCAATGTCTCCTATCCTCTGTGCACTAGGCCCTGAAAAAATGTCTTCAATATATCTGTGATTTATGAATCCATTCAGACAGCACTCAGCACGCAGTCTGCTCTTAGCCCCTGGTGTGCTACTGTCTGGGGCATATGCTAGAAGCTGCCCTATCCCTCTGCCAATCCCAAAGGAATCTCATGAAGGCAGTAACTTCCAACTAGAGAGGCAGAAGGAATAATTGCTGAATGACAGGGTGAGAGAGAGAGAGAAGCAGAGATAAGGTGACGAGACAGAAAAGCAGAGACAGAGAAGTAGAGGGGGTGGCTAGGAGGGTACCCTTGTCATGTCTCGTGAACATGCTGAGAATGTCTTCCCCGAGGGTGACAGAGGAAGAAGCAGACTTTGAAGGGAGGGGAGGAGTAGCCCTGTACAGGTGCTAGAAACTGGGCAAGTGACAGAGTAGATGCTGGCTGGGAGATGCTCCCATCGTGGCAGGTCTAAGCAGGCCTTTCACTGACCTGTCTCCCTGAGCCATACATGCAAGTGTGTACTGCTTGTCTAGGATATTAATTCCACCCAATAGTTTGTAGGACCCAGAGTAGGCAGAGGAGGGCTCACTTCTGTCCCCAACAACCACCACCACTAACCACAACCACCAAACCACCACCAAGTCCACTAACCATAACCACCACCTCCACCACACCATGACACCATCACATACTTTTCCCGCAGACTGCGCAGCTCCTTCTTGATGTCTGCATCCTCAAACTCCGAGTCATTGTCGCTGCTGATGTAGGATGACTGGGAGTGGAAGGAGGTGATGCTGATGGTGGGGACCTTCACGCCCACCCTACTGGGTGTCTCGGGGCCCAGTGAGCCAGCCCTCGAGGACCTGTGCAGGAAGGCAGTGGCCTTCTTGACGAAGTCACTGGCCACACCTCCACCACCAGGGAGGGAGGACTGCTTCTGCACGGGGGGCCTCCTCCTTGGGCATTCGTCCCCAGAGTCACTGGATGCGGGCTCGCCCACACCAACCTCGATGGAGGAGGCCGTCTGCACCCGACGCACTGCCAGCTTCATGTCAGGGCTTGAGGGAACCTCATCCAGGTAGACGTCGGGTGGGGCAGAATACCTCAGGCTTTGGGGGGAGGCCAGGGTCCACTCGTCCTGTGTACTAACCACTGAGAAGCGGCCCACAGTTTTGGCTGGTGAGCTGTTGTCCTGCTGCCCTGGCCGCTTCCGGGGGGACCCTGCAGCCCGAGCGCCATGAGCCTGGCTGCCCTCTGTGAATGTTCCCAGGCACCTCTTCATGGGCTCTACCAAGGCTTCCCTGGGGACCCTGCCATTCTTGTCTGTGGGATCCATGTGTACAGGGCTGGCAGAAATAGGGGCATCCTTGGGAAACAAGTGGAAATAAAGAGATGCCCTGAGAACACAACCTGAAGCACACCCTCCCAGACAGTTGAGATTCCTGCCGAAAAAGTCACCCTTACCTGGGGAGCACTGGGTGCTGCAGGTGAGTCTGAGGCCACTTGTCCTCCATCGCTTTCACAGCCCAGTGTGTTGCTGGAAGATGACTCTGCTGTAGGAACATGGACAACATTACCAAAAGGGGAAGCGACTGATGATTGCTAGCTGAGAGACCCATGAATGGCCTGGGAACACTTCTGGTTTAGCCAGGGAGAGAGAGCTGGTGTTCCAAGGGGCTGAAAACAGTGATGATTTCACCCCATGGCATCCTGTACATGCCATTTCACAGAAGCTATCTACAAATCTGGGAAAGGGAAGAGGCCTTATTAGCCTCTTGTGCTCCAGGCCTCTGCACATCTGATGGGCCCATTTCTCTAGCTGCTCTGGCTTAGGAGGCGCTCACAGAGCACATAGTAGGGCAAGTTCTACCTTCCTCCTATGGAGCTAGGGAATGTCCACTGAACTGCAGCCTGCCCCCATGTTCTCCATGTAGAGGTGGGGAAACCTTTATTATGCCAAGATCCATTTAGATATTATTCATAGTCTCATTCACAGGTCATACAGAGTTATCAGTACAGACAGCCGAGCCAAGAAGCATCCATGTCTGCTCCATCATACACTAAGTAATTTCTTGGCCTTATGTAGCCTGCAGTCTGAATGTTTCCCACCCTAACATTATGGTTATACTAAGAGGTTATAATTCCATACATCAGGTTATGAGTATAGCACATCTTGATCAGTGTCATCCCTTCTATCATTCTCACCCATTTTCTCCCTGACAGTATGTTTTTGATCATCTTACTGGGGTTGTCATGAAAAGCCAATGAGAGAAGTCTAAAGAAGTGATTACACCCTTGGGTGGAGACCCTACCAAAGTCAAGACTCCCACATGAAAAAAAAAATCATGAGCAGACTGGGGTGGAAGCTAAGCCAACATGCTGCATAGGAAAGCGGCAGGATCCAATGGAGGCTCCAGGGAGGAATCCCTATTCCTGCCTGGAGGGACATGGACACGGACACACGGACACACACACACACACACACACACACACACACACACTTGCACTGCATACCCCATGTAGGAATACCATATTCCCAGGGAGATAAAATCCAGTCTCAATCATGTATTCCCAACCTACGAGCAACACAGGACTGCCCTCCTCACCTCTGTGTGTGGTATCACACAACCAATCTTCAAATACCTCGAGGACTGAGGTACTCACAAGTAACTACGTTTCTTTTATTTGTCTGCCAGAAAAAAGTTCACCTGTTCATCTGATGTAGAGTCAGCCTGGCGCTCTCTGCTCATGAGTTCTGTATTCTGAGAAGAGTATGGGTAGGAATGTAAGGTATATATCATTTGCAGGCTACCCAAGCTCAGTTTTTTCATCTGTCAAAGGATCCCTGGGATGCCTCCTACACTGTGAAACCAGCACTGCATGGAGTGACAGGACAATTGGTGGGTGGCAGGGCAAAGGCTGATCCTGCTTCTGCCCTGTCCATGTCCCAATGCTTTTCCAACTGTGGTATCTAGAAACCAACACAGCTCCTGGGTAGGCAGCAGGTAGCATAGGATGGTTCCCTTCAATCTACAAAAGCAGCCTGGACCTTCAAGGGCCATGTGCTGCTGATACACACTGAGGTTTCCATTTCTAAACTCAGCTTCATCCCTGTCCTTATCTTGCCAAGCCCTAAGAAATTTCTAGGGAAAAAACAAACAAACTTTGCACTTCTGAAGGTAGACAGCTCCCCTAGAATGCAGACTCAGGTTTTGAATCATAAAGCAAGAACTGAAGCAAAAGAGTACTCTCCACCCACTCACCTGAGGTACACAGCAACTGGGGCCATGAAAGAACCCAGCAGGCCTTGGATCATCTTGATATCTCAGCTTCAAGGTGCTGAAGAAACAGCCCTACCCCATGCTTGAGCCAAAATAACTATGTTGTAACTTTGCTGAAGCAGCTCAGGGGCTTTGGATGTCCCCTGTGTTTAATCATTTGTCATCGGAGAGCCTGGGGATCTGAGACATGCTCTGTATACTATCGCAGCACCCTTCCCCTCCCCAATAGCTGCTTCCACAGATAGAACTCTGTCCTTGGGTGTAAAGAGAGGTTCCTTTTAGATTAGTCTTGGTAGACAATGCAGTGTCTAAGTCCTTCCCTCTTTAGAAGCTATACCTTTTAAAAAATTATTATTATTTTTTGGCCAGTCCTGGGCCTTGGACTCAGGGCCTGAGCACTGTCCCTGGCTTCTCTTTGCTCAAGGCTAGTACTCTTACCACTTGAGCCACAGCGCCACTTCTGTCCATTTTCTATATATGTGGTCTGAGGAATCGAACCTAGGGCTTCATGTATACGAGGCAAGCACTCTTGCCACTAGGCCATATTCCCAGCCCAGCTATACCTTTTTATTCAGAAAAGATCCTGTAATACAAGCAGGGTAAGGGTGAAAATGCAGGAGGTCTGGGCCCAGGAAAACTGGTATCACTTACAGAGTATAGGGTTAGGCATGACCTTGAACCTGTTACCTGTCATTGATGAAGATGCACCCTGTTCCTGCTCTCCATCTGCTGGAGTCCATCCTGCAGGAGCTGTTTCTGACTTTTCCAACTAGAAGAATCACACAAAAAGGGGAAGAATTGTGAGCTTGGATAGTCAGCATCTCACTAGCCTATTTCTTTTCTTTTGTTTCCCCCTTGGTTCAAGACCAGGGCTCAAACTCAGTAGCTATACCCCCTTTCAATCACTGGATAGTGCTTTACCAACGGAGCCATACTTCCAACCCCTCAGTAGCTTCATTGCAAATCTGTTTCCCCTCCTGTCTTTAGAGCCACCCTCAGTCTGCCCCCTCCATGAGACAATTGGGCTGTGTTGCCTGGCGCCACTCTCCCCCCTCCACACTTTCTTACACACACACACACACTCACACTCATTCACTAGACAGAGGCCACTTATAAACAAGTGGGTCACCCAGAGGGCTACAAAGGCCCTGGGGGAGGACAGCCCTGCATAGCTAGGATTCCTGCCCACACTCAGTCCCAGTCTAGGAAAGCACTTCTGGGGTGAGTCCAGCTACTCACCGAGGGCTGGGGCAGTTGGGTAAGCCCAGGATCTCCTCCAAAGACCTCCCTGCGAGGTGGGTCTCCTCTCAGGGGCTCCAAGGTGAAGTCCCTATCACACACCTCCATAGGGGTCCCAGCAGAGGCTGAGGAGGTGGGCACATGCTCCTGGTAGAGCAAGGTCCTCAGTTTCTCATCCAGGCTCTTGATGGTATTGTCCACAAAGCCCATCCTTGGGGGCGGCCCTTCCCCATCTGACTCCAGGGCTGAGGGTGGTGGTGGAGGGGCAGTGGGCCCCAAGGGGGGGCTGGGAAGTTGGGGGGCAGCCAGGTTGATGGCCCCCACTGTGGAAGGCAGCAGGGATGGTGGCTGACACACAGCAGGCTGTAGTACCCCACTTGGTGGGCTGGGTTCCACTGCTGAAGCAGGCAGGGGCTCTCTTGGGGCACTGACCTCCCTAGCTGAGGCAGGCTCCCCCAAAACTGTAGGAAAGCAGGAGGCCTCTGGAGCTACAGCATAAGGTCCTCTGTCTATGCTCAGGGGCTGTGCAGTATGTTGAGCATGGTGAGTCTCAGCCAGTGGCTGGGGTGTCTCATGCTCATTGGCTCGCCCCTGAGGGGTCCCTAGGCCCCCTGCCTGCACAGCAGTGCTTGGTGCTGGCTCTGGTGTGGTGCTGGCGGCTGGTGCTGCTGTGTCTTGGAGTGCAGTAGTCGTGGGAGGGGAGGATGGTGCCAAGGGAGCTGCTGATACACTGCTGGAAGGGTCACTGGGGCCTGCCTGGCTCAGGAGCTGCTGAGCAGCTGGGAAGCCAGGTTTTTCCTTCAAGGACAGCTGGTCTGTGTAGGGTGCTGTGTCTAGAAGAAATGGGAAAAATGCTTTTGTATCCACCTACTCCAGTCTTACTTACATGGGTCCTTCCCTGCCAGGAATGATGTCTTCCTTCTACCATAACCTGGCTGTGGCTCAGCACATGGGGCCCTGTTTCTCTGATGTGCTAAGTCTTTCCTGTCCAAATGTAACTTGTGCCTGGCCATTGCCTTTCTGAAATGTCTTCTATAGGCCTCTCAATGGCCAGTTTTCACCTCTGCCAGCACTAGCTCCTTCATACTGTCCTTGTGCAGCATGTGACTGCCAGGTAGGGCCCATTCTCTACCATCTGTCTGTGTACACTCTGGCCTGCAAGATAAGCTCCATAAAGTATGACTATTAGCATGCACTGGCCCACTGCACAAAAATCTCCCAAAAGAATTTCTATTTCTATTTATTTATTTTTGGCCAGTCCTGGGCCTTGGACTCAGGGCCTGAGCACTGTCCCTGGCTTCTTTTTGCTCAAGGCTAGCACTCTACCACTTGAGCCACAGCGCCATTTCTGGCCATTTTCTATATATGTGGTGCTGGGGAATTGAACCCAGGGCTTTATGTATAGGAGGCAAGCACTTTTGCCACTAGGCCATATTTCCAGCCCCTAAAAAGAATTTCTAAAGTTGAGGTATATAAGCGGGAAGCTGAAGGAGGAAGCAGGAGCTAGGAGGAACGAGAACCTTGTAATCCTTCTAGTCTTTGGTATGCTCAGAGCAAGGAGGACCATATCATGCTAGGCCCAGCAAAGGATCCTGGGAAGAAAGGAACTTGGGATCCAGACAATGGCACACGGTCCAACAGCATCTCCCTGGAGTGCTCAGAGCTTTCTAGGCACTTGTGGGATTGCAGCAATCTGAGAGGAACATAGTGTACAACATCTCCCAAACCACATGGCCTTGAAGCCCTACTTCAAAAAACAACAACCCCTTTATCTTTTTAAAAATACAGACAAAATGTGTGAAACAAAAATGAAAACCATAACAAAGGTGGGAGGAGAGACATTACATGGACCCTGAGACCTCCCTTAAACTCCTAGACTCACACCACACCCTCCACCAGTTTTGAAAGGGGAAAAATCGAGACAAACATGTTCTCCTGTATTTCTTTATGTTTTTGCCATGTCTCTCTAAATAGCACTCTTCTGTTTTGCTGGATTTAGCACTATCTGTCTGTGGAATAGTACTGTATTTATATTTGATGTCTGGCTTCTCACTCACCATTGTGCATGTGACATGCACCCGAGCTATTCTGTTTGGACACACACATCCACTCTATACTGGTACATGGAGTCCTGTCAATGCTGGACCTCAGTTAACTTTAAAGCACACTGTGCCCATACCCAAGTCCTACCAGGTGAACAAGGTGGGGGCAAGGGGAACGCAAGTTGAGGGCATCTGGTCTCAGTAGAAGCTGCTAAAAGCTCCTTCAAAGTGTATGTGGAGGAAATGCCCCACTGACAGCCTGTGAGTACCCCTAAGGTTTCCTTCCCTCCTCAAGTCACCTTTAGAGTATGTGATCAGGTTTTGCTGGGGTTTGTTTATACTTCTAATTGTGGTAACAGAAGATCACACTTCTTGAATGCTAAAGTACACAGTACTATACTGGTAACTATAACTGGTAATTGTAGTATACCAGGTCTCTAGAAGTTACTCAGCTTGCACAACTGAAATTTTATGTCCATCAAATAACAACTTCATCCCCCTACTTTCTCCTCTTTCTGAGTGTGACTACTGATTTCCCTTGCCTAAGTGGAAGCATGCATATTTAGCCTTCTGTGACTGGATTATTTTATTTAGCATTATACTCTCTGGGCTCATCCAAGTTGTAGCACATGGAAGGAATTCTTTTTTATATGGCGGGATGGTATTCCATTGTGTAGTCATATAGACTGGGCAGAAAAACCTATAGATTATACTGTGATCCTACAGGTTTTAGCCTCCTGAGTAGCAAGTATTACAGGTGTGAGCTACCAGCGCCCAACTGAGTTGAATTTGTTTTTTAAAATTGTTTCTATACTGGACATGTACAGACTTTTTTCTTGCCGTTATTCCTTTAAAACCCAGTGTAGCAATCATTTACAGAGCATTTACCTTGAATTAGTTTTTACAAACAATATGGAGATGATTTTTGAGACAATTTAACATATAAAGAGGTTACACATAGGTTATATGCAAATAGTGTATCATTTTATGTAAGGGACTTGAGCAGCCTCAGATTTTAGTGTGGGAGGGGAGGAAGTGAGAGATGCTGAAACAGGTTCCCAGCAGATTCAGAAAGATGACTGGAAATAGTGCATTTACTTTTTAAACTATTTATCATCATTTTCCAAAATAGTTGTACTATTTCATACAATGTATGAGTCCTGGTTCCTCTACATACCATTTAACACTTTCCTTTTTTTGGTTCTGATACTGGGACTTGAACTTAGAGCCTGGATACTGTCCCTGAGCTTTTCTGCTCAAGGTTGGTACTCTACCATTTGAACCACAGTTCAACTTCTGGCTTTTTGGTGGTTAATTGGAGATAAGGGTCTCACAAACTTTTCCTGCTTGGGCTGACTTTGAACCAAGATACTCAGATCTCAGCTTCTTAAGTAGCTAGGATTACAGGTGTGTGCTACCAGTGCTGGGGTTAGATTTTTGTATTACATTTTATTTTTGTGCCAGTCCAATGTCTTGAATTTAGGGCCTGGGCACTATCTTTGAACTGTTTTGTTTTGTAGGTTTTTAATTTTTTTTTGTATTTATTGTCCACCAATTTTCTTTCAATTTTCCTGAAGTGTCTGCAGCTCAAGACCACTTGGTGGTTGTTCCCACCCATTTGGTAGCCTGGATGATAGGCACCACAGACCAGTCTTCACTGGAAGGCTAGATGCTCTAATCTTCAGTAGGGAACCTCTGCCCCTTCCGATCAGTCTGGGACATCTGGCTGAGTGGCAGAAGTTTCTCCCAGGTCCCCTTCAGATTGATGATGTAGATACCGTTACTCCCTTTTGTAGATGTGCTGTTGCATCTGGAAGTCAAGGTAGTTGCTACCTAAGTGGGTTGCTGCTGCAAGGAACTTGAGAAGAGCATCCTCCTCCTTCATTTGCAGGACATCAAGTGCTCTGGATATTGTGTTAGTTTCCCTTTAAGGAATCAAAAACAATGCCCTGTATGGAGCCCTAACAGGGTAGTGCAGAAAAGCATTGAGCTTTTTATTGCTTAAGGCTAGCACTCTGCCACTTAAGCCACTTCTGGCTTTTTGACAGATAAGAGATTCACAGAATTTCCTGTCTGGGCTGGCTTTGAACTTCAATCCTCAGATCTCAGCCACTTGAGTAGGTAGGATTACATGTGGGAGCCACCAGTACCTGGCTGGGGCTAGTTATTTTTAAGATAGGTTCTTGTGCTTTTTGTGCAGGCCTGTTTGGATGAAGATCCACCTACCTATGCCTCCCTCCCACAATTTAAAAAAATATCATTAGTTTACTATTCTTTTTCTTTCTTTTTATTTTCTAGGTCTGAGATCAGGACTTGAACTCAGTACCTGCTACTTTTGCTCATTGGTTAGCGCTCTACCATCTAAGTCACACCTCCAACCCCTACTATTCTTGGGGGGGGGGGGTCTGGGCACAGTCCCTGAGCTTTTGTGTTCAAGGCTAGCATTCTATCTCTTGTGCCATAGCTCCACTTTGGCTTTTTGGTGATTCACAGGAGATAAGAGTCTCATTGACTTTCTTGCTCAGAAAGGCATACTGGCTTTGAACAGCAACCTCAGCCTCCTGAGTTGCTAGGATTCCATGCATAAGGGTCACTAGTTTCTTTCCTTTTTTTTTTTTTTTAAATTTCTTAATTCCACTTTGGGATTATTTTCACGTTAGTTTTTCTTGGTTCTTTAGAAGGTTGCAATATTGACTTGAGACTTCTCTTCTTGTCTACGTACTTAGTACTATGCATATCCTTCTAAGTATTACTGTAGCTATACCTCACAAATGTTAATATGTTGTATCTTTGTTCAAAAATGTTTTCTAACTTTCCTTGAGGCTATTTTTTTCCAGCAATGATTCAGAAGTGCTATTTAATTCTTAGTTATATTATAGCAGATAATACAATTGATATTATTCACTTTGCTTTCATTTGTTAGGTTTGTTTCCTAATTCAGTATGTGGTAATGTTCCGTAAGGATTGGAAAAGAAAGTGTGTTCTGTACATATTGCGTACTCTATAAACATCAATTAAGTCAAGCTGGTTGATAGTGTGATTCAGATTTGCTGCCTCCTTGCTGATTTTTTGTCTGGTTTATCTGCTAGAGAGGAGTAATTTACTTTCCAACTACAATTGTAGAACTGTCTGTTTCTGTTTTAGTTCTAGTAGGGTTTTTGGTTGTTCATTTCATTTTTGTTTGTCTTGTCTACTCTTTGGACTTTTGAGAAAGAATCTCAGTATATAGACCAGGTTAGCCTTGAACTCAAAGATCTTCCTTTCCTAGCTTCACAAGTACTGGGATTACAGGCAAAAATTCTGGGTTTGTTATTTCCTTTCAAGATTTTATTTTGTTTTGGTGCCTGTCCTGGGGCTTGAACTCAGGGTCTGGGTGCTGTCCCTGAGCTATTGTGCTCAAAGCTAGTATTCTACCACTTGAGCCATAGCTCTACTTCTGGCTTTTTGGTGGTAATTCGAGATAAGAGTCTCATGGACTTTCCTTCCTGGTCTGGCTTTGAATGATGAAGATCACAGCTTCTTGAGTAGATAGGAATACAGGTATGAGCCACTGGGCTCCTGGCTCTCTTTCAAGATTTTTCTTTTCTTTCAAGATTTTTTAAAATTTTTTTAAAATTTTTAAATTTTTTTTGGCCAGTCCTGGGCCTTGAACTCAGGGCCTGAGCACCGAACCTGGCTTCTTTTTGCTCAAGGCTAGCACTCTGCCACTTGAGCCACAGCACCATTTCTGGCCGTTTTCTGTATATGTGGTGCTGGGGAATCGAACCCAGGGCCTCATGTATACAAGGCAAGCACTCTTGCCACTAGGCCATATCCCCAGGCCCTCTTTCAAGATTTTTTTTAATGCTATGTTACTTCTTTCTAGACACCATGGCTTCTGGAGAGAAATATGCAGTCATCTGACTTATGGTTCCTTTTAAGGTAATAAATACATCCATTTTTTTTCTAATTACTTTCATGATTTTTCTTTGTGTTTAGTTTTCAGCAGATTGTTACTGTGTATAGGCATGGATTTCTTAGATTTAACCTGTTGGGGTTTTTCTTAGCTTCTTAAACCCCTAGGTTTACACCATTTGCCAAATTCGGGGAGTTTTCAGAATTATTTTTAACAAATATTTCTCAGCACTGTACTTTCTCTCCTCTCTTGGAACTCTGACATAAGTATTAAATAGTTTGTTTTTGCTTCACAGGTCTTTAAAGCTCTTCACTTTATTCTAGCTTATATTTTAGTTAGATAACTCCCCCCACTTTTTTTTTTCTTTTCTGGTTTTAGTGTTGGGGCTTGAAATCAGGGCCTTGCACTCCTGCTTGGCTTTTTTGCTTACATCTACCACTTGAGTCACTCCTCTGGCTTGGCTCCTTGCTGATTTATTGCAGATGGAGTAGAGGCTTTTCTGCCCTGGCTGGCTTCAAATCTTGATCCTCTAGTTCTCAGTCTTTTGAGTAGCTAGCATTATAGGTGTGAGCCATCAGTGTCAGACACAGGTATTTTAATTCTCAATGTTAAATTCCTTATTTTTCATTGTATCTTCTATTTCTTTGTTGATATTTCCTACTTTACCATTTGTTTCAAGACTATTTCTGAATGTTCAAACACACATTTATAATATCAGCTTTAGGCTGTCAGATCATTCCAAAACCTGTATCACCTTGTCCTTGCATCTGTTGGCTTTTTCCATGGAAGGTGATATTTTTGTGGTTTTTCACTTGTCAAATGATTTTGGATTCTACTCTCAACATCTTAAATGATATTATGCAATTCTTGTAAAAATTATATGGCAAAGGCTGGCATTTGTGCTTGAGCAGGCAATCATGATGGTTAGGTTACAGACCTGGAGATCACACGGGCAGACTGAGGAAAAGGGACCAAGGCCAGGCTCCATCCTCTACTCACGCTGGTCTGATAATTCTCCCCATCTTAAGATTTCCAATGCCTTCTTTCCATAACTTGTCAAACTTTTTTCAATTACACATTGTGGATATTTAATGTAAATTAACACATCTGTCCCTCAGTTTCCCATTTTATTTTCTCTCCTTTTAATGGAAAAACTGGCTGTGAAAGGTTACTAGAGGTTAGTCAATGTGTACATAAAGGATGGATATTTAACTCTGTTGTCATCGTCCCTCCCTCCCTCACTCACTTAGCTCCCTTCTTCCCTGCCTCAGTCCTTCCCTCCACCTCTTTTTTCCCAACTCCCCTCCCCTCTCCTCTTCCCCCTCCTCCCTTTCTTCCTCTTCTTCTCAGGGACTTGGGCTTACTAGGATGGTGCTCTATCATTTGAAATAGATCTCATGTTTTGGTCTGGGGCTAGCCTCAGACAGAGATCTTCATGCTTACATCTCCTATGTAGCTAGGCTCACAGGTGTATACCACCACACTTGACTTATTGACTGAAAATGGGTCCTCATAACTTTTTGCCTCAGCTGGCCTCAAGCCATGATCCTCCTAATCTCTACCTCCCAAACAGCTGTAATTATAGGAGTGAACCACCACACTTAGTCCTAACTCTTTCCTCTTGACCCCATATCACAATGTCTCTTAAATCTCATGTCACACTGAAGTTTACCTTTGTATTTCAGAGATTATTTTTTTAATTTACAAATATTTTTCATAAATATACAATCATGTTAGCTTATGTTACTGAATTAGCAGCTCTTTCCTCCCAAGTGGTAGGGAATTAAATTGAAATTTATTCAAATGACTATTTTCTGTTTTCCCAAAAGACCATAAAAATAAAGACTTATCCAAGAGTACAAAGGGCAAGTTTACAGTTATCTGTACAGACAGATGAAGGCCCAGGTGCAGATCAATAACACTCACTGATCACTTTGACAACTGAAAATCAGACAGTCTCAGAGCTGAGTGGGCCTCTTCCTTACCCCACCCCCTACTCCATGCAAAGCAGGACCCACAAGGACAAGGGTCACTAGATAACACTGAGTAGGAAGGGTGGAGCTCACTAGCACACACCTGTGCAACTGCTGCTTCACCTGTGCAGTGGAGATGACAGGACTTAAGGGGATGTTGCCTTTACTTAGATGGTCTGGGGGGGAAATGAAGAGAAGTGGGGACACAGTCCCATTGGCTTCCCTGGCTGCTCCTACCTTGGCTGGCTTCTGGCTGCAAGGAGCTTATTGGAAGTGGGGGTGACGCTTCAGAGGTATCAGCTGCTGGGTGCTCAGCCACTGGACAGATGATAAACCACCTCTTTCCCGTGTGCAGAACTAAGGAGCAGAACATAAACAGTGCTGAGGGAGCAAGTGTCTCTCTTGATCAGGTGACCCCTGTGGTTGTACCACATGTGCCGTGGGGAAGCTGAGGAACTTGCCTATACCTGTATGATGTGATCCCAGTGGTAGGGAGGCAAGGAACCCAAGTTCCTCTCAGAATCCTAAATAGCTCCTCTCCATGAGGAAGGTGGTCCATGAAGAGGGCCTAGGGACTGTTTCCTTCTGCTTTTCTCTCACACAGAGGGACAAGGAGTAGACAGCCCAACGCACACCACAGGCATCCTGAGACTCTCAGCAGTACTGAGCTCAGGCTTAACTCCTAGATTGCCCAAAGCACCAGCCTTGAAAGCAGTGATGTTAATTAAGCAGCTGTTCCCAGATGGAGATACTTGTCACCACACACTCCCACACCTCTCCAAGTGCA
The DNA here is from genome assembly GCF_023159225.1 of Perognathus longimembris pacificus. Classification (NCBI taxonomy): domain Eukaryota; kingdom Metazoa; phylum Chordata; class Mammalia; order Rodentia; family Heteromyidae; genus Perognathus; species Perognathus longimembris. The sequence continues at coordinate 107,707,338 of NC_063161.1, forward strand.
ATGGCCCAAAGCCTCTACTGCCATGCACAATAGGGGCCTTTATAAAATCCCTGCTGCCAAGCAGAAGGATCTAGAAATAGGGTGCCTCTCAGAGGCTTCACTGCTTTGGTAGGTGTGGCCGGAGGTAGGGGCAGACTCACCATTCTGTTGGTACACAGGGGCATTTGCTTGGGACTGTCCGCTCTCCTGCAAGAGGGAGATCTGATGTCAGTGGAGCCCCATGCCCACTGAGAACTTCCCACCTGGATGATGCATCTACCCTCACCCACCAATCTGCCTTTGCTCCCTGGAGACCTAGGTTCTCACCTCCCCTGCAGTCAGGCCACAGGTGCCCAGGTGTGGTGGGCTGGCTCCTGCATCAGAGCCATGGTCAGCATCGGTATCCTCGCTGAGCATATCCTCTGCCTTGTCCATGACATCCTTCATCTGCTCAATGAATGTTTCACGCTCGGCTGGCAAGATGAAGTCATGCTCCACCTGCAAGGAAGGGGCCATGGGACTGCTAGTGATGACATGCCATACGCCACAGCTGCATGGGGGCTTTATCAGATTGTATGGCTCTCTACCCTAGACTCCAGGGGAAGCACGGCGAAGAGACAGGTCTCCATGTAGTAGCTGCACAGTGCAAGGAACAGATGGCTACAGTGACAGATGAGAACAGTTACTGGAAAATATACCCCCCACCATAATGCCCCATATGGTAACACCCTGCCTGAAGCCTTAAGGAGGCTGGGCTCTGTCCACACGCTCATGTGTATTTTTCCTGCATTTTTTCACTCCTGGGGATTGGCTTCCCCTCAGGTTATCCTCATTAAGATCTTACCCTATGGCCAAGTGGCTTTTCTCAGTGCTAAGTCCAGAGAGAGTTTCTAAAATCAGACAGGCTGCTCTGATGCTCAACATGTAGAGGCTGTTCATACAGATCTGTCTGTGGGTTCTGGTCTTGATCCTGTGTCTCTAAAGAGCATTGCCAGTGTTATAGCCTTTCCACCTGCACCTTGGATCTGGGTGTCCAAGCAAGAAGGCCATTCCTCCACGGTGTGCATCTATCCATTGTGGTGGCCATCTTCCTGATGGCTGGGCCTGAGATCATATACCCCTTGCCTCCCACTGGCTCCTCATGGCCATACTTCTCCCATATAAGAATTTTCTATCACTCACCAGCACCAGGATTAACTAGTTCAGGCTCCTGGTGAGTGAGCAAGAGCAGCTGGAGGGCCTACAGCACAACCTGAATACCATAGCCTCTCAGCCAGGGCTGAGCAGAACACAGTCATTGTCTTAATTCTCATGTAGGCCCACCCTGCTCCACTGTGTCCTGGGCTGCTCAGGCAGATGGGATACAGCACATGTCAGAAAAATCATACAACTCTAGGACCGCTAGGGACAGAGGTTAGCCATTATCTGCCCAGCAAGGTTCAATCCCTGCCTCTTTCAAGTGATGGCACCTATTTTCTACTCATATACTCTACATTCACTCTGATACCTTGATCTCTCTGTGGATAGATTCCAGCCATGCCCCACCCCCAATAAGTTACCCGCAGAACAGAACTCTTCTGATACCCTGTCCCTCATAGATTGCTTCCCAGGAACAGCACAGTGCACCCCCTCTAGCCACTCCCCCAGATGAAGCGCTGATTAACATTGCCTTCCATGATGCACCTGCTAATTGAGTATAGTCAGTGAGAGTGATATCGGGTTTTTGTTGGTCATGGGGCTTGAACTTGGGGCCTGAGCACTGTCCCTGAGCTCTTCTGCTCAAGGCTAGCACTCTACCACTTTGAGCCACAGTGCCATTTCCAGTTTTCTGGTGGTTAACTGGAGATAAGAGTCTCATATACTTTCTTGCTCAGGCTGGCTTTTAACCTCAATCCTCGGATCTCAACCTCCTAAGTAGCTAGGATTACAGGTGTGAGCCACCAGCAACCCAGCTAGTGTGACACTGCTCAAAGGCAGTATGTTATGGTCATCATTGGCCCATCCAGTTGACACAGTATATTGAGCACATGTATACACAGGATGTTCCTACTCTGTGAACTAGGGCCTCTTAGTGTCTCCTGCTAGGTATGCATTTAGTGAAAAAATGTGAAGACCTCAAAAAAATTAAAAGCAAAATAGGAAAGGGCTGGGAATGTGGCTTAGTGGTAGAGTGCTTGCTTAGCACGAATGAAATTCTGGGCTCAACTCCTCAGTTCCACATAAACAGAAAAAAATCAGAAGGCTCAAGTGGTGAAGTGTTAGCCTTGAGCAAACCCCCTCGCCCCCCCCCCCCCAAAAACCCAAAAAACTCAAAGACAGCACCCAGGCACTGAGTTTAAGTCCCAGAACTGGCAAAACAAAAAAGAAAAATGAAATAAAAACCTAAAAATATAGACTCTGGGTATATATAACCCACAATCAATGCCAAGTTAATCCAAACATCACCTTCCCTCACTTACTGCGGAGTTGGAAGTAAATGTCAGAATAATGAACTCAAGACTTAACAAAATCTACCAGTGACAGAGAATTTAGAGGTATCTGGTAGCCCCCGGGCAGAAGCTTGTCCAGCCACAGCTCTTCTTCCACTGGAGCCTCTGTTCCTGGGGCAGGAAGGGACTGTGAGGAAGAAAGTAGATGGAGCCTAGCAGAGGCTGCACAAGAGTAATGGGCGAAAACTGTGTATTCATATCGGGCCTCCTTCATAGAGATGTTTCAGATGACTTAGCTTTAAGGCGTCCAAATCAAATGCCAAAAATACATGTGCAACAGAATGACAGAAGACTCAGGGTAATAACCACATCATTGTGTGTGTGTGGGGGGGGGGAGGGTAGGGGAGCAGGCATGTATACAAAACAGCTGCCAAAACCAAGGGGACATTAATATGCAGTTCCTACAACTGTTGTTTGAGTGAAGAACAGGAGAGAGAGCTGTAGAGATAGGACTAGTGGGGCAGTGCAGCAATGAGAGATCGAAGGACTGCTTCACAGATGGTTTGCTATGGTTCAAAATACAGGAGCGAGCCAGGCATGATGGCTCAACCCTATAATCCTAGCTATTTAGGATGTGGAGATTAGAGGATCTCAACTTGAGCCACTCTAATGCAAAAGAAGTTCACAAGACTCTTTACCCAATGGCTGGACACAGTGGTGCATGCCTGTTATCGAGCTACTGGGGAAGCACAATGGCTGGGTACGCTCCGTTATCTCCAGTGACATGAAGGAATGTAAATAAGGAGGATTGCATTCTAGGCTAGCTCAGACATAAAATGAGACCCTATTTTGAAAATAACCAAGGCCAAAAGGGACTAGAGCAATAGCTCAAGATGGGTAGAATACCTGCCTAACAAGTATAACTTTCTGGTGATCTTAGCCACTAGTCACGTAGAATAATTAACATTAAATTTCATATGTGCTCACTAAACATGCTGGGTCCAGTCACTACACTTCCTTGTATCTGGGATGAGGGGCCACAGCACCTGCCACCAATGTCAACTGTTTTCTTAAGACATGGCTCCTAAACTCCCCTCCTGTGTGACTGATGGACTAGAAAGAACATTATCCAGTTATGTGGTCATCTATGGGCCAGGAAATCAGCTCAACATAAGTACATTCTTTTTTCTCTTGTTCTCAGTGAGACAAGTTTCGGAGGCCTAAGGCTCAACTCATGCTGGGGCCAAGTTCTGGGGACATAGCCAGATGATCTGGGAGCAGGGGAATGGGGTGGAGAGAAGTTTGTGAGTGACAAGGTGCTCACAGCAGGGACTGCTGGTGCTGGCAGACTGGGGAAACAGGGTTGGAGTGTAGTGCTGGGATCTACACTTCCACTGGGGAGGCTGACGGATGGTTCTACATAGGAGCCATCGGATATCAGTCAACAGGCTTGCTATTTCCCTTTGTTCATTCTCAGGTAGAGGCTGAGGTATGGTGGAAACACCATTCCGGTGCCATTATGAATACATTCTTCAAGCTGCTTTCTCATACCCAAGAACATGCAGGTGCAGAAAGCTATTGCTCCAGCTGCAGACCAACAGCTCTGGGGGCAGCCCCCATGCACTGATCCACAGGGAGCCTAACACTTGTATGCAGGGCTGAGCTTGATATACTTGCTTCTACCTGTGCCCAAGGACTACAAGGAGATGATATCACCCAGGGCCAGCCTTACCATATATGTGGCAATCTCATCAGGTGCATCCCCATCCAAGTCAAACTTGAAAGTGACCATCTTGTGGTTATGAGTTTCCAGTTGGCATTCCACCATCTTGTCTCCTGTGTTGCACACCTGCAGAGAGCAGATAGTCAGAATGCAAAAAATACTGTACAGAACCCATACGTCAGTCTCAGTGTGTTCCACATACTAGCACTCACATTCAGGATAGTCAAACGGGGCCGACTGGCCCTCTCCTGGCGGGAACGAGCACGTGTGGACCTGCGATGGTGTTTCCGGGCAGACCTGCCCTCCAGCCTGCCCCCTCCAAAGGCGCCTTCACAGCTGTCACTTAGCTCTCGTCCAGAAGTGACATCAGAGCCACCATAGCTAATTGAAAACCAAGAATGTTAATGGCATCCACAGATGACCAGCAAGTCTACTGTGGCCAGGCTAGCCCAGCCTGGGAACTTTAAAACCTCCAAGAGGACATGGGGACGCCTCTCCTCCCTGCAGTGCCTACCTTAGATGGTTCAAGGGGCAAGAGGAAACAGATTCTTGGTCACTGGCTACATTACCATGGCTCTCTAAACCTCCCCAGCTGTACATGGACCCCTGTGTCTTGCTTTCCCCATCTGAACAGAAGCAGCACAGCAATTACTCAGGGCTGTTGTGAGGACTATAAGGGAATCTAACAGCATCCAGCACATACCCAGCTTTCCAGGAGTGGGGCTCATAGCCACTTCCTAAAACTAAGTAAGGTGACTATTGCACCCCCCCTCCCCAAGAAAACCAGAAGAAGGGGCCTGGGAGACCTAGGGCTGTGCTGGACTCTGCTCTATCCACAGGGTCCTTGCTTAGTTCCCAGCCCCTCCTGGTTCCTAGGTACTTTCAACAACACCCATGGCCTCTTCCTTCTGGAACATTCCTAAGACAGAGATTAGCAATAGGAGCTAGACAACAGTAGGGAGCCCCCTCCCCCCGCCTCCCAGCTACCACCTTAACCACCAGGTTTCAACTAGGGCTGATAAAGACCCTGAGGCTTTACCAGGTCAGATTTGAAAAAGTGGATGATTTGTATTAAAATTATTATTTTTTTGTCCATTGTGGGGCTTAAACTCAGGGTTTGGGCACTGTCCCTGAGCTCTTTTGCTCAAGGCTAGTGCTCTACCACTTTGAACTACAGCTCCACCTCCTAGTTTTTGATGGTTAATTGGAGATAAGAGTGTCATAGACTTTCCTGCCTGGGTTGGCTTTGATCAGCAATCCTCAGATCTCAGCCCCCTGAGTCACTAGGATTACAGGCGTGAGCCACCGGCACCCAGCTTATATTAAATTTTTTGATGGCATTTATAGGCAAGGGGGGGCAGGATCCAAATGAGACAATGGTTGGGCTGAGCTGAAACCTGGGCCTGCATCCCTACCCATCCCCAGGTCAAGGATGGATGGGTACCTCTCAGAGCTCTGCAGGAGGCCAGGCGGCTTGTCCCGAGAGGCCTGTTCCTGAAATAAAACCAGAGTGAAGAGAATGGGTCACGAGGCTCCCACCTCCTGTGTGGCCCTCCCTCCTTCCCATCTTCAGCCTGAAGCTAGAGGGCTATCACACTGGGGCCAGCAGGGAGGTTTTCATCTTATTGAAAAGCCTGAAGCCAAGTGGATTCCTAAAAGCTGAGGATTGCTTCCTTTCCAAAATTGTCATCCCACTTTGATCATCCCTAAAAGAGGACACGTGGACTTTTTAAAAAGCTTTCATTTGGTTTTACAATCTTTCCCAGGGAAAGCATCCCCCAGGTCATTTATAAAACTCATGCTCTCTACCTTCTTTTGGATTTAGGAAAAGTGTGAGGGGAAAGAACAGGATTGTATGGCTGTTGGGGAGCCCATTTCACCCCACAGTACCCCTCATCTCTAAGGCTGAGACTCAAGGTCACAGCACAGACCACCAAGAAGCTTCAAGTTGAACACACAGGCACACACCTCTTGGGCGGGTTCCACAGTCAACTGGACAGTTGGGCAGGGGCTGGAAATCACAGGCCCAGCAGGCAGCGGTGGGTTTGCTGGTGGCAGGAGTGTAGTGGTCATGGCAGGCACACTCTGAGCTGCTGCCACGACCGTGGGGGCCAGGGAGCTAGGAAACTTAGGCAGGAGCTCAGGGGCAGCAGGTGGCAGCACATCTGGCAGAGGCGGGGAGAGGACAGCAGGTGGCAGGGACACGGCAGGGACTGGAGCAGCCACATCCACGGTGTATGGAGGCGGGTGGGCTAGCAGGACCTAGGGCACAGGGATGATGGTTAGGTGCTGTTGGGGTCATGCCCAGGCACATTAATGGGTCAAGAGGAGGCCTGGGATCCTCCCTCTCCAACCCACATGCTCCCCAAAAGTGGCAAGTTTGTGTCTCCGGGCATGCTTGGCACATGGATTTAGCAGAACCACACAGGTAGATACCTTCATCTCTTTCTATGTAAAATCCATCTGTGTGGTAACACATAGACTGAATTTCACTTTGGAACTTCTACCCAAACCAAGGTAAAAAGTCAGATGATGACACATACTTACGTTATAATTGGGGTAAAGTATCCCCCCTAAAAGGCTGAAGGCATGATCCCTAGCTGGTGGTTACTGAGCAGTGACTGACTCTTCAGAGTTCTGATCTAGTAAATGGATTAAAATTCATAATGTGGCCTTATTGGAAGGTGGTGCCTAGCTGGAAGAAGTAGGTCATTGAGGATATGCCTTGGAAAGATAGACCTGATGTCACTGGCTCCTTTCTCTGTGCTTCCTGGCCACCACAAGAGCACCAACTTTGCTCTGCCACATGTCCTCTGCCACGATGTCTGATTTATCAAGGGTTCGCAACAACAGAGTCATACAATCAGATTCTAAAAGCATGAGGCAAAATAAATCTTTCCTCCTTTAAACTGTTTCTCTCAAGTATATTTACAAGGATGTAAGAGCAACAGAAAAGCAAACTCCCGATGTATCCAAGCTGGACTCCTACTATCTATCCTCTTGGGGCCTTCAACGTCCTGTTTCTGTGTGGCCTTCTGCTTCAGTGTAGAGCACAGGGTGGCCTTTCCTAGTCACAAGTATACCCTAAGAGTGCTCACTGGTTTCTCTAGCTTCCTATAGTGTGACCTCAAGCACAAGTTGGCTTCTCCACTGTCCTCTTCTCTCTCTAAAAGCTCTTGGGGAGGTGGGGGAGATAAAATGTCAAGCTATCCCCTGCCCTGCTTGGAGTTGAGAAGGTTAAAATGTCAGAGCAATGCCTCCAACTCTTAAGGACAGGAACGGCTACATTCACTGGAGCCTGTTATCCTAAGATCCTGTGTTAACAACCTAAGCCAGGTCAGAGATACTACACTATGGTTGGCAGGTGGGCACCTGTCCTGTTAGATGCTCCAGCTGCTGAAGATAATAAGGTTCTTTAAGCATGACCAGCTCAGCTCAGCAGGATGGACACCAAGCAAATGTAATTTATGAGGATCCTGGGATTTAGCACCAGATAGCAAGGCCCAAAACATGCAGACAGCACCAGCCCCCTGCTCACTGGACCTCGCCTTTCCACAGAAACAGACCATTTCCAAGAATCATCCATCCAACTGGCCACTGACACCTGCTCAGCCCAGAAGCTCACTAGTGGGGACAAGGTACTAATGTGCTTTTAAAATATTACTATAAAGGTGATGTACAGAGGGGTTACAGTTACATAGGTAATGAATACATTCTTTTTGAGACAATGTCACCTATTCCCTTGTTCTCTCCTAGTTTGATGTGGTTTTCCTCTGCTGTTTCTAGACAGCTTTAGATGCTTTCCTGAAAGTCTGTAAACACTCGTCCTCTTTCTCTAAGCGTCAATCTCTCTGGAAATAAGATAGCCTTGCATGTGTGCTGAGGGTCCAGTATTCCTGCTCAGCACAAACTCAGGCAGGAAGCACCTGGCTCTATGTTCAGCCCCTTTATCTGGGATGAATCTTTACAACAAAGTCAAAGTTGGTTCTAATTAGAGGTCCTTGAGGCTCAAAAGGTAGGGGATGTACCCAAACCACAAAATTGTCAGGGCTTGGAGCCAGGGGAAGGCTAGGTGGGAAGATGCCCAGGCCTGCCTCTCCTAGTAGGTAGGGAAAAGGGTGCTGCCAGGTGGGGAGGAAATTTAGATAAGGGGTTCCCAAATGGGGAGTCTCTATCTGGGAGGAATCCAAGTCAGTCTTCCTTTCACTCACTTGGGTTTGAACAAAATAGCCTGGAAGCTGAGTGGATGCAGAAAAGCCACACAGCAGGGATTCCACCTGCAGCAAGTGTCCTTATGGGTCAGAGTCTCACTTCACAGTAATTGGAACAACATGTAGGGTCCCTACCTGCCCTCAGGACAATGCCTTAGTCACACCATAATCACCTTTCTGCTGGAAGTCCCCCAGTGTCCAGACCCCTCAGCTATCTTTGCCTTATTTCCTCTCTGTTACGATGTCCACCCCTCCTCATTCTCACAAGGTACTCTCTGAGAGGCTGACCTCAGATGCAAGAATCGGAAGCTCAGCACCCATAAAGGGGCCTACACAGGTGATGAGCTACCAGCCAGGACCAGCATGGGTGAGGGCAAGGGAGCCTGAAGCCATACAAGGGGCAGCTGCTGGCCTCCAGGCATAATAGGATAACAGAGCTCATCAGTCACCTTGATGTTCACACAGCTTCTGAGGAGATGGAACTGTCCCTCCCTGGTTTTAGCCTTGGCTTCTGACCACTCTATTCAAAGAAGGGACAACTGGAGAGCAGAGCTATCTACTTACCAGCCCCAAACTGCCCCTCTGTCCACCAGGTTAGTAGGAGCCAAGGCTCAGTGAAGGAAGTAGCTCAAATGTCCTCTGAACCTGGTCCAGAGAGTTTCTAGGTGCCTGGAGGCAGACCCAGGCCCTGCAGGTGCATTACCTGGCTCCCTGAGGTGACAGCCGGAGCAGCCTGCTCGGGCAGATGGGTGATGCCAGGCTGGAGGGGCTGAGGAGGCACAGGCGGCACCGTCTGTGGAGGGGTGGCCCGTAAGCTCTGCACCGTGTGGTGGGGGGAAGGTGGGATGTCTCCAGGTGCCATCTGTGGGAAGGCTGCTGAATACACTGGCTGGGCTGGCAACTGGGTTGGAATCTGGGCTGGGATCTGGGCCGGGAGCTGGGCTGGGAGCTGGGCTGGGAGCTGGGCCACTGCAGGGTGGATGGACAGGGCAGCCACACCCTGTGGGGCCATAGCCAGTAAAGGGATGGTGGCTGGTGCATTTGGCACGATGGTCTGGCAGGGCACAGCCAGGGGCGCTCCAGGGGGATGGGGCAACTTGACTGCCTGTAAAGGCAAGCCTGGGGATGCGGGCAGGGAGGTGGCGAGGCTTGGCAAGATCACAGCAGGAGAGAAATACTGAGGTGGTGGCACAGGGGCCACATTTGCAGCCGGCAAGTCAGTGAGGGCCTGAGGGAGGCCATCAATTCCCGCCAAAGGGGTAATGGGGGGAACCACAGGCATTGGAGGCATCTGAAATAGACACAGCAGCATGTTAGTTGTAACCCCCTGAACAGTCAGGGAGAACAGTGAGATGAGGGGGACCATGGCTCTGCCTCCCAGACCCTGATGCAAAAAAGCAATCTGACAGTCTGGACATGACCTGCTGGACACCCCCATTGACACTAACACAGAATGGACTCCTTGTGTCCACACCACTTACAGGCTGCACGGGTAACTCTAGGGGAGTCAGGTGTTGCTCAGACAAGAGGAGTCAGAGTGACCACTGGGCTCTGAAGATGGTCTGGCATCTTCACAGTACACATGTCAGAACTATGAGACCCAAGTATGTGATATCTAACCTGGAGCTTAAAACCTGTATAAATCCTACCCAAAACCTAAGTTCTTGGAGGGGGTCTCAGTGGAGCCCCTTTGCTGGCTGAGCTGACACTTCCATGGCATTCAGCCTCCCAACATCAGGAGAACGTTCCACCTGCATCTTTCCAGAGAGCAACGTACTTCCTAGAAATAGCTGATATCTCACCTTGTACACTTAGTGCTCATATTTAGGGATATCTCTAAAATACTGCTTTCCCATGAACAGCATATTTTAATTGCCTTCATGCAATTAAAAGGCAGCAAAAAAAATGCACAAACCTGATGCCATCCATTTGAAAAGCAGCTAAATATCACAACCAACAAACCAGAGGATGACTTAATGAGATTCCTGAGCTGACCCAAAGTGGTGTCAAAGACATGGCATGGTCAGCAGGAAATGGCTGACATGAAGAATCTTCCAGGTGGGCTCTAACACAGGAACACCCTTTTATCCCACAGGACACTCCTGCAGAATGAGGCCAATTTCTGTCCTATCACCAAGATCACAATCCATCTCCATCAACCAAAGTTTACCATGGATGCCATGAGCCGAGCAATGATGCCCAACTTTGACTGGGGGCCTGTGCCAGTTACACTGCCAGGTGTGTCACTAATTATACACCACATCCCCACATAAAGATATCAGAAGATACTCAAGTTGGGCCTTGAAGGCTAGCCTTTCCTACAGTAAACACTGATACCCTGCTGGCTATTAGACCTTCACGGAGCCACCTTGGTCTGATCTAGCATAGCTTTATAGGCTGAACAGATATCTGAAACAAGCCCTCCCACTGTCTGTACCCCACTCAGTTGACAAATGGTGACCCTTGTCCTTGTGTCTTGTCCCCATTCTGGGCGCACTTGGACTATGGGCTGGACATTGGGTTGATGGCTGCTCTCTCTCCCTCCCTCTTTTTCTGAGGAACTTCCCCTATCTGCCACTCATGGCTAGAGGCCTTACAGCCTGGAAGAAAGGCCTGTCAGGATAAGAAGATGAGGCCGGAGGGCAACCCAGCTGAGGGAGGCTATCCTTGGGGCCTTCACATCCTTTAAGCTGCCATGGTTCTCACCAGGGAAGCCTGATACATGTGACATGGGGTTTGTACCATGCTTCTGGCTGACCTCCCTAGTCCAGTAACTCCAGGTCACATGCAGACCTGCCTACACCCTGGTACCTCCTCCAGGTTGGGCAGGCTATAGACCAGAGGTACCTGAGGAGGGACTTGTGCCAATGGTTGCAGTGGTGGCTGTGGCATCTGGAGGGGCTTCAGCTGAGCAGGAGCTACCACCTGGGAGGTTGAAGCCAGGTATGGAGGCAGGTGGGGGGGTACCGGCTGGATGGTGCCCATGGGCTGTGGAGCCAGAACTTGTGGCAAGGTTGGAGGCTGGGCCATTGGAGGCAGCTGGAAAGAGAAATGGGCCTTAGTTCCCCAGCCTGCTGAGGCAGGGTGTTGTACTCATACATGACAGAATTCATACTCACCCTCACACATGCATGCTCACAGGCTCACACACATGCTTGCATATATACACATGCACACCTGCACAACTATATACTTACACAGGAACCCAGAAATACACACTGACAATACCTCATTCACACAAACTCACACAGACCACTAGGCTCCTGTCAATCTGAAGCCAAGGATATGGCAGAACTGGCATAAATAGCCTGGGTAAGCAAAGCTTTCCACACATGCTCCATGGTTATAGCTGTGGACCCCTAAATACCACATGCAGACATGAATGACCCCACTCCCACACCTCGTCTACATCAGAGACCCTAGGAACTTCATGGAGCTCAAGCTAAGCCTGCAAAGGTGCTCACAGGTCTTGGCCCCAGGGACAGCTGAGCTGAACACCTGAAGTGAGAGAGACAATTCAAAGGGCCTTAAGGAGGTGCCACACTTACCTGCTGGGCAGGGGGTGCTGGCTGGCGTGGCCCTGTGGGCACGGGGGCGCTGGGTGGTGGCAGCACAGGGGCAAAGCTCATCGAAGGCTCTGGGAAATGCTGCTGGAGGAGTGGAGGGCGGACAGGGGGTGGGATGGAGCCCACAGATAGGCCAGGCTGTGGATATGGCAGGACCATGTTCAGCAGCTGTCCTCAGCTCCTGACATCCCCTATGCCCATTCCCCATTAGGAACCCTGTTTCCAGGAAGGTGACTCAGCAGAAGCCAAGTGTGGTAGTCCTGTGGTGTCATTAACAATGCTCAAAAGTCATGGACAGTCAGAGCTCCTAGCCAAAGAATGTTCTAGAACATAAAAGCCATGGAGTTATTACATAACTGCGAGAAAAGATTACCACAAAGTTTCTGCAGAACCATATTGAAGAGCTCCTTAGGACATAGGCTAGGCTATCGACTATGTGACTCATAGTAATGACTAATATAGATGAATTCATACGGCTAATTCACAGAATGTGGAAAAATGGAAACAGTGCTCTGAGGAAGGCAGCAGGACACACAGGAGTGGGCAGCAAAATTGGCACAGGGATGTCTTCAGCAAGGCATGGTCCTCTGAGACTCCACCACTGGGAAAGAAAAACGGGGCTACAGACAAGACACCAGCCTGCATCACCAGAGGCTGCCTAAATGGGGCAGCTAATAAAGGGAGAATCTGAGTACCTGGATGTTACTAAGGAACTGTAACTAATTTTGATTTTTTTATGTCAGTACTGAGTCTTGAACTCAGGGCCTAAGCACTGTCCCTTACCTTTCTTGCTCAAGATTGGCATTCTAAGCCAAGCATTGGTAGCTCACATCTGTAATCCTAGCTATTTAGGAAGCTGAGATCTGAGGATTGCGGTTTGAAGCCAGCCCAGGCAGAAAAGTCCCTGTGAGATTCTTATCCCCAATTAACCACTCAAAAAAAGTGGGAAGTGGTGCTGGAGCTCAAAGTGGTAGAGCACTAGCTTTGAGCAGAAGAGCTCAGGGACAGTACCCAGACCCTGAGTTCAAGCCCCACAACCAAAAAAAAAAAAAAAAAAAAAAAAGGCATTCTACTACTTGAGCCACAGCTTCACTTCTGGCTTTTTGGTGTTACTTGGAATCCTGCCCCATTTGCCTTCAAACCCCAGTCCTTGAATCTCAGCTTCCTGAGTAACTAAAATTACAGATGGGAGCCACCCACACTTGGCTCAAAAATCTGTTAATTTTGGGGTGCAATTATGTCATGTTTTGCTCTGTAAGGGTCCCCTTACTATGCAGTTATACGGGCTGCAATATTTCTGGAGGAAATGCTTTGCTGGAATGTGAGAAGGGGGTGGGGCTATCAAGAAACAGCTGAAGACAAGTCTGTGGCTTTGGAGGCAGGGCTCATAGTTCACGGTGACGGTTCTCTCAGTGGTTTGGATGTCACAAGAACAGGGATTTTCAAAACCACTCTCCCTCACTTCACGGTTCACAGCCAATACTTTATGCTCAACAGAGGAGGTGAAGCAGAAAGAGCAGGCATGAGCACAGCAAATACTTCAAATACAGCAAATATCCTGGATGGAAATGTTACATTATCTAATGAAAAACGTGCTGGATGCATTCTGTAGTTCCTCATAAGCCTTATAAGCCAAGAAGCATTGATCAAATAACATTGATCAAATAGCATTGAGAAAATAACTTATAAGTGCAGAATACATTAAAGATGATCATAATACTGTTCATTACTGCCCCCATTCTCTTAATCTGTGGGGCAAATCAGAGTTTGGGATGAACCAAGTGCTCTGAACCTGCTATGTATCCTGTGAAGTTTGGACAGTACTTAACACGTACCTTTGAAGTTGAGAAAGCCCAAAGGGTGATAAATGAGGTTTAGCGTTAAAGGTAAACTTAAATAGGAGTTGGAGTTATTGTAAAGCAATCAGTTTACTGTTGGAGCAGGCAGTGTTTACTATGAACTAAAAGTGATTTTAGGAAAAGTATTCAAGTTGTGAATAAGAAGCAGAGATTGAAAGGGTATAGTTGGAGGACAGCTTGAAAAAAAAATTACTGAGACCACCCCTCAAATGAACAAATAGGTCAGCTGTGTTATGTGCACCTGTAATCCCAAATAAATAAAAGGTGTGTGTAGAACAATAAAAAAAAAAGAGCGGGCATGAGTTAGGATCAAGTCTAAAGCCTGGATGAACCTAAAGCCACAGAGAAGATGAGCTGCCCCCAACCAGGTCAGACTATTCGTCTGTTGACCACCATGTATAGCTCAGGAGCTCAGGTGGCTTTAGATAAATGAGTGGCCTTTCACTTCAGGTGGTTCTCCTTTTCTTCATCCTTTCCTTCCTCCTTCTCTCAGTCTGTTTTCCTCCAGGAAAGGCCAGAAGGGCAGGGGAAACCCTCAGTACACCTGGAGGCCATTCTAGCCCCCACCCCAGTATTTAAAATCTTTGTATTAATAGGCAGGGAGAAAGGAGAAAGAGTTCTGTCTGGCCCTAAGTCTTTATCTATGACCTCCTCACCTTGAGTTATAGATAGATGATGAAATCAGGTATACCAACAAAGGTTCAAAAGCCAAATCCAGTCCAGGGAAGACCCAGGCAACTAGTGCCATGAGGAGCCCTAATCAGGATTGGAAGGTACAAGAGCTGGCAAAATATTCTAGCTCAGCCCTTGCTTGGATAATCCTTACAAAAAACCACTTTCTGTACAAGCATGTTGCCTTTCCTAAATGAGTTCTTTCAGACATTTCAAATCATACTTTGCTTTACTAGGTGAAAGAAACAAAACTGTAAATGTCTTGGGGCTCTGGACAGCAAAGGTAGACACATCCAATAGCTTTGATTGCTTTGCCATAGAGACTTCTCCAGGTCCTTTCAAATACCCAGCCCTATGTAGACCAAAGTGGAAGAAAGAGACCATGTGCAGGGCACAGAGACCATAGCATGCAAATGCACCCAGCACCAAGAAGATGTTACCCCAGAAAAAGTGTGTAAGTGATAACCAACACAACTCCCTGGGGAGGAGTGAAGACAGAGCTGTGCCACAGGGTAGGGTCTATATCACTCTCTGAGGACTCAGCTCCACCATCCAGGTCACAGGCAAACTCTCTGCAGCTAAGCACTTGGGACTGTGAAGTGAGCAATGGCTTTGTCAACTTTTTTTTTAAGAGCAAAAATCAAACACTAGATGCCCTGTGTGACCCCTCTTTTACTTTCTTGGATCATATCACTTCACAGGCATCTTCGCAGTGTGGAGCTTATTTCTGCCTTCTACAAAATCCTCATTGGAAACACCTTATTTCCCATGCCCCTCCCCACCATGCTTTTTTTGACCTAGTTTTTCAGAGCAGACTTTCAATGGCTATTGTTGTATGGGGGAGAAAAGCTAGGCCTTCTTCTACATACCCTCTTGAGGCTGGATGGTGAGGCTGAGTCTAGAACTCCATTATTACAAAAATGCATTTCTACTATATCTGGGATGGCCTGAAACTATGGGTCAAGCCCATGCTTGGGTGGGCAGGCTCCATGCACATATGTACTTGGACAGTCACCACTAGATCCTGTCCTGGGATGAATCTGGGTTGGTTCTATCACAGCTCCCCAAACTCTGGGTGCTCCTGAGGTCTATCTCTTGATGTATACTTCTTCTCCTGCTTCTTCTTCTTCTTTTTTATTGCTGGTCCTGGGGCTTGAACTCTGGACCTATGCACTGTCCCTGAGCATCTTTGGCTCAAGGCCAGTGCTCTACCACTTGAGACACAGCGCCACTTCCAACTTTCTGTGATTAATTGGAGATAAGAGTCTCAAGGACTTTCCTGTCTATATGATCCTCAAACCACAGCCTCCTGAATAGCTAGGATTACAGGTGTGAGCCTGTTGCCTGGCCTACTTGTGTACTTCTTATGTGGTTGATGAGAAGTACAGTGCTTAGCTTCCAGCAAAGTCTTTCTTCTGTGGGAAGTATGACTACAGGCCTACTTTAAACCTGGTTATACTCCATATTCTGGATGGAACCTCACAGATTGAGTCCCCCAGGACCCTCAGAAAAGGAGGCTGAGAGGACAGGCCCAGGGGTATCTCTCAAACTCACCGTGGCAGTGGGCTGCTGGAAGGCCCCCAGTGAGGGCAGGCTGTGTGTCAGGCCAGGACCTTCGCTCACAGGGGGGCTGCAGACACAAGCGGCTGGGCCTGGGACAGTATCCACAAGGGAGCCCAGGACCATGCTCTGCTGGCTGCTCTGGGAATCTGAGTACACCGTGGAGCCCTGGCCGCTGTCAAAGGTACTATCGGCTGTGAAGGACAAAGTTATGACTTAGTGAATGTGAACATCTAATGCCCCCCACCCCGGCCCCACACAGCATTGCACACAAGTAAATAGCTTATTCCTATATTCTCTTCTGCAGAACAAGAACTAGGTTGTTTCTCTAGGTTGCATGAATAATACCTGCATGTTGTTTAAACTACTACAGAGCACTATGGAGGAGCCACACCTGTGCCCCCAGTCTGCCACAGCCTGATGTCAGAGCTGCACAGATGCCAGAGTCTCACCAACCTTCCCACGAAGTAGACACCACCCTTCCCTGCCCACCCCGGAGTTCCAGAGCAGAACCTGTAATGCGGGCACTAAGCAGGCATTCTAGCTCTTAAAGGTGCAAGAAAGCCAAGAAGGCTGTGGAAATGTTATAGTTGAAAAAAAAAAAAAAGGCAGCCAGACCTCACACTTGTAATCCTAGCTACTCAAGAAGCTGAGATCTGAGGACCTCAATTAGAAGCCAGTTCCAGGCAAGAAAGTCCATGAGACTCTTATCTCCAATTATCAGCAAAAAGCCAGAAGTGGTGCTGTGGTTCAAGTGGTAGAGAAATAGCCTTGGGCAAAAAAGCCAAGTAAGAGCCTGAGGCACTGAGTTGCAGCCCCAGTACTGGCATATATCACCCCCCCCCCAAAATGAATGAAAGAAAAAAAAGCAGCTGTGGAAGAAATAATTAACACCCTGTTTGATAAAGGGGTGAGTCTCTGAACTCTGAGCATCTTCACACATGTGGCAAAGGCCTGTACTGGGAGGATGGGATCATGAACCATGTCTAACTTGGTTGAAAAGTAAGCCACTGCTTGACACCCACAGGGAGACATAGAGAAAGAGGCTGCATCCACTGTGCATCTATCCCCTACCCTAGACAGGCTCCCCAGAGGCCAGCCTCACATAGATGAGGCTAGCACAGCCTCAGCAACCTAGAACTCAGTACAGACCTGCCTGTGCATTTGCAGGCAGGAAGTGTGTCCTACAACCCACAGGCTTGTCTCACCAAGAATGCCTGAGAAGTCAGTCTGCCTGTGTGATCTTGTCAATAAGGAGTAAAAATTGGACATGTCAGAAATGGCACTTTTTGGTTTATTGCCTCCAGATTCCAAAATCCACAGGCATTAGGATTTGCCATCTATGAAACCAAGTTATTTCTATCAGGGAGCGACATTTCAAAGTATTGTATTATGTCCATTGATGATTTAAACAAAGTAAAGGGGTAGTCTTGTTGGCTTTGCATTAAAACAATTTTCCAGGGCTGGGGATATGGCCTAGTGGTAAAGTGCTTGCCTCGTTTACATGAAGCCCTGGGTTCCATTCCTCAGCACCACATATATAGAAAATGGCCAGAGGTGGTACTGTGGCTCAAGTGGCAGAGTGCTAGCCTTGAGCAAAAGAAGCCAGGGACAATGCTCAGGCCCCGAGTCCAAGGCCCCAGACTGGCAAAAACAACAACAACAACAAAAAAAACAGTTTTCTCAGGGACCGATTAATCAGAACTTATTTGAACCTAGGAAGGCATAAGGAATGCTGATGTTTAATTGAGCAAAACCAATTAGACAAGCGGCTGTGATTTTTAATGAGCCAATCGGTCATTAACATGGTCATTTCTACCTAGACAAACAGGAAAGGAGGAGGGGCAAGGGGGAAGAACAGCTACAGTCTGACAAGCTTCAAGTGGAACAACTCTTAGACACTGGGTGCAGCATTTTATAGGTTGGAATTAATTGTGTTTGTTACTTGTACAATTAAAATTGATTTTAGAAGTCATTTTGGGACCCACTGGCAAGCTGGGCTGTTGCAGTCCTCAGCTGCTCAGGTGTTGTTCCAGTAAAAGCCACCAGCTGAGTTTGGTCAGGAGTGCTAACAGAAAAGCACACAGGAGAAGCATGGAAGTGTTGCATCTTTCAATATAAAAATGTGTGTCTGGGGCTGGGATGTAGCTCAGTGGCAAAGCACTTGCCTAACAAGTGCAATGTCCTAGGTTCAATCCCCAGTACCAAAAAATAAAGGGCAAAAATCCCCCAAAAGAATGTGAGGCTCTACTCAGTTGATGGTGTGGGTCTGGCATCCTCCACAGCTCACCAGGAGGCCCAGCATAGACAGCCATTGTAAAATACACAGGATGGGAGAATCAAGTCAGTAGAGGCCAGCATAAAGTATAAAAGGGCAGAATCGAGGAGGATATGGAAGTATACATATATATGTGTCTACTCAGACATGTGTGCAAGAATATGCTGACGCATGTACGAACATGTGTGTTCCCATATATGCACATGTGGGGGCACATCTATGCAGGGAGTGATTTGCATAGGGTCCATGCATATATATACACATATATGTGTGTGGGGGGCACATATATCTATATACATGCATACAGTTTGTGTGTACATAGATATGTATATGTTTATATTACATACATGCCTACATGTCCACATGAGGAAGTTTGCATATCAATTATCCCTGAAAGGACAGTTAAAAGACCTCCAACAATTGCCTTAACTGGCCTCTGAAAGAACAGTTAAGTGGCATGCTATATACCATTGAACTTTTTGTTTGTTTGTTTTCCTGATAGTGGGATTGAACTCAGGGTCTAGGAGCTGTCCCTGAGATTTTTTGCTCAAGGATAGTGCTCTAGACACAGCTCTACTTCTGGTTAATTGGAGATTAAGAGTCTCATGGACTTTCCTTTCCAGACTGGCTTTAAACCACAATCCTTAGATCTTAGCCTCCTTAGCAGCTAGGACTACAGGCATAAGCCACCAGGGCTTGCCTAGAACTTTTGATTTCTTCACTGCATGATTGTATTGTCTATTTTAAAGAAATTACTATAATTGAGTAAAAGCATTTGGAGAAGGCTGACCCCAGCCTCTATACATGCCCTATGGGTATTGGTATTGTGTCAGACAGAAAGCATGTTTGTTTGCAGAGAGAAGGCCCACATCTGACATGAACTGATCGGCGAATCCATTATCTCTATGGGAGTTTTCTCATAGCAAATCATATCTGACCTACATCTGAAAACCAGCAGAACACATTTCATGGTCTCAAACTTAAATAATTATTATTCTAAGGTGTGTAGTTGTCTGCTGTGGAAAATGTTGTCTCACCAAAAAAACTGTGCTATTATTAATTTTTTAGATGTCAGAAAACAGAGCGATGACATAGCAACATTCTCCAAAGCAAACCCAAGCTGCCTTGAGTGAAGCAGGCAGCGCACCAATTTTCTTTTAGGTGAGGGTTGCTTGCCAAAATTTATATAGCTCAAGCTATTTTAATGTAAATGAAGAACATTCATATTAAATGGACAGTTTGAATCTTTCCACATGAAGAACCTGAAATACTGGCCTGTCCTGGTCACTGTACTCTAAATTCTGCTCCAATAGGAGTGGATAGAGCCATGTGACATCCCCCACCCTCAGCTCAATGTTCAATTTTTTGGATATTGAGACCAGGTGCAAGACATTTTTCTGCCTAGCAGGTGGAAGACACCGATTTTCTTAAAATGGTCTTAGATAAAGCCTACTTCAAAACAACTCCCAATGCATTGGCTACACGCCCTTGAAAATGTACAAAAGGTCTTCCAGGCTTTCCAGTAGAAGGAAGCTATCAGGGATGGAAAATCCCGGTGGCCAAGTCATCAGCATTCTTTGTCCATGGCACAGATGTCTCCTCCAAGGAGCAGGGGACAACGCCTCACTTGGGCCTCAAATTCCTCCATCAGACCCAGGACTCTTTCCATGAGATAGGAAAAGGAACCTGCCTTCACAATGGAGAGCCAGGATGGAGGCTGGCTGGGTCAGCCTCACAAGGTAAGAGCATATTTGGCCACATCCAATCTGAGAAGCCAGATGCCAAGAGCCTTACACCCTTTCTGGTCACAGATTGTTGTGGGAGACACAGAAAAGTCATAATCCCTTCTCTGGAACAACACTCAACCTACCATGCACACTCTGGAGGGTAGGTTATGGGAATAGGCCCACAAGCCCAGGAAGCAGGACCCGTGTGCCCTAGCACTTTGGGACCATCTACTAGTCCAAACACCCCAGGACATGTTGTCTCCCAAAGATCATGATGTGCCCTGGCGCCAATAGGATATGCCAAGCACAGGGAATGGGAACCCAGCCAGAGTTCCTGGGGACCACCTGCAGCTGAAAGACATAACCCAGCTACATGCAGACAGCTGAAAGCTCACCATAGGCTGCACTGCGCTGACCTATCTCCTTCACAAAACATTCTAATGAGTGTGAGGACATTTTTCTTTGCCCCACAGATGATTGCACTGGGTGGGAGAAAGAGATATAACTAGTCCTAGTAACTCTGTTCCATGTACTCACAGGCCAGGGAAGTGGCACTGGCTGGTAGTGTGGGGGGAAGGAGGTGCTGGTCAGCTTCAGTCTCCTCAGGCTCCGGCTGCCCAGGCTGTCCAGTCTGTGAGTGGTACGTCACCTGGACCTGCAGGGGAGCTGGTGGGCCCCTGGCCTTGTCGGGGCTGCCAGATTCCTTTGGCTCCTGGGACTGCAGTGCAGGCCAAATCCTCTCACGCCGCCACTGGATCAGTGCCACTCGGTCACGGATGGACTTGGCCACGATCTTCACATCACTCTCATGGAAGAATCCAGACTCAATCTGCAAAGATGGTCTTATCAGTGTCTCAGGGACTGGTGGGCCTGCCAGTATGCCACACTACCTGGGACTAACCATGCTATCCACACCATGGGCTCCTGCTTGTGAGTTCCTGCTTGTGGAATCCTTTCCTTTAGAGTCCATTCAGTGTTCCTAAAATGTTTCCCTTGTTACCAAGGAGTAATTAACCACTTTCCTCCTACCCTTTATCCCATCCCCACCTCCTAACTTCTACTGAAATCCATAATTCTGGCTTCGAGAATATCAGCTGGTATCCTCCCAGACCCTGACCTCCCCTTCTAAAGGGAGAAAGGTCTAAACTGTGTCAGCAGAGCAGTGAGGTATACACTGGTGCCCAGCAAGATCCTAAACTCTGTGTGTGTGTGTGTGTGTGTGTGTGTGTGTGTTACTGAACTCAGGGCCTCATGCTTTCTAGGCAGGCACTCTACCATTTGAACCATACTTCCAGTTCCTCCAAAGCTCCCTTCACCACAGGGAACATTGTCAAAAAACACTGTCAAAGACCTCTGGAAGCCCTGTGAGCTTGCTAAGAATATTCATGGTGGAGCCCCATTTTCTGAAAATAAAGAAGTATGTGGCAAGGGTTTCTCTAGCTGGGCACATGATGACCACAGCACATGAAAACTCATTAGAACTAAGATGCCAAGTCTAGCTGGCCTTCCCTTTCCTTCCATTCCTGAGGACCTCAGCCCTGAAGATGCTGGGTGGGCCTTCTGAGGGAGTGGGACAGCACCATTCAGGAATCTTCTGATATGGGACTCAGGAGATACACCCAGCACAGCTAGATAGCAGTGACCCTTCAGGGCTGATCAGACAATAACATACATGAGGAATGGAGCAGCCAGGCTTCTCCCACAGGGAAGGCAGGAGTCTAGATCAGAGACCGGTGGTGATGGTAGGAGCCAAAGCTGCCAGCAAGAACTTTATGACAGACATAAAGTCACATGTTCACAGATAGCATTTAATTGTATATAAGTGTGTGAGTGTGTGTACACGTGCTCGCAAGCACGTTGATAGGTGTGAACTCTACCTACCCTGAGGGCCCAGGAGCAACAAGCATTCACAGCCCCATGTGCTGTAATAGGAACCAGAACTACTGACTCCAGGCCAGGCAGGAAAAAGAGGTGGATAAGCCAAACCCAGGAACTGATATGCTCAGGGAATGACTGGGACGTGCTAAGTGACACGGGAGCCAGTGATCCATCAGTGGGCAAATCTAGGACATCTGAACATCAAAATAAGCAGCAATATGATGACAGTTTGGAAGGACATTTCCTAAATCTCTGACATGCATTTTGCATATGAGGGTGAAAATCATTTGTGGAAGCAGAAGGGTATCCCTGTCAGCATTAGGTATGGACTCATTAGGTATGGTCTCCCTGCTCTGCTCTTCTTTCCTTCTATCTTTTCCTCCTTCCTTTTCTCTCAGGCATTATTGCTCCAGGAGAATCCACATCATGAGCTTCTCTCTGCAGACTTGGGTCTCCTGTCAGGTCTGAGCCCAAAGCCCTGGCTCACACTTCACTGCACCTCATGATGAGCCTTATGTTGCCTCTGACTCCTGACCTGGGGACTGTACTGGCCGGGGCATTCCAAACACATATGCGGAGGTGATGGATTATAAAACAATAGACAGTTCATGCATAGAGGACAACCTACTGAGTAAAGCAGAAATACTATGCTGTGCAAAGTATGATAAAAGAAATAAATGAATGGGAAGTTTGGTAATCAATGGATAGTTACACAGTTTCAAAGCACTTTCTAAGAGATATACATCAAGTACAAAGGTGAGAGTGACCCACATGGAGATGTCCCTCTGAATAAACATCTTGCAAAATGGGACAGACAACATCATGTGCCCCTAGGCAGGACGTGGTAAGAACACAGCCCCGCTGTGAAATTCCCACAGATGCATAACCAGTTTGAGTATGATCTACTTCCGAGAAAAGCCTGACTCCTTCCCCAGGGTCAGACCACAGGGGTCAAGGGACTGAAGGGTCAAGGGGCCATGTGACCCTGGCCTGATGCTCTTGCCATGAAGGTATTGTGGGGACACTGTGGATGTGAACAGCTTGAGGATGGGATGGTGGTGGTGTGACACTTGCTTTGTGTGTGTGCTGGTCCTGGAGCTTGAACTCAGAATTTGGGCACTGTTCATGGACTTTCCTGTTTAGGCTGGCTTCAAATTGAGATTCCCAGATCTCAGCCTTCTAAGTAGATTACAGACATGAGCCACTGGTGCCTGGCATGATTATATTTTTTATGTTGACTACTGTGTGATTATGCAGAAAAATCTCTTTTTTTTCCCCTTCTAGTACTGGGATTTGAAGTATGGCCTCACTCTTGCTCAGCTTGTTTGACTACTTGAACTATACTTCCAGCCCAGACTTTGTTTTGTTTTGTTTTTATTTTTGGAGATGGACTCTTTCACGGACTTTATTGCCTAGGCTGGCTTCAAACTGTGGTCTTCAGATCTCAGCCTTCTGACTAGCCAGGATTATAGGCATGAGCCACTGGCATCCAGCTGAAAATGTTGTATTTTATGCCAAATGGATATGAAAGAATTCAGTATGCAGAGTCTTAGGCTGGTAACTTGCTCCCAAGTGGTTCATTGGAAAAAAACAGTGCTTTGTAGTACCTTAGAACTTTTCAGTGAGTTTTTACTAATTTCAAAACAATTTATTTGGACAGGTATGTCTACTTGTCAGGATAAAAGTCCACACGGAAATGTCCAGGTCAAAAAATTGCTGACTTGGGCAGAAAGAGGGGTAGGATAGGCATGTGGCTAGGAAATAAGGATCCAGAGGTAGACACAACATCCTCAGTAAGACCCATCCACCCTTAAAGCCTAGTCTTCATCCTAGCTGGGAAGTTCCTCAGGAACTGGATGATTCATTCTCCCATAGAAGGGAACCAGGCCTGGAGTTCTCTTCTGGATGCTTCCTTAGAGTTGGGGGTAGACATTTTCCAGGAACCCCAGACTCCAACCACATGGGCCTTTATGGGAAGGCTGAGGCAGGAGAGGTCTGACTGATGTCATTTGTGGGCTGGCAAGAACAACTCCCTAGCCAAGTATCACCCATTCCATGCCACCTGTGGGCAGGTGTGTAAAGGCAGCAAGAGCATGCAGCCAAGGCTCTAAAGCTCCAGATCAAAAGGCTGTAAAGCCCTAGGTAACCTCTGGTCACAGCAAGACTGGCATCCTCAGGCCTCTGCCCACATATGGCTTGTCTGACTAGAAGTTATCAGAGAAAGCAGTTTTTCTTTTTCATACCGCCACAGTTATGGCCTGTTTCTCTACTGTTGGGGATTCATCTTGGCCTTAAGAAAGGGCGATGAGAGCGCTCCCAAGACGCTGCCCTTCCCTCAGCCCTGGGGCAGTGTGGAAGTGAGCCATACCTATCTCCTTCTGGGTCCTGAACCAGAAGGGATAGCTTTGAGACCATCCCCCACCTTGCACCAGCGAGCACATGTGCTCCCTTTTCCAGGGCTTTGCCCAGAGGGTGGTACTATGGGAAGTGACGTTAGCCCATGAGGGAGGTCCTTGGGAGCTGCTCTTGGACGGACAAGCTCGCCAGCCTATTGCCAGCTCATGCTCAATCCTCGTGATCACTACTATATTACTGTGAGCCCCTCCCGAATAAACTGGATTGCTTTCCGAAGCGTCTCCGAGATCCGTCTGCGCCTGGCTTCCTTGGTGAGTAAGGAGGGAGGAAAAGGGGATCTCGTTCGGTCGCATGCACTTTAGGCTTGCCCGTGTCCCTTCGCTCCACCTTGGCCATCCACGGGTCGGGCGCCCAGGGGAGAGGGTGAAAAGGGGAGCACTGATAAGGGAGTAAGCTTAGCATCCCCGCACCAGGGGAGGTAAGTCTAGCCTGGCACTCTTCCCATCTGTCTTCGTAGTCTCTGCCATCTTCCTAAGACATTTCATTTTTTCAAAACAGGGTAGAATGTAGCCACAATCGGTGCCACAATGGTAGATCCTATTACATGGTGCCCTGAAAGCTGAAGGACGCTGAAGGCCAAAGAAAGGCTTTTCCAGCCCCTCACTGCCCCAGAGTCAAGGTCTGACTGGCTTAGAGATCAGTTCAGACCAAATACAACGTAGGACACCGAAGAATCCCCTGTCCCCTCAGCCCTGCTCCTTGCCATGTTGATCTAGTATACTCAACCCTTATCCTGATCTTCCTTATCTCCCTCTACATGGTTCCAAGAGGCCTCTCCAACAGGCTTCACACCGAGACATCATTGTTGTAAGAGAAGTCTCAGTCCCCTGGGTCTATAATGTGATACTGAACAGCTAGGGCCCTAGCAGCTCAGGCTCAGAGAAAGGCTAGTGATAGGATTTCAGAAAGTGAGAGCCTGGAGTCTCTCATGGGCATGAAGGATAAAAGCATGCATGGCTAGAACCTAGATAGGTTTCCTGGGGCCCAGGGCTCAAGGCTCAGCCTGAGGCTCAGGAAGGACAGAGGCAGGCTCATGTGAAGCTATTCACAAATAGAGCTTTACTGGCTTTCAGCCAGTCACAGACAGCTCCCAGGCTGGGCCTGTCCTGTTTCTTTAGCAGAGCAGGGGACACATACTGTTTTATTATTATTTTGTAACTGGACACAAGTCATGTCCCTTCTGCATGGATGCTCTATTTCATGGATGACATGTTTCATGATGAGTAAGAAACAGAGAGGGAAGGGTGATGGGAGGGGAGAATGGAAGGAGAAGGAACTGACCTAGGGATAAAGCATGTGAGTTCAGCCAAGTGTCAGGGACCAGCTGAGGGGATGGGTATGTAGATTGGCATGTGGATGGCCATACTACTCTCTACCTTGGTGACAAAGCAGGGATGAGGTGAATTCTTGGGAGGCATCTACTTTGGAAGTAGCTAAGCCCAGGAAGTAAGCCCAGAGCACATCTGAGAGACCAAGGTCTAGGCAAAGTCCAGGCATTCAGAATCTTCTTATCCGGGATCCTGAGCACCTTTCTGGATGCACTGCCTACACTGGAATCACTCAAGATGAGCCTTGACATGCTGTTATTATGACTCAGCCACCCTGTGGCCCCTTGACCTTGGGGTGTAGCTCTCAAATCCCTCACATCCTACCCTGCCCAGTACAGAGCAGACATGACTACATTTGTAGAAAGAATGTGAGAACTACATTTCAGCTGTTCTTCCTGAGGTGATTCTGCTACATTTAAACCAGGACTTCAATCATAGACTCCATTCTTTGGTTAGCATCAAGCCATGGTACTGCATACATGGTACAAGACATTTGTGTTGATGACTATCTGAATGTAGCACAATACCTCTTGGCTGTTAGATTTGAAAACACCTCTGAGCACCTCACCCAGTCACCATGGCAGCCACAGAAGGTCCTCCAGGAACACAGAGCTTAAAGATCCCTTAAGATTTGCTCACAGCAGAGGATTCTGTGACTAGAGGGAAGCCATGTTGGAGTGGGACAGGCTGGGGACACAGGAGGCCACTTCACACCTTTAGTATAGCCTGGATTCTAGCCCATTGGTGGTATATGTCCACCCTTATTCTCACTGTACAATCACAATCCCATACAAGGGCTATTTCCAGAGTTCTGGCTGTGGCATCAGCACCCCAGGAGGTATCTTTTCCCTTGAGACCCTGGGTGTTGAAGCCTTGCATGAAGTGTATATTCTTTAGAAGTCTGGATAGAGGAAGGCACAGGGTAGCATGAGCAAGACCAAATTCACCTGACTCCTCAGTCACATGGCATTTGACAAGAGCAGCTCCATGCCACTCCAGATCCCTAGAGTTGGTGGCTATAGTAAGTAAGCCTAGCTGGGAGGCTGCTTCTTCCTTCCTGACTCACCTCCATGCACCATCTAAAAAACCCACTGCCCCATGCACCCCTCACATACCACATGCCATGGCCCACAGATGTGGAGGAGGAGGAGTCTCCAGATTGTGAACCAATACAAGGCTCACTGAGTCCCACAGTCCCAGCCCTAATATCTCATTTCCTTTCTGTAGCATCACCAAGCCTGAGCAGGGTCTCATGAAGTCATGGTAGGCATAGCATCTGGCCCTATAGAGTCTATAGAGAGTGGTCTCTCCTACCTTCTCTAACCCCACCCAGAAACATGTCTACGCCTCCCAACTAAAGGATTAAAGAACCCAACTACCCCTGAGCATGGAGTTTATGCAGTTCCAACAGTAAGAAGGATATTTAAAGATGCAATTTCAACAGTAAGAAGTTCATTTTAAGACAAATTTAAAAGTAGCAACACCTTTGTGGCAATGGCACATAAAGTCACTGGCTCTCTTGCACTGAGCTGATGGCTCATTTCTACTCAGCTTCCCTTCTAGGTATCAGTGGCTCACTTATTTCTATATCTAGCTGGTCATCATACCCTACAATATGGAGAGTCCTCTGGATTCCTGTCCTGTGTGGTGCCCCTCTGTGACTTTGGGTCATAGCTACCATTTTAGATGGTATAGACTTTGCAAACTGGATCAGAATCATCTAGGCACGCATTTATGATTTGCCTTCACTAAATACTAGTCCTGATCATCATTATACCATATCATCACCTGGAGTCAGTGTGGCCTTTCTTGCCCACACCTCAACCTGGACTGCTGCTTCCCTATCTCAACTGGCCAGCTCCATCTCCTACCCCCTTCCTCCAGCACCCCCAATATCCCTTCCTGAGGCCAAGTCAGGAAACTTCAGACAGCAGCGGGCCACTCTCATATGGAGCTCGGGCCTCCTTTCACCACAGGCAGGCATGGAGAGGAAGGAATGGGAAGGAAGAAACAGAAATGTATTCGTCCATTCATCCTATAGGTAGAAAAGTACCAGAAAACAAAACAGCCACAACAGTGCCTCAAAGCAAAAAGAAAGACAAATATCCTACATTCAAAGACAATATATAGGAGCAAAGTTGGCAAGAATTTGGTCAAAGCAAGCAAGGCCTTTCCCAGTGCATCCAAGTTCCTGGCCCACTCTCCACAATCACAGCTGGTTCTTTCCCTGTGCTATATCCCAGCCACCTACAGGACACTTGCTCTCCTGTTGTCATATAAACATCTGACCATGCACCCGCCCCTCTTTTCTTTTCTTTTCTTTCTTTCTTTTTTTTTTTTTTTTGCCAGTCCTGAGGCTTGAACTCAGGGCCTGAGCACTATCCCTGGCTTCTTTTTGCTCAAGGCTAGCACTTTGCCACTTGAGCCACAGTGCCACTTCTGGCTTTTTCTATATATGCGGTGCTGAGGAACTGAACCCAGGACTTCATGTAAGTGAGGCAAGCACTTTACCATTAGGACACATTCCCAGCTCCTGCACCCCTATTTAAGATGGCTAGCATACCCCTCCCGTCCATGTTAGCTGCTTCCCCTAGGCAACACCCACCCTTTAGATAACAACCTTTAGATAGCTTTTTCCAATCTTGAGAAACTGTGATCCCCACAACCTGTATCTCAGACTTCCCAATAGCCCATCTGAGTCCCTTACTGGGCCCATAGGGCTGTGTAGGGTATGTGTACATTACCATTTCCTGGGCCACATCATCAGGGGTCTCCTTCTCCAGGTCAAAGGTAAACTCTATGGCTCCATTATCCTTGGGCTTGCCCTTTAGCTTCTTGGGGTCTTCTACCCAGAGCCGCAGGGCAATGGTAGATTTCCGGCCATGGTCCTCCTCTGCGAGTTCCACCCTGACACCTGTATCCTCCGCAAAGAAGGCATGGCTCAGCAGGTCCTTGATCTCATACCTGGGGGGAGAGTGGTTCACAGGCACATGCTCTGGGATAAGGAACCTTTGTGCCCAGGCTCTTGGAACAGTGTTTGCATTCCTAAGTGCCATGATGGCCCATAACATGCATATAGCATTGCAACTGAGCATCAGTCAACACTCTGGACAACTTGGCAAGCTGTTTTAGAAAGTTCTCTGGCTTCACTACTTGTTGGGCAGGCTCTGCTCTGAGAGCAACACACCAGCAGTGACATTCCTTAATTCCCAGGAGATGAAAAAAAATCATGATCTCAATATGATCTTATTCCATTGTGCTTTAAGACATCTTTCTTCTCCCTCATTATAAATAAGAAAACATGGTTCATTGTATCAGTTTGCCCACTATGCAATGAGAGCTCCTGTCCCTGTGCTGGTGAGCTCTCAAGCCTCACCCTGGGCTTGGATGGAACCAGAAGAGGCAGAATACTCCTCTCAGTAGCCCCCACCTTTCCATCAATGTTATGACGAGGGCTCTAGCCGCCCCCCACCCAGCAGTGAGGTTTGTAGGGGGCCACCTGTAGAAGGAAGAGACAGGTGGCAAGTCTGTGCCCTTCTCCAGTACTGACAGAATCATGTAGCACACACTGCTGCTGCAGGGCTGGCTTCATCTGGACATAGAATCTGAAGAGCTTCTACATGGCTGTGAGTTATCAGCTGCTTATCTCTGTTTGCTGCTAAGAGTGCCATGGAGATAGTGGGTTTGCCACATTTATTTTGAGAGACAAAAGGCCGCAGAGGTACCTCCAGTTTTCTGGCTGTCCAGCTGGGAAGACCACCCCTGCTCTGAGAGGGGAGATGGCTTTGTGGAGCAGCTCCTGAGCTAGACATGCTGCCTTAGAGATGGGGCAGCTAGACACATGTAATACAAAGTTTAGAGGAGAGAGCAGGAAAGCAGAGGAAGACTGAGAAAGGCTGGGAGTCCCAGGCAACAGGTCATAGAAATAGATAAAATTTGGGGGGACAACTAGAAAGAAAGCCAAGAGGGATAGAGGGAAGGCCCAGGTTCATGGGGCACTGGGCAAGTTAAGTTGTTCTAGAAAATTCTCTGACTTCACGACCTGGTGGGCAGCTCCCAAGCCTAGTACTGCAGTGGCCCAAGCAGGTCTGCCTGGCCTCTGAGCTTCTTCTTCATTAGGAAAGTGGCTCTTTACACCAGCTGGGATAATTTCAGCTGGAGAATAACCCAGATTCCAGCACCACACTGGAACTTACCTTTCTTCCTTGTTCTTGCAGATGCATTCCCCAATGATTTCCTTGATTTCAGGATCATGCACTTTCTCAAAGCTGGCCGGCTTGATGCCCTGCAAAGAGAATATTCACCCAATGGAAAATGAGGTAGCATCCTCACCAACCCAGTACAGGGAAACCCCTTCTAGCTGTGGCAGAAGAACTAGCATTGAATTTACCCTGCAGAGACTTCTGGAAAAATGGGACAAAATATCCCAACTGACTATGTTCAGATACTGGTAACGGGAAGTGCAGGATGTGGACTCAGAGGAAACATGGGTGGGACACTCCCTCCCACAGCAATGCATGCGGCCCAAAGCAGTTCCCAGTCTCAGGCACAGAACCCAACAGAGCCTGGGGTCTGGCTGAGTTGAGGATAGATCTCAGACCTTCTGAAGGCCGAGGAGGTAACAAGGGAGACTTCTGAAAGATCCCAGATGTGTACACATTGGCCCCTTGAATCTGCTTAGTATTAAGATTATAAGCACATCATCAATACTACAGGTCTGAGAACAAAAAAAAAAAAAAACAACAACCGTGAGGGAGCTATAAGCAGAGTCATTCCCAGTAACTAGGAGACTGGCATGATGAGATGCATATAATGCACAATATACAAAGAAAAATTACTAGATATGCCAGAAGGCAGGAAGATGTATCCTATGACCTGGTAGAAAAGCCAAAAATGGAGAGCACTTGATCTTGCAGACAAAGAGGGTAAAGTTATTGTAGGTACAAACAAATCTTTAAAGGAAAATACACATAGCAGGAACTGAATGATAGATACATAAAAAGAACCCAGTGGAACTAGAAATAAATTCCAGGTTGCACTAGGGCAGACTAACTGCAAGAATCAGACTCTGCAGAAGAAAAGATGTGGCAATCAGGTTTATCAGACAGAGAGCACAGAGAGAGAAATGTTTGCTGAGGTTCTATTCCCTTCATTTCAGAATGTGGGACACAGCAAGGGCCAGTAGGCACATGACATACATAAAGCTAGTGGCCCAGAGGAACAGATGGGGAGTCAGGGACAGAATGAAATCCTTGAAGAAATGATGGTGGAAAGTTTTCCAACTGTGATGAAAACTCTGTGCCCATAGATATGACACATTCAAACTGGAGGCAAGAGAAAGCAGAGCTAGGAATAAATGGACATGTTATATGAAGCCAGTTATGATCCATTCTTTTATCTTTCCTTCTGTGTGAATCCAATAGCCTGGTTTCCTATCATTTAAGTCTCTTTCTAGAGAACACCTTAGTGACCCTAGATCTGTTGAAGCCTGGAGCAACCACCATGGCACTCACTTTGCCTCACACCCAGGTCAGTCCCCTTAGTCCAGATCTCCTTGCTAACCATTTCCCTACCCCCACACCACAACCCCAACACACAGTGCAGCTTCCTCTTGTGCTGCAGAATTTGATACTGGGGTTGACACTTCAAATATAGCAGTCAGTCTCTGGAAAGGTGTTGATCAGAGCTTGGCTGCAGAGCCTCCCCTAAGTAAAGCCTCTGGAACCTCCCAAGCCAGCTGCCCCATCACCTGGGAGGAGGAACCACAGCACCATGGTGGTGGACTCAAAGCTTCCCACAGAGCCGAACATTTCTAACCACACCTGGACTTCCTCTCCACACCCCTCCCCAAGGAGGCAAGAGCTTAGTTTGTGGTCACTGTTGCTGGCTAAGAGCCAGGGCAAGAGATTTTCAGGACAGGAGGGGACAACTGGAGGTAACAGTGTAACTGATAATTTAGAACTAGGGACGAGCTCAAGGTAAACCTGCAGGGATTTGAAGGATCACAACCTCAAGCACATCTGCAGAAGTAGCATCTGGCCACATAGATATGGAGAGAAGAGTGCAGGGACAAAGCACTGTGCCCAGCAGCACCAACTATCCATGCTGAGAGCAATCCTCAGCTGAGATGGGGACAAGGAGGAATCCTGGTATCATAGCAGCCTGGGGCTGCTGTTAAGATTGCTCTGAGGGCCTCTAGGCCTGGCCATGAGGGCTAAGATGATTCAGTGGGAATAGAAATAGAAAAGTCCTGGCCTGGCTGCTCCACCTCCACAGGCTCTGTTTTTACTCCCCCACTCAGGGAGGCCACCACTGAGGGAGGACAAGGCCCATCTGTTTGTACAGCTGAAGCCATCGGATCAACTCAAAAATCACAGCGACAGCAAAACAGGGATTAAGGCTCTCAGGCTGCCCAAACCGCTTAAAGACACTCTTGGCTGGGACAATGGTTTGGTGAAAAGTAAAACAAACTGTGGCTCCAAAATAAAGACAGCGACAGCAGGAACTGAGGGGCAGCCTAAAACAAGCAAGGGGAGCAACTGGGACAGGCTGCTGGGGCCAAACCTCCTGGCAGGGGACCTGGTGGAGCCAGAGCCTCTTAAGCTTCAGTTTCCTGGACACACTGGGTTTTCTGTGTCAGCCTCAGAGGCTAAGCTCCCTCCACAGCACCACAGTATCCATCACTCCTGCTAGAAGACTTCACTTAGCCAATCCTTGGCTTTCCCATCTTTGAGATGGGCATACTCCCTCCTTTCCACACAGCTGCTGTTCAGATTTTCTCAAAGTCCACCTAGCCCAGTTGAGGCTGTGGCCCACGCCCATCACTGTGTCTTTATTTATGAGGTGGCTAGGCAGACTTACACAGGTGACCTTGCGGTAGATCTGGGCAGCATTCTGGCACTCTGAATAGGGGTACTCTGAGGTAGCCATCTCTAGCATGCACATCCCAAAGGCGTAGACATCAACTGACTCATCGTAGTGTTCCTCGTACATCTCGGGAGCCATGAATTCAGGCGTACCTGTAACAGGAGCAACAGTCACAGGGGTCAGCTGGCCACAGCCCAAGAACACTAGGAGGCAGTACCCAGGAGGAGCCCATTCAGACCCTCAGAAACCCCAGCCTTCTCCCTGCCTGTCACAAGACATACTCAGGATGCCAGCCCACCTTACCTGGAAACCAAGAAAAGTATGCTCTCTATAGAATGAACTTTCCAAATGTCACCTATGATTTCAGGGTTACTGATCAGTTTGAGGTACCATTCCCCTACTCACAGAACTGGGAGAATGACTTCCCAGGGGACATGTACATGCCCTGGGCTAGTGTGGATATTGTGCCCCGAAGGACAGGTTCAGATACCCCAACGTAATAAAAACCTGGTGTTCACCTCCGAGTCACTATAACTGCAAAACAGTCCTGGGGCTTGAACTCAGGGCTGAGGTGCTGTCCTTGAGTTTTTTTGCACAAGGTCAGTGCTCTACCACTTGAGCCATAGCTTCACTTCTGATCTTTTGGTGGTTGCTTGGAGATAAGATTTTAGCCTCCTTATTTGCTAGGCTCACAGGCCTGAACCACCAGGAACTACAGGCCAAGGTTGCTTTAATTGTTTGCTTGTTTATGTTGGCCCTAGGGCTTGAACTGGGAGGCGGGAGAGGGTACTGTCTCTGAGCTTCTTTTGCTCCAGGCTAGCTCTCTACCACTTGAGCCACAGCAGCATTTCCAGCTGAGTAGTTCATTGGATGTAAGAGTTTCACAGAATTTCCTGCCTGGGCTGGCTTCAAACCATGATCTTCAGATCTCAGCCACCTGAGTAGCTAGAATTACAGGCGTGTGCCACCAGCAACTGGCTCTGAGGCTGCTTTAAATGTTTGTATGTTTGCTGCCTTTGGAATAAAAAAATGTTCAAAATTACATTATTTAGGCTGATAAGAAAAAAGCACAAAAATTACTTACAATAAAAGTAAAAGGGTAAATGAGGGAAAATTGAAAAATGCGTGTTTAAATTTATGTATAGGAATATGAATGCTTAAGAATTCATCTGAAACCAGGGAGGGGGGGCCAAGTGGAGTCAGAAGGACTTTTTTGTGCAAGGAATTTTTTTTTTTAAGTTTTTTTTTTTTTTTTGCCATTCCTGGGCCTTGGACTCAGGGCCTGAGCACCATCCCTGGCTTCTTCCCGCTCAAGGCTAGCACTCTGCCACCTGAGCCACAGCGCCCCTTCTGGCCGTTTTCCATATATGTGGTGCTGGGGAATCGAACTGAGAGCTTCATGTGTAGGAGGCAAGCGCTCTTGCCACTAGGCCATATTCCCAGCCCTGTGCAAGGAATTTTTATCCTTTTGGGTTTTTGAACCACATGGTTATACTGAAAATTTTTACACTGGTAGTTTTATTGATATATATTAAATTATATACAAAAGTAAGAAATTTCTTACACATATATACTTTGGTCATATTCAGCCTATTTTTTATTCCCTCTTTTTCCTTTCCCTCCTTCTTCCCTAGTAATCCCTCTTTTGTTTCATACTTTTTTTTGTTTTAATTTTTTTCCAGAACCATTATTTGAATTCAAGGCCTCAAGTTTGCGCGCTTGCTTGCTCACAGCTGATGCTCTACCACTTAAGCTGTGCCTCTAGCCCAACTTTTTAGTTGGTTATTTGGGAGATGGAGTCTCCAAGACTTCTACCTGAGCTGGTTTTGGACTATAATCTTCTGGATCTCAGACTCTTCAGTAGCTAGGATTACAGGCATGAGCCACTAGCACCTGGTGATGAACATTTTAAAGTTTTTTCTATCCCCAAGTTTGTCACAAAACAATAAATACACTGGTTAGGCTGGGAGTAGAAGAAACATATCACAAAAGTCACTACAGTCAGGCCACAGGCAGGAATGGTGACAACATAAACTTCTGCTCTCAGGCATGTCTGAGCAGACCCTGTAAGGGGCTTACTTCCTGATGCATGGGTCTAGATCACCCTGACCAATAAGGAGGGCCCATCATAGTGGCAGTGGGTACAGAGAGAGAGGCACAGCAACTGACTCAGTGGCAAGCCCCAAGCTGCAAGAAGGGAGGGCTCACTCCCCTGGGCCACTTCAACTGCCCACAATGCCACCTAGACCAACAGAGTCCCATGGAGTCAGAACAACCTGTCCCAGGATGGAAGAGAGAAATCACATGAAGCCCTTTCCTGCTTTGGGCCAGCCAAGTCTCTAAGGGTCATGTTCTGGTTCTTTGGCCACATCTTTGGACTTCATCAGGAGACTGGTCTTAGGACTGCTGGACAAGAAGCCATGTGCCAATCTGACCATTCCTTGGCATTTGTGGGGACCCTTGTTAGCCTGGCAAGAATGCTGCATTAGCTGCCCATGCAGCACTCAGCCCAGCTGGAAGTAGCAATGTCCCTGGGCTTCTTCTGACCCTTGCAGGAATGGAGAACCTTGCTCTCAAGAAAAAACCCAATGCCTCAGATGGCCTGGCTTTGGGGGATGGGCTGTAGGGAGTGGAGCAGACTCAGTCCTGACTCCCAGCAGAGGGATCCCAACAATGCCCAATTCTCCACACACCTTGAACACTTGACTCTTCCCCCGCCTTCCCCTACACTGTAGCCATTTAAATATGAATTTTAGAAATAATACATGATGTGTGTTCAAACATGTACACACATATGTGTTCAGGGACAATCCCACCCACCATTCCACTTCACCTCCAGCCATCAGCTGCATAGATGCTATTCTTCGGCCCATGGGCCCCTTACACACTGCCACCCCCAAGTTTATGCAGATAACGTATCTGTATCAAAGTGAAGACTGCACTTCATCTCCCCACCCTGCCCTCCATCCCCATGCAGAAGTCCTCTTGCAGAAGGCAGGCAAGAGCTTACAGAGACAAACATGCCTTGCTTCTGCCTTTTTTTTTTTTTTTAGCCTTCCAGTCCTGGGATTGGAACTCAGAACCTGAGTGCTGTCCCTTAGCTTTTGTACTCATGGCTAGTGTTCTACCATTAGAGCCACAGCTCCACTCCCAGCTGGTTTGGTGTTTTTAATTAAAGAGTCTTATGAACTTTCTTGCCCAGACTGTCTTTGAACCACAGTCCTCAGATCTCAGCCTCCTGAGTAGCTAGGATTACAGGAATGAGCCACTGGTCTCGGGTTCTTGTTTGTTTTATTTTTGTTTCTTGTTTTTTTGCTTTTTGACAGAGAAGTAGCTACAAGGCTGTAGTTGGGCAGCATGCTGGTCCTCTGTGAGCAGGGGCTATGTCCTTGGGGCCTGAAAGAAATAAGGTATGGAGGAACCCACTCCAGTTTGACATTAAAATTACCCTACAGTCCATGAAAACCAACCACTGTCACAGTTTGCCAGGTTCTGGATCTGAACTGAATGGTAAATGACTTCCTTCATAGAAATAAAAGCCTTAACAATTTCCTAGCTCTACCTCTTCCATTGAGTTTTGTTAAAACCAAACCAAATCAACACCATTGGCCCTTACCCTTCTTCTCAGTGGACAGGCATAGCCCACTTCCACGCTTTCCCCAACCACCTTGTAGACCCCACATTGCCTTGGGTCCCTAACTGCTTACTTGTGACAGCCACAAAGTCTTCGATAGTCCAGCCCCTCTCCTACCTCCACCTGGCACACTCAGCCCATCCAGAACTTTTTCCAAAAATAACTACCTCGGTTCATCTTGGCCTCTTTCTCAGTTTACTCCCTACTGGACCTGATTACATCACTACCACCTATAGGAAATTCTTCTGGGTAAGCCAGGCACCTCAGAAGCCCCAGGGTCCTGTTTACTACATAGCCACCTAAGCAGTTGTGGTCAACCTACAGGCAGGGCTGGATCCATCTCATTGCCACCATTCCTAGTGAGGGGCCTGGGAACGTTCCCAGGCCTGGTGCAATGTACACAAATCAACAAGACCCACATCTAGGCCTACTGGTGATACTCAGTTCACAGGGCCAATCCCAAGTAATGGCAGTGGTGTGGAAACAGAGGATGGTACCCACTCATGAAGATACCACCTCATAGAAACCATACACACTCCTCCCAGGACAGCCTGGGCCCCTGACCCACCCTCCCAAGGGCACCATGGCTGGAGGGCAAAGGCCTGAAAAACTTACCCTGAAGGCCACAGGGAAAGAGGTCCATAATGCTAACTGCTCCTGAGATGCCTCACACAGGCAAGGGGCCTTGTTGTCCCCTCCAACGGGATTGCAGAGTCCAGGAAGGCTCGGGCCCTTTACCATTAGGGCAGGCAACAATGTGGGTGGCCTGAACCAACACTTCTCACAGGCAGGGAGCACTCCACTAACAGGTCTGGTGGAAAGTTTCATCCACAGGTTAGGAAGGATGCCTGGGTGGGATGCCTGACTATGGACTTGGAAAGCTCCCGTTGCCTGTGGCTGCTCCCTTACCTATGGGCCTATTGCTGAAGACAGGCTTCTGGGCTCAGTGCCCAGGAGAGCCCTGCTAACCAAGCCTCAGTTCCCAAGGGCAGGGGCAGCTGAGGACACCCCTGGTCCCGGCCTGGTAACTGAGCCTCTTAGGCTTTGGCTGAGCAAAATCCAGAGTGAAGGGAGACACCCCAAAGGCCCTGAAAACACTCAGCCTTCAACTCAGCCCAGTTCAACAACTCAAAGTCTCATTTCCAGTCACTGGAAGCCTGGAAATTCACAGGGTACTTCCATTTCATCTAGTCAGATGTACTTTGGTCCTGGATTCTTACTTCTTAGACAGGACCCTGAGCAGCCCTCCTGCTACCTGCCTGAGGCCAGGAGTCATTTCCAAGGGCAAAGTCTGCAAAACCTGTCTGGACACTGCTTGAAGCTCAGAGCCACAGCATGCACTCACACACCCCAGGATGGAGTACAGATCCTTGCTCACCCCATCCATTTCACAGACAGGAAAACTGAGGCCTTTGTTCATCCTTGCTTCCTACCTCTTGCTGCCAAGGACTAACAAAGTAGTCCAAAGGACTTCCCCTGAGCAACTATCCTGATCCAGATGCCATGTTCCAAACACACAACTCAGCTAGAAAAGTTCCCAGGGATTACCAAGAGTTTAATTTCCCCAAACAGGCCAACTGTCCCCAAACACGCAGCAAAACCACAAGTTCACAAAGTCCACAGACCAGCTACCCTCCATCCCCCTCCATGGGGGGGTGACTCCAGGTGTTAGTTAACATGAGATCACTCCCTAGCTAATCCTTTTTTTTTTGGGGGGGGTGGTGAGAATGGGGCTGGGCTTGGGGCTTGAACTCAGGGCCTGGACAATATACCTAAGCTTTTGTGCTCAAGGCTAGTGCTCTATCACTTTGAGCCACAGCTCCATTTCTGGCCTTTTGGTAGTTAATTGGAGATCAGAGTCTCATGGACTTTCCTGCCCAGGCTGGCTCTGAACCATGATCCTCAGATCTCAGCCTCCAGAGTAGCTGGGATTACAGGCATGAGCTACCAGCACCTGGCCCAATCTCATTCTTGGGCCACACCTGTCACTAAGGCAGGAACCCTCATAAGCAGCCATTTTTGTGGCCCCTCCAAGTACTTCAAAGCCTACCAGGTCTGTTCATGGTCTGGTGAGCTCTTAGTGCCATTGTGCCAAGACCACCCTGAGGCTGGGCACATAGTATAATCCAGATCCTCATCCCACACAGCAGCTATGGATGGGGTGCCCCAGGACCCAGGCCACTATTCCCAAACATCAACCAGGAAGGCTTCTCACAGAAAGACAACAAAGCCCAAGAACTGAGGGCAATAAGGAGACTACAATGCCTGGAAGCCAAATCCCTCTGTGTCACCTCTCAACACTAAATAGACATAGTTCTGGACCTTCTCCGGTTGCCTCCAAGCCCCCCAAGTTGTCATTTCCTTGGGCCCCACAGTAGGGAAAGACTTCTGCCTACTGGGACCATTTATAGCATCACTTGCCACAAGCCTCCAGTTCCTCTGTGGCAGAGCCTCTTCCTCTCCCAGCCACTGTAGTGCCTAGACATGCCACAGAGTTGACACCCATCCTACCAACCCTACCTGATAATCACAGCTGGTACCTAACAACCAGGGAGCTAATACTGAAGCCAGCAGGGCTCTGGATCGGAACGGGGAAGGGGCAGCAGGAGCAGCAATGCCAATGTGCACAGTTCAGGGCAGTGTACTCCTGTCTAGCAGATTCCAGGGAAGGAGAGACTGCTTGCACACACAGCCTGAGGTCCCTGTGCTTAGATACTCAGCTTAAGCTTCCTGCACCAGATCTGAAGCCGCCAAGAAAATCTAGGCATTTGTGGCCCTTCAAATGCTGCCTAGTTTCTGCTTGACTCCTGGGATAAACCCGGTGAGGAGAATGGGTTTACCTATCACACTTTTGGCGAACGATGCTCTTTTGAGGGTAGCCAGGCCCAAATCACCAATCTTCACAGACCCAGTGGGCCCGGTGATGAAGATATTGTCACACTTGAGGTCTCGGTGGATGATGGGCGGTGTCCTTGTATGCAGGAACAACAGGCCCTTTAGGATCTGCCGGCACCAGCTGCGCAGCACCTTAGGCTTCATCACCTTGAACCGCTTCAGGTACCTGAGATGGGGGACAAAGCTCACCAAGCAGCTCATAAGCAGTGGGCCCTTTGCAAAGGCCCAGCCTAGCATCATCTGGTCTGCCTTAAAGCCTCTCCAGGGCCCTGTAACAGGCAGTGAAAGTACAATTGGAAGGCCGGGCATCCTGACGCTGGCCAGAGTCATAGAGGTAGAGCAACCCTGAACAGGCAAGCAGGCCAGGACTATGACCCTCCACTTGCTTCCTGTACTACAGCCCTTGTAAAGCTCATGCCAGGAATAGTTCTGATCTTCCCTTGGCCAGGGGAAAGGCCGCCATAGCACAACAGTCTCAGCCAGTTGACATCAAGGTAAGAGTAAGGTAAGAGTAAGGGCCAGGGGAGCCCAGAGCCTGTGGGAACACCCAGGGCCAAGGATCAAGAAAGTCAAGCCTTACTTGACTGGCTACCTGCAAGGCCCACTCTGAGGTATCCCCAGGGGGAGAAATAAAGGGGAGATGGGAAAAGGGAATCTTTCTTTGCTGTATCTGCACAGTGTGTAGAGCTGAGGCTCAGGTCAGAACAACTCAGACAAAACCAAGCTGTGGCTTCCCAGAGGAGAAGTCCTCTATCCCCAAGGTACAGACCGAGGCCGCAGGGAGGGGCATCTCCCATGACAACCCATGGCCACCAGTTCCCGAGGCCTCACTGCCTCTAGCCCTCCATACCTACTCTAGACTGCTTCCCACCATAGCCTGCAGTGGGCCAGCTCATCCACAGCCAGAAGCAAAGCTCCAGATAGGGCAGACACATAAACCATTGCACTGCAAAGCAAACCCTTGGTGTCCTACTCAGGAAAGGACAGTGAGGACACTCAAAACTGCACCTGGGGATAGGTCTTGGTTGTTCAGGAAGCCAGAGAGAGAGCCAGATGCTAGAAGGAAATGCCAGATTTCTTTGTTTCTTCTTATTTGGGGAAGGGGCTTACCACTGCCCAGAAAACAAAGACTTATCACCCAAGAGGAACATTTCTGAGATGCAGACCACTGGGCCACAGGCACTAGGAGGATGGTCCATAGTAGCCTGGGACCTCTATCTCCCCTAGTTATCATGACCATGAACCCATGGCCAAAACCACTCAGCCAGCGGACAGGCAGCACTTACGTCTTCAGTGTTCCCGAGGTCATCAGCTCAGTCACCAGCACAATGCACCTCTTGCCCTTGGCACTCGACTCCCAGAAGTCATAGAAGCGCACAATGTTGGGGTGCTGTAGGCCTTTCAGCATCTCAGCCTCCTCCTTGAAACGCTGTCTCTCCAGCTTGGTGAGCTTCCGGTCCTGGAGTAAGAGACAGACACACTGGTGGGCAGTTCTTGTGGGCGTTGGCCTTCAGTACTGTTCCTTATGGGAAGCAAGGTAGATGGAAAGGATACAAGAGATGGCAAGGGTAATAGGACACTTTGGAGGCATGGCCTGCACCAGCAGCATCACATAGCAGTCTGTCATTCTACTCTACCCACAGAACGAACAAGTAGGCCACCACCCCTGACCTGTGGGTCCCTATTGCAGCCCCTGCACGGGGACCTCTGCAAAAAGGAGCTCCAGGAAGCCAGAACCAGCTCAAGATCCATCCTGCCAAGTTCACGCACTTTCTCATTAAAAACACCTCGGAGGCCTTGTTCCCTGAGCAATCATTTACTTTGTGAGTGTTTGTTAAAAGGAATGAAACAGCAGTTTGCTTCTAATGTATACACAATTGGGAGGAAGTGCTCAAGACCCAGGAGACTGGACCAGAGCAAAGGCTGACACGTGCCAGAGACCAGAGCTGAGCTAGAAAAGGACAGTCTTGTCATGCTGTACACTGACAGCCAGCACCTCAGGCCCTCTGAGGCAGGAGGGTCCCAATTTTGGGCCACTGTGGCCAGCAGAACGAATCCACTGACCTGAAGTTGAGAACAGGGAAGAAAAAGCAGACATCCTCCTCCTCCTAGGACCCCCATGAGGTGAGTGAGCAGGGCAGGAACTCTGAAAGGCCCACAGAGGCCCCATCAACACTGCAGCACATTCAAACCCTGCTTAGCACCACCTTCCCTACCCTACCTATCCCAGCTCCCCCATGTCCTCCTTAGCCTCTCTTCCCCTCCTCTTTCCCCAAATCCTTTATTGGTAGGTCATCAAGTTCAAGATGAAACCCTAGTCCGTGGGCCCAACCAAGACCTCTCCCTGTGTGGCCAGCACAGTGTGCCCTTCTCACCTCCACCTGAGGGGTGGAGTCACCTCCTGGCCTTGACCCAAGAGGGATAAAGAGCAATGCCTGCCTCTTCCCACCCAAGAGCCACAGGAATGTGACAAAAGAGACATGTATATTTTCAGAAGGAAACTATAAACACAACACAGAACAGAGAAATTCTGAGGGAGACAGAAAGCAGGTGGATTTGGATAGATGTGGGCAAGACCAGAACTAAAAGGAAACACAAGACAAGATTATTTGGAGGTCTCAAATCATGTCAAGTGAGATTCTGATAAGAAGACAGGTGAGCCATAGAGTCATGACAAGGGCTACTTTGTTAAGAAATTATCTTCCACAGACCAGACTCAGTGTCTCACTCTTGTAATCCTAGCTATTCATGATGACAAGATTGGGAGAATTATGGCTCAAGGCTAGCCCAGGCAAAAAGTTAGCAAGACCCCATCTCAATAAACAAGCAGTATCATATTTAGCTACACAGGAGACATAGGTAGGAAGATCACAGTACAGGCAGGTCCTAACCCTTTCCCTAAATGTGAATTGTCTGAAAAATAACTAACCCCACCCCCAAAAAAGGCTAAGGGCATGGCTTAAGTGGTAGAGGGCCTGACCTGTGACCTTTCACACAAACTTCAGTATTGCTAATTTGAAGAAGACAAAAGAAAGAAAAAGAAAAATCTCCCAGCAGGCTATTCTTCTACCTGCTCCACTAGACCTCTGCCCCACAACATGAGCCTTCAATGGGCCTCTTCCACTCATGAGTAGGACTAGACAGAAACCATCAACAACAGAGCTAAACAAAGAAAAAACATCTGTGCAGACAAACATAGAAAGACAAATAATTCAGAGACGAAGGCAACTTTAAGAATCTAATTAATGTTCCCATAAAAATCCAACAAGTTCACATGC
Source organism: Perognathus longimembris pacificus (assembly GCF_023159225.1). Lineage (NCBI taxonomy): Eukaryota > Metazoa > Chordata > Mammalia > Rodentia > Heteromyidae > Perognathus > Perognathus longimembris. Next base: position 107,749,637 of record NC_063161.1, read on the forward strand.
TTACCTAAGCACAAGCTACTATTAAAAAGAGCCATCAAGAAAGAGTTCTTGGGCTGGGGTTATGGCCTAGTGGCAAGAGAGCTTGCCTCATATACATGAGGCCCTGGGTTCGATTCCCCAGCACCACATATGTGGCTCAAGTGGCAGAGTGCTAGCCTTGAGCAAAAGGAAGCCAGGGACAGTGCTCAGGCCCTGAGTCCAAGGCCCAGGACTGGCAAAAAAAAAAGAAAGAGTTCTTGGCTGGGAATATGGCCTAGTGGTAAAGTGCTCGCCTTGTATACATGAAGCCCTGGGTTTGATTCCTCAATACCACATGTATAGAAAAAGCCAGAAGTGGCACTGTGGTTCAAGTGGTAGAGTGCTAGCCTTGAGGAAAAAGAAGCCAGGGACAGTGCTCTGGCCCTGACTGGCAAGCCCCAGGACTGAAAGAAAGAAAGAAAGAAAGAAAGAGAAAAGAGTTCTTGCAAAGTAAAGCTGGGCTTGCCTTAGTTGTTTACATTTGAGCCAGATGCTGGTGGCTCACACCTGTAATCTTAGCTCCTTAGAAAATTGAGATCTGAGGTTCAAGGTTCAAAGCCAGCCTGGGAAGAAAAATCTGCGAGACTTTCATCTTTAAATAACCACCAAAAAGTCAGAAGTAGAGCTGTGATTCAAGTTGTGGAGTGTCAGCCTTGAGTGAAAAAGCTAAGGGACAGTGCCTAGAACCCAGGTTGAAGCCCCAGTACCAGCACAAAACAAAACCAAACCTCAAAATTTAGAAAAATAAGATATTCCACAACCTACTAAAACATTGAGTACAGAAAAGATCATTTTTTTTTTTTTTTTTGGCCAGTCCTGGGCCTTGGACTCAGGGCCTGAGCACTGTCCCTGGCTTCTTCCCGCTCAAGGCTAGCACTCTGCCTCTTGAGCCACAGCGCCGCTTCTGGACGTTTTTTCTGTATATGTGGTGCTGGGGAATCGAACCTAGGGCCTCGTGTATCCGAGGCAGGCACTCTTGCCACTAGGCTATAACCCCAGCCCAGAAAAGATCATTTTTAACCTATATAATAAAAGGGAAACATGTTCTGCTCATTAAAATAATTATTCATTGGAAATAATATAAGCCAAGACAGAAACTAGGAGAAATTTTTCTCAATACATGTATCTGACAAAAGACTTGAACCTGATCATAGAGAATGTCTATAATGCAATTTTTAAAAAGACATAGCCAGGCTTTCTGGCTCATGCCTGTAATACTAGCTACTCTGGCTAAGATCTGAGGATCTCAGTTTAAATCCAGCCCAGGCAGAAAAGCCCATGAAACTCTTATCTCCAATTAGCCAGCAAAAAAGCCAGAAGTAGAGTTGTGGTTCAAATGGTAGAATGTCAGCTTGACTAAAATAGCCAAGAAAGCTGGGCACTGGTGGCTGACACTTGTAATCCTAGCTACTCAGGAGCCTGAGATCTGAGGCTCACAGTTCCAAGCCAGCCTGGGCAGGAAAGTCCATGAGAACTTTTATCTCCAATTAACCACCAGAAACCAGAAGTGCTGTGGCTTAAATGGTAGAGCACTAGACTTGAGCTGAAGAGCTCAAGGACAGTGCCCAGGTCCAGAGTTCAAGCCCCATGACTGACGAGAGGGGGGAAGGGGAGAGGGAAGGGGGAGGGGGAGAGGGAGAGGGAGGGAGGAAGGGAGGGAGGGAGAAAGAGAGAGAGAGAGAGAGAGAGAGAGAGAGAGAGAAGGAACAAGAGTTCAAGGCCCTGAGTAAAAGTTTCAGTACTGGTGCACACACATGGATAGGCACACATGCGCACGCACAGACACACACACGAACACAGAAACACATGAGTGGACACTTTGTCAAGGATGACACAAAGATGGCCAACTGTACATGAAAAGCAATCAGTGTCACCAGTCCTTGGGAAAATTCAGGTTCAAAGCACACTGGGATTGTACTGTGCATCTCCCAAAAGGGCAACATTAAGATGGCTCATTCAGCTCCCAGGCAGCTAAAAACAATGACTCTCCTAGCACAATGCTGCTGAGAGAAGCACCTTGGCAGGCTTACACCAGCTCTGTCTGTAACCTGTTTTTGCCTTCCCAGAGATCCCAAAAAGAAAGGAATAAAAGTTCAAAAAGAAGGGCACATCTATCTATGTACCTGTAAATATGCAAGAAGTTGACATGCATACCTAAAATCAAGCTTCTATTAAAAAGAAACCAACAAAGGCAGGGTACTGGTGGCTCATGCCTGTAATCCTAGCTACTTATTAGGCTGAGATCTGAAGATTGTGGTTCGAAGCCAGCCTGGGCAGAAAATTCCATGAGACTGTTGTTATCTCCAATTAGCCACCAAAATAAGTGGAAGTGGAGCTGGAGCTGTGGAAGAAACAAAATGAAGAAGCTCAGGGACAGCTCTTGGGCCTTGAGTTCAAGCCCCAGGAAGCCCCTCCCCCAAAAAAGGAACCAAGAAAGAATTCTTGTAAATTCAAGGTGGGCTTGCCTTATTTAAAAGTTCAGTGCTTATACAAGGTCAACTGGACACAGCTGAAATTTTCAGGGCCAGATGAATGGAAACCAAGCTGTGGTATAACCCATCAACACAGGAATACAACTCAGCAAGGAAAAGAAAAAAAATCCCTGGCCTCACACTATGGGTGAACCGCAAAAGGATCAAGCAGAACAAAGAAAGCCAGGTAGAAGAGTTTATCTAGTTTGATTCCATTAAGATACAACATTCTGTAGAGAGAGGATGAGAACAAAGGGGTCACCATTGCACACTGTTTGTCTCTCTGGTGGGTAGATGTGGGAACTGAGAAAACTTGGGGACAGAATGCTCTATCTCATTCCGGACAAGGTGGGTAGCACCTGTGTGTGCATTTGTCAAAGCCCATCAACTTTCATTTTCAAGATGTTACATCACATATATACCATGTTGCCATTTTTCAAATGTAGCCCAAAACAAGTAAAAATATCCAAAGACCAAATGAGAAAGAGAAGTGTAGCAGAAGAAAAAGAGAGGGAAACACTAAGTGACAGGAAAAGACACTTTTGGAAATCTGACAAGTATGTAACAGTTGTATAAATAGTTATCACCAAGTGTAACTAGATAGTGGAATAGCATTTCTCCAAACTGAAAGAAAAACAGTTTAGGATAAAAGTGCCTGCCAGTGCCAGGTCAAAGTACATGAAAACTGGCCCACCTTCAGACCTGATCCAGTGAAATTTCAAAATCCTGAAGCATGAGAGCAAATCCTATCTGCAAAGGAATGGCTCAGGTGACAGCAAGTCTCATCAATGACATCGGGTGCAAGGGTGGGAGCAGCACCTTCAATGTGCCAACTCAGAATTCTATACTCAGCTCAGCATATATCTAGCTAGGATATCCAGATTCATTTCCAGACCATCAGAAATTCAAAGTTCACTTTCCATACACTTGGGTAAATATAACAGAAAGAGACCCTTGAGGTCAAGAAGATGAAGGCAGCTAGCTTGGAAGGAGATGGTCCCTGGGCCAGGCCACCTCACCTATAAAGCCTTTTGAGGGCAATATCCTCTCAGCCACCTTTTCCTTCCTATGGGCACAGCCACCGACTTGACAGGAACCTCATAGTACCAGTTATAGCTGAAGTAACCTTTGCCAGGATTTTAGTGTTAGTCAACAGCCAATGTGTGAGCGATTTCCATGTAACTTCAGAGCGAAATGCCCATGTTGCAATAGCTGTGAGTTCTCAATCCACATTTAAGTAAAGACAGTGGGATTCTTTGGGAATCCGTCATCCAGCCTGACTATCAGCATAGCAGATAGCAAGGCTGAATCCACAGATAAGAAAGCTTTCCCAATTGGGCCAGAGCAGGAAAGTCCATGAGACTTTTATCGCCAATTAACCAGGAATTCTGGGCCTGGATGATGTCCCTTAGCTTTTTCACTCAAGGCTGGCATTCAACCATTTGAATCACAGCTCTAATTCTGGCTTTTTGGTGGTTAACTGGAAATAAGAATCTGGAGAATTTATCTTTCCAGGCTGGTTTTGTACCAATTTTTTTTCTTTTTTGGACAGGTTTTGTTATATCTAGTGAATAAACCATTACCATGTCCAATACTGGAATGAAATGATCACGTCTGTGTCATGAGCAGCTATTTTGGTTCTCTGATTTCCTCAGTATTACAGCTTGACTTTTAATCAATTATACATGTGTCTTAGATTTAATATATGAGACAATGATGCTCTATACATACTTTTTTTTCAAAAGGAAAAAAAGAAAAGGCACTGTTATCAAACCAAAACCAAAAGTGCCCCCACCCCTCCATCAGCTTTAGGTCCCTGGGAATTGTAGACGGAGATATGATGTATACCCAGAGTCAGCAGCAGAAAGGGACACAGCAATTACCAGCAGATCCATCCATCCATCCAGTGATCTGGAGTGTGCACAGAGTGAGGAAGAGGGGCACAGTGGCAAATCGCTGGCCAGGCACTTCCTCTACTCAGTCTTCTTTGTCAAGAGTGTCAAAGCGTTTATAATTATCTGAGGCAGAAACTTGAACTGGAATGTCTGGCCCCCACTGCTTTTGTAAATGATACTGTTTGCTTTAAAGAAAAAGGAGGGGCTGGGGATATAGCCTAGTGGCAAGAGTGCCTGCCTCGGATACACGAGGCCCTAGGTTCGATTCCCCAGCACCACATATACAGAAAACGGCCAGAAGGGGCGCTGTGGCTCAAGTGGCAGAGTGCTAGCCTTGAGCGGGAAGAAGCCAGGGACAGTGCTCAGGCCCTGAGTCCAAGGCCCAGGACTGGCCAAAAAAAAAAAAAAAAAAAGAAAAAGGAGGGACAGTGGGAGGAAGAAGAGGTGTCAGGGGATTTAGGCTTTGATATCTAACCATACCCTTCCCCTGAACAGTTCTCAGGACACACAGAAAGAATTAGGTGTCCTTGCCCAGGGGAAGTGGGTGATGAGATGATATGGAATAAATAATTTATGTTAATATTGAATATTAACATCAAAGCATTACCTCATCCTAGATTATTGTAAACGATGTACTGACTCAAGCAGTAAATCCAGAAGACTGAACATCAAGAGTGGCTTGATCACAGTTGCTCTCCATTTCCAGCATTTTAAAATTTTGTTGGCCTTTTAGTTCAAGGCTAGGGCTCTACCACTTGAGCAACAGCCCATTTATGGCTTTTCTTTTTTGTAGTTAATTGGAGATAAAAAATTTCATGGCAGAAGTGATGCTGTGGCTCAAGTGGCATAGTGCTAGTGTTGAGCACAAAGAGGCTCAGGGACAGTGCTCAAGCCTTGAGTACAAGCCCCAAGACCAGTGCAAAAAAAAAAAAAAAGAGTTTCATGGACTTTCCTGCTCAGACTGGCTTCGAATCAGGATCCTCAGGTCTCAACCCCATGAGTAGCCAGGACTACAGCCATGTGATCCAAGACCTCCATCAACCATTTGATAAACACATGAGCAAACTTTAACTCCAGCCAGGGGCCACATTTCTACTCCCAAGAAAGACATGATATAGGATTTTCTGAAAGTCATTTATGATTCCATGCCATTATCTTTAGTCTATCACAAAATTGTATATTCTGGCTTTTGAGCCAGAACCACCATCTTCCAAAATTTTGCTAAAATGACAAACACAAAGGGAAAGAGAACAAGTGCCAGATACATATTCTCTAGGCCTTTTAGAAAACATGGAGTTTTGAAACTGTTCAAAAAGGAATGTACTCATTACCTGACCTATGTAACTGTAACCCCTCTGTACATGACTTTACAATAAAAAAAAATGGAGTTTTGGTCCTTTGTCCACTTATCTGCAGAATCCATAAAATACAACTCAAAAAGGAATGCCCCTTAAATATTACCATGGCAAAACCAGAAGAGTATACAGGAATACCCAGCATGCATCTGGCATGTGAATAAGCCAATTCACAGCAAGAGTCTTGCCAAGAGAATTAATGTGCTGATCAAGCACATTAAGCACTCTTAGAGACAAGGTCCCTTCCTGAAACACATGAAGGAAAGTGATCAGAAAAGGAAGAAAGATGAAGAGAAAGAAATATGGTTTCAATAAAGAGCCCAGCCTGCTCTACCCAAGGAAATCCATACACACATACATACAAATGTGTGTGTGTGTGTGTGTGTGTGATTTTCTGTGATCCCACAGCTCTGAGGGTCAAAGGTGTTTCTTCTGAGTTGAGAAATCATCACAAACTAACAGTACAAAGTGACTGAAACAAAGAACAAATGTCACTGACAATGTAACTTTCACTGAAGTGCTTAGAGCTTTCTCTCTATTGTCTCAGGCACTGTGGATAAATCTGCATTATCTCTGGAGAAAGCAGGACCCACCAGCAGTCTGCCCACCTTCCTGCCTAAGTATAGCATCTGTACATTCACTCTGTGAATACCTCTTACCCATTCCACAGACAGCAGAGGAAGCCAGCTTGCCAGAACAAGAACACACACACACACACACACACACACACACACACACACACACACACACAGCACATGCAAGACAGAGCTCTTTCATCCTTCATAAGGAAGAAAGCCTGCTGTCATCATGGAGTACACATAGAGGGGTTTGAGGACTAGGCATAGGTCCCCACACCTGGACTTCACTGGAGCCCAACCTGCACTCTTCACCCTGGAGGGCCAGCCACAAAGGCAGGGAGGTGCCTCCTACACAGCGTGGTCAGTTTGGGGTATACTCACTGACTATAAGAGGAACCCATCTCCTCCCAGGCAAACTGATCATAGATAGGACCATTGTGGGGAGCCAGCAACCTCTCACCATGTGGCAGGGTCAAGGGAAGAAAGTATGAGGCCAAGAGAAGGATGACATAAGGTGGGGCCGCAGGTACAGTGGCTCCTCTGAGGCCTCAACCCTACCCATCATGGAGTATGGCTGATAGACTATGAGCTGTCTGAGCCCAATGATGCAATAGGAGGTATGAGCCTTCCCATGGGTCCACTCCAGCTCCCTACCCCACTCCCTGCAAAGCCTCTTTTGGTCTCAGGTCCTCACACAGTGGGGTGATGGCAAGGCTGATAAGCTCCATCCTCTTTGGGCTAGCTGCCCAGCAGCCTCTGGCAGGGCCTCAGGGCCACTCAGCCCAGCTGGGGGAAAGCTCCATGCTGCAGTTTTGGTTTAGGCCACTGGGATAACACCCCCAACCCCTCCTGAACAGAAATGGTCCTAGCTCTTCTCAGTAGGTGCAAGGCCACACTGGGAGAGTCACCATGAGTGGTGTGGTCGGCACACTAGCTGGCTTTGGTACCATTCTACCTCGTGCTGTCCTTAGCTTGGCCTTGGCCCAACAGGGAAAACAGGAAAGGTTCTGAGGATCTGAGAGGTCCAGGGCAGAAGCCAAGCTGTAAGTCCCGCTCTCTGAGGAAAAGACAATGACACAGCTCCCACCCCAAGCCTCACAAGGACAAAGGAGTCTATGAATAAAGACATCTGGCAGAAAGCTGACCATGTGCTGCTCTTCCCTAGCCTCAATCACTGTTGGGAAGGGGAACAGGTCAGAGCTGCCTGTATCAACCTCCTACAAGGCTGGCTGGAGGGACACATCTGCAGATCCACAGCCAGACATAGGGGGGAAAAATCTGTTTCATTGTAATTTACTAAAATGGGGACACATAGCTGGTGACAGCCATACCAGACAGAGCAGACTGAGCAGCTCACCACCCACTGTCCTCTGAGCATGACAGAGCCCAGGGTCAGCCCTGTGAAACTGTACCCAAGTGCTACACAGAACCAGTGAATGGTAGGCTGAGTGGCCCATGTAGCATTCAGTGGTCAGTGTGGCCCATGATCCAGCAGCCTTAATATTCCCTTTATGAATTAATGTCTGTGCATAGCCATAGGAAGTTCGCTGCCAGGAGATCAAGCTTCTGGCCACAGCATATATCCTCTATACAACCCACTTCCCTACCATGGATAGGCAGCTATGGCAGACCTCATGCAGTGTGGGCCACAGTGAAGGAAGCCTTCACTTTCCTTAAGGAAAATCATTGTCATTATTTCCTCATGGGGAAGTGGCTGTTTCAACCCTTGATCTCTGACTGGACCAATAGATCTTGAAGATGGGGAGCTGGAATTGCCACAGTGGTATCCTACCCTTGAGGCCTCTTCCAAAGGCCCACTGTGCTTACTCCTGAGTGGACACCTGAAATGACCAGAGCTCTGTGGCCAAAGCTAAGTGGCCACCCTGACTATACCATGTATCTGGTTTCTAGAAAGGGTAGGCCCCACCCATGGTCACTTTTCTGCAGGAACATCTAAATATAGATTTAGACAGCACCATGGGCCCCAGGTCAGCAGAATTAACAGCTCAGTCACAAAGGGCAGCTCCTTCAGGGATTGGCAGGCAGGGCTACTGCAGAGTGAGGCTGTGGAATTCTGCCCAGACAACTTAGTTGTTGAGGAGGGCCATCCTCTTGGGAGTTGGACTCCAGGCCCCACCTCTCTGTGTATCTACCCTGCTCCCACATAAGGCTCAAGGGACCCCAGGGTGAGTGGCCATGGAGTGTAAGAGCCTTGACAGTCTACTGAATGCTGTGTGCTGTGATTCATCTCGCAGAAAGCAAATTCGCCCACACATACTCTGCATCTCCAATACAGGCTGATATCCAGCTTCATGGCTTTGGGCACTTAAACAGGGTTGGGAGTTGCAATGTCTATAGGACTCTGGTTGTGGATCAGTCCTCAAAGATACCCAGATGGAAGTTACCAAGACCTCTTTCCCTCCTTTCATGAGTTTCTGGGTTGCCCAAGTGATACCACTTAGATCTGTGATGAAGACAGGGAGCAACGGTTCATGCTTGTAATCCTAGCTACTTAGGGGGTCGAAATCTAGAAGATGATGGTTCAAAACAAGCCAAGGCAGAAAAGTCTGCCAGACTCATCTCCAGAATAACCAGCAAAAACAAGGCTATAGATATGGCTCAAGCTAATAGTGTAAGCAAGCTAAGTAAGCATGAGATGTTGAGTTCAAACCCCAGTACCACCACTACCAATTTTTTTTTTTCTAATAAAGATCTAAGATGACCTTGGAAACCAGGCTGGGGCTCAAGGCCAGGGAATGGCAACAGGCCAGATGTCAGATGACAGGCATAAACATCTATGGTGCCCCTCTAAGCCAGACACTATGCTAAGTTGAGCATGGAGAAAAGAGTACATACAGATGGCTCCAGCAACATGTAATTAATCAGGACCACAGGATGACCACAGGAGCCTGAGGTAGCCTGTGGGTGGAGGAAGGCCCAGATGGCCACATCTGCTCCCCAATCCTGTGAACCTCCTGCAGCAAAAGTACTGAGGACCATCATCTAAAAACAGGTGCAGAGCATGCACGCATGCACGCGCGCGTGCACACACACACACACACACACGATGTACCACCATCTTCACTCATCCTGATGCCACAGCTCTGACTCTCCTGGAGAGAAGGAAGCCCCACATCCATCACTGATTTTCCCTTTCAAGTTGTGTGGCCCCAAACAACAGCCACACATGGGTTATGAGCACCGGAAATGAGGCTAGTCCAAACTGAGACATACTGTAAGTACACATTAGGTTTCAAGTCATGTCATTGAAAAAAATGTCCTGGCCTGGAGATTTAGCTCAGTGGTAGAGAAATTACCATATATATCAAGACCTTAGAGTTCAACTCTACAAAACTCTACAAAAAAAAGAAAAGGCTAGGCAAAGTGGTGCATGCCTATAATCTCAGCACTAAGGAGGTAGTAGGAAAATGAGTTCAAAACCATCCTAGGCTACAATAGTGAGACCTTCTCAAGAAAAAAAAATTCTTCCATGTCATTAATAATTTTATGTTGGTTACATGTTAAGAAGGTAATACCTAGATGTTAAATTAAACTAATTTTAACTATGCCTTTCATACTTTTAATTTCATCATTAAACTGAAAATTATACACATGGCTTGTTTGTAGTCCATAGAGTGAACATTTCCACAGAGTTGTGCTGCTTTTGACCATTATCACTTTAAAGCAGCAGGCTAGAAGGTAGCCAGATCTTCTATAGTCTAATAAGAACCCAGAATTCGTAAAGAGTGAAGATGTAGTCTTTCAAATCAGCTCTTCCAGAGCAGCTAGATGTTGGATGTCTGAAAAAAAAAAAAAAAGGACCAGAAAGCCCTTGCAAAGGCTGAAGCGAAGCTTTGAATCCATTTAAACCAGGCTGCAGGAGCTCAAGGCCTTTATCCTCATTATGGTGTGGTCTTATTCTAATTGACTCCTTGAAGCAAAGTAAATCTCTAAAGACAGATAAAATAATCCAGAGCCTTCAAACATCTCCACGGTTTTCAAATACAACAATAAGAAAGGATCAAGCACACTAAGGGACAAAACCAAATGGCCACAAAAAACAAAAACAAATAAACAAGATAATAACAACAAACCTCCAGAGATCCCAAATATTGTAATTATACACACAGACTTTTAAATTACTGAGATTGATACAATGAACAAAACAGATAAGAAGAGGAACCATTTTGCTAAAATTGAAATCTGTGAAATAAGAAGCAAATGTAAATCTAGAATAAAATTAGGAATTCAATATATATGTTTTGCATAAACATTGGTGAAGATAGGATTAACAAACCAGAAAACAGACCCTACAAAATGATGCAATGGAACATGAACAGATAATGAATATAAGAAGTCACCAGGCATAGAAGACAGTAGAAAAGATCCAATCGTATATGTAAATGGGGTTCTAAAGAAGAAAGAATAAAAAAAAAATCAAACCAAAGGAATATTTTTTGGGTTTTGTGCTCAAGACTGGCATTCCACTATTTTTTTTTTTCTGGCCAGTCCTAGGCCATGAACTCAGGGCCTGAGCACTGTCCCTGGCTTCTTTTTTGCTCAAGGCTAGCACTCTGCCACTTGAGCCACAGTGCCACTTCTGGCCATTTTCTGTATATGTGGTGCTGAGGAATCGAACCCAGGGCTTCATGTATACGAGGCAAGCACTCTTGCCACTAGGCCATATCCCCAGCCCGGCATTCCACTATTTGAGCTAAACCTCCATGCTAGCTTTTTTCTGGTTAACTAGAGATAAGAGTCCCTTGGTTTTGTCTGCCTGGGCTGGCTTTGAACTGGGATCCTTAGTTCACAGCCTCCTGAGTGGCTAGGATTATAGGTGTGAGCCAAAGAAAACCTTAAAATCAGCAGGGAGATGGGTACCATCTATAAAAGACCAACAAGTAGACTGACAGCTGATCTCAATCAAAACCATGGGAAATGATTATAAAATAATTATCTTTGAAGTCCTGAAGCAAAAAAAAAAAATTTCCAATTTTCAATCCTAAATCCAGTAAAAATATTCTTCAAATAAGAATAAAGGCTTTTTCAGGCAGAGATGTCATCACTAACACATGGGTACTAAATGGAATATGAAGAGAAGAGCTTTAGTCCAAAGGGGAAAGAGTCACAGATGGAATTTCAGGGAAGAACAAGAAGCAATGGGCAGGATAGTACATTGGCCATGCTCAATTAATGTTAACCGTATAAAAGAACAACAATAATGTTATGTGAGATACAAATCAGATAGGGATTAACCTACCTGACAATATCACAAAAAGCAGAGAAGAATAAATAAACAGAGTTCCATGTGTCCCAAGGAGCTACTATTGCCCAGGAGGTATTGAGAGTGCTAGTGGATTTTAGTGACTCAAGGAAACATATAAGGCGAGGCCCCAGTGGCTCATGGTTGTAATCCTAGCTACTCAGAAGATAGATAAATCTGAAGATCACAGTTGGAAACTAGCCAAGGCAAATAAATTCAAAAGACTCTTATCTCCAACAGCAAAAAGCTGCAAATAGAAATGTGGTTCAAGTGGTAGAGCTCCAGCCTTGAGCAAAAGAGCTCAATAGGATTGTGAGGCTCACAGTTCAACCCATATTACTGGCACATGAGGGGGTGGGGGGAGCATACATGTAATTTGTAGCACAGCGGCTACAAAACATTTGAAAAAGAAAACAAACAACAACAACACTTAACAAATTTTCTAAGTTCAAACACAAATAATCTTCCCAGAAACCAAAGATCTGTGGATCTTTAAAGGGCTTGTTTAATTATAGGCCACATCTCATCTGAAGACACCTTAGTTGTAAAAACTGTTTCAGGGACATGCAAGTATGTGATGAAATAACTACCCTACATTACGCAATAAAGTGAAATTACAAGGACAGATGAAATACACATACACTCACAGAGTCACAACCCCAACTACCTTGCTGTCCTACATTGTTCAGCCTTAGAGCTCAGGCCTCTCCTGGACAGGTCCAGTGCAGAAGCATACCTTCCTTACTGTGCCAGGCACTGCTGGGAAGATAGCGTGCCATTTCCTTCCCAAGATCAAAAGCTGTGCATGATACAGCTCAGCTGGTGCCCTACTGCTGGAAAGAGGTAGGTACCCAAAAGACAGCACAGCCATTTCTACACTATAATATGGAGACCCAGAAAGCTCAGCTTTAGGGCCCTACAAGACTCTTCCCCAGTTCCATCCAAGATGCTTCACATTCAAAGGTGCAAAACTCTCAGTCTAAACACCCTCATTCACTGGAACCTGCAAGACAGGAAAGCCACATCAAGCCCCATAATAGAATGAGCTCTAACATGGAGAACAGATCTCTCCTTACCCCAACTTCTAGTTTCATTGAAATGTGCAGGAACCCTCGATGAAGGGCATTAGCATCTCTCCATTTCCTAATTCCTTCTCACAAAGAGGCACAAGACACATGACAGAAAAAAATGAGTAAATGAAAGAAGAAAGAACGAGCCAATGGATAAACAACCCATGCATATAAGTCACAATGGGAGAACAAATAGATGATGAGTGGGTGGATGAATGACTGAATAGCAAACGAGTGGAAGAGTAGTGAATGGATGAGAGAATGCAAGAGTGAATGAGTAAAGACTGAATAATGAATAATAAGCAAAATATGTGAAAGACACATGAATAAGTGAATAAACAAATGCACAATAAATGAGAGTGATAATGAAAATGGACAAATGAGTTAGGAGGCAATGACTGAATGACAGAGTAAAAGATTGAGCAACTGAATTACTGAGAGTAAACTGGGGAGGGAAGAAATGAGTGAGCAGGTGAGTGAATGAGAGAGTGAATGAGTTGAATGACAAGTGGGAAAACGAGTGAGTGGGTGAATGAGAGAAGGGTATAGCTGAGCCTTCCTAGCATGCAGGAGAGACTGACACATTGTGAAGAAGGTGCATAGCAAGGAAGGTTCTTGGGCAACATCAGAATCCAAGCATCCTCTCTCCTTTTTAGGCCTCCAGGACACATCAGTGAAATGCCTTATAACACCAGGCACCTAGGCATTCAGGGGGCCTCCACAGCGCCCACCCTATCACACTCCACAAGTGACATGCTTCACATATCATGTCACACATCACGATACACACTACATGTCCTATATTACATACCATACATAACACCCTTCACCCACTATTTCACATCACAATGCATCTTTACATTACATAGCACATGGCGCTTTGCATTACACATTGTGGCACAGGTGCCTGTCTCATGTCCTATAATGTACTATATGCCACACTTACACAGTACACTGCATGTAAAGCTGATGCAATATAACAATGATATAACAGTACATGTTATATTGCATCACAAACTCCTCAACCATGACTAGTATCACCCTCCCGCCCCCTTTTTTGTAAGATCAGCACTCACTCCACCTTCCCTAAGGGGTCCAGCAAGACAGATGGGTAGTCTGCCCAAGATCACAGTCCAAGCCAGCTGCAGGTGTATGGTCATATACCATAGGCCCCCATCTGCCTCCATACAGGTTTTCCCTTCTACCCAAAGGCAATCCTGGGAGCAGCCCCACCCTCTACCAAGCAATTTTCAGCACCATACCAAATGCTGAGTCCTGCAGGCCTCCTAGGGAGTGATGAGGACAAACTTAAGACCAAGAAGACCCTGAGGCTCCCAAACAAGGTTCCAGAGGCCTTGGGGGAGAGGCTGGGCTTAAAACATCTTTGCCTCTAGGAGGAGACCTATTGTGGCCCTGAGACCACCACAATCTCTCCAGACTACTCAGAGCAGGAGGCTGCAGTCACACAGCCATTCTGCCTACACAGTTGGTGGGACAAGCAGGTGGGCAGCCAGGCCTCCCCTCCACTGTGAGGTGGCCATAACTATCAGTCCCCATGTGGAAGGGGCTGGCCTCACAGCCAGTTTCCCCAGATCAAAGTTCTACATCCTCCTAACAAGCTATCTAGAAACTTCACCCCAAAAAATGTTCAGAAGAAGAAAAGCAGTTGCTAAGGGCCATGCTTCACAGATAAGCTGCACCTTGGTTGGGATCATGCTGGGAAATCTCAAGGATAAAGCAGATGTGTCGTAGCACCAAGTACCACTGCAGATGTGACTGCCACACTCACTAATTAGAGGGAGAGCAGCTCACTGCACTCATGTGAAAACACATGTGAAGGACACACACTCAAGGAGAACATACAGAGGTAGAAGAACCAGTCAGATGGCAGCACACACAGAAGGGAGGCTCGTTTTTGAGGACAGTGACGGTGTAGGTGGTTTCTTTCCCTAGAAAAGCCTATTTCCTCTATTGTTTTCAAAATATTTCCCAAAAGACTATAAAGTCAGAGGGTGTCAGATAATGTTAGCACAATTAAGGCGACTGTCAATGGAAACAGCCCATTCTAGCAGGGTACCAAAACCAGGAACATCCAACACCTACAAAGCCTGTGCTCACCTGGGCACATCACCTCCGGGCTTCTTCACGGAGAAACCATCCAAAACCATGCCGCTTCAGTGTCCTATGTGGGAATAATCCCTGAAGCATTGTTTATAATTGTAAGGAAAACCAGACACCCCAGAGGCCTGGTGAGATGATGAGAGTCCTCAGGGCAGTCACGCAGCCCCTGGCCAGGGAAGAACGCAGCAAGCATCAAGTCGCTGTCTGGGAAAGGTGTGGAGTCATCTCTGTACACTTCCCCACTGCCGAGCACAGCCATGACCACAGACGCTGAAGGAGTTCCCCTTGACAACATAGGGCTTTTCTCCTTCTTCTATTGCCCAGACTCTGTTCTCTGATGAACTTCTTAAAACCAAACAGCGCCTAGCAAACCAGTGAGGGAGCGAGCACATATTCTCCTGTGCTACATAAGCACAGGGACCCTGCCTGTGGCTCAGGCAGCAGCAGAGTGTTTATAGCAAGGCTATTTTCATTTCCAGAGTGAGGTTACCATGGAGTTTAATTCCTCAAGAGCTCCCTTTGGCACCTGTTCTATAAATGGCTTCGGGTTTGTATCAATGCACTCACTGGAGACAGAATTACCAGTCCTGCAGATTCTGACCACTTCTCTCTCAGCCTTTACCCCTCGTCACATTCCTCCTGGAGAGATCTAATCACCTTCAAGCATGCATTGAGCACCAACTGCATGCTAAGAGGGATGATCATGATGGCAGGATATATGTGTCCCTCAAGGAAGCTGGGGGTCCTTTTCTGGTGGTAGGAAATGGTGAATGATAGGCCCCAAAGACCTGGAACAGGTTAAACCCACCACTCTGGTTCTCAGGGAGTTATTATCTGGGCCTGAGGATCTTGCTGCAAGATAAAGGTCTAATTCTCACAGGTTCTTGCCCTTAGTAAATCCCCAGACAGCTATCTTGCCTCTGATTTGGACACCCCAGGCATTGCTGCCCTCTATACTCTAGGGAAGTCACAGAAAGAGTTAAAGACTGTGAGTAGCTTCATGATCTCCATATAAGCAGATGAAGAAATTGAGAACCAGGGAGTCCCTTGACTCCCAGGGTTTGGCAGAGCCAGAATGCAACTCACTACCTCCTCCAGGGCACCAGGCAGGCTCTCACCATCTAGGCTTCTGCATCCTGTCACAGAACATTCTCTATGAACAAGGGATGCAAGTCCTGCCTGGACTCTGGGCACTTCCCTAGTAAGCACAGCTGCTCCTCCTATTCTTCAAACCACAGGTACCTTGAGGGCTCAGATGCATGGTGGGCCATGGTCAGCATTTGGTCCTTGCTCCCAGGCCTCATTCCTCCTACTCCTAGCCACACAATTGTCACCTGACCAATGTATCACAGGCGGGGCCAGGGCAAGCCACACCTCCCGAGGGTGAAAAGAGCCAAGGCAGGTGTCATCATACCCTCAGCAACCAGACCTGGCCAAGAAAAATGGAGGTTAAGGGGCATCCCCAGTACCCTTGGTCCACATACACTCAGTTACTGCCTATGATTCAAGAAGGCATGGTGCACCCTTCTCCCTTTTTCTTTCCCACCAGTGCCAAGAACTTAGGGGAAAGCTTGGATCTGTGGGAGACTCAAGGTAGGGTAAGAACACTAACCCCCCACAGGGGCCTCAGGAGGAAAAGGGGCAGAAAATTATCAGAGAAACCATGGACCCTCATGCTCAGGTGGGTACCATTCTTTGTGGTAGTAAAATGAATCACGGGCAGAATCCTACAAAATAGTGGCTTGGGGACCAACATGGGGCCAAGGTCAGTCAGTCTGTGGCTTCAACTCACTTTGGTGCTCCTAAGTACCCATTTCTACAGTGTCCTGGGACTCTTGGCACAACTGAGGACCAAACCTTCTGTCCAAAAAGTGTCCACATTACACTTGGAGACCCTGTGATCTCAGGTACCCTGGGAAATGCCCAGAGTGAAGTTTCTCCAGCACTACCCCAGCTCTGTGCCACTCAAAGAGTAAAAGTCAACACCAAAGATAAAATAAAATCCCTCAGCGGTGCCAAAAATACCTCCCCACAGGATGAGGCTCTGCAGGCGCCAGCTTCCACAGCAGCAACTGTTGCTATGGAGACCAGGCTCCAGACAGGCCGCAGGGAGGGCCAGAGGGGACTGGGGAGGGGCAAAAGAACAGAAAAGGGGCTGGGGAGGCAAGGAGCCAGAGGGGGACTGGAGAGGGACTGGGGAGGAAAGGGGGGCAGGGAGGAACACAGAGGACAGAAATGGGACCAGAGGGAAAGAGAGGGGGCTGGGGAAGAAAGAGGGATAGAGAGGAGTCTGGGGAAGACAGGGGGCTAGGAAGGAACAAGGGGACAGAGAGGTTGGACAGAGCAGGTGGGGTCAAGGGAGAATGGAGAAGGCAACCAGGAGGATTGGAGGGCCAGGAACTAGGCCAGCAGGTGAGTGGGTGGAGAGGGCGCTGGGAGAGTAGAGACAGAGTGAGCTAGTCCTTCGGGGAAACCCCCTCAGGTGATAAGGCCTGAGGTAGGGCTTGATGCCAGCTGTGGCCCATCATGGCTGACTGTCCTCCAGACATGGAGACTCAGCAGACCCTGTCCTCATCACAGTGTCCTTCCCCCATTCCTGGTAGCACTGTAGGGGTACAGCAGACACTAGGATAGGTGAGCCCTACAGAGCCCATTTGGCCACAACCTCTGTGCCTTGGCCCAGCACTGACAAACCTCATCTACAGATACAGCCATGAAGACAGCTCACTCCGCAGTAAAACTGAGCTCCAAGTGAAAGGAAGAAAATAGGGTCTTTGGCAGATGTCTGCACAATACTTACTTGAGTCTAAGAGCCCCAACTTCTCCTCCCAGAGAGCCCTGGCTCCACTACCCACTGGTCTCCAATCTTGCCCCATAGTGCAGGGCTTGTGGGATCCCAAACTTTCCAAACCACCAGTGTGGCAGTCAGCTGGGCCCAGCATCCTTGTCTGGCTCCAGGTCCAATGTACCCTTCCTTCACACCAGCCCTGTGACCCTGGCTTTCCAGGTTCCTGAATCCAGTGCTACTAAGGACTTGCTACCGCAGGGGACAGAAAGCCTCACCTGCTCATGTCACTGAACTTCTTTGTCCTCACTGCTACACAAGCGCTGAGGGCTCAAGGTCAGCACCTGCCTCTGGATAGAGCTACCAGCTTCTCTTGCTGTCTCCTACAATTGGCCCCTTGGGCTTCCTATGTGTTTAGAATGGGGACCAGGGCACTCCAGGACACTCTAGCCACAACCCAGCTAGCTTCCAGTCTTAGTGCAGTGCAGTTCTGCCCTCAGGCATTGAGGTCACTGCCCCTCAGAAGATGCCACCCCCTGGAGCTCACATTCACAAAAGATGATGTTCTGTCTTCATCCCTATGGAGGCTCTCACTTTTGCAGACCAGCTGTCCATATCAGGAATTGCAAGTGTCTAGATGCAGGAAGTGGGGGAGTAAGTCCCCTGACATCTGCCTTTCCTACTCCCTGCACCTTGCACACATCCCTAAACTCTGTCTTCATATGTCCTACAAGAGCCTTTGTTGGCTCCCTGACCAGGAAGGTGGTAAGTTAAAACACTTCCTGAGTGAGGTCTGGCCCTTCAGCACCACCTCAGAACATCCAGAGGGTACTAAACACCTCCTCCCAAGGAGGCTATAAGCTATGCTCAAGAAGCCCTCCAGACTTTCTCTTCTACAGGACATCTAGCCCTGAGCTGTCTCCAGTCCCTGGGGCTGCATAGCTGGCCAATCAGGACAGCCTCCAGCTGCACTGATTTCTCCAAGCCACCACACTAGGTTCACAAACTGGACGCCAGAGAGGGAAGCCATTCTCACTTGGCAGCCTTACCAAGGATGAGCAGAGCTGGTTCACTGGGGGCTGGCTCCCTTCAGCTTCCAAAAGCTCCTCATGGCCACTTGTTCCATCTTCCACGCTTACATCTCATTTTCTCTTTGCCATCCCACTGGGAATGACATCAGGCCCACCCAATACTCAGGCCAACCTCTCCAACCCTCCTTCCATCCCCACACCACTTCTTGCAGAGGTCCTCTGGCTCTGGACAGTGTCATGTAGACAGGTTATGGGCGTTAGGTCATGGATATGTGTTTGTTTGTTTTTTGGTCAGTTGTGGGGCTTGAACTCAGGGACTGGGTCTGGGCACTATCCTTGAGCTTTTTCACTCAAGGCTAGCTACCACTTTGAACCACAGCACCACTTCCAATTTTCTGGTGGTTATTTGGAGTTAAGAGGCTCACAGACATTCCTGCCTGGGCTGGCTCTGAACCACAATCCTCAGATCTGAGCCTCCTGAGTAGTTAGGATTACAGGCATGAGCCACAAGTGCCTGGCCAGGGATACCTTCTTTACTCTTCCCCAGTACCACAGCCAGGTTGATTCCACCTTCAGTAAGTTCCTTCCATTTCTATGCTTCTTTATGACCAGCATGGGCCAGAGAGTACCTCAGCTTTAATTTGCTTTGTCATTCTTTCAAAGAAAGAAGCAGATATCAACTCCTTCCACTCATCCCACTTGCCCAGTCTCCTCCACATACTACCACTCTTGCTGCCACCACAAGGGACCATCTGTCCATGCAACCCCCTGTCCACTCACAGCCCTGACAGCTGGGCAATACCCTAGGACCAGCCCTGTCCATCAGGGCTCCTCAAAGTCCTGAGCAAGGGACAATTCAGGCTCCCTCACCCTGGACAGACTGCAGCTCCAGGAAGCTCTGAACCCAGACCCTCCAGAAGGGATATCACTGCTCTCTCCAGACATGGGGGAGCCCAAGCATGCCCTGGCCCTCATATTAGCACTACCCAAGTTTGGACACTGGCCCCAGAAAGCCCCTCCCTCTGACAGCTGCCATTTGGACACTAGCCTAGATGTCTGGTAGATGTCATTAGACCTGGTCCTTGAGGGAAAAGGGAATGTCTCACTCCACCACCCTCCCCATCCCCCTCACCCCCCGCCAAGAACAGACAGCTTTCTATGTCATCAGCCCCACCATGCTCTACTCTTTCTGACTATGGCTCTCTAATAAGCATGACCTGCACACACATAGATGTCCCTACAACCTGACAACCTCACAGGTGGCATGGAAGACTTGCAACCACAGCAACCATTAAAAGTCTCAGCTTTTGCCTAGGATTACTTCTGTAATCCTTGCTACTCAGAAGGCTGAGATCTGAATCATGGTTCAAAGCCAGAGTAGGCAGAGAAATCCAAGAAAATCTTATCTCCAATTAACCAGTAAAAAGCCGTAAGTGGAGGAATGGCTCAAATAGAGCTCTAGTCTGAGCAAAAAGGCCAAGTAAGCTGGGCACCAATGGCCTATAATCCTAGATACTCAGGAGGCTGAGATCTGAGAATCATGGTTCAAAGCCGGTCCAGGCAGTAAAGTCCCTGTGAAACTCTTATCTCCAATTAACCACTCAAAAAACAGAAGTGGGGCTGTGGCTCAAAGTGGTATAGAGTGCCAGACTTGAGCAAAAGAGCTCAGGGGCAGTACACACACACACACACACACACACACACACACACACACACACACACACACACACAGAGTCACAGCTTTCACCTTTGTGGTTCAGACTACACCAAGAGACCCACCCAGCCCCACCCACATGAAAGAGAAACACAGTGGTACAGGCTTTTGTCCAAAGGCCCTCAGCCATGCACATACTCCTCCCTCCCCAGAGTGGAGCCCTGAGGCTCCTGGCAGCTCCTAATCCTTTCAAGGGACAGGTGGCCCCTCTATAAGTCCTTCTCAAAGGGCTTGTCATTCCCA
Organism: Perognathus longimembris pacificus; assembly: GCF_023159225.1. Lineage (NCBI taxonomy): Eukaryota > Metazoa > Chordata > Mammalia > Rodentia > Heteromyidae > Perognathus > Perognathus longimembris. The sequence goes on from NC_063161.1 coordinate 107,770,181, forward strand.
CAGAAGCATCTGTAGGACAGGCCTGCTCCCTAGCAAGCAATGCAAACCTAGGATGGATGGATGCATATAATCAAGTACACACACACACACACACACACACACACACGTGTAGAATCCACAGAAGGCATCACACCTGGATGTGCAGGGAGACAAGCTTCAGACCAAGGGAGCAAGGCACCAGGAGCATGTGACATGCCCACAGCAGCTAAGCCCATGAGCATGGGGCCTTTTCTAGTGCCAAAGGCCTGTGCTACATGCAAGTCAACTCTTCTTCACCCAAGCCTACTCAGAGGACAGGGACAGGTCAAGTCAGAAGATTGGGACCCCACAATGACCTCAAGCCTGGCTGGTCCCTCTCATGGCCAGCCTAGTTTCCAGGTGGGAAGTTGGCAGCCACCTCCTGCTCATACTGTCAAGCCAAGGGGCTTGGTTCTGGCCTGCAGTGAATAGACACAAAGAGCCTGCCTGGAAAGCCATCCATAAACCACTTGGGGAAGCAGCCGGCAAAGCCAAAACGTTCCAATGTCACCATCTCTCTCCCTCCAGGGAACAGAGCATGTCTTTGTCTCTCTATCATTGCCGTCATCAAATATTTACAGAGGTTGACAGACGATTTCAGAGGGGCCAGACACGAGCCAAGCAGGCTCTTCCTAGGACAGGGGGAGGCACAGGTGAGTGACAGGTCCTAAACACTGGAGAAACACAAAGGCCCAGGGCCTGCAGCCACCGGAAAGAGAGGAGAAAAGGCTCAAGCCATCAGGAAGTGGTTGCCAAGCCTTCAACCACACTTTGTGGCTCTCTGCACAAAGTGCCCAGGGATAGCAGCCAGCCAGGCCACGCAGAGCGCCTGCTCCCATGAGCTCTGCCATAGAAAGGAAGCAACAAGGGGCTGGGAATATGGCCTAGTGGCAAGAGTGCTTGCCTCCTATACATGAAGCCCTGGGTTCAATTCCCCAGCACCACATATACAGAAAATGGCCAGGATTGGCGCTGTGGCTCAAGTGGCAGAGTGCTAGCCTTGAGCAAAAAGAAGCCAGGGACAGTGTTCTGGCCCTGAGTCCAAGGCCCAGGACTGGCAAAAAAAAAAAAAAGGAAGCAACAAGAGCTACTAGGCAGTACCTCTCCACCCTCCCTCTCTCAAGAGTATTGAGTGACCAGGGCCAGAACATGGTCTGGTCCCGCCTAGCCTCTAGCTCTCTTGCCTGTGAGAATGCTCATGCTCCACAGGCAGAATGAGTGGCTTCAGTAGTAGATAGGTAGTCAGCAGCATCCAGCCAAGCACAGGAAGCCAGACCCAGTCTTAGTCCTTGGGAGTCCAGAGCAAGGCATTAGTCATTCCATGTGAATGTGTTCTTACTGGAGAGAAAAGGGGGCCATACACAGACTGACTATTCCCAGGGATCAAGAAAGGAAAAAGCAATACCTCTTATCATTTTAGCATCTGAGCCTGCTCCCACCTCCAAACATGCCATGTACAGAATCTTGGGTTTCTACAGACAGAAGTGGTCCCTTCCAGAAACACAGAAAACCAGACCAACTGTGAAACAACTCCCAGCATCCTGCCTTTGGTGCTGGTCACCTCAACTCCAGGTCTTTTAGCTGTGACAGGAGACCTTCATCTAGCAACAACTTGATGACTGGAATCACACTAGGTGCAAGAGGTTATAGGAGTGAGGGTGTTGTGAAGCCTCTGTGTTCTAGGTGGAGGCCAGATACTCAAATTCTCCCCCATTCCAGCCCCTTGCTATGGCTGCTGTACCCTTCTTGCTCCCCTCTAGAGCTCCGTTTTTTTGTTTGTTTGTTGTGGTGCCAGTCCTGGGTTTTGAACTCAGAGCCTTGGCACTGTCCCTGAACTTCTTTTGCTCAAGGCTAACACTCTACCATTTAAGCTACAGCTCCGCTTCTAGCTTTTTTGTTTGTTTGTTTGTAATTTATTGGAGATAAGAGTCTCATGGACTTTCCTGCACAGGCTGGCTTCAAACCATGATCCTCAGATCTCAGCCTCCTGAGTAGCTAGGATTACAGGTGTGAGTTATCAGTGCTTGGCTTACAGCTTCTTTTTTTTTGTTTTTTAAGATTCTTTCAAAAACGCTGAACTTTACTCTCTTGCTCAATCCTCTTAATTAAAGAGAAGAAATTCCCAGACCTGTCTAGGCAGATGGCATGGCTTTACTGCTGGCTAGCTTGAAGAACACAACAGCTCCCTGGGACATCCCTCAGTGTCCCTGACGCCAAGCAGGGGGGAGGTATCCTGTAGGCACTGACTAGCAAGGCCATGTAGGGATGTCTTAAGTCCCAAAAAAGCAACATGCAATAGTCCAGCCCTATTGCCATCAGAACAGGTGGGAGAATAGCCACTTTCTCAAAAGTGGCTATTCAGGTCTCAGGCTCTTTCTAGCAGATCCAGGTGGCCCCAACCCAGCTAGGTTGAGAAAATGCATGCCACAAAGCATGAGGGGGCTTGCCTGGCATCTCAGGCCTACATAAGGATGGCAGCCCCAGGCCCAGCCTGGAGGTATGAGAGTTTGTGCCCAGCTGAAGGGCACAAGGTAGGGGCTGAGCCAGGCCTTGTATCTACCTGGAGTCCACCAGCAAGGGGGGAATGGTCCAGGCCTGCACAGCAAGGTGAGCTGGAGCCAAGTTGCCCAGTCAGCCCAGGCTTTGAGAAGCAGGGCTGGGTGCAGCAGGAAGGCCTCGGTGGGGCAACGATACTTCATCACTGCATACATCAGCAAAGATGTCAAGGTCACAGCACAATTGTGCAAGAATTTATAACCAAAAACACAGAGTAGGGTAGAAACTGCAGGTCAGAGGAAAGAGCTCCTCTCACATCAAGTTCTAGTACCTGTCATGTTACTCTTCCCCCAAATAGCCCATCTATGGTAACTTCTTTTTCAAAGCCAAATGCACGGGTACCACCTCACTCCTCCCACAGAGCAGAACCAGGGCTAACAGGTGGCTGTGGAAGAGGTACCAAACTCAGCTCTCCCCTAGACCTGCCACAGTGAGCTGGGCTCCATGTACATCCTCAGGAAGCCAGTGGACAGGGACAGGAGCAGAGGATTCTCCTGTCTAGATCTTCTAGCAGCAGCTCCCGGCTCTTAGGCAAACACAGGGTCCTGGCAGCACCAACAATTCAACAATAGTCAAAGGCTAGAGCCCCAGAACAGCAAGAGCCTGCAATACATCCGGACCAGCCACCTCAAACTGCAATGTAGCCCTGTGATTCAGGCAGATCCCTGTGACACTGACCACTGCAGGACACTCAATGTCCTCATCTCCCTCTGCCTGCCACTACCTCAGAAAGAGAGCAGGAGGGGGCTGGGGAAATGGCCTAGTGACAAGAGTGCCTGCCTCATATACATGAGGCCCTGGGTTCGATTCCCCAGCACCACATATACAGAAAATGGCCAGAAGTGGCACTGTGGCTCAAGTGGCAGAGTGCTAGCCTTGAGCAAAAAGAAGCCAGGGACAGTGCTCAGGCCCAGAGTCCAAGCCCCAGGACTGGCCAAAAAAAGAAAAAAAAAAAAAGAAAGAGAGCAGGAGGATGCCCTGTCAGGCTGCTGACCTGCCTGACATGTCAACAGGGTTATTTCCAGTTCCCTGATAGAGCAGATGACCACTCTGCAACCTGTATGCACAGTACCTGCTCCAGAAACACACAATTTAGCACCATGGAGCAGAAACTCCAGATAGACCGAGTGTTGGGCCCATGTGTCGGATCACTGGCCCAGAGCCCTCAAAAGGTGAGCAATAATAATCAAAAGGTGAAATGAACTCCAGGAAATGGAAACAAGAGGTTGTTGTTGTTTTTTTCCTTTGTGGCAGTTTTCATTTTCTTTTCTTTTTGTCTTTTCGTTCATTTAGATGTCTTTAAAGAAGAAACAGAGGCACAGAAATGGAAGGACAAAGGGTGAACAAATGCAGCAGTGGTATTCACTGGACGCTATGTTAAAAATGAACTATATGACTTGAGGGTGGACATGAGAGGGAAAAACTGGGAGAGTACAAGGAAAGATGTTTGACATTGCCCAAAAAGAAATGTACTCTTTGCCCAGCTATGTAACTGTAACCCCTCTGTACGTCACCTTTATAATAACAACAAAAACAATTTTTAAGTGGAGGGGCTTGTTCCAGATTAAAATACAAGTGACAATCAGGCGCCACAAGGGATCCTGGACTCAAACAGGGAAAACCAGGAAGAGCGTCGCTGGGAGGCGAGAGTCACACGCAGACACATCTAACAGGATCTAGGCAGTTAGGTTCTGGGTGTGACGCTGTATCAGGCTCTGTGGGGACGTGTCCTTGTTCCTGTCAGGAGACACCAGCTGAAGTAAGTATTCATGGAGGAATAAAAAAAAATGGGTCAAAAGAGACATGTGCAGAGAGATACAGCGATAGAGGAGGAGTGGCAAAACTCACAAATGAAAATTCCAACCTCCCAGTGAGTTCAAGTTTTTCAAGATGAAAGGTTGGGAGAACTGGAATCTAGACTGGTACATAGGGGAGGGGGGAGAGTGGACAGCTGGAAACTGGAGGGAAGGGACAAGCCTCAGGACTTGCAGGTGCCTGGAGAGTCCTGGTGGGGTAAGCAGGCATAATAAGCAGGCATACCCAGGTACTTCAGGCACATGAGCAGTTCTGTTTACAAGACAAGCCCAGACAGAGTACACACAAGTACTGACCCCCCCCCTCCCCCAATAAGGAGTTAACCAAGATAGATTTAGCAGGTACCTCCCATCATCCCACAGCTTGTCACCCCCACCTGGCCAACAGAAACCAACAGGGACCCACAGTGCTCAGCCCCGGGCCACAGATCAAAACCAGTTATGCAAATCACACCTTTTCCAAATATCCCTGCAGCTAGGGAGGTCACAGGCTTCTGCTCTAGTCAGAGAGATCAAAGAGGATCACTGCTATTTTCCTTTATGAATTAAAACATGGACAGAGCCATTTGAGAAATGGGCCTGTGGCTAACTAGGCCTTTACTCAACCAATTTCTGCCTTGCTTCCTGCCTTCAAATGTGGTTATGATGCCTGGAGCTGTGGCAGCCCTCTTATAAATATGAGGCAACAAGCAAGACTGGAGACAAATTGCCCACACAGCTGAAGAGAAAGAGGAAAAGGTTCATGTCCCCATCAATGTTGCTGAGCTGCCACTAAGATTTTGGACTCTGGCATGACCTCAGGTTGCTCATCGTGGTTGGCGAATACCTGAGACATTTCCTAGCCCATCTACCATGAACAAGCCATCACAGAACCAAGTCAGAGAGGACAATGGAGAGAGAAAATCCTTCCAGGGCAGTTTCTGGCCTGAGGTAGGTGAGGGACTCATGGGTAAGACCCTTAGCTTTCTAAGTCTAGTCCCAAGCACTGTCAACATCAGCAGCAATGGGTAGTATGGGAGGCCCCATTTCTTTCAATGGAATAAAAAACACCATGGTAACATCTTCACCACCAGCAACCCTCCTCAACCCACTCTGACCTTCCAAGATACTGGTAGACTACAAGAAGAGGAGGAGGAGTTTGATGTCTACTATGAACTCTCAGAGCTTAACAATATATCGGGCATCTTCACAGGGAGGCCTGCCAGCCCAGAAATTTCAAAATCTACCTAGTGACCAGCCACCCTTTCAATCCACATGGCACCTAACATTCACTGGGGAGAGTCCATGGACTATACCATCTGCTACTACTCTCTGAGCAACCTCGGATGGGAACCACTTATCTGAGCCTCCTTTCTCCTCTCTGAAAGATAAGATCTAAGTCTGATGCACATGAAGGTCTCAGCACCCAACAAAGTATCCTAATCAACCTCTTCCCTTCCTACCCCAAGATTCTAGATGTTTCCTGTAGGATCCAGGTTGGGATCTCTCTGCTCAGGAGGCTCCTGAAGCTATGTACATAAGTGGCCCTAGGCAAACCCACCAGGACTGGAGGCAGTGAGCTTGGTGTTCTTTCTCCCTACTGATGGTCCCCTGGTCATTGTAACATAGTGTTCATGCTCATGCCTACTTCTTCCATTTCTGGAGCCTCCTTGGACAGACCTCACCACTGAATGCTAGGTGAGGGCCACAGCCCGTTGGGGGCTAGCCAGGACAGGTGCTAGGGAAGGTGGGTACCAATACCACACAGTGGAGGCCCAGTAGCACGTACTCAGGGAGCCCCTAACCCAGGGCCCCTCGCTGTACTCAAGAGGCTCTGCCTAGCCCTGCCCATTTCCCCCAGAGCACGGCTGAGCTGGCATCTCTGGAAAAGCATCCTGGAACCAGGACAACAGTGCAAAGACTAGGAGTAAACCTAGAACTCCATCCTTCCCTTGAAGGCAATAGCTTCCAAAGGCAAAAACCAAATAAAAAGATGGTTGTTGTTGTTTGTGTCAGTACAGAGGCTTGAACTTGGAGTCTGGATGCTGTCCTTTAGTTTTTTCTGCTCATGGCTGGCACTCTACTACTTGAGCCACAACTCCACTTCCAGCTTTTTGGTGGTTAATTAGAAATAAGAGTCTTGTGGACTTCCCTGCTCAGGCTAGGTTTGAACTGTGATCCTCAGATCTCAGCCTCCTGAGTAGCTAGGATTCCAAATGTGAACCTGCCAAAAAAAAATCTTAGATAGCTGTGATACTTGGTGCTCACAACTCTAGCTTAAAAAAAAAGTATATGTAAGAAGTAAAAGGTATGATACAAAAATAAAAGTGACTTTTATTTGCTTGGATTATAGATTTTTTTTTCATTTCTGAAAGCTTTGGTGTAGCTCTGATTTTTTTAAAAAGTAATCCACTGCTTTGTAGAAAAGTTGTAAGTTTACTGAGCATGCAGAACAGAGTTCCCTATATCCCCATACACAATTGTCTCTACTGCTAAGGTGTTGCCTTAATGTGCTACATTTATTACAATCAATGAGCCAAAGCAAAGTATTATTCATTAAAGCTCATAGTTTAAGGTTTACTATTGTGTGCTGTGGGTTTGGACAAAAGATACCACACAGCTATCACTGTAACTTCATAAGAACAGTTTCACCACCTGCAAACTTTTCTCTGCCCTGCGGTGCCAGCCCTCTCCCTCTCCAGCTCCTTACAGCCACTGCTATTTATTTGTTTGGTAGTTGGCTTTATCTCCATGGTTTGGACTGGGACCACTTGCACAGAGACATTCACAGCAATGGTGTTTTCCAGGTGAGCGTTTGTCACCTGGTCCCATGTCTTTTCACAGTTCCTTATTTTTCCAGTTGTCAACAACACTCCAAAGTCTGGATAGGCCAGTTTATCCACTAGGTAGCTTCCAAGTTGTGACAATTATAAATAAAGCCCTCCTAACCACCCATGCACAGGTTTCTGTGGGAGCATATTTGCAATGTTTCATGTTTGGGTTCGTACTTAGGAGTAATATTGCCAAGCTGCACCATAAGAACATGGTTGGTTTGGTAAGAAACCTCCAGTCTTTCCTTACAGGGCTATACCAGTTTGCATTCCCACCACTGGTCAGGAGGAAGCCTCTGTGGCCCTGTGTCCTCACCAGCATTTGGTGGTATCAGCGTCTGGATTCTGACCAGGCCAGCAGGCGTCTAGTGGGATATACTGTGGTTTTAATTTGCATTTCCCTGGCAACTCGAGGTTAAGTATCTTTTCATATGCTCATTGGCCATCTGGATATTATCTTTGGTGAGGTATCTGTTTACATCATTGACCTACTTTTATTTTTAATCTGGTTGCTTCTTATTGTTGAGTTTCAAAAGTTCTTTGTATATTCTGGATAAAAATCAGACATGTTTTACAAATACTTTCCTCTAGTCTGTGTCTTGTCTTCTCATTCTTTTTGTCAGTGTCTTTCACAGACAAGCTTTTAGTGAAGTTCAGTTTATTAAGTATTTCTTTCATGGGTTGTCCCTTTGGTATTATTGTATCTAAAACCCAAGGACAAACTCAAAGTTTTCTCCTAGGTATTTTATAGTTTTGAGTTTCACATTTAGGTCTAATCTAAAATCCATCTCAAATCAATTTTATGAGTAGTATGAGGTCTGTTTCCAGACTTTATACTACTCTTGTTGGTGGTGGTAGTGGTGGTAGTGGGGTATGTGTTGAAGTACTGGGGATGAAACTCTAAGTCCTGCACATGCTAGGAAAGTGTTCTACCACTGAGCCACACCTAGATTTGTTTTGCTACATGGGGATATCTAGCTGAGCCAGCACCATTTGTTGAAAAGACTGCTCCTTTGAAATACCTTTGATTCTCTATCAGCTGACTTTGTGTAGGGCTTTTTCTAGCCTTCCTATTCTGTTCCATTGATATGTCTACCTTTACACCAATACCATGCTTGATCAATTTTATTCTTTTCCAAAAAGTTCTAACATATTTTAATGAAAGTTAACTTGAATTACCGGCAGTAATCCAATACTCCAGGAAATCCTTGCAGTTCGGCCCTCCAGAAACAGAACTGGGTTTGAAAACTCAGAAACTTCAGAAACTTGGAAATTTGCAATAATCTTCAGATCACTAAACTCTACCATCTTTTCTTCTTAGGCTTCTCTGCCCAAATGGGATTCTCCAAACACAGCCCAGGATTGTTAATGTGCAGGTCCAGATCCATCTTGCTTTTCAAAATCCCCAGATGCTGCCCTTCACACCTTTTTCTTATCTGCAACTCCAGTGAAGTGATAAGGCCACAACAGTTCAGGTGCTCAGAGCTCTGCCTGTTGCCCAAGAGGCCAGGTGTCACAAGGGGCCAAGTGTCACACCAATCAGTCTCACCAAGAGGAACATAGTTCAGCAACCATCCCTTCCAGGCACAGCAGGCTCTCTGCTGCTGACAGCGGTTTATGCTGCAGGTAAGAGGAGGTTGGCTTGCCAGTGGCTGTGTGCTCTGCTGGCAGGCCAGCCAACACCCTCCCCATTGCACAAAAGGGTAAAACAAGTTTCTCAAAGTCATGTTCCTTCTAATGCTACTCACTAGTAATGCAGCAAGCCTTCCTCCCAGGCCCAGGGATTGTGTGTCCAGGCCAAGAGTGGCCAGGATCCTTATTAGGGGTGCCTACCTGGCTGAAAAAATCCTGAGCCCCACTTCCCACCACTTCTGGTAAACACTAGGGTCCCACCACAGCCACTCAACCAGGGCAGACCACAAAGGAGACCCAGATACACAAGTGCAAACTTTGCTGGATTGGGTCAAGTTCTCCTCCATTAAAGCAGTAACCTGGAGCCCCATGAAGTTACCTTGGGCATCCTCCAGCCAATACCTAAAGCTAGGCCCAAGCCACAAGGCCCAAGAGACACACCCACAGGTGAAGAAGAGCCTTCTGGAAGGCAAGTAGCCAGCTCAGGACAAGCCCCAGACACCCGGTACTGCAGGCCTGCCTGCCTGCCTAGACTGTGGACGTGCCATGATTACTTAGCCACAGGGCTCAGAGGGCAAGGAGAGAAGTTCCAAAGGAAGGCACAGCAATCCTCTCTCACCAGAAAATATACTTCCTTTTTCTTACTTTGTACATAGACCTCAGAACCTGCCTCCCTGCCTGTGTGAATCATACTTTGAAATAGTTTTGGCATAGTGAACTTCCTCCTGGTTTTAGATCAGCCTCCCTAGTCTGACTAAGGCCCAGTCTTCCCTGGGGCTCAAGATCCACCTGTCTATTCCTGAGCTGCCTCCCAACCCCAGTAGATAAGTTCTGTCTGTAAGAGCACTCCTCAAAAAACATCCTCAGCTTCTGTAAGATGCCGAGTCAATGTTGAACATATGGGACAATCTGCTTCCTGCCATCCCAGTATCTATCATCGTGATTACTCCTACTTTTTCCACCTTCAAATGTAACCTGCTGTAAACCTGGCACTATCTTCAAATACAATCAGCCCCCATTGCCCTGGTAGCCCTTTCCTTTCTTGCCTAGATAGACGGTGGCCATGTCTCCTGACTGCCTCCTCGTTCTATCTTTATCTGCCAACTGTCCTCAGGGCAGCCAGAGGAACCTTGTCAGAGCTCAGTCTGCCCTCACCAGCCTCTGCTCAAAACCTCCCATGATGGCTCCATGGAGTACCCTCCACACTGCAATGGCCCCGAACTTAGGGCCTCCTACATGGCTGTTGCAACAGAAATGGCTAACTCCTCCTGCTGCAGACTTCCTCCTAAGGACCTGTCCTAGCTCTTTCTGCTAATGGCATCCCTGGGTCAGGCATTGTCCTATTCACTGTGGTGTTCCCAAGCCTAAACTCAGCTACAGGGTCAACAACTGCCTACTGGGTCAAACAACACACCAGCTTGGCTGCTGAGCCTGGGGCTTAGGGCTAGGCCTCTAGAACTTTCTGGAACACCAACTACTCCCCCTTCCTTTTCTGTTATCTTCTGGCTAGCAGTTCATCCCTGCCCCACCTTTGAGAAAGCCCCCAGTGGTCCTAGAAGCCAAGAAGTAGATTGGGGAACAAGTCTCAGTGCCTACCAATTCTAGGTGACCAATTCCAGATGGCTGAGTGCCCAGGAGCTGGATCTGACCTGGGCTGTCTTGCTGCCAGAAACCCAATACTGACAACTCTGCCATCACTCAGCCCGGGTCCTCACAGCCCAGACAGCCCCATCCTGTTCTCTGTGGATGGTTCCAGAACAAGGCATGTGCCAGTCACATGGCACCCTGGTATGTTCCCAGTCCCTTCATCCCCCTCTGAAAACTGGAATGGAGCCCAACCCAACCCCACCTGGTCTGTCTAGCGTCCCTGTGACCACCTCTATGTCACCTGGGACTCAGTTTTATCACCCGGCTACTATGCCCACATTCAACACAAGGAAAATCAAGGGCACGGGTTCTCAGGATGCCTGGCAGGGCAGAACACATAGAACACAGCAACAGATATTACCATCATCACAGAATGTTCTGGTGTTAGTGCTATAGGAGGTACCTCCCGCTGCCTCCCTCTCCTCTGTGGTCACAAGGGCTGAGAAAATGCCAGCTCAGGAGTGGCAGCAAAGAAGCCCAGGAGCCAGTTTAATCCCACATGTGACACAGTCCTGGGGCCTGGCTTAGGTCTCAGATGGATGGATTAGCACCCTGAGTCCCACAGCAACTTGGTCCTGTATCAGGCTCAGCCAGGCACCTCCAAAGGCCAAGGTTTCCAAGTCCCTCCTGATCTCACCCCCCCTCCCATGTTCAGCTGCAAGAGTACTTAATTCCCATAGGGAACAAACCCGGGGGCCTGACTTCTCTGGACTTCCTACCCTCCCTCCCCCCAATGGCATATGCAGCCTAGGCTGCTCATGATCATTACTGAGTACTTCCCTGACCACACACACCTCAAGACAACACTTAGGAGCAGGTGCAGGCCCTGAATGCCAGGTGCCTACATTTCTGCATCAGGGGGAACAGCCATTTCCACAGGCATTGGGCAGGCAGCACCTGCTAGCCTTTCTCTCCAACCCAATCAAAACTTCAATCAGTGACATCTCACTCAAGAACACAAACAGCACTGCCAATGTACTATTTTCAAACTGTAGCTCTTCCAATATTAGGCACTTAGTAGATTAAAAAAAGAAAGAGGAGGGGGAGGAGGTGACAAATCAGGTTGAACCTTCTCAGGGTATCGTGTCCCTGCAAACAGGCACTACTACCTCCTCTGTACTCAAGATGGTAACTCATCACCTCCCATCCCTTCTTTCCACATCAGCCATGGCAGAGATGACAGCAGAAAAGGCATTCGCCAGGGTCCTTGCACTCCAGCACTCAGGCTCTCAAGGCCAGAGGCCCATCTAGAGGTGGTATTGACCCCACATGGTAATGCAGCTGAGTACAGCAGAGGCACAGCAGGGACCTCCACAGTCATGGGACAGACTGTGGGGCACTTGGGATATCCATTGAAGACATTGAAGGGACAGGCACAAAGCACAAGTCACTCTGGTCATCACACACTCCAGGCAATGGCACACAGACATCCCTAGTATGGAATGTCTAGCTGATACATAAATTGGGAATCACCTCACATAGTGCACCAGTAGGACCCACCTTAGTGATCAGGTAACCCTGAGGACCTGCATCCCTAGTGGGCTGGGCTCAGTGGAACTGGGATTAGCAGCCCCTGCTCCATCCTGTTTTAGACTCAAACCACTCTGCCAGGGCCAAGCAAGTACTCAGAGCTGAAGGTAAAAGACTGAATGTTCCCATAAGGCAAGAGACTACCCTCCCCTCATGCCCAGCACAGGGCCCTAGTAATCACCTTAGAAACACAGGCTCCTGGTTTGCAACAATGGCCTCCTGTGGAGCATTGGCACAGAGAGCCCGTGACCCTGTGTCTCCTGAAAGCAGGACAATGAGGAGGAGGGAGTTGGTACCAGTGTGGGGATACGACACTCCCTTTCTAGGATCCCAAGGGAGACACAGCAAGACAGGAAGGGTGAGGAAAGGGTATAGGCCATCTCCAACAGGCTCTTGGACAATGGCTTAGATCTGGCTCAGCTCCATTTTCTTGGGGACATATGGCCAGCAAGTAAAAGAGAGAGCTGTGAGTTACATGAGACAGTGTTAGCCCAACCACCCAGGTAGCCAAGGACAGCAAGGAAAACACAAAAGCTCAACACCACTGTTCTGACTGACACGGGTAGATGAGCAAAGGGCAACCACACTACCAAACTAGTCAAACTACCTCATCATGTACTATGTGGCCATACCACACCAGGCAAGTCTCAAGTCTTCAACCCCAGAGGAGGGGCTTACTGACTAAATATGTCCCCCCAGAGCAATGAGACTCACTCTGGTAGACAGGGGGTTAAGAGCCAACAGGGAACCCAACGATGCTCTCTGACAGGGCAGGGTCTATGTGAGACCATAGCTGGCCAAAGACAACCATGAAAACATGGGAAGGAGGAAAGAGAACGAGGACAGGTAGGACTCTGGAGGCATATTACCTTCTTCATTGTTACTATAAGATGTTCTGGCACTGAGAATAAAAGTTCAATCAAGCTGGAAGCCAGTGGCTCACACCTGTAATCCTAGCTACTAAGATCTAAGAACTGCAGTTCAAAACCAACCTGGGCTGATAAGAGTCTATGAGGCTCTTATCTCTAATTAAGTATTAAAAAAGACAGAAAGAGGGCTGGGAATATGGCCTAGTGGTAGAGTGCTTGCCTCGTATACATGAAGCCCTGGGTTCGATTCCTCAACACCACATATAATGGAAAAAGCCAGAAGTGGCACTGTGGCTCAAGTCGTAGAGTGTTAGCCTGAGCAAAGGAAGCCAGGGACGGTGCCCAGACCCTGAGTCAAAGCCTCAGGATTGGCAAAAATAAATAAATAAATAAATAAATAAATAAATAAATAAATAAATAAATAACAAGGCTGGCAATGTGGCTTAGTGGTAGAGTGCTTGCCTGGCATGCATGAAGCCCTGAGTTCCATTCCTAAGTATCACATAAAACAAAAAAGGCTGGGAGTGGCACTGTGGCTCAAATGGTAGAATGCTAGCCTTGAGCAAAAGAAGCTCAGAGACAGTGCCCAGGCCCTGAGTTCAAGCCACAGTACTGGCAAAAAAATAAATAAATAAAATAAAGTAAATGACAAGAAGATAACACTTTCAAATAGTCTCCTCCTCTCAAAAAATAGTCCAATTTTCGATTTTCTTTGGGCATCTGGAGGATTCAGGAGGTGAGACATGTTGCTGTCCTTAGATGTGAGGTAAGCTCTCCCTACAAAGCTCTTTGAGCACTAAGCCATGGAGGAAAATCAGATGTCCTCTAAGTCATTCACTATAAAACTGGGGTGTCTCCACTCCCCAGCAGGGGACCCTAAGAGCCAGTGAGAAGTGCAGTTCTTTGGGGAAGTCATGTAGGTACAGAAACCCACAGCCTATGGAGGCAAGGTACACAATAGGTACCAGGTAAACAAACTCTCTGAGTTTAAGGACGTGGTAGGCAGAGGCCCAGAGTGAGTCCGCCAAATGTCTTGGCAACACTATCACAGGGCTTCTGTCCACCATATAAACTAAGTTCCAGAAGTCCTTGCCGATGTTGGGAAATGTGAGAACCAAGGTGCAGGATACACATCTCCACACTATAGACCAGAAGGACTCTCCGTAGGCACAAAGCCAACATACATGATGAAGGAACACTCACCTATCACCTTCCACAGGATACCTTGGTGGGCCCCTTCCGGGCTCGGCAGTCAATCTGTGCCCCATTCTCTATGCCAGATCAGTGTCCTCATTCCTGTTCCCTCAATGCCCCACCCTATGAGATGCATATGGGCCTGAAGCAAACATGAGCAGCACCTTTTCCTGCTGGGGACCTTAGTAACCCCCCCAACAAGATGTAGCACGATAGTCCACAAGCCACCCTTAGCTTTCTCACTCCTACCTAAGCAAAAGACCCTGGACAGAGGCCAGGCCCCACTACACACACACACACACACACACACACACACACACACACACACACACACACACGCTTCCCTGCCCACAGCAGAGGGCAGACCCAGAGACAGAGCGGCTGGCCTTTCCTTAAAGGGAAGGGGAATTCACAAGCTCAGTGTCCTATGCGCCTGCATGCTTCAGCTGATCAGCAGGCTCACACCCAGTGTGCTGCAGCACCCTTCGTCCTCAACCCTCGGTGACATTCCACAGTGGCAGTGCCAGTGGGTGCTCAGAAAGCCACACCATCTGGCAAGAGTAGGCAGGTGAAGAGCCAAGGCTCGTGCCATTCCCCAGAAACAAGATTCACCTTCTCCTTTTCCATAGCCTCTCTCTTTTCTACCTTCTCATGTAGCAGGACACTAGCAAGCCCTGAGGTTCTCAACCATGCACCTTGCCCCATCCTCCCACCCCCATTCTGCATCATCAAGGCCACCTCTGTGCAAGGCCTAGAACTTGTGGGACAGAGGAAGGAGAGTTTCTCATGTGGGGATATGGGAAAAAGGAACATCTCAGCCCCCAATGAAGGACACCATTGTCTCTATCGTGAAAAGCCACAATTCCAATCAAGGGGCTGTAGGAAAGCAACACCTCTGCAGTTCTTTGTCTTGAAAGGAGAGCTGATGACAGTTGACACCCATCAAATTAAATCAGCCCAGCTTGCACACTTGCAGGTCACCCTTCAGGGGCTGGAGGACACACCATCTGAATCTCATTTCTAAGCCAAAATGCAGCCATCCTGCAGTGTGGCTGGTGGCCCTGGCACCCAGCTTGCCCCCACTTGCTCTGCCTGCGTCAGCCCTGGAAGGCCAGCTAACTTTACAGGCCAGAGGGGTAGGCTTACAACCCTAGCCAGCACTCCCAGCACGCCTTGCCTGACAGCTGCCCTCCTCCCCCCCTCCCCAGTGAGGGAGGGCCTGTAAACACCCCCTGTGACAGGAGCTGTCTCCTCTTCCAAAGCTGGCCCAGGACAGCTAGGGTTGCCGTTTATATAATCTTCCAAGGCCAGGGCTGACACAGCTAACGTGAGGGCAAGGTTATGAAAAATGCATGCCACAGCCTTTGCATCCAAAACACAAACAAAACAAAACGAAACAAAAAGGAAGAAAGATAAAAGAAAAATACCTACTGCATAGCTTTAAGACTTCTCATACATCCAATTTGTGAACAAATGAGTCCTCAAGAGCACTCAGATGCTACAGGGAGGGCTTCAAGGCCTTGTCCAGTAGAGTCCCTCCAGACACCACCCCTGAGTCACAGTCCCCTGAGACAGAGGAAGCCCTTTTAGGTACCCACAGCCAGAGTACTCACATCTCACAGGCCACAGGAAGGAGCTAAGTTAAGGACAGTTGGGAGCTTCCAACCATCTTAAGGCACCAGACACAAACCTTGAAGCCCCCACAAGGTCTTCCGGCTCTACTGGCTCAGTAAAGTGGATTAGGAGGGCTCCAGGAACAGAGCTGACAGAGCCTAGAAATGCCCCCCTCCCGAGCCCACACTACACTGACACTCAGGAAAAACACTTTTACATCCAGCCTTGACCTCTAACACACAGCAGGCTGGAAAAAGCCAACCTGTGCAGGTACAGAAACGTTCCCCCACAGGCCATCCACACACGGGGCCTGCGTCCTGCAGGCCACCCACTCAAAGGATGACATACTGAGCAACTGCCCCCCATCCCACCCATCATCCCTAAAGCCCAGTGCAGAAACAAGGACGCAACCAAGGACGCACCACTCTTTGACAAGCCCACCTGTGGGCTGCACCCTCACCTGCAGTTCACACCAGGCCACTTCCACCCAGGTCTCCGTGTCCAGCCCCTTGTAGACCGTCTTGAAGGAGCCCCTGCCCAATTCGATGTCGAATTTAAGGAAGCGGCCATCCAGAGAGGTGGCCACGGCCTTGAGATCATCCTCATCATCCTCCTCCTCCTCGGGTTCATCCTTGCGTGCTGGCCCGGGCTCAGGCTTCGTCTCGGTGGATCCAGCGTCCCCCTGGGTGGTGGCTGCGGCTGCTACTGCCGCCGCCGCTGCCGCCTCCTCCCGTGGACCACCGTCGGGGGCCGGCGCGGCTGTGGCTGTGGCTGCAGTGGGATCTGGTCTGGGCTCCTGCGCACTTGCGAGATCGGGGCCTGGGTCCGAGGGGGGCCCCGCAGCGCCCGGTGGCGCTGCGGGCGCGGCAGGAGCGGGAGTGGCGGCGGGGCGCCCACGGGCGCGCTCGGCGATGAGGCGGCGTGTCTTGCAAAGCAGGAGCACCCGACGCTGCAGGGGCTGCGGGGGCTGTGCGCTCGGAGTCTCAGCTGCCTCCAGGCCCGGTGGCTCCTCCTGATCCGACTCCACCACGCTGCGCCGCAGGAAGCGCTGGGGCCCGAGCCGCGCCGCCCTCACCCTCGGCTCCGCCATGCCCGTGGGCCCCGCGCCGCGCCCGGCTTCCATCAGCGTGCCGGGGGCGTCTCGGCGGCCGCCATCGCCGTCCATCTCTGCGGGCCAAGGACACAGAGGCCCTCGTGAGCGCTAGCCCCGCCGCACCTGCCGGGGCCTCGGAATGAGACAGCGCCTCCCCGGGGCACGCGCCCTGCCCAGCCCAGGATCCAGAGGGGGCCTGCCTGGCCGTCCCCGGGGGGAGGGGGGTGGCTGCAGATGGAGCTGGGCGCCTCGGACTGGAAGATGCCCGTTCCCTACTCCGGGCCGTGGAGAGGGCCTGCCCGGGGCTGTCCCTAGTCTAGGAGGGAAGACTGGCGGGGTGTCCCCGAGGGCCAGGAGGGGCTACCGGAGGGATCCGGAGGCCAGAGAAAGGAGACCTGTGCCCAGCCCAACCTGGCCCAGGAGGGAGCTCGCTGGGCTGGCCCCGAGGAGGCTGCAGGGAGGACTGGGAAGCCGGGGGCTGAGGGGAGCTATCGGCCAGGCTGCGGCTCCACAAAGGACACGGGCCCGGGGCTCGGGAGGGGCGCGCGGGGAAGGGGCTGCGGCGGCGCAGCGCGCACACAAAGGCGGCGGGTGGGAGGGCTCGGCACTCACAGGACCAGCGGGCGCCGTCCATGCCCGCGGCCGGGTGGCCGGGGCCAGCGAAGCGGGCGAGGCCGCGCTCCAGGGTTAGGGTCCGCGCTTGGGGGTCGCGTCCGCGCCGGGGCGGGGTCCACGCTAAGGCGGGAGTCACAGCGCTGCTCGGCTCCTGCGTGCTGCTCCCTCGGGCCGAGCGGCTGCGGGGCCGCGCTCCCGCGTGCTCCAGCCGGCTCCGCGCGCCTCCGCTCCCGCACCCGCTCCGACCCGGCGCGCGAGGAGGGCGGGGCCTTCATTAATTCCGCCCCCCGAGGCCGGCGCGAGGGGCGGGGCCTGGCACGCCCACCTGGCTGCGGATGCGCTGGGCCACCTGCAGGAGGGTTCCCATTGCCCAGCTGGCGGCTACTGGCTCTAGGCAGGCACCTGGTTCTGAAGCTCTTTGGAATGCTCCGCAGGGCTGTCAGCCATGGAGGACCCTCTTTTCCCTAAGAAGTGGCAGTTGGCTCTGCTCCTCCTCGTGACTTTAGCCAGAACCCCAGGTCATGGAACCTGGATAGACAAGGATAGACAAAGTTACAGAGCAGCCCAAGATACTCCACCCTCAGGAACTCAAAAGCATAATGAGCTAACTACAGTCAGAGTCAGGCTGTGCTTGGGGATGCCTTGGATGGGGATACGGACAGAGGCTTCCAGAAGCCCCTTGATCCAAACAAAGCGTTTTTCCTCCAGCCTTGTAGAATGCCACCTCTTCTGAGGAGCCTTCAGTGATTTCTTTCTCTCTTTTGTTCTTTGATTCCCATAGCAAGCTCCTCTTTTCGGCATCTCCGAACCCTATTACAGAGGACACTGGCTGTGACCGTGATAACTGACTTCTAAGGCACTGCCTTGTATTAATATCTTACCCAATTGAATTAATTGAACTAATATATCACCCAATCCTTCATGACCCTGTGACTGTGACACACATCATTGGACCCAGAAGAGGAAAACAGTACACAAGGGAGATGTCAGTGTTCTCACTCCAGACTCCACTCCCCAATGTGGCACCCTTTCAGATACACCGCTCAAAGATGAAGGGATGCCCATCGGCCGTTGGCCCTGGAGGCTTTGGCACAAAACAACTCATGTGACATAAAAGCCAGAGAAGATACCAAGCCTTCACAATTAGAGAGAATCATGTGCCAGTCCAACTGCTACCCAGAGCAGCAAGACTTCCTGGGCTCTGCTGGGAGCTGGCAGTGGGTGCTGGCACCAGCAGAAAATGACTTATGAAGGTTGATACTCAAATCTCTTCCCAGTTATGTTCACTGATGCTCCACTGTAGCCTGAAGCCAGCCATTCTGGGAACATATACACTGTGGGAATTGGCAAACATATCAAATCTGGACTTCTCCAGAAATGTGGTAGCTAAATATAGTGCTTAGCATTGGGCTAGGCATTTGGCACATGCCTATTAATTTATATTATCTAATCCCACATCTACCTTGCAAGACAGGTGTGAGCACAGAGCCTACACAAGCAGGAAGCAGATAGCATGTGCCTGCTCTACAAGTATGAGCAGCCCTGGAGATGGCGATCTGAGCTATATCTCTTAGGGGTTTCCAGACAGAAGTGAAGGAGGGATGAAGACGCCTTGCCCATAATATGCTGAGTGACAGCAGAATATTAAAGACCTATGCAATAGGAAGCCATGTCAGAATGGAGCTTAGTATATTCCAGGGATATCCCATATCAATCTATCTTCCTCCTAACAGTCTACCCTAGTGCACACAGAATTGAGCTTGCCTGGTGACAGAGAAGATGGCCAGCCACACCCATCAATCCCTGAAGCTGTTGCCCACACACATAGTTATGAGTACATTTGAATATCAAGGGGAAAATCCAGACTGTGAGCACAGGAGAGAGCCTGTGTCTGACTGAGTGCTGGTATGCCCTCTAAACCTCTATGGGAGGAGGGAGTCCTTCCTTCCTCCCTCCCTTCCTTCCTCCCTTCCTCCCTTCCTTCCTCCCTTCCTCCCTTCTTCCCTTTCTCTTTCCCTTCCCTTCCCTTCCCTTCCCTTCCCTTCCTTTCCCTTCCCTTCCCTTCCCTTCCCTTCCCTTCCCTTCCCTTCCTTTCCTTTCCTTTCCTTTCCTTTCCTTTCCTTTCCTTTCCTTTCCTTTCCTTTCCTTTCCTTTCCTTTCTGAACTTGAATTCAAGGATTAGCAATCTTGCCTGGCACACTACCACTGGAGGCACAGCTCCACTTCTGGCTTTTTGCTTATTAATTGGAGATAAGAGTCCCATAGACTTTTATCTGAGACCATGATCCTCAGATCTCAGCCTTCTGAGCAGTTAGGATTACAGTTGTGAGCCATTGGTGTCTGGCTATCCGCTCTCTAGTAAGTCACAGTCCTGCTTTACATAATTCAATAACAGAAAACTCACTCCATGTGCCAGACACGGCCATCAATAGCTGGGGGCAGAGCGCTACTAGACAAAGTGATTGCCCCTTTACAAAGAGTTTCAGGTTGTTCTAGTGAGCAGGCCTGGTATTCCACATAATGGAGCCTGAAGGGCCCTCAAACAGAATTTGGAGGCAGGCCTCTGATGGGACTCATGGTATGCCCTTATTCAGGTGCTGGGTCACCTCTGACCCTCTACCTCTATGGTCCTAAGACAGGGAGAATAAGCTATACTGGTTGTTTTACTGGCTGTCCACGGTCTCCATGAACAACACTGTGGACAGATGCTCTTCAAAGCCAAGCCTGGTTGACTCACCCCTGTAATTCTAGCTACTCAAGAGGTTGAGATCTGAGGGTCACTATGGGAAAGTAGCCTGAGTGGGAAAATCCATAAGACTCTTATCTACAATTAACCACCAAAAATGCCAGAAATGGAAATATGGCTCAAGTAGTAGAGCACCAGCCTTCGGTGAAAAAAGCTAAGAGACAGAGCTCAGCCTCTTGATTTTAGCCCCAGTTCCAGAAAAAAAGAAAGCAACACAAGTATGCACATGACTCAGGGCCATAATACAGCACCTGCCTTTGATGCTCACAATAAACATCTCAAAGGCTAATAATCATGGACAGGTGAGGACACTGAGGTGGAGCACAGAGACTTCTCAATTGCTCCAAACCACACAGTAGAAATAGTAACTCCACCCCATAGCAAGCCTTGCCAACCCTGATATCAGAGAGATGTTCTGTGAGACAAGTTTTCCCCCAAACCAGGCTGCCCCAGTGCCCCAGTCTGAGCCAAGTGAGTAGCTGCAAGCAAATCTGCCCCCATGTAGAAGTTCCTGGACTTTGTTGTCAGCCTGATCATCTGTGAGACAGGCAAATGGTTATGTCTCACAGTCTCAGTACATAGAGAGGCTCAGCAAAGGTTTGTGGGAGGAAGGCGGGCCAACTCTGCTGTCTCTGCTCACATCAGTGCCAGCTGAGACCACCAGTTAGAAAGAGGCTAGCCTGGCCCCGACATTTGGAAACCCAGCCCCCAAGTGCTCTCTGGGGTGGGTCTTCCTCAGAGGAGCTCAGATAAACTGTTTAGTGCTAAATCCAGAACAGCCATGTCCCATCTCTGAATGGCTACACATTGAGGAAGACAGCAGATAGATGGGTACAGCAGATGAATGGAGAGAATTGAGACCAGAGCACGGAGGAAAGTGGCCAGGGACCAAAGGAAGTCCTTTCTGAGGCCTGAGGAAGGAAGGAGACAGGAGACAGATTAGGAGCTGGGGGACTATCAAAGCCACAGTTCCTATACCTGGGCAACAGAAGGCAATATATGGCAGATGGGGGAAGGCCCCAGCCAGATCATCTTTGAGTCTTGGGTCTCTCTCCTCAGCAGCTTTGGAGCTTTGGGGCATTTGGGACTTTGGAGGAAGTGAGTAAGGTGATACAGAATGAACCAATCTTCTAGAATGAGTTAGCTGGGCTTGAGAAGGCCCTTCCTGCCATGAAGGTCCAGCTGTGGAGACAAGGTGGGCTGGGCCTCAGGGAATTAGAAGCTTTGAAATGATTCTAACTCATGTCCAAGGCCTAGTTCCCTGGGAGGCTTTAGGTGCTAAAAAGAGCACCATAAGGGCTGGAAATATGGCCTAGTGGCAAGAGTGCTTGCCTTGTATACATGAAGCCCTAGGTTCGATTCCTCCGCACCACATATATAGAAAAGGCCAGAAGTGACACTGTGGCTCAAGTTGGCAGAGTGATAGCCTTGAGCAAAAAGAAGCCAGGGACAGTGCTCAGGCCCTGAGTTTAAGCCCCAGGACTGGCAAAAAAGAGCACCATAAGTGCTTACTCAATAGGAGATGCTTGCCTGCCATATGAGTGCATACATGCACAACAGAGCACACCCTCTGCCCAGATCCTGGGGTACAGCTTGTGTAGGTTCCCTATGTTTCCTAGGAATGATATCATGCCATGAACCTCTCATGATTGCTTGAGGGGAGGGAGTTCCTGGAGCCCCAGATTTTATGGTGGCTCTACTAGGTAGGTGGATGCCCAACTACCCTGATGAGGACCAACAAACTCAAGTCTCACCATCAAGGCCTTAGTTGTGCTTCTTTTCCTTTGTTGGTTGGTTTATAGTAGTATTGAACTGAAGTCATTGTACTTGCTAGGTAGTCACTCTATCACTTGCTTTAGTTAGCTTTCAAATAAAGCCTTGTGTTTTTCCCACGAAAGCCTGAAGTTACTATTTATTTACTTTACTACCTTACTATTTGTGCTGCCCACAAAGCTGTGATGATAGTGGTGCATTACCACATTTGGCTATTGGTTGAGATAAGCTTTCCTCCAAGATTGGTCTTAAACCATGATCCTTCCAGTATATGCTTGAATCATTGTACCTGTTTTCCTTGGATCTGACCCACCCAAGCTCATCCATGGGACCTAGGAAGGCTGGGGGGGCTCACTGCTCTGGTACCAAGGGAAGGTCACAGAGCACCCACTATTTAAAGAACTCCTGAACTGCTGTTCTTTGAAGTACAGGACCCAGGGTTGGCCCTGGAAAGGGCTGGGCAATCCATGGAAAGATCCATGCTCTCGTAGAGTAAGTACAAAGACTGCCCGGTCTATGTGTACAGAACTGGGTGGTGACATTCCCTCAGAAACAGAGGACAGGACAGGGCTTTGAGAACAGAGTGTTCCAAGAGCCACCATCACCAAAGACAAATTTAGCACAGTTGCTGAGTTTATTCCAGCTATTCATGGTAGAAATCGCACATCCTGGTCCCAGTGGCCACGACAAATCTCTAGGTATAGCCAGCAAGAATCAAGAATGCGTTCTGTGTTTGTCAGGGTTTAAGGCTGCCTGGAAATCCCCAAGTTCTATTAGTTGGAACAAGAGTCAGTCCAGAGTAAAGCTCACTTTCAGCTTATTCTTTCTGAGAGCCCAGTGTGATTTATTAAGGGCACCGAGCATTGGAAGCTGGGAAGTGTCGGGATTTTTCTGCCAGCTGTGGCCTTACTGAGGGCAACCTGGTCATTTCCCTTTAGATAGTTGATCCAGCCTGGGCTGTTACACACTGCCTGTGGGTACAGAGGGGAGAAGGATACCTGGACAAAAGGGGAAGAAGGAGGGATACCCAAAGTAGAAAAGGCTCTAGAGCAGGTTGGTAGTATGAAAGTATGTCTAAACAGGATAGGTAAATGTCTTAGCCTCCATTTCTTTCACTCAGCCCTAGGCTACCACTAATCTGCTTCCTGTCTCTATAGAGTGCTCTTCTGGACATTTCAAACAAAGGCAATCACGTGGTATGTGCCCTTCTGTGTCTTCTTATTCTGAGTTTATACAACATTTTCAATGTATATCCCTGTGTTTGCATGTATCTGTCGATCACTCTTTCTTCAAATGCCTGGGTATACATATTTATTTTTAAGAGCATTATTATACAATTTATACAATACATTTATACAATAGAAAAAGTAGAAATGAAAACATGGTTAGGGTCAGGGATGTAACTCAGTGATAGAGCACTTGCCTAGTTAAGATTTTTTGTTGTTGTTGGTTATGGGGCTTGAATTCTGGGCCTGGGTGCTGTCCCTGAGCTCTTCAACTCAAGGCTAGTGTTCTATCACTTGAGCCACAGTACCACTTCTGCTTTTCTGGTGCTTAATTGGAGACAAAGGCCTCATGGCTTTTCCTGCCTAGGCTGGCTTTGAACTGTGATCCTTAGATCTCTGCCTCCTGAGTATCTAGGATTACAGGCATGAGCCTACAGTGCCAGGCTCTAACTATCATTTTTAAGATGCTAGGCAACATTCCCTGCATCACACACACTCATATACACACAGAAGTATTTAAATTGTGCCTGGTATCACTACTTAAACAGGACTCTCATCACATTCTCTTGGTGGTCTTGAGTCTGTCTGCATATGACTGTCCACAAAGGAGATGCTTAGCAAGCACCTATAAAATAATCAAAAGTGAATACAGATGCTCAGCGCTAATGCCTGTAATCAAGAGGCTAAGACCTGAGGATTGTGGTTCAAAGCCAGTCTGGGCAGGAAAGTCCATGAGATTCTTATCTCCAATTAACCACCAAAAAGCTAGAAGTGTAGCTGAGGCTCAAGTTGTAGAGTCCTAGCCTTGAGCACTAAAGCTCAAGGATGGCACCTAGGCCCTGAGATCAAGCCCCTGGACCACTGTGCATGCGCACATGCATGCACGCGCACATGCGCACGCACACACACACAAAAGGGATTCAAATCTGTTTCGTCAAACATAGTTATTATTCCTACTGATAATATATTATGTACACACTGTGTGTGTATAGTGTGTGTGTGTGTGTGTGTGTGTGTGTGTGTGTGTTGAATTCAGGATCTAAGCACTGTTCCTTAGCTTCTCCACTTGAGGCTGGCACCCTACCACTTGAGCAACACCTCCAACTTACAGCTTTTTGGTGGCTAATTGGAGATAAGAGTCTCACAGACTTTCCTTTCCAGGCTGGCTTCAAACCATGACTCTCAGATCTCAGCCTCCTGAAGAGCTAAAATTACAAGCATGAATCACTGGCATCCAGCTCTCTGTATCTAAGGGGCTTTAGCAGGAGCTTGAGTTTCCCGCCCAGGATCCTTGGTTGAAATGGTCCAAAATGCATGGAAGACATCATCACCCCAACCTCCACTGATGAGATAGCTCCTCAATTTCTCTAGGCAGCTTTTTACCCTGGGAATTAGAAGTCTCAAGGGACTTGCAGTGGATTCTGAGCCCAGGGAGTAGTGGAACCCCATTAAATCCTGATGTTGCAGCTGATAATGACAATAATTACAGCTGGCACTTGGGGTGTACCAGGTGTAGAGCTTTGCAGGAATGCCTTCATGGCACCCTGAGGGCCCCCTGGAAGTGGCACAGGTGTCAGGTGGGAATATGGCACAGAGAGGGTACCCTTAGTGACTGACACGAGTGCCAAACCCAGCAGGTGTATGTCTGGAGGGGAGCCCAGGATGGACTGCCAGGTCTCCACCCTGCAGCTGCCATCTGGCTCCTCCTCCAGCCTCTGGCAAGCCCTGGGTCCTATGAGGCTTTTCCTCTTGGGGCTCTATGAACCAGCGGGTGTGGTGCAGTCCTCCCTGGACTCCAGCTGGACCCCAGGCCCATCCCCATCTGCTCACTGCCCCTTCAGGCCAGCCACCACAAACAAGGCTCTGCCTGTGGTGTAAGATTTCCTGTTGGCTCTGGTGGCGCACGCAGCCTGGCTCACCATGTGGCTGCTGTCCTGTCCTGCTGCCCTTAAATGGAGGCAGCCGGGCAGACTGGCACAGGCTTTGTGGAAAGCAGTTTACGACTAGAGCAAGAGCCTGAACATTATTCATACCATTTAAGTCTGTAGTTCCTTAGGCAGAATTCGC
Source organism: Perognathus longimembris pacificus (assembly GCF_023159225.1). Lineage (NCBI taxonomy): Eukaryota > Metazoa > Chordata > Mammalia > Rodentia > Heteromyidae > Perognathus > Perognathus longimembris. Next base: position 107,795,385 of record NC_063161.1, read on the forward strand.
ACAAATGAAATGACCAATGGTGCGGATAGGGATGTGTAAAGATGGTCACTAAAAGATTGTCTATAATGAGCATTATAAATCACTGAGACGTTCAGCAATTGGAAAATGGTTATGCAAACCATTGTATTCCTGCATAATCAAATATGATCAAGCTACCTAAATGTTATTTGTAGAGTTTTGTCATGTCACAAAAATGGCATTACAGATAATGGGACGTGACAGGGCGAGGAAGAGAAACAGGAAGGAAACACACCAACTTGCTACCTGTGAATGCTTCCCCCTCCTCTACATTTTTTTGTCCTTTGGACCAAGGCAGCAGCCCCTACTGGAAGGTCTGTGTCCTCAGAAAAGGAGATAACAACAGACTCTGACCAACACACAAGGCCATGAGATGACAAAGACGGTACGATATTGTGTGTGGCTAACTGCAGAGTTAGAAATTTTTGGTTTTGGTGGTCTTGGGATTTGAAATCAGGGCCTTGTGCTTGCTAGTCTGGTGCTCAGACTGTGGCATGCTTGAGCCACAGTCTGCCTATTTTTATGTTTTGTGTTGTGGCTGGGACCATGGGCATGCACCACTGCATCCAGCTTTCCTTCTGTGGAGATGAAGACTCTCAGGTTTTTCTGTCTAGGCTGGCTTAGAACCTTGATCCTCCCAATCTCAGCCTCTCAAGTAGCATGGGATGACAGGCACACACCACTGTGCCTAGGTATGAGTTGAGAAGGGAGTTCATGAACCTTTCTGACTGAGCTGGCTTTAAACCATGATCCTTTTGATCTTAGCCTCCCAAGCAGTTAAGATTACAGGTGTGAGCTGCAGGTGCCTGGCTAGGTTTGGAGTTTTATGGATTTAAGTTAAGTCTTATCACAGACATAAGGCAATGACTGTCAATGTACTTATCAATTTCTTTCTTTCAATAAACTTTTGTTTCCTCTTTAGAAAACAGGACAATGGTGGTCTGAACCTTTCAGGGATGGGAAGAGAACTGCTAAGTGAATCTCCTGGAAGCTTTTAGCAGAATGAACAAAGTGCTATATTGGCTAGGGGGTGTCAGTGATGGGCATGCTCAGGATCACAACTGCTGAAGTCTCCGGGCAGAGCAGAAAGGAGACCGGGGAGCTGGCCTTGGCACCTACAGGCATAAAAATCCTTGAGTAAAGCCTACATTTCTGTCATGGGGCAAGTCTTACACTATCTATCCTGGGTTTTCTTTCCAGCTGGAGGAGACTGACTCAGACTTGGCCTGGCAGAGGTCTCTCTGCCCAGAATTTCCAATCTGCACCCAGCAAGGCCCTGGGTCACCTGGCAATTGGAGTAATAGAGTCTCTGTGAGAATCTCTGAGTCGGGGGGGGGGGGGCACGTATTTCTCCAGTTTTTTTTTTCCACTTAGTAATAACTGTAGCCTGCGTGCTTTTTTTCCCCAAAAAGCTTGGTCCAATTTGCCTGTTCCTGTGCCTGGTAGTGCCTGGCTCTTTCAGAGGAAGATGCAACCCCCACAGACACAAGGCCTTTATCAACACCTGCTGTACCAGCTTGTACACCTGGCCCAGGGCTCATACCAGAAAATAACCATATCATGGGACAGGCTATGTGGTGGGATCATTTGCCTGGAGCAGCAAGTTGGAAAGGAGTTTCATGAGTGAGTTCCGCAGGCCCAGGATTAGAAAATGGAAGAAGTATGTCATTTTCTGGACTCTTTCATAAATGATGCTGGGGAAACTGGTAGCTACATGTATAAGACTAGAGCTAGATTCATATCTCTCAGAACAGAAGCTAATTCAAAATGGATCAAATGCCTTAATGTAAGACATGAAGCTTTAAAACAGCTATAAGAAAACCTAAGGAGCCAAGCACTGGTGGCTCATGCTTGTAATCCTAGCTACTCAGGATGCTGAGATCTGAGGATTGCAGTCCAAAGCCAGACCCGGTAGGAAAAGTCCATGAGAATCTTATCTCCAATTAACCACCAGAAAACTGGAAGTGGTGCTCTGGCTCAAAGTGATAGAGTATTAGCCTTGAGCTGAAGAGCTCAAGGATAGTAACCAGGCCCAGAATTCAAGCCCCACTACTGACAAACATGAAAAAAGAAAGAAAACCTAAGGAAAGCACATTAAGTTATAGGCATAAATTAGGACTTTCTGAATAGGACTCCAACTGCTCAGAAGGTATTAGAAATAATTGACAAATGGGATTGCATCAAATTAAAAAGCTTAGCTGGGTGCCAGTGGCTCACACCTGTAATTGTAGCTCTTGGGTGGTTGAGATGAGAGGATTGCAATTCATAGCCAGCCTGGACAGAAAAGTTTGTGAGGCTTTTATCTCCAGTTAACCACCAGAAAACTAGAAGTGGCGCTGTGGCTCAAAATGGTAGAGCACTGGCCTTGACCAAAAAAGAGCTCATAAATAGTGCTCATAAATAGTGCCCGAGTGCCCAATGACAAAAAAAAAAAGCTAGCTTCTACTCAGCAGCAGAAATAGTCACCAGAGTGCAGAGTGAAGAGAACAAATGAAGAGGTTGGGAGAAAGGTTTTCATTGTTGTTGTTGTTGCCAGTTCTATAAGTGATGGGGGACACATATCCTGAATATTTGAAGAGTTCAAGAGGTCAAATACTACAAAAATAAATAATCCAGGGGAGGGAGGGGAGTATGAGGGACAAGGTAACAAACAGTACAAGAAATGTATCCAATGCCTAACGTATGAAACTGTAACCTCTATGTACATCAGTTTTATAATAAAAACTTTAAAAAAATCAATAATAGATCAGCAAAAATAAATAAATAAATAATCCAGTCAATAAATGGCAAATTGAAAGGACAGTTTGCAAAGGAAGTACAAATGGCTAATGAATCCATGAGAAAATGTTCAACAACTTCACCTATCAGGGAAATGCAAATTAAAAGAACACTGAAGCTGAGACACTTCCTTACTCTAGTCAGAATATCAACCATCAAGAAAACAGCAATAAATGCTGGCAAGGATGGGAAGATCCTTATACACTGTTGGTGGGATTGTAAATTAGTGTGTTCACTATGGAAATCAATATGGACTTCCTCAAAATCTGCAAATAAAAGTAAAATTAGCATATTATTCTGCTATGCCACTCCTGGGTATATACCTGAAGAAATGAAAGTCAGCACACAATAGAGACACCTGCTCACCCCTGTTTACTGCAGCTCTGTTCACAATATTCAAGGTATGAAATCAGCCCAGGTGTCCATCAATAGATTAATGGGTAGGTTAATGGATAAAGAAAAAGTGACACACACACACACACACACACACACACACACACACACACACACTGGAATATTATGCAGCCATAAAGAAGAGTGAGCCAGATGCCAGTGTCCCATGTCTATAATCCTAGCTATTCAGAAGACCAAGATTGGAAGATCGAAGTTCAAAGCCAACCCTGGGTTAGGAAAGTCTATGAGATTATTATCTTCAATTAACCACCAGAAAATCTGGAAGTGGAGCTGTGGCTCAAGTGTTAAGAGTGTTAGCCTTAAGCAAAAAGAAGCTCAAAAATAGTGCCAGGCCCTGAATTGAAGACCCAAGACCAACACACACAAACACACACACACAGTGAAATCATGTCACTTTCAGGAAAATGGAACTGGAAAAAGCCTCATGTTAGGTGACACAAGATTCAGAAAGACAAATATTGCATTTTTTTAAATCTACAGAATCTAGATTTTAAACAATAGCAACACAAAGACATAAAACGGAAAAGTGTATTTGGGAATAGGAAGGGGGTCAGGGAGAGAGGAAGGAGGAAAAGAAGAGGATAATGGAGGGCAAGCATGATAAAAGTACACTATATACATGTATGGAAATGTCATGATGAACTCCATTAAAAAGATACAAAAATTAGCTGGGTGCTGGTAGCTCATGCCTATACTCTAAGCTACTCAGGAGGCTGAGACTCGAAGAATCATAGTTCAAAGCCAGCCTGGGTAGATTCCATTTCTAATTAACCAGAAAAAAATCTGGACTTGGGGGCTGGGTATATGGCCTAGTGGCAAGAATGCTTGCCTCATATACATGAAGCCCTGAGTTCAATTCCCCAGCACCAGCACCACATATACAGAAAATAGCCAAAAGTGGCGCTGTGGCTCAAGTGGCAGAGTGCTAGCCTTGAGCAAAAAGAAGCCAGGACAGTGCTCAGGCCCTGAGTCCAAGCCCCAGGACTGGCAAAAAATATATATGGACTGGAGACATGGGTCAAATGGTAGAACACCAGAGACAAACCCAGTACTGTCAAAACAAATAAACAAATAATTATGGCACAGGAACCAACAACTCAATAGAGAATCAAACAAATGATCAAAGGAGAGAATTAACAAAAGAAAGGATATGAATGACTCCAAAATACGAAAAAAAAATCAACTTTGTGAAAGGAGAGTCCACTGATGGGCTAACAAAATCAAGAAAGCTTCAAAATACATTGTGGTTCTATCACACAATATCCCTATAATCATGCTGGCCTAGACTCTCTGTGAGGCAGTCTGCTATTTCTTTTATAAGTCATAAATGCACCTGGCCTTCAAGGCCACCATACTGCCCCTGAAAATGTGCTTTGAAATGCACCCTTGAACATCTGCAGAGTGGCCTCAAGGACAGAGTATTTCACTACAGAATGAAATGCTTCAGGCTGCTGGATGGCTCACCTTGTTTATGGAGCTGTATATAAAAATTGTGTCACCGTCACATACAATTTCCAGAGGTCTGCTGTTTTACTCTATTTTCTGAAAACAAACAGGAACAGTCTGGGCACTTGATAAAGAAGAAAAGTCCAGCTAGGCACTAGTAGCTCATGCCTGTAACCTTAACTATAAAGGAGGCTGAGATCTGAGGATCGTGGTTCAAGGGTAGCCTGGGCAAAAAAGGCTGTGAGAGCTTTATCTCCAATTAACTAGCAAAAGGCCAGAAGTGGATGTGTGGCTCAAGCAGTAGAGCACCAGCCTTATTAGCCTTGAATGAAAAGGCTAAGGGACCGAGCCTCCGTGTTTCAGTTCCAGAACTGGGGCGCTCACACACACACACACACACACACACACACACACACACACACACACACACAGAATAGAAGTCTAGAACTGGAAGTTCTAGACCCACGTGAGAGTGCCAGCAAGCAAAAGGGAGGCCCTGGGTTCAAGCCCCAGTACCAGAAAAAAAATCTTCTGGCCCAAAGAATAGTAGTTCATTTGGCTCCTGGTTCTGGAGGCCACGAGGTTTGAGAGCTGGATGCCTACCTGTGCTCAGCATCTGGCTAGGGCTTCCTGAGAGCTAGCACACTTACCTAACAAAACCACTCCACTCACACACTAACCCAAGGAAGATTAACCACTTGTCAGCAGAGTCTTCTTCACCTGGGACATCTCAAATCACTGCCACCACTGCTCCCCCAGGGACTAAGTATCTAGCATGTGATCTCTGGGGGGAAACAGCTAAGTCATCTGAGGAATAAGGTCCCAGAATTGGGTGAGTACAACCAACACAGCTACTGTGAGAAGTCTAGAGTGGGGTTCTCTATCCTAGCACAGGGCAGTGGCCCAGAGGGGGCCACAGAGCAGATGCTGGGGAGGCCCGGGTCCAGACAGAAGCTCTGGCTGTGAACTAATTCCCATGAGGTCTGAGGCGGGTGGCAGGTGCGGGGACTGGAGTGTCCCTCCCAGCATGCAGGGTGGAGATACCAAATCCTTCCTACCCAGTGTCTGCAGACAGATCATGCAGTCTTCAGCCATAGACCAGTGGCCTTCTCAGTGCCCCACACATACAAGGAGCTTCCAACCCTGAGCACATGTCCACATCAGGAAGTGGACTTGGATCCTGTGTCTTTGAGGAACAGAGAGTTGGGAATTGAGGGCTGTGGAGTTTGGATCTGAAATGGAGTTGCTGATAGCATACAGATTACTTCTGTATGCAGTTGGTTGGTCTACCTGGGACACCTGGCTGTGGTGCATGTCCTGCCAGCATCCTACAGGTACTGACAAGGACAGTGCATGCCTGATGCACATGTTCCAATATAAGGTCCCACAGAGAGCCCCAAGTAGGAACCCTGACTGCATTTTAGACAGAGGAAGCAGGCTCGACAACAGTCCTGCCTAAGTCTCATGCTGGCACCCAGGGTGCAGATGCAAACTGAGGCAGTGGCCCCAAACTAGGCCCAGAAGGTTACCTCATTCTTCTTCACTAGCAGGAAAGCTAAATTCTGGTCAGCCAGGACTGCTCCAGGTTGTCTGGGGGGGTGGGCTGGAGCAGGACTTCCAGGAACACAGCAGCTCTCCAACATGCTCCATTACTAGCTGAAATGGGATGGGCTACTGGCTTTTGTTGTTGTTTTCAACCTCCACTTTGAAGACTTCTTTGTTGGTGGTGGTGGTGCCATTATTGGGGTTTGACTCAGAGCCTGGGCATTGTCCTTTAGCTTTCCTGCTCAAGGATGGCACTCTCCCACTTGAGCCACAGCTCCACTTCCAGCTTTTTAGTGGTTACTTTTTGGTGGAGATAAGAATCTTGTGGACAAGGTAACAAACAGTACAAGAAATGTATCCAATGCCCAACGTATGAAACTGTAACCTCTCTGTACATCAGTTTGATAATAAAAATTTGAAAAGAAAAAAAAAAGAATCTTGTGGACTTTCCTGCCTGGGCTGGCTTTGAACTTTGATACTCATAATCACAGCCTCCTGAGTAGCTAGGATTACAGGTGTGAGTGGCTGGTGCCCAGCTCTATTTTGAGGACTTTAAATGCAGTAGAAAAATTTCAGGATATTTTGTTTTCTCTCCACATTACCCTCTTATTCTTGCAATACACAGCTGCCTCCAGGCATCTCTGTCTCCATCTTGTATCCTCAGCTTTCCTGAATGGGGCCCCTAAAGAGCAGCCTACACACAACTATAGGCCAGCCTCTCTCCACTCTGAGTCTGAGGTGGAAACACTGCCACTCAATTTTTTTATGCTCCTTCATGAGAAGTGCATGTCTCATGAAACTTGTGTACAAGGGACACAACGCTGGCTCAAACTGGCTGAAGCCCAAATGCACTGAGTCCTACAGAAGAAAACCTTAGGGAACTGCAACCGTTTCAGGTTTAGCTGGATCCAGGTGCCCAAGTGCAGTGTTGAAACTCTACCTTTCCTTCTTTCAGCTCCACGAGATGAAGGCGTTGTGTGTGCTCCACTGGCTCTTCCTACATTTGGCTTCCACAGATGCCAGATGATGTCAGCCTTTTCTTCAGCCCTCCCCCCTCCCCCTCCCTCCCCCCCCCCCCAGAGTCTTGGATGGAATCTCATTGGTTGACTTAGGTCAGCTGACCACCTCTAGCCAATCACAATAGCCAGGACTAGAGTGTTAAGATAGCTTATCTGTTCATGAGACCTTGGGCTCAAAGTGTTGAAGATTCGTTCTGAAAGAAAGATCTTGAATTCTGGAGATGCTGGCTCTGCTCACATTGGTGGTCAGCACTGGCCAGTCTCAGGCACAGTGAGCACCCTGCTACCCACAGTGGCACACCACATCTTGGCAACAGAGGAGATATGGGAGGCCTTCAATAGCCTGGCCCACAGGAGGCTCCAGCTACCTGCCAGCTCTATCCTCTCACAGTGTGCAGCCAACGTGCCTACTGGGGGAGGCATAGCCACTTGAAGCCATGAAAGTGAGAACCTCTATTTTTCTAGAAGAGTTTGTGTGAACTGCAAATCCAAGAGCAATGCCATTAATCAATAAACCGCAGCAGCGACCCTTCTGATGAACACACAGATATTGATCTGACAGGCAGCATTGTTGCTTTGCAAGGTAATTGGCTCCTGACAACCAGAAACATCCTTGAGTTTAAGTAAAGATTTGAGGACCAGGAAGCAGAAACCCATGCCTGTAATCCTAGCTATTCAGGAAGCTGGGATCTGAGAATTGTGGTTCCAAGCCAGCACAAGCAGAAAAGTCTATGAGACTTTTATTTCCAATTAAGCAGCAAAAAGCCAGAACTGGAGAAAAAGGATTGTCAAGAGCACGTGACAAACAGGTCATTGCAAGGCTAAGGAGGCCCCCTCTCAGCCCAGAGGAACTAGTTTACCTGTGAGCACTAGTCAGATGTGTAGATGGCTCTCTGAATGCGAGAGCCATAGGGACAGAGGCCAGAGGGGATGGGATTGAAAATGGGAAAGACAGAACTGACCTAATAAAGAATGTTTAGGGGGGCTGGGGATATGGCCTAGTGGCAAGACAGCCTGCCTCATGTACATGAGGCCCTGGGTTCGATTCCCCAGCACCACATATACAGAAAACGGCCGGAAGTGGCGCTGTGGCTCAAGTGGCAGAGTGCTAGCCTTGAGCAAAAGGAAGCCAGGGACAGTGCTCAGGCCCTGGCCAAAAAAAAAAAAAAGAATGTTTAGGCCAAAAAGCATTGTCTCATACTTGTAATGCCAGCTACTCAGGGACTGAAATCTAGAAGACTGAGGTATGAAGCCAACCTGAGCAGAAACATCTACAAGACTCCATGTCCAATTAGCCATCAAAATGCGGGAAGTAGAGCTGTGACTCAAGTGGTAAAGAACCAGCTGTGAAGAAGAAAACCAAGCAAAAGTGGCAGGTCCTGAGTTTAAGCCTCAGTACTGACACACAAAAGAAGAAAATGAAAAAATGTATATCTATATATTCATATATATAGCCAGACAAGGTTACATGTACCCATAGTCCCAGATGAGGAAGAGGCTGAGGTAGGAGAATAGTTTGCATGCAGGTGTTTGAGACCACTCTGGGAAATAGCAGGCTCCAGCTAAAAAAGAAAGGAAGGAAAAAAATTAAAAACCAGATTAAAAGACTGACAACCATGTGAGAAAAAGGCCTGGAGCCTAAAGGGGTATCATCATAGAAATCCACAAGAAGGAAAACCAAAGCACCAAAAAGGAAAGGCATGCAGAGAGGAGTCACTGAAGGTCACAACCCCCTGAGACAGTATTCTGACCTCCTGTGCATCTCTGGGAAATAATGAAGAGTTCAGCATTGTTTTTACAAGACCAGCAGGTGGCAAAGACTGTGAGATGATTGGGAAAGCAGTTTGGCAAAAGTCACACTTATCCCAACTTTATGTTCAATTTCTAGAAAAGCAAAGGTTTAGCCAGGCACTTATGGCTCGTGCCTGTAATCCTAGCTACTCAGGAGGCTGAGATCTGAAGATCATAGTTCAAAGCCAGCCCAGGAAAAAAAGTTCATGAGACTCTTATGCTCAATTAACCAGCAAAAAGCCAGAAGTGGAGGTGTGGCTCAAGTGGTAGAGCACTGGCCTTGGGCAAAAGAAGTTCAAGGACAATACCTAAGCCCTGTGTTTAAGCCCCAGGACTGGCACAAAAATGTGGCTGAGGTGGTGTGGGAGTGTAGCTCAAGTGGTAGAGCACTTGCCTACCATGCACAAGGCCTTGGGTTCAATCCCCAGCACTACAAAAAAAACCAAACCAACAAAAACCTCAGAGAAAAGAAATGCAAGAAAATATTATGAAAACAAGCAGTGGTTAAATTCTACTTATTGTTCTTTTGTGCTATTCTGGTATTTGCATCTAGTTAACCACAGAACTGTGTGGTCACAGATTACATTGAACATCTGTTATAATGGTCCCCAGACCCAGGAAAGAATGTGAGGAAACTTTTGGTTATTATGATATCTTTCGTCCTTTTCTTTTTGTGCCAGCATTGGAGCTTAAACTCAGGGTCTCATGTTATTAGTTTTTTTTTTCTTTCAAGGCCGGTGGTATAGCATACCACTTGAGCCACAGCTCCACTTGTGGCTTTTTGCTGGTTAATTGGAGATAAGAGTATCTCAGATGTGTCTGCCATGTTGCCTTCAAACCATGATCCTCAGCTCTCAGCCTTCTAAGGTAGCTAGGATTACATGCATGAGCCACTGGCACCCAGAATTGTTAAATTTTTTTAAGGAATTATAGTCACATGGTTCAAAGGCAGAACGTACAAACAACATGTCTTTGCATCCTCCACCCAGATCCCCACCCCAAGCCTACTGGAAAGACACTACTATCTCTGGTTGCTTACAGCTCACACGAAAATAAAGATTCCAGTGTTTCCTTTCCTCCTTTAATTTCCATGAGAACCTGTTGAGTCCTCTATTCAGCCTGATACTACGGTCCAAAGATACCTCCATTCCACACCTTGTTCTTCTGACAACTGTATAATATTCTACTGCCCAGAAATACCAGGGTTTATGTCACCAGCTCATCCTACAGTCACAAATAAGGTTTTCACAAACATATGACTTGCTGGTGCCAACCTTATCTGTAGGGTGAATTCCCAGAAGCAGTGTGATCAAACTGAGAACTTTATGCATTTGTAATTTTGATAGATTTTTGCCAAATTTCCCTTGGGAGAGAGGTTGTACCAATTCATGTTCCTGCCAGCAAGGCAGGGAGCATCAGATTCCCCATAGTCTTACCCACAGAGCATGCTAATTGAATTTGGGATTAAGGGGAGACTGGTAATTTCCATGTCTTTCTGGGAGTGAGGCTCAGTCTCTTCGCCGAGGTCAGGCCTTTCCTCTACCTCTTTGCTGGCATCTCCTCGCTCTGCCTTGAACCCTGGCCTCCAGCATAAGGCATAGGGCAGCTCACAGCTATAGGACACATCCACTTCTCAGCTCATACAGGATGCAGTGGCACACAGCGCCCCACAGAGCAGCCAGGCTGGGTGTGATGGCCAGGACATGGCTCAAGCCCAGGCTTGAGCAGTCTCACCTTGATAAAGAGACACCATCATAGGCTGAAGGCCAAGTGGCTATGTGGAGGTACTGGCCCTGGGGAGTGCTCAGTGCTACCTACTGTAGTACACTAGATCTTGAATTCAGAGACCATAGCTGTTTTTGCTCAAGGTTGGTGCTCTATCTATCACTTAAGCCATACCTCCATTTATGGCTTTTTGCTGGTTAATTAGAGATCAGAGTCTCATAGGCTTTCTTTCCTGGGCTGGTTTTGGACTTCAATCCTCAGATGTCAGACTCCTAAATAGCTGGAATTACAGGCATGAAACACTGGAGCCCGGCCTTGCTGTCCTGTCATTGCAGGTGTACATTGTCCGGGTGGGTGTACACTGAGCATGCAAATGTCATCAGGTACCCCAATCCCATCACCCATTGCTCCTGACACCCAGGTAGTTGGCTCAAAAGTCACCTCTACATACAGCTCCCCATGACCTTATGCCCTGCCTCAGAATCATCCTGCTGGGAACATCTCCCTTTCCCATGGCCACACCTACCTGACTCTGTGCCCTCCTCCCACAGCCCTACTTGAGTGCTTGGCAATGATTCCCACTGGGCAAAGCTTCCACTGAGTCAGGTCCTAACTGGCCTGCAGATGGCTTTAAGCCCAAGACAGGGCCAGTTGGTGATCATTGGACCAGATGGCCTGGATTCAAGTGTGGCCCCAGGGCTCACCCAAATCACACTTGCATGAGGAATAGCCAGTACAGTGCCCACTTCCGAGGCCTCAGTATCCTGTTTGTAAATGATGTTTGGACACTATTGACCCCATGAGGCCATTAGGGGACAGAGTAGATGTATGCCAGGCTGGGTCTCAGTGGCTTAGGCCAAAAACAGTAACATGAGCCTCTTAACCACCATGGAGCTGGGACCCCAAATTCTTGCATTTCCCACTTGAGCACCCAGAAACAGCAAAGGACACAAGGCTGAGCTGCCATCTTTCTTCTGGAGGACCTGGAATGGGCTGGCACTCAGCCCTTACCTGGGTCTCTGTCAGCCCCAGCCCCACCCCACTGGTCCCCAAACACGTTCAAGAGAAGTAACTCTATGCAGATTCCCCAGGGGACCCAGAGGTCCTCCATGTCCAGCTTACTGAGCATATGGGAAGATCTAAGCTCAGCCTTGCACCTCCCATCTCATCAAACATTAGAGGAAGTGCCAACATTTTCCATCCCTATACAGGGTGCCATGGCTCACATTCCTCCACAAGCTCATCTGCACTTGCTGGGATTTGTTTTTGTTTTTCTGCTTTTAGTATGAAGCAGCATTGTGTGTGTGTGTGTGTGTGTGTGTGTGTGTGTGTGTGTGTGTGTGTTGGCACCTGGGCTTGATTGTACTTTTACTTGGCCTGCTTACTCAAGGCTGGCACTGTACCACTTAAGCCACAGCTCTACTTCTGGCTTTTTTGTTGGTTAATTGGAGATAAGAGCCTCTCAGATTTGTCTACTCAGGTTGGCTTTGAACCATGATCCTTAGATCTCAGCCTCCTGAGTAGCTAGGTTTTGTTTTTGTTTTTTGGTCATGGGGCTTGAACTCAGGGCCTGGGCACTATCCCTGAGCTCTTTCACTCAAGAGTAGTGCTCTACCACTTTGAGCCACAGCATCTCTTCCGGTTTTCTGGTAGTTCATTGGAGATAAGAGTCTGGGGGACTTTCCTGCCCAGGCTGGTTTTGAGCCACGATACTCAGATTTCAGCCTTCTGCTTAGCTAAGGATTACAGGCTTAAACTACCGGCACCGGCTATCATGTGGTTTAAAATTGTTCTATGACAGTGTCAAACACCTTTCACTAGCTTGATATGTTTGTTTTCTTTGGAGAAATGTCTAGTTAGATCCTTCTTCCATTTGTTTGAATTAAGTTTTTTTTACTGTTGAATTTTAAGAATTATAATTAAAAGTTGCGAGTTCTGGATGCTAATGTCTTATCTAGAATTTGCAAATATTTTCTCTCGCTCTGTAAATTGTTTTTCAGAAGCTTATAGTTTTGCTGAAACCCAGTCCATCTGGTCTTTCCCCCACTCCCCCACCCCCCTTGCTGTAACCAATGAAGACTAAATGCACCTCAGTTTCTGGTCAAGCCCTCTGCCCCTGCTTCCTTCCTGGGACTTGAGGTCGGTCTTCAGCCTGGCTCGCTGCGGCCTCTACTGGCAGCCACAGGTACTGCAGTAGTGCCTGCGTCCTCTCCTGCCTTCTTGGGTTGCCTGGGTACTGGAGCCACTTTAGAAACCTTACACTGGACAGACAGGCTGTGCTAGAAAGGGAAGAGCAGTGGGAAGGGGAATGAGAAGGGGAAAGGGAAAGGGAAAGAAGACTAGGGAAGGAAAAGGGAAGGGAAGGGGAGGGGCAGTGGAAGGGATTCACCATGGGTCCAAGTCAGGGCCTGAGCATCTGGCCCTGGTGGGTAGGTCAGGGTCTTGGGTGTGAGGCTCAGTGGGGTGTGGGGCGGGCCGGGAGAAGGAACTTCATCCTCTCCACCTGGTAGCCCACAGCTGACTACTGGAGGAAACCCGTGAGAGGAAGTTGGGAGCCTCCTGGTCCTGATCCTCTGTGAGGGGGACCCCAAGAACCAGCCCTGTGGCCCCATGCAGAGCAGAAGAGAGAAGGAAAGAGTGAAAAAGCCCCCTGTGTAACTGCATCCTGCCTGGGAAGACAGCTGATGCTTGCCTGTGATTTTCCCCAATTTGCTAAGCTTAGGCAAGAATCACTTGAGAACACACGACCCAGAGCCTGGGGCCAGGTTCCCAGGCTGGCCTGCTGCAGGAAGGAGCTAATCACCCAGTGATCCTGGGAGCTGCTACGCCATCCTCCATCCCCCATCCAAAGTGCATAGAAAGAAAGGTGGTGCAGCCAGGGAGAATTCTGAAGTAGTGGAAGGAACCAGGCCTCCTCCCACTGTGAGGTTGATCCTCTGGCAACCATGGAGCCAGAAGTCTCTTCTTTTGCTGCATCACTGGTGCCCTCTGCTGGGAAAAGCTAGAATTATACTCCCTGGGAAGGAGCACCAAAGCAACAGGCATGGAGTTCCAGAGGCACTGAAGTTTGAAATGAGTCAGACTTAAAGAGATAAGTCACAGAAGAAAACATAGCAACAGTGACTGAGCCAGGTCCTAGTGGCTCATGCCTGTAATCGTAGCTACTCAGGAGAGGCTGATATCTGAGGATTACATTTTGAAACCAGCTCAGGCAGCAAAATTCATGAGACTCTCATCTCCAATTAAATAGCAATAAGGCTAAGGAACAGCACCCAAGCCTTTAGATTAAGATCCAGTACCAGCTGGGGATATGGCCTAGTGGCAAGGGTGCTTGCCTCATATAAATGAAGCCCTGGGTTCAATTCCCCAGCACCATATATACAGAAGGTGGCACTGTGGCTCAAGTGGCAGAGTGCTAGCCTTGAGCAAAAAGAAGCCAGGGACAGTGCTCAGGCCCTGAGTCCAAGGCCCAGGACTGGCAAAAAAAAAAAAAAAAAAAGATCCAGTACCAGCACGCATGTGCACACACAGACACACACACACCAGCCGTTGGGGTTGTGCTTAATTCACACATGGATGCCAAACCCCCTCTTGATGGCTAAGGTTTACAAAGATGGCAAGTATCAAACGTTAGGCAGGATGCAGAGCAATTGGAATACTCATTTCCTGCTGGTATAAAAGGGTTCAGTCATTCTGGTTCTACTAAAGCTACATGCTTACAGAACAACCCAGAAATTCCACTCTCTCGGCCCAGGAGAAATGGAAATAGGTTTACATAACTACTTGCACATACTATCATAAAAGGTCTCTCTATTCATAGCAATCAAGCGAGCAGGAACACACCCCGGGTAGCCCCATTCTAAGGCACGGCTCTTCAGAAAAGAGGAAATCAACATGTGTGAATCTCCAAACCATTTTTTTGTATAAAAACAGTTAGATTTGTAATTCCACTGACTTGTTTCTAGATGTTGCAAAATGAATGATTAGCAGGAAAATGTCAGAATGGGTGGCCCCAGCAGGGAGGGCTGGCTGGAATCGTCTTGGAGATGTCATATGTTGAGTCTAGAGGTGCCTGAAAATCTTATATTTAATTGTTAAAACACATCCCCCCCCCCCAGTCATCTCAGATTATCTCCTTCTCAATGTATTATTTATAATTCAGCATTAATAGCTTCTGTCTAGGCAACTAGCACCCACATTGGACCCATTTTCTCAGTGCTACTTTGGTAGGTTTTGTCTGGAAAGAAGCCACTACATGCTTGAATAAAGATCAAGCTAAGGAATGGGACTTCACTCTGTTGACCAAACAGAACCCCAGGGAAGAGGTCCTCCTGCATCAATGTCCCTTAAACTGTCATTCTTCCCTTCTTTTCTTGTTTCCCTTGATTTTTTAAGTCCGTGTGTGTGTGTGTGTGTGTGTGTGTGTGTGTGTGTGTGTGCGTGCGTGCGGTGCGCCAATACTGGGGCTTGAACTCAGGCCTAGGTGTTATCCCTTAGATTTTAAGCTCAAAACTGGTGCTCACTTGAGTCACAGCCTCATGTCTGGTTTTTTTTTTTTGTGACTAATTAGAGATATGTTTGGGCTGGCTTCAAACTATGATCCTCAGATCGCAGCTTCCTGAGTAGCTAGGATTACAAGTATGAGCCACTAGTGCCTGGTTCCTCTCTTCTTTTAAAAAAAAATTAAATATTTTTATTGTTATAAAAGTGACGTACAAATGGTTTCCATTTCATAAGCCAGGTAACGGGTACATGGACAATGTCATCCCTTCCTCCACTCTCTCCCAGATTTTCCTTCTAACAGCTACCCACATGTTAGATATTTCATTTTCAACATAGTATCTACGGAATACCACTGCTGCATTTGTTCACCCTTTGTCCTTTCATTCTGAGCCTCCCCTTACCTCTCCCCTTACAACAGATAAATGAACAAACAAGATAAAAAGAAAAGTAAGCAGTTTTTGATTCCATTTTCTGGAGTTCATTTCCTCTGTTCTTTCTTGAAAAGAAACAAAGCAAAAACACTATGGTTGTGTTGAGACCGTGGATTTGAATATCATTTGAAGGCTTTGACAATCATACCAAAATAACAAGTCTTCATCAACAGAGAAGTCATTCCTTGCCATCGTAAAGGTCTGAGCTAGTCTGGCACCTGATCTCCAGGAAGTCATTGGAGCCCGGGTTTCTTCCACCTTGTTGTGCCTACTTAACACATTCCTTCTCTCTCTTTATCCAAGATGGCTACCTTCATTCCTGCCATTTGTCTTCTTGCCAGCCATCAGGAACAGGAAAGAGGAAGTAAAAGTGGAATCTCTTCTTTTTTAGTTGTATATATCATTTCTGCTCATATGTTACTGGACAGCACTTTCGCATATGGGCATATCTGATGCAGTTGCTGATAAAACTTAGGAGTACAGTCACTAAAATCAAAGGAAAGAATGGCTATTATGACTACCTCTGACTTGGAAATAGTATAATCAGCCCTGATGATAGGTCCAGACTGGGCCAATTCTCTTCCATATTTCCCAGGCTCCTTTGTCACTATAGGCAGCCCTAAACCTAAAGGGCAGTTTTGGGGGGGGAAAGTTTACTTTGAGAAAAGAGAAGGTAGCAATATGGCTTATAGACTCCTCCTTATTTCTGCAACACTGTGTGTATGAGGCAGCAAATCTGAGATGACCAAGATTATCCCATAGATATGGCCCTGATACAATTAAGCCTTTGAGCAAAGCAGCAGTCCAAGTGTGATCTAGGGCTTAGGACTGAGAGGACCCCCTATTTTTGTTCTGTGAAGTAGCTTATAAACCTACTCTGGTCTCTGCCCCCAAAGAGGAGTTCTGAGGTGACTACATAAGTTCTGGCCTTCAGGCTGGGCTGGACACTGGAGGCAGCATGCTCACCAGGTAGCATAAGATCCGATGTGCCTTTCCTCATGTCTTGAAAGCCATAAAGAATGAATTGGTCTCCAGCTCCATGTCTCCACAGTCAGAGGCTTCTTGCTGCCCTGGACCCCATCTCAAGGAGAAGAGGGATGGGGATAACGGAAGCATCCTCTGGGCTCTTGAATTTGCAGGTGTTTGTTAAGTAAATGGATGGAAACGAAGAATAAAATGGACAGGAAATAATTGCCGCTGTTTTCTGATCGAGCTGGATTTGGGAGGGTGGGGTAGGGAGGAGTGCCAGTACTGGAGCTTGAACTCAGGACCTGGGTGTTGTCCCTTCTCTTTTTCTCTCAAGTCTTGCACTCTACCACTTGAGCCCAGCTCCACTTCTGGCATTTTGCTGGTTAATTGGAGATCTATGTATCTATCGATCGATCAATCAATAGACAGACAGATAGACAAACATAGACATAGATAAACATATACATCATATACATATATAAAATGTTTCCAGGTATGGTGACATAGCACTGAAATCTCAGCACTTGGGAGGCTGAGATAGGAGGATTACAAGTCCTAGGACAACAGCCTGGGCCACAGAAATACTCTATCTATAGAGACAGAAAGACAGACAGGCAGACAGGCAGACATACAGACAAATGGATAGAAGCCTGTCCTGTCTCAGTCCTCAGTGGAGTGCAGACATTTGGTCATCTAGGGGTAATCACAGGACACCTTTTCTTTCCTTTCCAGTGACATCATAAACATTCATCTGTGTCTCGCCTGTTCTCAATGACTAGCATTTACAGTGACTGTCAGAAGTCCCCTGTCACTTTGGTGCTTCCTTTGGTGGAAATGGAAGTCATCTCTCAGTTGTCATTGTGTGTGTGTGTGTGTGTGTGTGTGTGTGTGTGTGTGTGAGAGAGAGAGAGAGAGAGAGAGAGAGAGAGAGAGTTTTGGAGCCTGAACTCAGGGCCTGATTTCTGTCCCTGAACTGGTGTTCTACCACTTGAGCTATATCTTTCTTTCTGACTATTTGTTAGTCAATTAGAGATGTGTCTAGTGGAGTTTTCTAACCAGGCTGGCTTTGAACTGTGATCCTCAGATCTCAGTGTCCTGAATAGTCAGTATTACAGGTGAGAGCCCCAGCCCCCAACTGTCCTCTTAACCATCTTGAGGTGATGGACTTTCCAACACACACACCTTTCTTCCTCTCTGAATTTTCTTCAACCATAAACATCTCAGACTTGAGACCCCATGAGAGTAAATGAAGATATTAATACTCCTTGGCATGAGTTTGAAAATTTGCTTCCTAGAAGGAACCACTTAGGTACCTCTCCATAGTCTGCTTTATTTATAGGTTCCAGCTTGGGACAGATATTGCATGTCCCTCAGAAAAGGAACCCTGATTTTATTTTGAGGGGAAGGTACCAGCTTATCTTGTGGTTTGGGATGTAAACAGAATTTATTAAATAGCTTTTCTAGAAAGCTCCTTAACAGAGGACAGACAACAGGAAATGAGCTGACTTTTTTCCCTATGCCTATTTCTGACTGTGATGGTTGGATCTCCAGCAGTCATTTTGAGCCATGAGACAACTTTAAAGGTAAAAGTTTGTTGAAACTTAATCCCTATGGTGAGGGATTTAAGAGGACAGCGATTTCATCAGGGCATCATATTTAGGGTAGGGTTTTTGAGTCATGGTTAGAATTACATAGGATCACTAGGGTAGAGCCCTGTGAGAGACTCCTGCTGTATAAAAACAGGGAGAGACCAGAAAATATGCAAATACATGTGACTGCTCCCAGTCTGTCACCTCGTTATGCCCTGTGCCACCTCTGCTCTGCCAGCAAAGAATATCATCACCAGATGACCTTGGACCAGAACCTGAACCATAATAAACCTTTTTCCTTGGCCATTTTCCTAGCCTCTGGTGGTATGGTAGCTAACAGCAGAAAACAGACTCGTTCAGGGTACCCAGCGGGACTTCATTCTTTTTCCATGTGTGGATTTTAAGGGAACATCCAAGGTAGAAGATGAACAGAAGCAAGACTGTACAGGCTTGGGCAGCAGGAATCTGCTCTCTCTCTCTCTCTCTCTCTCTCTCTCTCTCTCTCTCTCTCTCTCTCTCTCTCTCTCTCTCTCTCTCTGTTGGTTGTGGGGGTTTGAACTCAGGGCCTGGGCACTGTTCCTGAGCTTTTTCACTCAAGGCTAGTGCTCTTCCACTTTGAGCCACAACACCACTTCCCGGTTTTCTGATGGCTAATTGAAGATAAGAGTCTCACAGACTTTCGTGCCAAGGCTGGCTTTGAACTGTAATCATCAGATCTCAGCCTCCTGAATACCTAGGATTACAGGTCTAAGCCATGGGTACCCAGCTTCTTCCTCTCTTCTCTGCCTCTTTTCTTCTCTTTGGTTTTTCCATCCCTCCCTGTTGCTGTCTCTATCTGTTTCCCTCTGGCTTGGTCCCTCTCTGTTTGTCTGTCTCTGTGTGTCTTTCTGTCCTCTGTATTATCAGGAAGATGTACATGGAACCTTTGACCTAAGTTGGGTGAATAAGTCACCAGTGAGCAAGACCAGGTTGCCTAGCTTGGAGAAGGAGCTAGAAATTGGACACCCTTCATAGCAGGCGAGCCCAGCCCTGCTGGCGCTCTGTGAAAGGCTATTTCTGTCCTCCCTGTGTTGTGGAAATGGGCCATCCCTGTCCACAGTGCCCCTTTGTGCTGGAAGGTTCTCACTCACTTGTAAGATGCCCTCCCTTCCAAGCAACTGTGCACACCCCTGGGCTCTGCCCAGCAACAGAGGCCTGAGGCCTGGCCCCCTGCCCATGCAGACATTATCTGAGCCATGGACAGGAAACCTGGACTCAGGGGAGCTTTTGGGGAGGGTACAGCCTTTACAAATCACAGGCAATCTCCACAGGCCAGACAGGCAACCAGTGGGTCACATTCGGAGCTCGGATCTTGGTCAGACCTGCCTTAAATAAGAGAATATTACCCCATTGCAGCCCTCAGGTACCTTGATCCTCGAGCAGTAGCTCAACCCTGTGCCCAGACTAGAGGGTGCAGCCGGTTTCTTGCTTGGGGTCCTCCTTCTGACTCCCCAGGTCTCCACAGCTGCCCCTTAGATAGGACACTCTTCCAATCAGGAAAGAAAGGAACAGTCACTGACCCTGCAGGGCTTGAGAATGCTGCGATGGAGAACTGTTGAGACCACATTTAGTAGTGTGTATGTGTGTGTGTGTGTGTGTGTGTGTGTGTGTGTGTGTGTGTGTGTGTTGGTACTGGGACTTGAACTCAGGCCCTCATGCTCTTGCTTGGCTTTTGGGTTCAAGGCTGGAGCTTTACCATTTGTGCCGTACCTCTACTTCTGCCTTTTTGTTAGTAAATTGGAGACAAGAGTCTTTCAGATTTGTCTGCCTAGGCTGGTTTTGAACCACGATCCTTAGATCTCAGCCTCCTGAGTAGCTAGGATTTCAGACATGATCCATCAGTGCCTAGCTTGTATTCAGTTTTTAAACATGCATCCCAGTCATCAGAGCAGGCGACAGTACTGGGGGTGAGGGGACAGAGGGCAAAGGGCACAGTGAAAGTCAAGCCACCTGCTCCCCCTGTCTGGCAGTGGTATGCTTAACACACAAGGTGACCTGGGATGGAGCTTTCCAAGATTTCTGGTTCAGATGACACATGCAGGCACTGCTTGAATATCTGATAGGTTAAATGTTCCTTCATCTCAAGACTGACTTAGTGGCAATACAGCCAGCCCACCTGACAGAGGTACACACATCTGCCCACCCAGGGGTCTTGGGACAAGCCCCTCCCTAAGCTCTTCTCCTCCCAGATCTACTCAAGGAAGGTACCTAAAGGTAGAGCTTCCAAGCTATGTATCTCAAATGTGCCACACCTATGAACCATAGCAGAGGGACACCAGCTTCCTGTGGAGAGACAGCTGGATGAAGTTAGGTGGGAGGGTGCTGGTACAAGCTTGCCCATTGGTTCCACTCCAGCGTGGCCTTAAACTTGTCTGGCCCTCCCAGTCCATTAGCAACATGGCCCCACTTCTGGGCTCTGAAGGTACCTCGCCCAGAGGGTTCCTGGCTGGCAGTACCTAGGCCTGGGTAGAAATGCAGGATAAGCCTGGAAAATTGCCCCCCTGAGGGTCTTTTTCATTGAACCCAATATTTCATACTTGTTAGGTAGGTATTCTACCACTTCAGCTGCACGCCCAGCCCTATTTTGCTTTATTTACTTTCTGGTAGGGTTTCCCCCTCTCTCCCCAATCCTCACCCCCCCCCCCACCTCCACCGTCTCTCTCTCAACCTGGGGCTAGTCTTGACTGAGATCCTTTTCCTCCCTATATCTTCCTGGTGGGTGTTATAGCTGGGACAACAGATATAAAACACAACGCCTGGCTATTGGCTGAAATAGGGTCTTTCAAACTTTCTCCTACTCCCCCTACTCCTTGTTCTCCAACATCAATACTCCTGATCTCCTCCTTCCCTATAGGTAGGGTAACAGACATGATCCACTGGGCCAGGTCCTTCCCATCCAGGGGATCTAATGTAGGTTTGAAAACATGGTCCCAACAAGAAGGACGAGAATATCCAGACCCAGGCTGATGGTGTTCTGATGGCACAGGTATGAGGGGAAAGCTTACAGGTTGACTATTGTCCAGTATCAGCCACAAGGACAGGGAAAGAGTAGAGTGGAGGAGATACATTGGCCTTGGCCTAAAGCCCCATGCCAGAGACTCTGGGGTCAACTGCACAGATGTCTCCAAAGAGCTGGATGCTTGAGTGATCTCAGCTGAGATGGTGCCACAATCCTCTTGGAAAGACAAAAAATGACTTGCCAGCCCAGCCAAATCATTTGAGTCATGAAATGGCTCAAAGCACCCGACGGCAGGGGTCAGAGGATGTACAGGGTGAACTGACATGATCCCGTTCAATCTCAGCTCTCAGAGCCTTGGTGTCCCATGTCCTTTGGGCTCAACTACCCCATTGTGAGACAACGCACGCCACTTTAGATCTCCACATCCATTGCCAGCTCAGTGGGGACTCCTTATCCCCACTTTCTTCAGCTCTGGAGGCCCCAGCAGCCTGGACCAGCAGGAAAGTGTCCCAGATGGAGACTGCCTCTCTTCAGCCTCCTGAACCTGAGTGGGAGGAGATTTTGGAGAAAGAGGCCAGAGGAGAGAAGAGGAGGTGCTGGACCTGGGACAGCCTAGTGAGGGAAGGACTTGTATGTGTTCCTGGGGCTTCCAGGGAGGTATGTGGACTTGGGAAAGATGGAGGTCTCTGGTCCTGGGAAGAGAGAGATATGGAGAAGGGATGGCTGGTAAGTGGTGTGGCCCTATGGACATCATAGGGGTCCCTGTGACTGTGTGCTTAGCACTGAGTGTGGAGCCATTTTACTAAGGAGACATAACCTCATCGTGGCACCCAGCCAGCTCCCCAGACAGGTCAGAGCCAATAGCTCAGCCTGGGAGCAGTTTGGAGAGAGGGGGAGACACACAAATGAGGGCTCTGCCAGCAGATATGTCTTTTTGCTAAACCACAGACCACCTGCCCCACCAGCTGGCTGCCCTCACTTCCACATTTGGGACAGGTAGCCTCATGGCCTGAGTGAGCAGTCAATGTTGGGGCCAAGAATAAAGAGCCCTGGGCAGCCCCTGTCATTAGTGGTTTGCTGATTGCAGGCTGGGCAGAGGATGCCTGGGCACCGAGCCTGGAGGCTAGACAGAGGTCATGGCCAGGCTGTGCCCCAGATATTGGGCAGGGAGGAAGGATCAATGTATCTCAGCTCTGAGGTAGACCACCTTCCTATCTGCACTGACTGTGGCTGAACTGCTAGGGGAGAGGACACTTATACAAAGATGGTATTTAAGGCAGACCCCAGATTAGGGGAGACTCCAGGGGATAGGTGTGCTGTCAGCAAGAGCTGTTCCAGGAGACATGCAGATATTCAGGTGGCAGGAATGGGAAGGAGAAAGGACTCAATAGAATAAAAAGAAGGGGAAGAGAAAGACAGAGGGCAGGGACTAAGGAGTCTAGGGTCCCAGAGTGAGGGGCCATGGAGGTCCTCAGAGGATTTTGGGGGGCCAGCAGCATAATGCAACACAACTTGTATATTTTGTGTGTGTGCTAGTACTGGAGCTTGAACTTGGGGCCTGGGTGCTGTCCCTTAGCTTTATACAACTTGAACCACAGGGCTGGGAATATGGCCTAGTAGTAAAGTGCTCGCCTCGTATACATGAAGCCCTGGGTTCGATTCCTCAGCACCACATATATAGAAAAAAGCCGGAAGTGGTGCTGTGGCTCAAGAGGTGGAGTGCTAGCCTTGAGCAAAAAGAAGCCAAGGACAGTGCTCAGGCCCTGAGTCTACGCCCCAGGACTGGCAACCAAAAAAAACTTGAGCCACAGCTCCACTTCAAGCTTTTTGCTGGTTAATGAGAGATAAGAATTTTAGATTGGTTTTGAACCCAGATCCTCAGATGTCAGCCTTCTGAGTAGCTAAGTTACAGGCCCGAGCCACCAGTGCCCAGCCTCCATTTTATTTTATTTTTTTAACTGAATCCTCAACCTGACAACATTGGAAAGTGAAGGCTTTATTACTCTTATTTAATTTATTATTTTGTGCTAGTACTGGGATGTGAACTCAGGGCCTTGAGCTCTTGCTTGGCTCTTTTGCTCAAGGCTGGTGGCACGCTTCCACTTCCGCTCCTTGCATTTTCAAACTAGAAATGAAATCTAATATCAGAAGAAAATAAAATCAGGGCAGATGCAAAGCAAGATAGATTGGTGTTGTTTTGCTTTGTTTTTCTTATAGTTAGAAGTGTGAAGGTAGGAGGCAGTACAGCGCCTGTGCTTTAACCATTGAGGAACACAGGCTTTATCTGTCATTGGTTCTGCTATGCATGGTTTGCATGCACAAGGTTTCTTCATGGTCTCATTTAGCTGCTAAAGTTCCAACCATGTCATCTATTTTTTTTTGCTTTGTTTGTGCCAATCCTGAGGCTTAAAGCCAGGGTCTGGGTGCTGTTCCTGAGCTTTTCCCTTAAAGCTAGCGCTCTACCAATTGAGCCACGGATCCACTTTCAGTTTTTTGGTAGTTAATTGGAGATAAGAGTCTCATGAACTTTTCTGCCCAGGCTGGCTTTGATACAACGTCCTCAGATCTCAGCCTCCTGAGTAGGCATGAGCCACTAGTGCTAGGCTCATTCATTTTCTAGGTGTCAGGAAGGAAGAAGTGATGAACACTCTCTGTTTAAGGTCTCTTCCCCTAACACTCCTTTCATGGACAGAATATGGCCATGAGGGGTACATCCTAGTGCCAGGGAGACTGAAAAACATACCTCTGAACCTGAGAATTCATTGCAGAATTAAAATCGGGAGTCTATGTCTTGAGGGACTAGGTGAAAACAGATAATGGGAATGAGTGCAACCCCTGTCTGTGCTCTGGCAGCTTTGGGAGAATATTGCTTGGGCATTACATCTACAAATGCAGAGAGGGCATCGAGCCCAGCCTGGCCCTTGGGGATCTCTATAGAGAGACAGATGTACAAATGGGCAGGAGCAAACCACAGGTCCAGGGCTCAACCATGGAAGCTAAGCCTGTTCTCTTCTTTTTCCTGTCTTCTGCCATAGGGCCACTGGTCCTTCTAAGCCAGCGATGCTCTTGCTCACTTTATGATGGCGGCACCATATTTCTTTTTCTTTTTTTTTTTTTTTTTTTTGGCCAGTCCTGGGCCTTGGACTCAGGGCCTGAGCACTGTCCCTGGCTTCTTTTTGCTCAAGGCTAGCACTCTGCCACTTGAACCACAGTGCCACTTCTGGCCATTTTCTATATACGTGGTGCTGGGGAATCAAACCCAGGGCTTTATGTATACGAGGCAAGCACTCTTGCCACTAGGCCATATTCCCAGCCTTGCATCATATTTCTTTTCTTTTTTCTTTCTTTTTTTTGTTCTTTAACTTTTTGGGTTTTTTTGGCCAGTTCTAGGGCTTGGACTCAGGGCCTGGGTACTGTCCCTGAGCTTCTTTTGCTCAAAGGTAGCACTCTACAGCTTGAGCCACAGCACCATACTGGCTTTTTCTGTTTATGTGGTACTTAGAAATCGAACCCAGGGCTTCATGCATGCTAGGCAAGCACTCTACCACTAAGCCACATTCCCAGAGTCTCTCTCTCTCTCTCTCTCTCTCTCTCTCTCATCCTAGGGTTTGAACTCAAGGCCTGGGCACTGCTCCTGAGCTCTTTTGCTCAAAGTTAGCTTTCTACCACATCTCCACTTCAAGCTTTTTGGGGTACTTAATTGGAGGTAAGAGTCTCACATACTTGCTTGCCTGGGCTAGCTTTGAACCATCATCCTTAGATCTCAGCCTCTTGAGTAGCTAGGATTATAGGTATGAGCCAACAGCACCTAGTTACAACATATTTCTGACCACAGAAAGCTGTAAGTCACCCAATCACCTCTATATGGCAGATGCCCACTATGCTTCTGCTATCCAGGGGGCTTCTAGGGCAACTGTGCCTCACTGGATGGCCTTGGGCATGCTGCTTCTCTATGGGGAACAGTGAGAGACCACCACATACCTGCAGCTCACCTCCTATCACCCGGCCTGCTGTCACGCTTGATCCAACTCTGTCTTTTGCTCCTACCAGGCCCTGTTTGGTGATCTTGGCAAGTCACTGGCTCTTGGAGCCTCTGTCTCGAGGGGGGCACAGCTCCCCTAGAAGCCAGCCTTCCTTCTCTGTCCCTCCCCTGCCTTCCCCTTTCTTTCTGCGAGTACCAAGTAGAAGCTATACTTCCTGGAACTCCTTTCTAGAAATGCAAGTCTCCACTGCCTGAGGGCACATACCATGCTTCTTAGGTAGGCAGGGATGACGGGCCACAGCACGTGCTGGCAGCAACTTGCTGCCTGTCACTAGGTATGTGCCAATGGGCAACTGGGGACTGGAGCCCAGGCAAGAGCTGGGTGGGGCAAGCCATGTCATCTCTCCTTCCTGGTTTTTTTTCCCTCTGAGAGATAGAAACACATCTCATCTCCAGGCATTTCAGGGATGCAGAAGCCACACTGCTTCCCAAGTCTTCTGACTCATGAAGACTGTCCTGTTAGTATCTAGTGGCCTGAGCCGTCATCTTTGGTTTCCTGGGTCCATGAGGCAGCTCTGTGCTTCCCACTGGAGTGTGCTCAGTACTGGCTCCTGGGATGGGAGGAGGGAGGGAGGCATTTTGAACCCTGTAAAGGCACTGGCAACCTGGCATGCAGAGGTGGGACATCCTAAGTGTGAGACCATCTCCCTTGTGACTTGAGAGGGATGCTCCAGGTGTGGTCTCTGGCCACTCAGATGACAGCCATCCATTCCCATGTTCAGCAGCCACCTCTGGCCTACCCCAGAAGAATACTAGCTTCCTGCCTGGAGAGAGTGACACAGACTGCCAAGTGCTCAGGGACACAGCCTGAGATGCTGGCCTTGGGCAGCTTAGCAAAGGCCCAGTGTCCTTGTGGGAACAGACACAGATGTGTTTATGTGTGCAGAATGGTATCTCTTTGCTAAAACAGATAGGACTCAGCCTTCACCCCCCACTGAGCCTCTCCCTCCTGTGTCTCTCCTGGGGACATTCCTAGTGATCCCTTCCCCAAGGACTGTTGGCTTAGGCCAGTGATGAAGAGCTGGCTGTGGACAACTCATCTGCTCAGCATCTCTGTGGAACTCAGACACAGACAGGCAACAGGAAAGACATGGGCACTGTCCCTTTAAGACTCATTCCTGGGTGGGATCCAGTACAGAAGAGTCTGGTAAACAGCCCAGAACACAGCAGGAAGACAGCCATCTCTCAGGCAAAGGAGAATGACACAGCAGAGGTGGGAAATCTGTATGACATTCCCTTGGAAGGGCAGTGAGCAAAGGAGGCCCTGCCTAGCTTAGGCAAAGTGCCACCTCCATCCCATTGACAGCTAAAGGAAACAGATGCTGGGAGAAAGCCTTGCCCAGGCCTCTAGCAGGAACACAGAGCACATTTACAAATGCCGAGTCCTAGCTGGGCAGCACCAGTTCTCATGCCTGTAATCCCAGCTACTCAAGAGGCTGAGATCTGGGTATTGTGGTTCAAAGCCAGCATGAGCAGAAAAAGTCAGTGAAACTCTTATCTCCAATTAGCCACCAAAAAGCCAGAAATGGAGTTATAGCTCAAGTGGTAGAGCACTAGCCTTGAGCAAAAAAACTGAAGGACACCACGCAAGCCCTGAGTTCAAGCCCAAAAGCCAGCACCAAAACCAAGGACAAAAAATCAAAACAAATGCAGAATCTGATTTTCAGTTGCTATGTTGAATTCTTCTTGGCTTCCTCCTCAGAAGGTGGGAATAATGTACCTTCTTGCTTAGAACTGCCAACAGGCCCAGGGGCACCTATAGGGCCTGGTGTCTAGAGGCCTCTCAGCCATCGCCTTCAGCTTGCCCCAAATGTCTTCTGCCTGGTCCTCCCCTCCCATTCCTCTCTAGGACTCATTTTCCTCTGCCACAAAGAAAGTGTTATGAAGTGTCCCCCTAAACATCCCTCATCTGTTGAATACCTGGTGAATCCAGTCCATGGGAGGTAAACGGATCATGAAGGGTCTACCCTAATCATGGATTCATTGATCAATATCGCATGGCACTATTGGGAAGTGGTGGAAACAAGGAAGTAGAACCTTCTTGGAAGAAGTAGATCACTTGCAGACATGCCTTAGACAGTTCTATCTTGTCCTGGTCCTTAGTGTCTGTCTGAGGTGAGCTGCTTTCCTCTGCCACATCCTTCTGCCATGCTGTTTCTGCCTTACCTTAGGGCAGGATCCACTGAAACCAAGAGCCAAAACAAATCTTTCATTCTTTATGCTGCTTTTCTCTGGTATTTTGTCATAGCAACAAAAAACTGACTCATACAGTAGGCCAAAATAGCTCCTCTCTAGTGTGGCCCAAGTAGAAGTGCTAGGCCCTCTGCTGACCTATCATGGGTGAACATAGGCCTGCTACCCAGCCCTGCCCTCATAGCCCTGCCTCCTGGTGGGGGTCCACCTCAATAGGAGCTTGATAGTCTAACCTGTGGGTTGTGGGACTCGGAGGAGGCTATAGTCAAAATGAGTTTCCCAGGCTTGCTAGGTGGTCTTCACATACCCACTGCCCCTATGCTGCTTGGTTGGGTAAAGTGCTAAAGATCAAACCCATGGGGAACCAGAGGCCAAGCCTTCACCCCACTCCCCTCCCCCATAGTACAGATGTGACCCAAGGCACAAACCTGGTCTAGAATAGGGGTCAGCAGAAGATTCTTTTTTCTGATAAATCCCTCAGAATGACTTGCATTTCTTTAGGCTTTTGTCTTTGGCTTCACTTAATAAATTTATCCTCCTCCCCTAGAAGTGAGGTCAGGAAGATAAGCTTGGGGGGACCACCAGATGGGGTGGGCACCAGGTTCCAATGCTCTTTGAGAATGTCCAGCAAGGGGGTGGGTGACAGGAAAATAAGCTGTTGAACTGCTGAGTGCAGTAAAGGCCTCTAGGATTTCTGAACATGGCCTCTTGGGAAGAGTGCCTCTGGCTGAGTCTTTCCATCGTTGTCTGAATTTCCTCACTTACATATCAAGAAAGGAAGGAGCCTACCCAAGTCCTAGAGCTTTTCTTTATTATTATTATTACTACTACTATTATTATCTTTAAGTAGTTGTACAAAGGGATTTCAATTCAACAAATCAGTTTATGAGTACAATACATCTTGATCAATGTTACCTCTTCCATCATTCCTCCCCAACTTTTCCAACCCCACCCATTCCCCCAAGTTACATGGTTTCACATTCACATATGTACATTGAGTATAATATCTGCATTCATCTACTCCCTTTTCCCTTGATGAGCCCCCCAAAACATGTTTCAGCTTCCTAGTACCCCAGCAGTGTTCTTAATAGCACAGCACCGATTCCTATACAAGTCTGTACTTGGGCTCCATAGGGCAGGTTCCTGATGCCTTGTATAGCCCCCATTGACTCCAATAGGATCTGCATACAGCTAACCTATGCACCTTTCCTCTTTTTCCTTGTTCTTTCCTTTCCTCTTCCTTCCTTTCTTTTTTTCTTTCTTTCTCTTGGTGTGCATGCCACTTAAACTCAGGGCCTGGGCAATGTTTCAGCTTTTTTGTTCAAGGCTGGCATTCTATTACTTGAGCCACAGCTCCATTGAATTGGCAATTAGAGTTGCATAGATTCCAAACTTTGGTGGCTCATGCCTATAATCCTAGCTACTTTGGAAGCTGAGATCTGAAGATCACAGTTCAGCTGGGGCAGAAATGTCCCTGTGAGGACAGTGCTTAGGCACAGAGTCCAAGCCCCAGGACTGGCAAAAAAAAAAAAAAAAAAAAAAAAAAAAAAGACAGAAAGAAATGTCCTTGTGAGACTCTTATCTCCAATTAACCATCAAGAAAACAGGAAGTGGTGGGACTGGGACTATGGCCTAGTGGTAGAGTGCTTGCCTCATATACATTAAGCCCTGGGTTCAATTCCTCAGCACCACATATATGGTGTGGTAGAGTGCTAGCCTTGAGCAAAAAGCCAGAGACAGTGCTCAGACCCTGAGTTCAAGCCCCAGGACTGGCAAAAAAAAAAAAAAAAAGGCTCAGGGATAGTATCCAGGCCCAGAGTTCAAGCCCCAGGACTAGCAAAACAAAAAGAAAACAGGAAGTGGTTCGGTGGCTAAAAGTGGTAGAGAACTAGCCTGAGCAAACAAGCTCAGGGACAGCACCCAAGGCCCTGAGTTCAAGGCCCACAACTGGGGGGAAAAAAGAAGTCTCTGGACTTTTCAAACCATAGTCCTTAGATCTCAGCCTCCTGAGTAGCTAGGATCACATGCATGAGCCATTGACATCCTGGATTGGCACTATTTCTTTTTTTTTTTTTTTTTTTTGCCAGTCCTGGAGCACTATTTCTTAATCCCTCTGCTCTTCAGTTTCATATAGGAGGGAAAACGAGATCAGGCTCACCTGGCCTTAACCAAACCTCAGCCTGGCTCAAGCACAGGTAGGAAAGGTAAAGCACAGAGAGGGTTAGCAATTAACATCAGCCCACTCAGCTACTGAGTCTCCTCAGAAAACAATAGGCCATGAGGGGGTGTAAAAACGCAGCAGAGGCAGGGAGTGAGGTCAGGGTCAGAAGGGAGAAGACACAACACTGGTCTTTAGCCTCCAACTCCTCAACTGTTGTTACCCTGGAAGATGATGTTCCTCTCCTCCCCAGTGTATCTTATCTGGCCTCCCACACCAGGGAAGGGACTCAGGATGTTCTGGGAAACAAAGGTCCATTGAGCCAAGGATTGGAGGGGCTGATGGCTCAGCTTGTCCAGGGCTGGCTTGAGTGCAGGACTGCCACGAGTGCAGGACTGCCACTTTGGATGCAGGGCTGCTTGTCCTGGCACAGTCAGGATATGGACGCTGCTTCTCAACGGACCACAACGCTGTCACCCTCTGACTTCTGTTCTGTGCAGAAGGTCCTCATAGCCCCATTTCCTAGGCAGGAAAGGCAAGGTCCCTGCAGTGAGTAGCCTTGAGTCAAGGTTGCTGAGAAACAACAGGGCTAGAAGGACCGTTAACATCGTGCACTATCTTGTGGGGAGCGACCTGTAATGTCAGGGCTCACCCTGTTTGGCGGCGGGGGGGGGGGGGCGAGGGTGGCTTTTACACAGGAGGCAGATCAGTTGACAAAGTGGCCAGAAAATGGCTGGGGCTTTGGTCTCACTTTCTACAGAAGCTCAGATGTCCTACCCACCGTCCTGCAGCCAGATGGTTGGCATCGCCGTGCCCAAGCGGTCCTGGGGGACCCCAAGAGTGGGGCGCCTTAGATCCATAGGCGCGGTTCCCGGTGCTGGGGACCCAGGGATCCAGCCCCCAGGCCCCGCCCCCTAACCCAGCTCGGGGCTGAGTCTGAGGGCGGCCGCGCGCCAGAGCGGGGCCAGCAGTGGGTGTGGCGTCGCGGGGCGGGGCGACGTGGGGGCGTGGCGTCGCGGGGGCGGGCGCACAGCCGGGGACCCGGCGGCAGAGGCGCGGGCACACTCAGGCCGGGAGCGTGGTGGCCCGGGTGGCCACATCATGGACTCGGCCACCGAGGAGTACGAGCTTAATGGCGAGCTGCACCCAGGCTCGCCTGGCTCTCCCGCGGTCTCGGTAAGAACCCCTCCTCGCTTCTCCTTCAGTCACCGCCTGACCTTGGTCGATACCGCCCTCGCTGGGCCCTGCACCCGCGCGGCCTCGCCCGCACCTGTGGGCGTCTGCACTGCCGGTTGGCGTCCGTCACCACGCAGAGCCATGGCTGAGTCCCGTTTGTTTTCTGTCTGGGGCGCGACTGGTGGCCCCAGGGGCCATCCCAGAAGGTGTGCAGGGGAGCCTGAGGCGAGCTGCCACCTGAGGTTAGACCAAGCAGTTGTGGGGACCCCGGACTACGAGGTGGGAGACTGCTGGTGTCCCCTTTCTAGGACTCTCGCCTCCTTCCACGCTTCCTTTCTAACTTTAAGCCTCGGAGTGCTGTTTCCTCCTGCGTGCTCCGGGAAAGTGGAGAGGAGTTACTGTCCTCTGGGCTACATGCCAGGGGCAGGCAGACAGCTACGTCACCGCATGGTGACCACACAGCCAATGCTGCCCTGATGGGGGAAACCCAGGTTCTATGCCCCAGCCCTATTCCCTCCCTTTGAGAAGCAGAAAATCGCCCACTCACAGCCTTCAGGGTTTCCACCCTAGGAGCCCCTGGGGGCCTGGAAAGGCTGTGGTCATGCAGTGGTTCCTGTCCCCATGTTGGTGGCTCACCCTTGTCCCGATCTAGACCTTGCTTTCTTTTTTTTTTTTTTTTTTTTTTTGGCCAGTCCTGGGCCTTGGACTCAGGGCCTAAGCACTGTCCCTGGCTTCTTCCCGCTCAAGGCTAGCACTCTGCCACTTGAGCCACAGCGCCGCTTCTGGCCGTTTTCTGTATATGTGGTACTGGGGAATCGAACCTAGGGCCTCGTGTATCTGAGGCAGGCACTCTTGCCACTAGGCTATATCCCCAGCCCTAGACCTTGCTTTCTTGCTGCTTCTGGGACAGATCCGGAGCAGACCAGAGTCCCATGGCCTGGTGCTACATCCCAGGTCCCAGTCTTTAGCACCTTCTGGCATAGGCAGTCAGTGACTTGTTGACTTTGGACATTCTTTCCTTTTTTGACCCCCAGTGATGGGAGTTGAGAACTTCGCCCTGCTGGGATTTTCCCTGCTCCCTGGAGCAGGCATTCTGTATAAGTGTTGATAGGCAGTCAACAGTACCAGATGGATGGCCACACATCTCAGTGAGATGTGTGGGAGAATAGTCTTGGAGTCTCAGGATTGGAGATGATGAAACTGAGGACTGAGAGACTCTGAGAGACTTGTCCATGTGTCTGAGACTCTAGGGCCTGACTCTGTCAATGTGTGATCACTTTGGAGCAGTAGGCAGAGGGTACCTCTCCTTGACTGTGTGCCCTTTACTCGACTCTTTGGACCTTCCATATATTATCTTAAAAGGGAACAACAGTGATCCGTTTCCACCCTCAAAGATAAATGGGAAGTAAATTCTGCAACACAGGTAGCTGAGAAGCTTGGCCTTGCCTGCATCTGCCCTCCCCTCAGCTCTATCTGCTCATTTTATAGGCTGCAGGGTGGGTTGCACTTCTGGAGGGACTCTGGAAAGATTGGGGTGAGTTTCTCCGGGGTCACACTACCTTAGGTTTGGAAGGGAAATGCAACCTTATCAATGTACCCCTGCTCTACCCACAGAGAATGGAGAGAAGCTCAGCTCAGGCAAATTCCCAAAGGAGGGCCACTGTGGGGGAGCACATGGGTCAGGAAGGCTTCTACAGAGGTGGGCTGTTAGCACTGGCCCTTGAGGGTAAGAAGGGGAGTGGACAGGTCTGGTACTCTGCTATTAGTGGAAGGGCTCTTGCACAAAAGAAATATCAGGAGCAAGGGCCTCCAGGCTAGGTCACTATGGACATGCAGAGCTGGGTGGTGGTGGGGTGGGAGGCCAGAAGGCAGAGGAGAGGCCTAAGGGCCCATTCCAGGCCATGCAGGACTTAAGTTCCAGACAAGAAGCTTCCTCCAGGAATGACTGGCTTTAAAATCATCTCTATTCAATGCCGAGTCCCCTTTGCCTCCCTCAGAACTCCGCCTTGCCATTTTGAAGCACCACATGTCAGCACTTCATGCCTCAGTTTCCCATCTGTGAAATGAGGGTGATAACAATGCTTCCCCCAGTAACAGTGAGACCAGGTGGCTGCTATAGAAAATGCTCAGAGCAGAGCCTGGCATACAGTGGCAGCAGCTCAGTCAACTTCCTGCCTGGCATGGGACCCTCTCTTGCTAGTGATATCAGGAAGTGGATTGTAAAGGACAGAAACTTCCCCAGTGTGCACCCCCCCCCAAGGGAAGCCTCAGTTTTCTGTCTGTGAAATGGGACACCATTGCTCACCTCCCAGGTGGCTAAAGCTCAGAATAGTTGCTGCTGTGCTCCCTGGCACAGGGAGGTGCCCAGTGGGTCCTCTGAGTCCAGGCAGTAAGGAAGGTCCTCTACCAATATATACTCTACCATCTGCCAGGCACCTAGATACTATCAGGTAAGCCCCTGCTAGTGTCTAGAGAATGGGTCACTTTCTTTTTTGAGTCAGCGCACTGGGGCCTGGCAGCAGAGGAATAGTAAACATCAGTTCAAATGTGGAAATACCTTACAGTTGTGTCATGCCCAGAGCATACACTGGGCACAGTTTTGTGCTGGATACTAGAGGGTGGTGGCTGGGACACAGCTGGGCCCTGTAGTTCCAGCTCCACCCTCCTGCCCTTCACAGACTGCAGGGTGAGGATCCAGGACCACATCTTGGGCCTCCAGGCCATGGAACTGTGTCTGATAGGCCTGCTGATCTGTCAGTCCAGGCATGGTCTTAGTGGCTAGGGGAAATTCCTCTTCTCTTTTCTGCTTGCCTGGCACATCTCGAGATAGGCAGGATTTGCATGATTCTTAGCCAAGTTTTAAAGGCAACCCTGGCAGGCCTTGTGGGTCATTCCTGGTCAATTCCACACCCACAGGAAGTGGGTCTGGCCCAGTCCACCCTCAGCTCAGCTGTTATGGTACCTTACTTCCCACACTTCCTGCTGTTTGTTAGGGGCTGAGTTTCCTGTGGGGAATTCAGATATGGAGCTGCAGATCTTTGTAGGCTCTATTTTCTGGGTCTGTTGGGCAAGGACAGACTCAGAGGACTCAGCTCCAAATCTAGTCCTGGACCCAAACATATGGCTTTGTGCCAGACCTGGTCTGGGAGGGGTGCAACAACTCCTTTCCCAAGGCAGATGGGTCAGACAAGGGACACCCACAGACCAGGCTGGTACACACACACACACACACACACACACACACACACACACACACACATACATACACACACACACACACACACACACACACACACACACCTTTCTAGTGGTTGACTGACCCCAAAGGGCAGTGCCTCTGAACAGACAAGGCTGGGGTCAGCCAGGATTTATTTAGACAGACTTCTGGATCATCTATGGCAACACCTTCACCCCTTGGGCTTGCTCAGCCCTGGAGAACCTGGGTCCAGACTGTTCTTTGTTGCTGCTTTTGTTCATTACTTCTGAGCTGGTGGGATTGTTGCTGGAGTCTGTCACAGTGGGCAGAGCTAGCATCCTGGGTGAGGAGCAACCCAGCCCTGCTACCTACCAGTGTGCCCTGACAGGCCTAAGACCTCTGAGCCAGCCTCGTTATGTCTCCTCCATGTCCCTGTCTGTTCATTTTATGGATGGAGAAACTGAGTCATGGAACAGTCACCCTGTGGTGTATGGTGGGATTGTGAATGGTGAAGGAGGTATAGAGTGGCACCCACTCTGGGCACGCCCTCCCTAGGGTTAGGTAGCCAGTATACATTTCATTTGTAGTCCTGGCTGATGGCCATGGTCCCCTATCCAAGCTTCAAAGGACCAGACCAAGCTGGACCATGACTTCAGCAGGTCTGGTTCAAATGTCCCAGCTTTTCTCCATCCCTCTAGGCTGTTGAGTTAGGCAGCCTTGGGAACACATGGCAGGCCCCCACTTGTGTTGCACTGAGGCCTGCAGTCTGACTCAGGCAGCTCCTTGCATGGCACTCGTTCCTTTCACCAGTGTCTTTCCTAGTGTTTAGAGGAAACAGTCTGGCTTTACTCCCAACTCCCTATGCTGCTTGGTTTTCAGGGAATTCCTGTTGGCCTTGCAGACACATTAACCAGGTGTTTGTTCCCTTCACTGCCAAAGTCACTGGCACAGGCCTGGCAGGGTTTTCCTAGCACACTTCAGGTCAAGTCCATGGGGCTGACCTGTGGTTAGGTTGCCCCAGGCTTCCATCAGGGTCCAGTCCATTTGTGTGCACAACCTGGGACATGCATGTGTGGTAGTCACCTTCAAGGTTTAGGACCAGGGTCCCCTGGAGGCCTACTGTGCAGTCACTTCCCCATCCAGCCACACAGACTTGGAGTCCATGCTGTGTGTTTTAGGGCAGTCATAGACTTGGGGCACACATCCTAAGGTTTGACTTCTGACCCACTCCTCCCTGGAGGTGCCCTGGGCCTGGACTTCTGAGCCTCCATCTCCTGGTGCATAAAGGTGGAAAAGAATATAGTCTCTCACTTGGTGGGCAGGCAGGGCTCCAGAGTCTCACTCCAAATGTGCTGATAGGGAGACTGAGGCAGCAGAAGGAGCTGGCTGTCAGGGACAGACCAAGTTTGTCAAGAGCCAGGATTTGATGCTATGCATGGCCTCCTTAGCTTCTGGGTCCGGAGCCCTTATTGTCACACAGTCTGAACAGGAAGCAGAGGGCTGGATGGGCCAGAAGTTCCCTTCAACAAGAGGAGTCCTGGATCAAGGCCTCTGCTGGGTCCCAGGCTCTGAGTCATCCCCAGGTGTTTGCTTCACAGGCATATGAAGAAGCTGTTCACAGGCATGTGAGAAGCTGTTCCATGGAACAAGTGCGACTATCCTGAGCCTGGAGCAGGGAGAGCTAAATCCCTCAGGTGTCAGTACTCTAGACCAACTTCCGTTGGGTCCAAGGAGACAGTGGTGTCAGCTATCAAGCCTGAGCCCTAGAGCCTGAGTTAAATTCCAACCCAGTCTTCATTTGCTGTGTGGCTTTGGATAAGAACCTTCCTCCCCTAAGCCTCAGTTTACCCACCTTAAATGAGTACAAGGACAGCAGGGACACAGGCTTCTGTGTTGGGATGCTGAGAGCTGAAGTTGGGGGTGGGGACATGGGGTTCCATTGCTGATGGTGCTCATTCATAGATCTGACTGTTCCTTGTGACCATGAAATTCTTAACTGGTTCAGAAGAGCTAAGAATAAAAAGGAACTCCTCCAGCCAAAGGTGAACATACTTAGCCTGAGGGTATGTACATGTTTATGTGTGGGTGCATGTAGTTTGTGTATGTTGTAATGTGTGCATGCATCTCTGTGGGTGTGTATATGCAAGTTTATGTGAGTCTGTGTATATATGTTGTGTTGTGTACATGCATATGCATGAGTTGTACAAAATGTGTGTGCATCTTTTGTGTACAACTGAATTGTGTGTATATTATATGTTTGTGTGTGTATATATAGATGTGTACATATATTATGTGCATGTAGTACACCCACATTTCACATGTGTATTCATGGGTATGTAACTATGGATGTGTATGGATATGTGTGCATGCATGCATGTATGTGTGTTGTGTGTAAATATGGGTATGTGAGGTGTGGCTATGCACGTGCATGTATGAATGCTTTTGTGTGTTTTGTAGGTGTATGTTCATGTATATGTGTCTGTGTGTACCTATGTGGATATGGGGCCTGTCCCCAAAATGCAGGAACTCACAGGGTCTATATCTGTGCTCCAGGAGGATGGCTATGGCCTTGGCTCCAATTGGATTCAATACCTGGAGGCTACAATAAAGGGTTGGGCAGCTGGGTGGCTAAGGGAGGCCAGGTTTTGGTCTCTTAAGGACATATCCTGGCTTAGGGACCCAGGTGAGCATCAGGAAAGCCTTGAGGGAAGGTATTTGGGCTCCTGTTTAAGAAACTAGGAAGGAAGCTGGGTGCTGGTGTCTCATGCCTGTAATCCTAGCTACTCAGGAGGCTGAGATCTGAGGATCTCAGTTGGAAATCAGCTGGGGCTGGTTGTGGTTCATCTCCAATTAGCCACAAAAAGCCAGAAGTAGAGCTGTGGCCCAATTGGTAGAATGCTAGCCTTGAGCAAAGGGAGCTCAGGGACAGTGCCCAGGCCTAGAGTTGGAGCCCCAGGACCAGAAAAAGAGAGAGGGAGGGAAGGAGAGAGGGAGGGAGGCAGGCAGGCAGACAGGCAGGCAAGCAGGCTGGCTGACTGAAAAGTAGATCATGTCCAGCCACCTCTGGATGCACTACATACTGCAGAACATGTGATGGGGTGTGGCGAGCTGATGACCTTTTGAGGACCTAGTTAAGGATAGCCTCAGGGCTCTGCAGAGAAAAATAAACATCCTGGGAGGGCTGCTTTTCCTGGGAGTGAACTGGGTTGGCATGCATGGTTATGAATGCAGTTACCCCAAAGCAGTGTTGGGAACTGAAACTGAGGGGAGCAGGGATAGCTGGCTTCTGGGTTTCCATTTTGAGTTCTTACCCAGTAACAAGCACCTCCGAGAGCAGCTGATACCAAAGACAAATGGTTGGAATGTTTTGGTCCAAGTGCAGATGCAGAACTCTCCTGTATCCCCCCCATCCCCACCCTGCCACACACACCTGTATCTATCCCCCCACCTCTACCCAGCCTGCCTTCTAGGAACTCTAAATTCTAGCACTCAGCATGAGGCAGGAGATTAGAGAGTTTAAAGCCAGTCCAAGCTACACAGTGAGACCTTGTCTCAAAGAATCCATCAAACAAATATAAGCCTTAAAATGTCATCAAAGCAGAATCCTACCTTAGTTAGTTTGTTGCTGTTGCCTCTCATGCATCTTTCATGAGTCTGGAAACAAGATCTCTTGGGCAGTCCCAGGAGGCTGGCTCCTTAGCCACTGCCTCCAATTCAGTGCCTGATCTCTAGAAGCCACAGTGCAAGGTGGGTAGGCCAGAGGGCCAGAGCTGAGGGTGGGTGGGATTTTCCTGGTTGCCTTGGAAGGAATCTAAACTGGGCAGCTTGAGAGGATTGACTGGCTCAGTAGAAAGGAAGCTGGCCATGCAGAGGTGTCTTGAAATGAAGTAGATGATCTTGGCAGGACAGGGTCCTGCCTGCAGTGTCCTAGACAGGGCCTCAGAACATGAGCATACCTGGAAATAGAAGGGCCTGTGGGGGAGGGGTAAAGGGGATCTATCTGAAGGCCCCTCTTTTTTTTTTTTTTTTTTTTTGGCCAGTCCTGGGGCTTAGACTTAGGGCCTGAGCACTGTCCCTGGCTTTGTTTTGCTCAAGGCTAGCACTCTGCCACTTGAGCCACAGTGCCACTTCTGGCCATTTTCCGTATATGTGGTGCTGGGGAATCGAACCCAGGGCCTCATGTATATGAGGCAGGCACTCTTGCCACTAGGCCATATCCCCAGCCCCATGAAGGCCCCTCTTGACAGGCTAGGTAGAGAGATGAGAGGTGAGAGATGAGAGGTGACCCAGGAAATGGCCTCCAGGCCTTGGCAGGGGCCTGGATCAGCCCCCAAATAGAGGAGAAGATTGCTACCAAGTGATACTCACCCCAAGAGAAGCGATCAGGACTTGTGTCTCTCTGTAATTAGAGAGCAACCAAGCACTATTGTATGCAGTATGCTGAGGCCTCTATTGAGTATGTGCTAGGAGAATTCCTGATGCCCACATCAGTGTGCAGCTTGTAACTGGGCAAGGTGGCCAACTCATCCTATATACAGGGAACTGCTGAAGGACTCCAAACTAGGTCACTGAGGCTGGATTGGCCTTTAGACTCACTCCACCAGCTAAGGGTGTATTTCAAGCTTTGGCTAGTTTACTATCTGTAGGGGACAGAATGAAGTGTTATCCACATGTCACTTCCATTTGTAGCACCCGGAAGAAGCCATACCCACAGGGGAAGGAAGGCCCAGGTCTCAGGACAAGGATGCACACCCAACCTCCCCACCAGTGGTAGGACAAAGGCGGTGGCATTTTCCACTTGTGTGCTCCAGTTGCTATTTTGTTTCCTCATTACCTAGGGAAGGTTTTGTAGAGGCTGTGTAGAGGCTGTGTAATAAGCACTGTCCTGGGCTGTACTTGCAGGGTCCTGTATCAGTCTGCATTCTGCTCCAAGCCCTATTCTGCCCCATGCCCTACTGACCTTCCCCCTTCCACAGCCTCCCCGCTGGGGCTTTAGGAACCAGCCCATCAACTTGAACCATTATGCCAACAAGAAGAGTGCGGCCGAGAGCATGCTGGATGTTGCGCTGCTAATGGCCAATGCGTCCCAGCTGAAGGCCGTGGTGGAGCAGGGTCCTGCCTTTGCCTTCTTCGTGCCCCTAGTGGTCCTCATCTCCATCTCCCTGGTGCTGCAGATCGGCGTGGGTGTGCTGCTCATCTTCCTCGGTAGGAACCTGGTACCTCCCTACTCAGCCCCCCACCCCCAGGTGCTCGTCACCTGGTACACTCGGTTCTCACAGAGCTGTGGGGCCTACCCCTCCTCAGCCAGGACTGTAGTTCAGCATGTGGCTTCTTCCTTCCCATGTACAGAGTAGGAGCAGAGGCAAGAGATAGCCTCTGCTGACCAGCCCTAAGCCCTAGCTTAGGACTAACTCTGGGAACAACTGTCCAGTGATAAAGAGTAGCCCAGTTACACAGGAGATTAGAGGAAGATGGGCCAGGAAGTGAGAAGGAGCCCTTAGGCCAGGAGATGAGGATACGCATGTCATTCTTGACACCTGTCCAGAGGGGACATCCTCGACCAAGCAGCAGGATGCCATATCATTGATGCTTTGCTTCTTGGCAATGTGTCCTGGGGAAAGTGAGTGGCTCTTTTGACCTCAGTTTCTCAATCTGTACAATAAGTGTAATAGTTTCACCTTGGGAAGTGGAAGGCCCATAGATTTAAGTGCTCTGATCTGGCTTGAT
This sequence comes from Perognathus longimembris pacificus, assembly GCF_023159225.1. NCBI lineage: Eukaryota > Metazoa > Chordata > Mammalia > Rodentia > Heteromyidae > Perognathus > Perognathus longimembris. The sequence continues at coordinate 107,835,103 of NC_063161.1, forward strand.
ATCCATGAGCCACATGACATAGGCTCATCACCTAGGCTTCAGTTCTTCATGCAGGCTGGGGGATGGGGTCACTACAGAAGATGAGGATATCCAAGCCAGGGTTTTAGCAACAAGGGATTGTTCTTTGGGGAAGAATACTCTTACCCTAAATGTGGCTGAAGTCCATAATGTACACTCAACACAGTCCCTAGCCTAAGCTGCCCTGAGAACTATCCTCTTTCTTTCTCCCACAGTCAAGTATGACCTTAACAATCCAGCCAAGCATGCCAAGCTAGACTTCCTGAACAACCTAGCTACGGGTCTGGTATTCATCATCGTGGTGGTCAACATCTTCATCACAGCTTTTGGGGTCCAGAAGCCCATGATTGATGTGGCACCCCGGCAATAGAGAACCCAGGTAAGCTGGGAGGGGAGTGTGGGACCCACTGTTAGCCACCACCCTGGGAGGCTTCTGGGGTGTTTGAGTTCCCAGCTAGCTCTCCCTGAGCCCCTTCTTGGAACAGAGCATCCTTGTTCCCATCCACATGATCTCTGCCTGGCACTGCCAGGCTCCCCACATGGATTGCCTGGGGTTCAGTAGGGTGTTGAGAAAACATGTTTCGGAGCCACCAGTTGTTGTTTTGTTTTGTTTTTTAATGGCGTTGAAGGAACCCAGGGCCTCCCACATGCTAGGCAAATGCTGTATAACTAAGGTATATCCTCAGCTCTGGGATCCCCATTTAAACATCTGGACAGTTTATTTGAAAATGAAATTTCTTAACTAGAGGTGGTGGTACACATCTAGTTTCACCACTCAGGAAGTTTAAGTCAAAGGATTTTGAGTCAGAGGTCAGCTTGGGCTGCATAGAAAGTTCTAGGCCAGCCTGGAGTATATAATATGCTATATCAAAGGAAGGAAGGGAAGGACAAGAGGGAAGAAAGAAGGGTGAGAAGGAAAGGAATGAAAGAAAAGAGAGAGGGAGGGAAGGAGAAGAAGGAAAGAAAGGGAAGAAGAAGGAGGAAGGGAGGGGAAGCAGAGGGGAGGAAGGAAGGAAGGAAGGAAGGGAGGAAGGAAGGAAGGAAGAAAGGAAGGAAGGAAGGAAGGAAGGAAGGAAAGAAAGAAAGAAGAAATGTACGCACTTCTGGCATCTCTTGAGAAGGGACAGGGTCTCTGCTTTCCAACTTCCCTTGTCAGCTCCACTCAGCAGGTGATATTTTATATGACTTCTTGCCTGAGCAATGGCCTGCCCTACTCTGAAAAGGATAGAATCTATTCATCTATCCACGCTTTGCCTCAAGGGTCTGTACCACCCCTACCCTGGAGAGGAGACCATGCTTCTCCCTGAGAATAGGCTCAGCCCCTCCCACTGTTCCTGCTCAGAGTGATTGCTCACTTGAGGATGCCCGGCCTGGGAGCAGGATGAGTAGAGAGGTCTGGGTGACTCAGGCTGAGGTTGAGGTCACCCATACCACAGGCCCTGTGGCTGTGGTCTGGGGCCATGCATGCTGCAATCCATGTAACTGAGTCCGGGGCTATCCTGACACATTACCCCAGTGCTCTGGCCCAGAGCCTGAGGCTCTTCTGCTATCTCTTCTGCTAGGATCTGGGTGGCCCACATGGTGTCTGATTCCCAGCTCAGCCACTGCCCAGGTTTGTAGTCAGCCATCCTCCCACAGAGTCTCTGGATGCCAGCCTGCCTCCTCATGCCTGTTGGGGCAAGGCTTCCTGCTGTGTGGCCTGACAGTTCTTGGCTCTTCCTTAAGCACTGGCCCTCTACTGGCCAGGCCCCAACTTGTCTTCTGGGGCCTGAGGGCTCACAGATAGTGTCCTACTGGCCCTTTTCCTCTATTGGTACCCTTGGGGCTGTCCCCAGAAACCCCAAGTTCAGAGCCACTGTGTATACCGCTGCTTGAAGCTACCAGAGCAGAAGTCACTGCTGCCTGGCCCTGGTGTCCATACTGGGCCATGCCTTTAAATCTTGACAGAGATGGAGAAATGGCATATTTCAGATAGTAACCCGAGGGCCTAGAGAGCCTTGCAGACTCGTTCAGGTCAGATGGGTCTTTTTAGTCCAAGTGTGAGTGGCTGGTCACCTGGATGGACTCAGAGCCTCCACCAGCTTGGAACATTGTTGGTTGGCCAGCCAGCCCTTACACCATTTCTCTCTTCTTTCTAGAACCTTGGATGCTACCTGTCCCACAGCCCAGCCCCCAGAAACTGCAAGTTCTGAAGGCATCCCAATTCCATGTGCAGTACTCCCAGAAATGGCCAAAGCCCAAACTGGCCTTTGCTGGGCCATGTCCTGGGACACGCCGACTATGGCTGAGCAGAGGAGGCCCTACCTGGCACATGGGGGCTGGATGTGAGCCAAGAAGGTCAGAACTGGACAGACCTAGAAACTAGTACCCAGAAAAGGGTCACACCCCACCAAAGGACACACATCTGATCTGGATGGGCCAGATGAGGGGTTTGCTCTGGTCTGTGTCTCAGGATGTTCCAGAAGGACTAGAACATGCCCCCTCCCTTTGCTGAAGCACCAGCATCCCCATGTCCTGTGAGGCCTGCCCAGGTCACTCTGGAGACTGTTGCACTGCTTCTGCCACTTCCTAACCCAGGGACACTGGACATCCAGAACCGACCACCAGTCTCTGGCTTCCACTTCAGCACCTGGGCTTGGTGGTCACCAAGAGGCAGCCATGCTCGGGTGGGCCTCAGGCCCTGCCCACACCCTCCACCAGCAGTGATCAGGCAGAACCTGAGGCCCCTCCTAGGGGTCCAGGTCTCCACTTTTCTAATCAGGAATGACAATAAAGCTCATATGCCTCCCTGCATCACTGTCCCCTCCCTGCAGGACCATCAGCAGGTGCTTCTAGCTAGGGCTGCCTTCCTTGGAACTGTTGAGCTAAGCAGGCTCTCACATTCCAACATCTCTAAGGGTGAGATTTGGAGGCAAAGAGGCTGGGATCTGAGAGACTCCTGAAGGAGTGGCTTGCGCCATCAGGCTACCTAAAGCATTTGTTAACTTTGGTGGCTTCAGAATTCTGGTGCTAGACTCTGACTCTTCTCCCCCCAGGGAGCTGGGGAAAAGGCGTGTGCATCATGAGCCTGGGAACAGACCCATGTCCTCAGTCACATGTGCAATGGCCCGCTGTCCACTCCTTGCAGAGTTCTAATGCTCACTGTGGGTCTTCATTATCTAGGCCCTGGATGCATCTCTGCTTCAAGTCTGTTTATCATTTGGCCTGCATTGATGTTCAGTACTTTTGGCCTACATTGGTGATCACCAGAGCATTCTTGCGTGTAGGAGAAAACCCAGGAGCATGTCCTGGACACAGAGCCACCTAGAGGGGCTCTATGACCATCAGAAACCAACTCCCAGGCCACCTTGTCTCTGGGCCCCAGACCATGCCACCCACCTTGATCTCCCTTGATCTGCCCTAGCCTCTTCATGCATTCTGCACTCTGCTGTGTGGTGCCTACGCCTGGTCCCTTCCAAATGTTTCTGGGCATCTGCTACTGGTCTCTGCCTTCTCCTCCAAGCAGCCTTCCCAAGACACAGGATGAGAGATGAGGGCTTCCCTCAAGATCCCTACTTCCCTGCCCATCTCTCTCTTACCCATCTAAGCACTGAGCCTGGAGTGACTCTTTTTTTTTTTTTTTTTTTGCCAGTCCTGGCACTTGGACTCAGGTCCTGAGCACTGTCCCTGACTTCTTTTTGATCGAGGCTAGCACTCTGCCACTTGAGCCACAGCACCTCTTCTGGCCTTTTCTGTATGTGGTGCTGAGGAATTGAACCCAGGGCTTCATGTATATGAGGCAAGCACTCTTGCCAGTAGGCCACATTCCCAGCCCCTGGAGTGACTCTTAAAACCCAAGGCCTTAAGATGGTCGTAAGTGTGGCAGACCTGTCAAGTTCCTAAAGTGGTGGATGAGAAGATGTTATTATAGATGAAAGTGAATGCTTTAAAATATTCCAAGGGAAAAATTTGGACATGGCGGTGTGTCCCTGTTGTTCTAGCAAAAGGCAAGAGGATTACTTGATCCTGAGAGTTAGAGGCCAGCCTGGACAACATAGAATGCATCTCAAAAAGGAAAACAAAACAAAAACCTTCACGAAAAACAAAGATGGGGAAATGGATGAAAAGAGATGGTGGTAAACATAGAAAATAGAGTCGCACTTGATGTTCCTCCTTTTGTGACAGCATGTGCCATAAAGTGATCTGTGAAAAGTAGCCTGTGCAGTGTGTTCCAAGATAAGCCAAATTGAAAGGGGAAAAAAAATGTGGGCCAGGTTGGGTGCAGGTGGCTCACCCCTGTAAGCTTAACTTTTTAGAAGGCTGAGATCTGGTTTAGAAGCCAAGAAAGTCTGTGAGACTCTTATCTCCAGTTAGCCACTAAAAAGCCAGAAGTAGAGCTATGGCTCAAGTGTTAGAGCACCAATCTTGAGCAAAAAACGCTAAGGGACTGTTGCTCAGGCTCTGAGTTTAAGCTCCAGAATTAGCACCTCCCCCTCCACCCAACAGTGGCCCTGAAGCATGCTTCCAAAGGAGACAGGCAGACAGTGGCCAGGCTACCCCCAGGGTCCCTGGTTTGGACTGGCCATGATCACCTGTGTATCAGTAGCCGGATGTTGGCCAACATATGGCTTAGTTCCTCCTTTAACAGGAGAGGAAACTCACCCTATTGGGCTGAAGTGGGCACCAAGGTACTCTCTGTACCAAGGCCCACCTAGCTGTCAACAAACCTGGAGCCTGGTGAGTAGGGCAAGATGAGCCTGCTGAGGTGAGGGGATCCCCCAGAGAGACAGGAGGGGTAGTCAGCAGATGGTAGGTAGGGAAGAATTTTCTAGGCAAAATCAGCCTGGGTATGAGATCTGATGTTGGTGGAATCAGTCAGTGAAGTGGGGATGGTGTAGTAGGAGGGGATGGTTCTGGCTGAGTGGCCATGAAGGTCTGAGTGAGACTGTTTGGTTTTTTTTTAACCTTTTTACTGTAACAGGTTGATTATGTAGTCAGATAGGTTGGTGGATGGTTAGATGGGTGGGTAGAAAGGTGGTAGCTATGACAGAGCCATGGTATAGTTAGGTGTCCTCCCAAAGTCCATGTCTTAAAGGCTTTATATCTAGGGTGGCACTACTGGGACATGGTGGAACCTGTAAGTGCAGCCTATGGAGAGTTCTTTAGGTCATTGGGAATATTCTTTTGAACAGGATTGTACAACCCCAACCCATTCTTTGTTCTCTCTTTTTGTTCCCTGGCTTCTCAGATGAGCATCCATTCTATGATGTGCTGCCTTATCAGAGGCCCAAAGAAACAGAACTAGTAAAGTAAACCATGGACTACTGAGAGCTAAAATAAACCCTTTCTCTTTGTAAGTTAATTGTCTCAGGTATTTTGTTACAGTGTCATAAAGTTTACTAGCAGATTAGATATGAATGATAGATGATGGATTGATAGATGATAGGTAATAAATAATAAATCATCAGTCGGGCTGGGAATATGGCCTAGTGGCAAGAGTGCTTGCTTCGTATACATGAAGCCCTGGGTTCGATTCCCCAGCACCACATATATAGAAAATGGCCAGAAGTGGCGCTGTAGCTCAAGTGGCAGAGTGCTAGCCTTGAGCAAAAGAAAGCCAGGGACAGTGCTCAGGCCCCGAGTCCAAGGGCCAGGACTGGCAAAAATAAATAAATAAATAAATAAATCATCAGTCTATTAATAATGATGTATATAGATAGACAGACAGATGTCAGGATCAATGAGTCATCCCAAAGCCTTCCCTGGGGAGTGTCTGGTGGGAAAGTGGCTCTGGGCCATCCTGGAGCCACCTTAGGTCCTCATTTCTTCTCAATGACTTAGATGCCCTGGGCTTGCTTGCAAACACTGCATTTTTCCTGCCCTGCTTCATACTTCAGATTGTCTTCTAAGCCTCTTGGATCTGCAGGCTGTTCTTTAAGGACTTGGACCTGCCTGGGAAGAGGGCCTGATCTGGTGCATTGAGAAGGTAGACCTTCAAGGTTGGATCAAGGGCCAACTCCCACCATGCTAGCCTCCCAGGTATTTCCAAAGGCCTCTTCTCTCCCCAACTTTTTTTATTTTATTCTATTTTATTGTCAGTCATGGGGCTTGAACTCGGGGCCTGGGCACTGTTCCTGAGCTCTTTAGCTCAAGGCTAGTGCTCTACCACTTGATCCACAGCACCACTTCCCATTTTCTAGTGGTTAATTGGAAATAGGAGTCTGGGAGACTTTCCTACCCAGGCTGGCTTTGATCCTCAGATCTCAGCCTCCTGAATAGCTAGGATTACAGGCGTGAGCCCCCAGCACCCAGCTCTCCCTAACTTTTATAGGGTAAAATTCCTATTTTCTCATTGAATTGTTCTTGAAATTTAGGGGACCCAATGCTTTCATGTTTCATTTTTCCTCCTTATTCTCAAAGGCATATTTGGGAGGAGTGTGCAAACTAGTTGATGTTGGTTATGGCCTAAGGAAGCAACTCCAGCAGCTGCTTCCTGTGCCCCCGGCCTGGCATATTGTCCTTCCTCTAGCTAGTGGGTGCTGGAAAGCTGCTTTTAAGCCAAGGCAGCCCTGCACCCCACACCCAAGGCCCTAGCCCTGGTTGTTCCCCTTGGAGTCTTGACTCCACTGCAGGATGGGGCTAGGGTCCTGCCTTAGGGTTAGATTAAGATTGGGTCTCAGACATATGACAAGAGTCCTTTCCCAGCCAGCCCTCACTGAAGAAGGGGTTTTATATGTACTTTCTCCTGCTCTACTAAGAACCTAGTGACAGAACTGTGTTCCCTCAAATGTCTACCTCCTGAGCACTCTTAGGTGCTGGGTCAGTGGGGAGCAGGACATGAAGTCCTAGACCTTCCTCCAGCCCACAGGAAGGTGGATATCTAGGACCCACCCAAGTGAACGATGGCCTGTGACTAGGCCTGCAACTAGGGTTCATGAGCAGGGTCCCTGTAATCCATCTGCAATGGGGAGAGAGCTCAGCCTGCAGGTGCTGACACAGAAGGAAGTAGAAGTAATGATACCATACAAAAGCAGTGTCAGCATACCCCCAAGTCCAACCCTGCACATTTATGCATTCATCAACCCCAGAGTTGTGCAAGAGGCATTTCCAGGCTTCACCCTCATATGCCCTGTGTGCCCACTGGCCTGAGCCCTGCTCAGTCCCTGCTCCATCCTATTCCACCCAAGCCTGTATCCCCTCCTTTCCAAACCTCTGGTGTTGGAAGTTCTCCCATCTTAGCATCCCTTGCAGCTTCTGCACAGTTCTGAAAATGAGGTCCCTGACATGTTCACTATTCTTACTCAGCACCTGGAGTAGGTGACATCTTATCCCATGCGGAGGAAATAACTTATTCCTTACATGATCTTCTAGAGTTGTGGATTTGTGGCATTCAGTGTCAGAATGGAGACTCAGGACCAAGCATCAGAGGTGGCATCAGGGAACCAGGGCCTTGTGGTGCCTTTTACCCTTCTGTACACTTACCTCATCCCGACATGCCATGGGCATGAGTTGACCAGGAGTTTGCAAACTACCCACTGTCACTGCAGAGGTCTAGACAGGTAGTCCCAGCCTAGAAGGACCTGCCAGGCAGTACCTGGGTAGAAGGTACCAATGAGAGAGGGAACAAAGAGTGGTTAGGGATTACCAAGATCTCAGTCTCAGGCTTTGAGTCCAGCCAGATTGTGGGTGGGACCCAGAGACATCTGCCAGCCTGTGCTCAGAGGCCGGGCTAAGGCCCACAACCTGGTGGGTCACAGGTAGAACAGGAAAGTCAGCCATCCTGGAAGTCCAGATGAGTTCAAGGCCAGGAGTCCAGTACATCCTATGTGTCCCCACTTGTGGGGGCACCCTGTCCAAAGGGCCTAGGAATCAGCGACTCACAGGTCATTTTGATAGTTCTGAGAAGATGTGTCTTCTTTGTTCTCAGGTGGGGATCAGCCCCATAATCTTCCCAGGCCCCAGGTCTGTGACCTCACATATCTCTGGACATTTCCAAGCTTCAGCAGAAAGAAACTAGAATTTCAATGGCCTTCAAGATCCCTCCTTTGCCTTCTATGGGAAAATTCAACCTGTGTATACCCACAATGCAAGTGTTACGGTCTCTGTCTCCTTCACTAAGTGTGTGTTACTTCTACCCAAATGTTAATGCCACCTTCCTGTAAAGTGGAAAGTTCATGAGCTTTGTCTGTGGGCACAGTACTTTACCAGAGCCTTGGCCTGCTGAGCCATACTCAGGATAAGTGCCCAGAGTAGGGGTCCCATGCTACAGGTAGGAAGACTGAGGCTCAGGGACCAGGAAGCTGGGGGGTGGGGAGATCTCTCCCCGTCCCCCAGAACTGGAGGAGTGAGATGGGAACTGAGGGCTATTCCCAAAGCCACTGGTTTTCTCTGAGCATAGGTGTCATGTCAGGTAGGAAGGTCCTGAGGGCACGGTTCTCCTTTGTCCTCACCCCTGCTCTCTAAAGTACCAGTTACAATGACAGGAGATGGTGGCTGTGTGGTGAGTGGGAGCACCCACATTGTCATTGCATGTCTCATTCTCCACGAACCTAAGACCTGAGTGGAGCCCCATCTGGGGAGCCTGGCCCTAGGCAACCTCACCCCATATGCAGTACCCCCTGTGTGGTGCTCCTCAAGTCAGGGCCCCTTCCACAGACTAGTGCACATGCTCCCGGAAACCCCCAGAGGAAATGCAAACTCATGATGATTCTTTGGGTTGACAAATGCTGTTGTTTCCCCAAAACAGGCTGATGGGGGACAGCAGGAAGGGGAGGCATCATCAAGAGACAAACCTAACAGGCACCAAGGCCCAGAGGGTGGATGGAATGTGTAGCTGGTGCCTTGCACGTCTGTGTGCATGTGTATGGACATGTACACATATGGTATATGTATATGAGCATGCACATGTGCAAACTGTCACACATGTGCATTCCTGTGAGTGCCTTGGTATGTGTGCTAGGAAGCAGGGGTGGTGTGAGAAGAGGCACAGAACTCCCTCCTGCTGGCCCCTTCGCTGCTGCACTGCTGCGTGGTCTTCGCTCTGACCTCAGCTTCCTTATCTCTAAGGTAAGGATAGTGACGCAGTCCCTGAGGACTAGGTGACAGTGTAGAAGAGGGTGTTTGCTGGCTCCAGCCTTGAGAAGTCCATAGAAGGTGCTGCCTGAGGCCAAAGGTTCCTGGAGGGCTCTGACAATGGGAGCCAAAGGTATCCATTCTCACAGGATATTTCTAGAACAAAGCCTGAGGCTGAGGCTGGTAGTGTGGACTTGCCAGGCAGTCAAGCTCAAGGGAGCTGGGTTCTGCCCCACACAGACAGGGTCCCAGCTCTGGGATACATGGAAGACTGGTTGTGGCCGAGGGGAAGGGGCGAGGAGCTAGTGCCCAGGACCTCAGATACATCTCTACAGAGTCCAGAATGTTCAGCAGACTGCTTTGTTCTACGTCCAGATCCCTTCCCACTTGAGTCATGATACTGTGACATGCTTGTATCCCACATGACAGTGCCAGTCCATCTGTAGTGGCTCTGATACCTCATCTACCCTGCATAGTGGCTGGGAAGTGGGCTCAACTGCCCAGCTCTATTGATACCTCTGTTCTCTGGATACAGAGGTGTGGAGAAGCTGGGGCTCTAGTGATTGGCCAAAGACTACGAGGTCAAGGGAATGAGTCCAGCAAGGACATGGGGGTTCATTGGATAATCACAAGAAGGCAAACAGGACAAAGTAGATTGAGCTCCATCCTGGCCGAATGTCCCTTTATCCGCTAGCTGAGTGACTCAGGCTAGTGGTTCCCTCTCTAGGCTAGGCTTCCTAACCATAGTGGCAAGGCCTGGGTACTTGGAGTCTGGCAGGCAGGGAGGCTATCAGCAGTTCAGGACTCAGAGGTGCCAGCTGGCCAATGCGATCAGGTGACTGAGCCACCAGGGGGCACCAGGTGGCCAGGGAGGTTGAGATGCAACAAGGGAAGGAAAGACAATACGGGGACATGTGAGGTAGGAGGGAATGGAGGATAGTATAAGAGGTCTTAGAAGTTGGGACCAAGTAGGAGATGTCTGAGGGAAAGGGCACAGTAGGGAGACACAAAGATATGGGGAGGGGAAGCCCTGGACCAAAGGCTAGTCTTGAAGCCAGGAGAGCCGGGCACTGGTTGCTCATGTAAATCCAAGCTACTCAGGAGGCTGAGATCTGAACATCACAGTTCAGAGTCAGCTAGGGCAAATAAGACCAAGAGACTCTTGTCTTCTATAAAAGTCAAGTGAGAAGACGAGGTGCTGAATTCAAGCCCTAGTATGGAGCAGTCAGTCGGAATCTTGTGGAGACCCTCCTGAGACAAGAAAGTGAGAGGCTGAGATGACAAACATTTAATACATTAGGCACCTTGCAGGGTGAAGGTGATAAGCTTCTTATAGAAATTATAAATAGTGAAAAATAAGCATTTAGAAAAAGAGGTGCTGGCTTTGTGGCGGGCAGCCAGGAGATTCTTTGGTTGAGCAGCACATGAGACTCAGGGTCTGAGTCTATCAGAATCCCCCGAGGTCATCTGCTAAGAAGGCCAGCAGGTAGCGGCTGACATGTCTGTCGATGATGACTGGTGAGAAGCCGAGGATACGCCGGGTTCCTGGCAATACTTTGGGGTCTGGAAGACAAAGAGAAGGCTCAGGTCCAACAGCCAGCCATGATGGTGATCTGTCCTGGCCTTGCTGACTTCTGTGGGGGCCAGAGCAGGCTGGGCAATGATGTCACTCTCTCATTCCCACATGGTCATGACATGTGAATTAAAAGACCTGAGTTGGGACAGATCTGGAGTCCCCAGCTCTTGCCTGAGTGGCCCACAGGCCTTGGGTGTATGGGACTGTGTGGGCATGCACCCGGCCCCACCCCTGAGGCCCTTCCCTGGTGGTGACAAACTCAGGCATCATAGGATGGGGGAGGGAGAGTGGGCCTGGACTTGACTTGGCACTGTGTTGTCTTGGTGGCCTCCAGCTTATCAGTCATGGATCTCTAGAGGTGGCAAGACCCAGGCTTTAGGGAAGTGACTCAAGGTCACAGGTATAGCAGAACTCTCTAATCCTAGGCCCCATCTTCCCCCTCCTCCCTGAGTGTTGTCCTCTGATTACCACGTAGGATTGGGGGCTCCCATACTATCTCAGGAGTCCTGAAGGATGATGGGGTCTGACCCCTTCCCACTGTATAGGTGAGGAAACTGAGGCAGCAGAGAGGCCAAGGGGCCCCTATGTGCACAGGATCCAGGGTCCTCTCCTGTAGTCCTGGCCAGTGGCTGGCCTGGAGCCTGTTTCACCTAGGATCTTGTGAGGCCGCCTGAACCCACCTGGAGGACAGCAGTAAAGGAGGAGGGCTAGGCCGGCAGCCAGGCCCAGGCCTGCCAGGAAGCTCATGGGTCCTGGGGAAAAAGGAATGTTAGTTATTTTACAGGCTAGTGAGAACCTCAGGGGCTGTCCACCAACATGAAGGTAAGAATGGAGCCCAGCCTTGGGATGGAGAAGCCCCTGGGGCAGAGACAGAGCCTAGAGGTTCGGGGAGAGGGAAGGGAGATAGAGAGAAAGAGAGAGGGAGGCAGCGGAGCGCGTTACCCCTGTCACTCAGCTCGTAGCTCTCGCTGCCCCAGTCGAGCTCTGTGTACTCTGAATTCTCTGGAAACAAAATCACAGTGCAATTAGTCAAGGGATGGACCTGAGAGCACCCTTGGATACCCAAGGCTGTGTCTACCTCCTGAGGCTGCTGGGCACTTGCATGGTCCCTTGTGTCCCTAAGATGCCAGGGCATAGTGTAGTTAGACCCTCAGGGAAGCCCACATCAAGGGCCATGTGTGTGGAGCACATGTCTTTTGGTCACATGATACCTAATACAGCATGACTATTCACTATCAACTCTGACTGCAGTTTTCATGAGCTGCCAGGCACAGGAAGCCTTAGCCCCAGATCTCCCAGCAGGACCTCTGCAGGCAGCCCACCTGCCAGACAGACCAGGGGCTACCTATGAGCCCTGGAAGGTGCTTTATCTCCTGCAGGGGTGTGGCTCCATCTAGCTGTCTTCTGGAATACCTCTGGAATAGACAGCTGTGGTGAGAGGACCCATCCACCCTGTCCTATACTATCCTACGTGACTGTACTATGTCCTGAGAGGCCTGGAGATGCATCATTGGGATCAGACTCTTGAGGGGCTTGGGCTGGGTCATCTCATCCCTTTGGCTGAGGACAGCATTCCCCACTCCTACAGCCACAAAAGGGAGCCGCCATCCCAGCGTTGCTATGCCCTGTCTGGTCCCACAAGCTTAGAGGTAGATCTTGGGACTTAGAACATCCCAGAGTTGGGGGAACACAAGCCTTTGACCAGCCCTCTGCACCCAAGGATACCTTACAGAAACACCACAATGCCTGCTGTGGACAGGGCTAAGTCCAGGCTAGAATGGCCCAAGAGCACCTTACACTGTGTGGACAAGGCTGACTTCATGGATATGAAGGCACCCTCATTCATGAAGGTATAAAAGGAAGAAGACCAGATATATGGGATGCAGGCTACAGTGTGTAAACCAGCACAAGGGCCAGGCACTGGTGGCTCACGCCTATAATCCTAGGTACTCAGGAGGCTGAGAGCTGAGGATCTTGGTTTGAAGTTAGCTGGGGCAGAAAAGTATCTGTGAGGCTCTTAGCTCCAATTAGCCACTCAAAAACCAAAAGTGGAGCTGTGGCTCAAAGTGACAGAGCATTAGCCTTGAGCAAAAGAGCTCAAGGACAGTGCCCAGGTCCTGGGTTCAAGCCCACAACCAACAAAAAAGAAAAAACCAGCACAAGAAGAAAGGTAGGGTGAGGGATGAAGGGTCAGAGGGATGAAGGGAGGAAGAGAAGGGAAGAGGGACAGAACAGTGGGGGAAGGAGACAGGGAGAGAGACAGAGACAGGCAGGCAGACAGCAGTTCCTATGAGATTCTTCCTGGGAGGCCACAGGGCAGTCTCTGGGAGGGCTGGGGAAGGCAGAGATGCCCAGGTCTGTGCTGCTGCAGCTTCAGATGAGTACCCAGGATGTTTAAGACATAGCCAGCCGGCAGAATGGTCTTCTTGGACCAGCACAGAGCGGTGATGGTGGGGAGGTGGGACTTACGCAGGGTGTAGCGGCTGGGCAGGCAGCTGTGCAGAGGCTGGGCGTGGATGTACAGGGCTCGGTAGAACTCCTGGCAATGCTGCTCACCTCTCTGCTGCAGGTGGCTCAGGAGGTCACAGAGCCGCACACGCAAGGAGGCCTTGGGGTTCCGGAACTGAGGGCAGAAGGAAGAGCATGCTGGAGGGGGCAGCCATGGCCAGGGTGGAACACCAGGCTCAGGCTCCCAGCCTCAGTGTCCTTTCCAGGTATGGGGACCCCCAGTATCCCTCACCATACCTGCATGGACCCCAACACTGCTGCAGTTATGGGCATTACTGCCAATCCTCATTTCCCATAGGGTAGAAGAGATGCTACTAGGCTAAGCGGCACCACAAAGCAAGCATGGGGCAGGGGATGTCACCCTAAGTGGTAAGGCCAACGTGGCTTCCTGTGTGGCTTCAGTAAGTCACTACAAACCTCTGAGACTTGTTTTCTTTATTGGTAAAAAGTGAATAACAAACCCACATGGTAGGGCCACTAAAGAGATGACATAAATGTTAACTGCTATTATTTTATAGTTATAGGAACCTGAACCCAATCTTTGAAATATTAGCTGAGAAAACATTTTTTCCTGATGCATTGCTGAGCCAGCATGTAGTTGTAAGGGTCAGTGGACAGGGCACTCTTCATTGACCCCAGGGACCAGGAAGCTATGGCCTCACGCTGCCCCCTGGTGGCTGTAACCCATTACTATAAGGGAGTCAAGTTAAACCATAAATCACCAAGGTGTGGGGTGCCTGTGAGAAACTTTTGTTGTTGTGGTGGTGGTGGTTTTGGCATTGGGCTTGAACGCTGAACCTGGGCGCTGTCCCTGAGCTTTTCAGCTCAGGGCGAGTGCTCTATCACTTAAGCCACAGCGCCACTCTGGTTTTCTGGTGGTTAATTGGAGGGAGATAAGAGTCTCATGGACTTTCCTGCCCAAGCCGGCTTTGAGCAACGATCCTTAGATCTCAGCCTCCTGAGTAGCTAGGATTACAGGCTTGAGCCACTGGCACCTGGCTTTTTATTTTTGGAAACTTTTAAAAACTGAGCATGTATTAGACTTCTAGTTATAGTGGTGAGATGATTTGAGCTGTTAGGTTTTTAAATCATTATATGGCTCTCATAATGTAGCCAGCATCCGAGTTGTTAGCAGTCTGGTTCTGTCCTGACCAACCTTTCCTGTTCTAGGGCTCCCAAACCTCAAACTACACTGCAAGTGGCACTGTGACTCCTCAATAAGTAGGGAAACTTCAGTTCCAAGACAGGAAGAGACTAGGAGGCACTCAACAGAACAGCAGGGGGTAGGCCTGGACCTCAAAAGACTATTAGGAATCTGGTACCAGCAGCCAGACACTGCATTGTCAGTGACCACTGCTAAGGAGGAGGTACCACAGGGAAGGGGCTGGAGCTTGGGGTTTGGCAGGCTCAACTCTCACCTGTACCCCTGAAACCCAGAACCTCTCAGGTCCCCCAGGTCTGGGGAAGTAGTCAGGATTAGACTTCCTGGGATAGAACCCAGGAATTGCATCTAACATGCCATCCCCAGCAGAGTGCACATGGTACATCACATCTCTGAGAGGCCAAGCCTGAGAAGGGTGACTCTGGCACATGACTTTCTCTTAGGTCTCAGCAGCCTCCTCTGTCCAAGGAGTAGTAACTATAGCTCTTATGGGCCAGGAAGGAACATGGTTGACACCATTTATGAGATGCGCAAGTCTGCACCACAGCTTGCAAGCACAGGACTCTCGTGCCCACTGCACAGAGAAGCTGAGGCTCCCAACATGACCAGCCTCCCTGACCTCTGCTGAGTGGCATTGGGCAAATCCAGCTCCTGCCCTGGGATAGGGTCCAGTTGCTCCAGGCCAGAGCTTCCGCTGCAGCCTCTATATCTGAGGTGCTGGGCTTTCCAGCTCACACACTCAAGGAAGAAATGAAGAGAGAACAGGCAGTAAGTCTTTGCCTACTTTGGACTTCTGTGTGGCATCATGGTGACCCACCCTCTGTTTCCTGCTTCTTGTCTTATGCTGCTATGTGCTATTGTTTGTTGTCACATGCTGTGGGATGTGGTCATGGCAGGCAAGAGGACATGAAGAGAGACAGTATTCTGGGGTCACTCAGGCAGTCTTGAGCTCTGGTAGCTTTGGCACCCAGGCCCAGGTATGCCACCTGAGACTATCCTGGTGGGCCATCCCTTGAGAAGATGACTCAGAGCCAACTCCAACAGCTTCTCTTAGCCCCCAAAAGAAAGGGAAACAAGAGAGGCAGCTTGGGTTCCCCCACCTTCACCTCTTCAGCACCTTTTCAGCCTCCTTGTTGGTGAGGATCTGTGGGTAGTAGCGGTTCAGCTGGAGGATGATCCTGTCCACCTGCTGCTCACTCAGGCGCCCCTGGCCTGTGAGGAAAGGTGTGTCCTGCACCAGGCGGTCACAGTAGGTCTGATCTGAAACACGTGGGGAACACAGGACATAAGCCAGTGCAGCCCTAAGGGGGACCAAAAATGGCTCCCTTGGTGTTGACCTCAGGAGGCTCCACACATTGCTGGAAGGGCGATGAGCTCCCTCAAGTATATATATACCTGCCAAATCACAGATGTCTCAGCTCACATGGTGGCCATCACACATGGGGAAATAACGACCTACCAACTCACCTTGCCAAAAGATGGAAGTGGGCCGGCTTGGCAGAAACCCAGAAAAGGACACATTCTCTGGCTCCTCTTCTATGCTCATAGAAAATAAACTTAGAAGGGTGAACATGCCATCCCACAGGCACCCACAATGCCATCTGAAAATAGGTAGGGCCAAGGGAAAGCATAGCTGCTCAAAGAAGGCCTAGACCTGAGCAATACTGCAATGTAGATGAATCAGCCATGTAGATGCAAGAACAGGGAGGGGGCTCAGGGTGGCCTGTGCTGGGAGCACCATGAGACAAGGCACGTCAGGAAGACCTTAAAGCTTCTACCACCAGCAAACCAACAAGTTCTCCCAGGAACAGCCTTGTCCTTTGGTTTTCTATCAGAAATCACCATTAAAGGAGGCTAGGAATGTGGCTTAGTGGTAGAGTGCTTCCCTAGCATGCATGAAGCCTTGGGTTCAATTCCTCAGTACTACATAAACAGAAAAGGCCAGAAGTAGTGCTGTGGCTCAAGTGGTAGAGTGCTAGCCTTGAGCAAAAAGAAGCTCAGGGACAGTGCCCAGACCCCGAATTCAAGCCCCAGGACTGTCAAAAAAGAAACAAAAAACATTAAAGCATTAACACTGTAGATCACATGCTAAGCAAGCACAAGGCTTTAAAGGTTTGACTCCAGAAAATACACACACACACACACACACACACACACACACACACACACACACACTCCACAGAAGACAGATCTTTAGTGCTGAGGGGTGGAGAGGATGTAGACAGGCACGGGTCACAGGATCTTTCTGGAAACCTTATTGACATGTGGCCACTTGTCCACTACCTCAAGGACACAAGGACAAACATACCCTCCTTCAAAACTAAACCATAAATAAATAAGACACCTGACAAGGCTTCTAACTACTTACAAGGTTTAATTCAGTAATCAAAACTGCCCCCAAAAGGAAAAGCTAAGACCAGATGGTTTCTCTGGTGAATTCTACCAAGCATTTAAAAATAAGCCAAGTCCAACCTAATTCTCCCAACACTAAAGAGAAAAGAGCACTTTATAACTATTACATGACATCAGAATTACCATGATACTCAAATCAGACAAACACACAATAAGATAAATTACATGGTATACCCTTTATAAATATTGATGTTAAAACCCTCAACAAAATACAAAGAATACAATTCAGCAGCATATTAAAAGAACTATATCCAGATTTATTCTTGATATGAGGATGGTTCAAAATATAAAACTTGATGTAATAGACTATGCTAACAGAATGAAAAAAAGTAAATAATTTCAATTGATGCAGAAAAAGAACTTACAAATTTCACCACTCTTTCTTGATGCCAATGCTCAATTAATTAGAAATAGAAGATGCTAGGGTTTGAATGTGCATGTGTTGGAAATTTCATGACCAATGCAAGTGTTGGGAGGTAGAGCCTAGTAGGAGATGCTTATATCATGAAGATCTACCCTTGTAAATGGATTCATTCTGGTTCTAAGAAGTTCATCATCACATTCTTTCTTGCCCTTTCAACTTCAACCATGGTATGACATAGCAAGAAGGCCTTTTACTTCCAGAACTACTTAGCCATCAAAACTATAAGCCAGTAAATGTCTGCTCACTGTAAATTATCCAGTGTCAAGAATTCTTTCACTGTTGCACAAAGCAAACTAAGGCAGAGGAAAACTTCCTCAACATGATTCAAGCCATATATTTATATAATGTATATATGTTTATATAGTATATATCCCAGCAATCACACTCAACGATGAAAGCTTTTCCTCTAGGTTCAGAAACAAGACAAGGATGTCTTCTCCTGCCACTTCCATTCAGTATAGTTTTAGAAGTTCTTGTCAGAGCAATTAGACAAGAAAAGAAAAGGCATCCAAATTATAAAGGAAGAAGTAAGTTTATCTTTGTTTACAGGTGACATGGTTTTATATATTTAAAAAATCTTAGTTGGGTGCTGGTGGCTCATGCCTGTAATCCTAGCTACTCAGGAGGCTGGGATCTGAGGATGGTGATTCAAAGCCAGCCAGGCAGGAAAGTCAGTGAAACTCTCCAATTAACCACCAGAAACCTAGAAGTGGCCCTGTGGCTCAAAGTGGTAGAGTACTAGCATTGGGTGAAAAAGCTCAGGGACAATGCTGCTCAGACCCTGAGTTCAAGCCCCCTGACCAACAAAAAAATCTTAGTCTTCTTTAAAAACTGCTAAAGCTAATCAATGTATGCAGCAAGACTGTAAGACCTGAAGTCAGCACACAAAACTGTTTCATTTTTATATACTAATAATGAACAATTAAAAAATTTAAGAAAATCTATTTATAATGGCATTAAAGTAAACAAAATAAAAACAAATTTAATCAAGGAGACAAAAATATGTACACTGTTGGGAAAAAATTAACCATCTAACAAAAAGGAAAGATACCTCACATTCATGGACAAGAGGATAATTCTGTGACAATGAGAACACTACTCAAAGCTATCTACACACAATGCCATCTCTATCAAAACCCCAATGGTGTTTTGTTATAGCTTTGCAAAAACAAAAATCTATTCTGAAATTTATGTAGAATTTCAAAGCATCTGAACAGCCAAAACAATCTTTAAAAAGAATAATAATTCTGGAAGACTCAGTTTCTAACTTTAAAACAATAATCCAAACAATGTTGTACTGGCATAAAGACAGACATAGATTAAGGTGAAAGAGCCCAGAATGAAACCTATATTTGAGAATCTTTATGGCTTATATTTCCATTCCATTAGTACAAGTGATTAAAAAAAAAAACTGCAGAGGTTGGGAATATGGCCTAGTGGTAGAGTGCTTGCCTCGTATACATGAAGCCCTGGGTTCGATTCTCAGCACCACATATATGGAAAAAGCTAGAAGTGGCACTGTGGCTCAAGTGGTAGAGCGCTAGCCTTGAGCAAAAAGAAGCCAGGAACAGTGCTCAAGCTCTGAGTTCAGGCTCCACAACTGGCAAAAAAACAAAAGCAAAAAAACTGTAAGCAATATGCAAATAAATTCACTTCACTAACCAAATTCCTACTTTTTAGTGCTACTTGCCCATTTTTTTTTTCAGGAAACTGACTGCAAAGCTGAAACTGATTAGAAAATAATATTATATATAATTATATATGTTAAATATATAACATAATACTAATTAGTAATAGTAGTAGGGCCTGAATTCAGGGCCTTGTGCTCTTGCTTAGCTTTTTTTTGTTCAAGGCTGGTATTCTACCATTGAAGCCACAGCTCCACTTACAGATTTTTGCTGGTTAATTGGACATAAGGTTTCATAGACCTTTCTGTTCAGGCTAGTGCCGACCCAGCCGGCAGTGAAAAGGGAATCCTGAATGAATGGGGTGAGGATTAAAGAAAAGGAAAAAGACAAGACAAGAGAAAAAAGACAAGAGGCAAAGATGGGGTACGGGAGGTCTGCATCTTGAGATTGTCACTCAAGACTGCAGCCAACTTTATTCTTAACTTCCAGTTTATATGCAGTTTTGGAACCAGGGAATAGCATAGGGTTGTTAAATTTCAAGAACACAAAGAGGCTTTGAAGTTTGCAACATTTGATTACAGTAAACACAGGATAAGGTTGATTAACATAGGAACCTACTCAAGCGGACATAGCAAGGTGCGGACATAGTAAAGCAATTCCCGATAGTGGCTGTGAACAAATGTCCTTGCATCCAGCATATCCTGGTGGTGACAGCACAGCCAGAGGTGAGAATGAGCTTAGCTGCTAGCTAGGCTCCTGACAGGCTAGTTTCAAACCATGTCAGATCTCAGCCTCCTGAGTAGCTAGAATAGCAGACATGAGCTACCAGTGAGCAGCTTAAAATATTTGTAAGCTTAAGTTTAAAATATTTTTCCCATTTTAGGAGAAGCCAAATAACCAACCATCAAAACCAAAACTAAATAGAATTACCTCAATCAACCTCAGTTATTGTTATTAAGTCCACTTAGTTTGCATGTGTCCAATGTATAAAGCGAATAATTCTTTGTCCTCTAATTCATCTATTTTTAAAATACTACTTAAAACTTTGGCTATTTTCTGGTTTTCAAAACACAATGGAAGGTTTTTTGTGCAGATGGAAACACTTGAAAGCTTCAACAGGGAACCACTACTGTGTTTAATTCTCTTTCCTAACTGGAGACTGATGTGGCTGTTGTTCATTAAAGCTTTGAGGAAAGGCTTGTATTCCGTTAGTTAGTAGATGGATGACAAACTGGGATGCAAAAGACCTTTTGGAGTGATAGAAAGGTTCTAGTTTGATTCTGCCTGGGCTGATAGCCACAAAGGCTAAAAAGTATTTGTCAAAACTTTTGAAACCATTCATTAAAAACAAGTGCATTGCTGGTAAGTAGCTATACTTCTATAAGGTATTTACAAAATAGTTGACATGTTGGAAAAAGTAGGCCCTTTTACTCTGGTTTCATCCATGGGGCACAGGCTCAAATGCTGTCTTTTTCACATCTCTGTTCAATTGCTAATTCCTCCGGGCTGGTCTTCTGCTTTTTGAATTCTCATCCCATTGAAGCAAGCCATGCTCTATAGGGCCCTGTGTGGCCAGGTGGAACCAGATGATCTCCTGTACCAGTAAGTCAAGTCTGTCCTCCAGGGGCTTAGTGTAAGGGTGGGGTCTGCATTCACAAAGCTGCCTACCAAAATGTCCTACCCAATATTCCTGTCTCCCAGAGGACAGATGGGAAGGATTTGTCCTGGTTCCCCAGGCCTACTCTTTGGGTCATCAGCCACCTTATCTGGTCACAAAGAAGTCAGCTAGGGACTCGGAAGGCTGGCTGAACCCTCACAGTCTATGTGGAAGACAGACTCTTCAGCTGCTCCAGGGACCTGCCAAGGCCACATGGCCAGGTATACCTGGCAGCCTGGCTCTAGCACCTGCAGTCGCACTCACTAGAGAGTTAAAATGAATCCTAGTCAAGTTCATGAGCCAGACATTCTGTAGACTCTATACCTACCCACAACCTCCACCCTTTCTCCAGCTCTGCAAGATAAGCATAACCACCACATTCAATTTCAGACAAAGAAACAGAAGCATAGCAAGAAGACAAGGTACCTATTTAAGACTGCAATCAGCTAGGCAGATCTGAGGTCTGGACCTAGACAAAGGCATATTGGGATTAGCTCTTCATACCCAGATGTTCTATTTCTCTTGTTAACACATGTAATAGGCTACATGAGTCTGTCCTCTGCCAGACAGGAGCAAGCCCAAGGCTGCTGCCCCAGTGTGCACTATATCAGTGTGCGTAGGGGTAAGCACACAGTAGGCATGCACTAAAGAGTTCTGCAATAAATGGGCATCAGTCCAATGCCTAGGGCAAGATCTGTTGGTGAACAGTGTCCTGTAGCAGCCTCCTCCCATCCTGTGAGCCCAGCAGGGCCTCTGCTGCCCACAAGGTATGAGTCACCAGAGTCCTGAGTCATCTGGCACAGGCAGCCATAGCCCAGGGGCTGAGACTGCCTGTGCAGCTCTGAGGCACTGGGTTTCCTATATTTCCTGTGGTTCTTGTGAGATGTGCATGCAAACCCCATACAAGCAACAACTGGGAAGCCCCTGTCAGAATGCCAGGCCCTAGTAAACACAGCCAGGACTGTCTTCACAGGACAAAGAAAGACTCTCAAATTCTACATCCCTACTTCCTGCCTCACTGGCACCAGGGCCATAGACTCCACCCACTCTAGCCTGAACTTCCTTTCTCAGCTTAGACCAAAGCCTTCAACCTGCTATTTGAGCTCCTAGAGCATCTAGCCCCACATGTCCTTATTCAGCCCCTTCCTGCCTGGCAGCTCCTCAACTACACCATAGTCAGGGACAGTGAAGCCTCCTTGAATGTCTCCCCAACCCCCTCTGGCCCTTATCTTATTGGGGTTCTGACACTTGGCAATCGACCTCCTTCTGAATCTCTCTCAGAAGACCCTCTTATACCAGTCTCTAGTAGGGCTAAGATCACTCCATCACCAGGCAGCTAACTTATTAAGCACCTTCCCTGTGCAGACACCATCAGTGTTTGGCAGTCATTGGCTCACACATATGCTTGCTGGCAGCAAAGACTAGGGAAAGGAAGGCCTCCAGGCAGTACAGAGGACAGTAAGCTCAGGACTACTTGCCTGTGGCCTCAGAAGTCTGTCTAGCTGATCTTCACAGGCCTCTGCTCTCTAGGTCTCCATTTCTTAGCCCAAAAGGAAGGGTTGTGAGAAGTATCTGGTGGCCCACTAGATACCAGAGAGAAAATATATGCAGTTTTCATAAGGCAAAACCTTGAGGACCTGCTGCCTGGCTGTGTGCCTCCAGATACAAAGTCCCTTCAAGCAAGAAACCTTCTCAGATCACATACTCCCTCAGGAGTGGGCTGCCTTAGTCTCTACCAACACTCAGTCCTTGGCACGGCCCCATGGAGGCAACATGGCTCTAAGTTGTGCATCTCATGCACCCTGATCAACATGCTTTCAAGTTGCTAGGAAATCAGGACATGCATGGCACAGACACGAGTGTTGGGACCAGGGCTTGGGTTTTCTTCTGTCACTGACCAGAAGAGTAGTCTGAGATTTTTGTTTCCCTATGCAACCTGAGATTTTGTTTCCCTATTCATACACAGATATCCCCATACAGCTATAGGTAGCACCTAATGCAGAGCCCCAGGCATCTTATTTACTTAGAAATAGCAACCAGAAACTTAAGAGTTGGAGGGATGACAAAGGGGAGCAGGTGGCAACTGAAGTTTATTCTAGCCTGGTGTCTTCAAAGTCATCAGGTTCCAGCCCAAGAAACCCTATTTTGGTGCATAGCCCAGCAAGCTATGACAAGAGAGAACTGGGAACTTGTGGCTCCATTCTGACACCCTGGGCCACCTTCCACTACATGAGGCAGAAAAGTGAACAGAGCAGCCCCCACATGACTCAAACACTTTGCCATGGGGTCCCTCACAGGCCCATGACCTTCATGATTTCCTCTTACAGAGCAAAATCTATCAAGCAGCCCATCTTGGCTGGGATCAGAAAGAAAGTGGGCGGAACCCAGATCAGAGAGCAGTGGGCAGGCTGGGCTGGGCCCATCCCAAGCTTACAGCATAACAGCTTTGGGATGAGGGGATTCCAGTTGCTGGCTCTGATTTCCTAAGTCCAGTCTGGGGTTAGGAAATGCGGCTCCAGTCTCCATGCACACCCCGCAACCCCCCGGGGGGAAGCAGCCGGAAACGTAAGAGTCCCACACCATGCCCAGGAATGCAGCTCTGATCCCACCTCTTTGTCGGAGTAGTTGTGGGGTTGAGAGTTGTAACTCGGGGCCAGAATCACAGCAACTCCTCCCGACGCCTCCACGATCCACAAATCCAGCTGCAGAGCCCGGGCCTCGGCCCCGCCCTAGCCTCCGAGCTTACCTGCTATTATGCCTCTTGGAGCCTGCACCTGGGCGCCCTACTTTCCGTGTCTCCCGTCCCCGCCGCGCAGAGTACAGGAGCCCCCCACCACCTCCGCGGCCGCACCGGCGCCGCCGCCCACAGCTGACAGCCAAGGTCAAGGCCAGTCTGGACCTTTGCCCACCTGTCATGGCGGCAGACACGGCGCCGCCCCGCCGTCCGGAGCTATCTGCCGCCCGGCCCACCGGCTCCGGTGACCGCCGCCCGGCAAGCTGGGACCTAAGCCCGGCCTCTTCCCGCTAGATCCCTCCCAGCTGCGTACGCGACTTTGCCACCACCCTAAATACCTCCCTTCAACTAGCCACGCCCCCTCTCCGCCCGGGAATGGAAGCTGCGCTCAGCCCAGAGCCCCGCCCTATCTCCGCCCCTTGTCGGCACAGCGACCGTCCGCAGCGTCTAGAGTCGCGGCCAAAACTCTAAACCCCGCCTCTCACCGAACCCCGCCCCCACTAGATCAGTTACCATGCCACGAGGAACCCTGGGCCCCGCCCACGTCCAGGGGGCTTTAAGCCCGCCTTTCGCTCTGAGCCACGCCCTCCACACAGGTCCCGCCCCTATCTCCAATTAGCCAATGCACTCCTCATTTGAGCCCTCCGGACCTTGGTCCCGCCCTCCTAGGCTCCACCACTGCTAACCGGGCTTGGATCCTGGTGTCTCGGACTTGCCAGCCCCGTCAGCCGCGGAGTTCCACCCTGGGCTATCGCACCCCACCTCCAAGATGAAGAAAATGAGACTCAGAGGAGTCTCAGGGGCTGGGGATATGGCCTAGTGGCGAGAGAGCTTGCCTCGTATACATGAGGCCCTGGGTTCGATTCCCCAGCACCACATATACAGAAAACGGCCAGAAGTGGCACTGTGGCTCAAGTGGCAGAGTGCTATCCTTGAGCAAAAAGGAAGCCAGCCAGGGACAGTGCTCAGGCCCTGAGTCCAAGGCCCAGGACTGACCAAAAACAAACAAACAAACAGAGGAGTCTCAGAGGAGTCACTCAAGGTCATGTAAGTCAGGTATGGGGCAAAAGGCTTGTCTGCATACAGTCTAGTATAGCCTTTCATATATCAACCAAAGTAACTTGGACTTTGCATCCGTGTGGACAGGGCTTGGACAGTGGCACCCAGGGGAGAATTGAGACTGAAGAGTGCGACCTGGGTGGGCCAACTACTTGTTAAGTTCCCACTTGTGGGAGGGAACACCAGTCTGGCACTGTGATCCTCACTAGGGAAGTCACTTAACTTGCCTTCTACCTCCCCCACCCCCCACCCCAGAATGGATGACCTCAGCCAAATCTCTCCATCTGTTTCCCCTCTTGTAGCCCTGGTCTTTCCAGCTCTGGTGCCCACCGCAGGAAACCTCCAGCTCTACATGATGCCATCAAAGGTGCCTAGCCCTGGCGAGAAAATGGAGATTGGGGTGAGGGAGAAAGTGAGGCAGGGTTCTCAGCTAGCCATGACTCCAAGCATCTTGTTTTGTTTCCTTTGAGACATTGGAGCCTTAACTGGAATAGGGGGAGCCTTACCACAGAAGTCCCTGGGGTCCTTGTGCCCTCCATATTTCTGCCTCAGTTTTCTCCCCTTTGCTGCAGCTTATCTTCTCATATGGGGGGTACCTTAGGATTAGCTTGTAATGGCCTCCTGGAAACCTCAAACCCTCAGGCCCACTGGTGGTCAGTGTACAGACACCCTTACAAACACCAGGGATGAATTCTATTCAGGTTCCCCACTGGCCTGAGAGACTTGAAGTAAGTAGGCAACAACTCTACACAGAGAACTTACCTCCTGCAGGAACCCCACAGGGTCCACTGGGGACACAGCCTGACTCCAGTCATTCATCTATCATACTGTTACAGTGTCTTGCATTGACCGCCAATATGCTCATTTCATTCCCGAGGTGAATGTGCTGGGATGGGTGAGAGAGTGAGGACCCCAAGGGCTGCCTACTTTTGGCATTGCCAACCCTTTCCCCTCAAGAAGACCAGCATTCTACCTTCATGCTTGTGTGCATGTGTGCCAGTACCTGAGCTTGAACTGAGGGCCTCATGCTCTTGCTCAGCTGGTACTCAACTACTTGAACCATACCTCCAGGCCAGCCTTCGATAAGACCCCATGTAACCACCTCTGACTGTACCCACTAGCTGCAGGAAGGGATCCAGAACCCAGCTGTGCTTCCACTAAGCCCAGAACATCACATAGTGAAAGTATACAATTATAGCTTATGCTATGAGGCTTGAGGTTCTACAAGGCAAATGGCACAGTGGTTTCTACCTTTTTTATTTTTAGTAGGAGGAGAAACTTTATTTCCCTCACCTGGACTTTATGGGCAATGGATGCAGAGCCCTGGGCAGGTCCTTGATTCAAACATGCTGAGGTAGATAGCCAGACATTTGTGGCTCACACCTGTAAGCCTAATTAGCAGGAAGCTGAGATCACAGTTGGAATAGCCCAGGCAGAAAAGTCTGAGAGAGACTTTTCTCCAATTAACCACTTCCAGTTGGAAGTGCTCAAGTAGTAGAGCACCAGCTTTGAGCAAAAAACACCAAGTGAAAGAATGAGGCACCAAGTTAAAATCCCAGTACAAGAAATTAAAATAAAACAAAAAGAAGCTGAAGTAATCATCTGCACTTGATGAAAAGTATTTTATTACCATTATCTTATTCTACTACGCAAAACTAGGATTACTTAAAGTGTCTCACAGTTTCTTTAAAGGACCCTGGTTGCAGGGAAGCTGCCCCAGGACATTGGTTCAGCAGCTGTTTCAGTGTCATTACTACAAGACCACAGGGGGCTCCTCTGGGACAGAACACTTCCCACTCTGGCCTCAGCCCTCAGTGTCAGCTTGACTCCCTACACCTGGAGGATTTCTCTGGCCATCCTCCAGCTGGACATGTTGCATTACCGGTACTTGACTAGTGGGGTCACCCTGGAAGGTACATAGCAGGCCGTGTGGTCATCCTTGTGGTGGGCCGGGAGCCTGATAGACTCTGCCCTGGGCTCACTGTGTGGACCACCACAGGCCTGCATGGTGAGTTGGAGAGGCCACCAGTGCTTGAAGAACCAGGCCCAAAAGTCCAGGGGTCCTTGTCCACATCGTGGGTCACACTGGCCAGTTCTCTGATGCCGTCACTGAGGTCTCTGTGAGAAGAGGAGACATAGGCTGAGGAAGAGTGCTCTCAGAGTGGTCTCCAAGCCAGCCTGTCACAGGTCCATCCGGGCTTCCCTCCCACCCAGGGATCCTCCCATAGTTCCTTCCACAGTCCTGTGACCACAATGCATGAAAGGTGTGTGACTATCCTTCACACAGATCCCCACAGTCTAACAGCTGGTATCTATGAGGCAGAGCCAAGGCAGACACATGGCCCCTGGGCCTCACACATCAGCCAGTAGAGCCCAGCTGCCCTCATCCAGAAAACCAGAATGCCTTAGAAAGTAACCATCTCTTCTTGTGTGTCATAACCTTTTTCCTTATTGGAATACAAGATGGGTAGAAGGTATCACAGGTGGAGGATATAGCCTAGGAAATATGACTATATAAAAAGGAAACTGCTAGCTAGAACTGTCCTAGCCAAACTAAAATCAAAATGAACAGAGCCCAATAAGAATACTTTTGAGTTGACAGGTCAAGCTGTCTCTCATGATACCAAGGTCATGAGAAAAACATTCTTAGGTAATGTGGCCAGAAAACAGAGAATGATTAACACAATGCTATGGGAAGCAAAGGTTTAGAGAAAATATTCTTTCTCAGCATGTATCAAAGGAATGTGAAAATGGCCTGCAGAACTTACACTTGCAAAGTAAGAAGAGATGAGCAAACCATTAGCATGTTGTCCTTATATAATATGGCTGAGCTACCCTGTAGAAAGTGATTGGCAGCAAAAATATTCAAGCAATCGTCTCAACAAAGCTGGGCACAGTGGTGCATGCCTGTAGCTCCAGCTACTCAGGAGAGTGAGGAAGAATCACTTGAGCTCAGGAGTTGGAGACCAACCTGGGCAACATAGTGAGCTGCCATCTCAAGAGAAAAGGAAAAGTCTGGGGATGTAGCTCAGTGGAGTGTGCTCACCTAGAAAGTGCGAGGCTCCAGGGTTCAACTCCAAGATGACAAAAACAAATCAACAACAAAAGAAGATAGCTCTAAGCACAGACATTTACTTGACCAGTCAGTAGTGGGGGGAGGGGAATCTAAAGGATATAGTGTCCTTACAAGTAAATACATTAGGTAGTATGCAAGTGTATACAAATGTATTGACTGAAATATGGTAGGTTCCAATGAGAACTCAAATCATGTAATTTCTTAGAAAGACAAAGTCAGTATTCCACAGAATAAACACAAGGAAGCAGGTACTTGAAAGGGGTGGGGTCAAGGGGAAAGGAGTAGATGAATGAAGAGAAAATGGGAAGAATGCAGTCAAGAATCCAATGTATGTCTATAAAATTAAGGAGAGTGAGGGAAGGGTAGATAGGGAAGGGATGGATGAAAATGTTAAAAGGGGTGATATGGATCATGATGCATACTGTTTTGTTAAATGGTGGCTTCTTTGTACAACTACTTAAAGATAATAAAAATTATTAAGAAATAAATGATATAGTGCATTTGTAATAATAATAATTAAGTATGAGACTCCTAGCTGGGTGTGGTGTGGTTCATGCCTACAATCTCAGCTAACTATCTTGGAGACAGAGGTAGGAGGATTGTGGTGTAAGGCTGCCTTGGGTGAAAGCATGAGACCTTATCTGGAAATCTAAACAGCCAGCCTGGTGCTGATGGCTCACACCTATAATCCTAGCTACTCAGGAGGCTGATATGAGGATTATGGTTCAGAGTCAGCCTAGGCAGGAATGTCTGAGACATCTCCAAGTGGAGCTGTGGCTCTAGTGGTAGAGCACTAGATTTGAGCAAAAGAAGCTCAGAGATAGCGTCCAGGACCTGAATTCAAGCCATGACTAGCTCCCCCTCCAAAAACAACAAAAACTCAAAAAAAGTGAAAAACAAAGGAATGGGGGTGTGGCTCAAGTTTGCCTAACAAATGAGGCCAGAAATCTAATACACAGTACTACCCGGAAAAAAGAAAATAAGATTCCTACTGGGGGCTGGGAATGTGGTTTAGTGGTAGAGTGCTTGCCTAGCATACATGAAGCCCTGGGTTTTGATTCCTCAGTACCACGTAAGCAGGAAAAGCTGCAAGTGGCACTGTGGCTCAAGTGGTAGAGTGCTAGCCTTGAGCACAGAGAGGTTCAAGTACAGTACCAAGGCCCTGAGTTGAAGCCCCAGGACCGGCAAAAAAAAAAAAAGATTCCTATTGGACATGGTGGTGTCCCTCTGTTGTTGTCCCCTCTACTCAGGAGGCTACAGCAGGAGGGTACCCCAAAGTCTGAGGCCAACCTGGGCAACATAGCAAGGTTCCATAGCAAGGTCTCAAAAAAGAAAGAAAGAAAAAAAAGAGGGCTGGGAATGTGGCTTTTAGTGGTAGAGTGCTTGCCTAGTATGCATGAAACCCTAGATTCGATTCCTCAGTACCACATAAACAGAAAAGGCCGTGCTATGGCTCAAAGTGGTAGAGCTCTAGCCTTGAGCACAGAGAGGTTCAGGGATGGAGCCCAGGCTCTGAGCTCAAGCCCTAGAATTGGCAAAAAAAAAAAAAAAAAGTATCCTGGAGGCCTTAGATAGCGTGTAGGACCATAGAGCCCTCCCCCCCCCCCCGCCCCGTGCCTCAGTTTCCTCTTCCACACATGAAGTATGAGAAGACTGAGGACAATAATGGCCAGGATTTCCTGACCTCTGACCCCTAAGCCACAGCTCCTGACTTGGTAGGCAAGGTATCTCAGGTGGAGTGGCCAGGATGCCACAGAAATGCCCTAGGTCCAGGATTAAGTTCTGTGTTTGCTTCCAGGGACATGGCAGGCAGTAGGGAGGGAAAGAGCAGTACCAAGCTGGTCACAGAAGGGATGAGATGAACCCTGAACACCTTGAATAAGGTAGGAAGACACCTCAGAAGGCAGGGCTCCTTATAGCAAGCAAACACAATAAGAAAGAAAACAGAGCCAGGCACCAGTGGTTCAGGTCTATAATCCTAGCTACTCAGAAGGCTGAGATTTCAGGATTGCACTTTAAATCAAGGTGGGGCAGGAAAGTCTTTGGAACTCTTATCTCCAATTAACTAGCACAAAACCAAAAGTAGGGCTGTGGCTCAAGAGATAAAGCACCACCAGCCTTGAGCAAAAAGGCCAAGAGATAGAGCCCAGGAATTGAGTTCAAGCATAGTATTGGTATAAAAAGAAAAGACAAGGAAGAAAAAGTACCAAAGAGCCCATCTTTGCTTCTCTTGGACAATTTGGTTGAATCACAACAATGAACAAAGTCACCCTGAGGCACAGCAATTCAGGCAGAATAACCCAGGACTCAGCGCCTAGGGGATGAAGTGCCTGCCTTCTTTAAGCCTTGACTGAGGAATCTGGGACTTTTCTTTGGCAGAGATCCCAGGCTTGCCTACAACTCATTTCTGGGGCCATGTCTAAGACCTGAAAACCAAACAGCCAGGCCAGGCACACACATCTCAGCACCATGGGTTGCACATACCAGCCAGCCCAAATGGGGCAGGGGTCTCTGGTTAATACCATGAACCCAGGGCCCTCAGGAAGCCATTCCACAAAGGACAAAAACATATGAGTTTAAGGAACCCAGAGACCTGGTGGCCTAGTGTTAGACATGATCTTGGAGCAAAGAGTGGGTGCTGATGCTGATGGGCAATTCTAGCTGACAGAAAGTCTGGCCAACATTCTCTATCGACCCTGAGCCATCAGGGTCAGGTTTCTGGAGCCAGAAAAAGAACATCCTTATACCAGTTCAGGAGGAGGGGGTTGGGGGAGAGGGAGGGAGGGGGGGAGAGAGAAAATGAGTGAGAGAGATGTGTACTTGTGCACATGTGCATCCAATGCATGCTTCAGAGAAGGAAAGGGAAAGGAAATAGAGGGGGTGAGAGATGGGGAAAGGAGAAGTGGGAGAGGGTGCAATGGCTTAGTCTTGCACTGAGTCCTGCTGGGACTGGGAGGGAACCCCAGTCTTGGAGTCTTCACAAGCCTCTGCACTCCTATGGGGTTGAATTCTTGGGTAAGCTGACTGGATGGGGTAGCTCTGAGAACTGAGAAGTTCCTTTCAGGATGCTCTTGTGTTAGGGTTGGGAGTTGAGGCGCAGGGCTCTGGCTTCCCCAGGTCTTGATCAAACTGGAAAAAAAGGTTTCCTGGTCCCCCCACATCCCCAACCTGCCCCCGAGCCTGGTGACCCACATAGTGAAGCTGTGGTTGTCATGGGCCTGACTGGACCAGCTCCCTGGCTTGCCACTTCCATCACCACTGCTGCTGTTGTTGAGATTGTGGCCCTTGAGGCCTAGGTATGCCGCTTGCACCGTCTCCAGGTCTTCGTCTCTCATTTGGTACCACAGCTGGGTTGTCCTGGGGGGAGGGGGGGAGAGCTCAGGATGAAGGGCACTGAGCAGGTAGTGTTCCTCATGGGGGCACACAGGAAGAAGTGGCTCCATACAGCCAGGCATGTCCTCAAGCAGACATAGTTGGCAAGCCTCTGGAGGAGCCAGACAGGGGACACTTTTAGGGTCATTTCTCCCACTCCAGTTTCTCTTAACTTAACTCTGCCTCCTTCCACCACTGGAGAATAACCAAGAAGCAAGGCTGTGATCCTATAAAAGGTGACTTAGGAAAACAGTAAGTAGATTATGTTCTAGCCATGGCAGTGCTGCTGGCTGCATAGAGTGAGTTTGTGCCACGGAACAGCCCACTTAGAGATGGCTAAAATGATGCATTTGTATTATTCATATTTTACCACAGTCAGACAACACAACTAGAAAAGAATCTTACTGCCAGGCACCAGGGGCTCCCACTTAGCCACTCAGGAGGCTGAGATATGAAGTTAGTAAGCTCAAAGCCATTTGGAGCAGGAAAGTCCATGTGATTCTTCTATCCGATTAACCAGCAAAAAGCCAGAAGTGAGTTGTTGCTCACTTTGAGCCAACTTTGAGCCAAAAAGGTAAGGGACAGCACCCAGGCCTTGAGTTCAAGCCCTAGCACTGGCACACACACACACACACACACACACACACACACACACACACACACCAGTTTAGTAGCTGCATTAAGCCCTTCAGTGGTCATATTTTGCTTATGGGCTGTAGTTCTGATCTTCAATCTGCGGCACTCACCTCAGCTGTAGGCATTCTTCAGTTGTCCCAAATGCCACTAATGCAGCCGAGTGTCCTGTATGTGCACAGATCTAAGAATAGCAGCCTCAGGGCCACCATGCACCACATCCACACCACCCACGAACACAGATCCAGGGTGTCTGTAGCAGCTATGGCAGCATCCTCTGGGCTGGGTGCCAGGGTGCCCAGAACCACCAGGCTACCATACCTGTTGGAGCGCTGCTGCTCACTCCTCTTCACACACTTGAGGAGGCAGCAGGTGAGGAAGGCCACAGACATGAGCAGGATGATGGCGCAGCTCACGATGGAAGCAATTACTGCCACCTTGAAGCCAAAGGTCTCGTGTGGCGGCACAGCTGTGAAGGAGACAATCACCAGCTCCTGGGACGGCTTGCCCAGATCCACCAAGCACAGGGCTTGGGATGGATAGGGGACAGAGGTGGATGGGGCCTGGCGCGTTCTCAGTGAACTCTGTTTTGAGGAGAGGCACTGGTGTCTGAGGCATAGCTTTATGCAGACTGTACTTGAAAGAGGCTATCAGGGAAGACTTTCTCCAGGAGAATTTGAGTAGGGTTTTTCAGGGTATATAGGAGTTTTCAGGGAGTACAGTGGAGTTGCTCTTGCAATGAGATCAGAGTAATGGCCTCCCTGGCTTGCACACTTGAATCATCCTTGATTTAGAGCACAAGGCTGGGCAATGGACCAGATGTTGGAAAATGCACGGAGGTGAATTGTTGAGTCAGACCACTGTTTTGCCCAAGTAGGCAAAACTCTTCAGGGACCTTCTCTGGTCACTGTACAGGCTGAAGCAAAGCCAGAGAAATGCTTATAGTTAGGGTCAAAGGTCAGTTGTATAATCTAAGAACCAGTAGATTCTTTTTTTTTCCTGTGCCATTACTGAAGCTTGAACTCAGGACCTAGGCACTATGCCTTAGCTTTTCACTCAAGAATAGCTTCCTACCACTTGAGTTGCAGCTACAGTTCTAGTTTTTGGGTGGTTAACTGGAGATAAGAATCTCATAGATATTCCTGCCCAGGCTGCATTTGAATTTCAATCCTTAGATCTCAGCCTCCTAAGTAGCTAGGATTAGAGGCATGAACCACAGCAGCTGGCTCATTTATATAGATTCTGGGAGGGGAAAAAAAAAGATCCTAGGATCTTAGTTTGAACAATATTATATGCTTTTGCACACTGCACATAGTTCCCATCCCTAGTCCCATTCCCCTGCTAGATGACAGCAACCCCAGCCCCCCAACTGAGGGAATGGGAGAGACAGGGGAGAGAGGTGGAAGGAATGACATGATCAAGATGCATTGCACCCATAAACTGGTATGTTGAATCCATTTATGAGTACAATGCATCTTTGTACAACTACTTAAAGATGATGATGATGATGATGATGATGATGATGATGATGATGATAATTACAAAAACAAAAGAGTGGATAAATGACAGTGGTCAGGGACTACTTCTAAGAATCTTCCTTGAAATGCTGTTTGATCTTTGCCCTTAGTGGCCAACATCCTATAAGCCAGACCTGGAACAATTGCCACCAGCTTGGGTCATGACAATACAGCAGGGGCCTGGGGCCTGCTATGGTGGTGCCACCTAGATTATACTTGTCATTTTAGGTTTTCTGCCTCTTGGAACCCAGTCCTAACAGATACTGCCATTTAAAGATTCATCCAGCATATGAATAAGTTCAAGGCTCTGAGAAGTCCTACAGGATATACACTCAGCATTGAACAAGCTATTTTAACTCTGGAAACATTTTATGCACAAAACACATTAAGATAATACACAGGTAAATATATTTTGCTTTTGACAATGACATGTGAGAGTGCCATCTTGCCGACTGTTCAACACCCTTTGTCACAGAAAATGACTCCTTCCCTAAGACCAAGAGCCCCATGATCAGGCATATTCTGATCCAGTGTGTTCCCAGTGCCTAGAGACCTTGATACACAGAGAACCCTATTAGGATTTGCCACATAAAGGGAGGGATGGATTAGGGAGGGAGGAAGAAGGAAGAAGGGAGAAGGAAGGGTGGGTTTCCTGCTTAATCAGTGTCAAAGTACCAGCTCCGATAACAGAGATGGTCTCTTGGGGCTCAGGGACCAG
Organism: Perognathus longimembris pacificus; assembly: GCF_023159225.1. Taxonomy (NCBI): domain Eukaryota; kingdom Metazoa; phylum Chordata; class Mammalia; order Rodentia; family Heteromyidae; genus Perognathus; species Perognathus longimembris. The sequence goes on from NC_063161.1 coordinate 107,868,648, forward strand.
TGCAGAGGCAAGATTTGAACCAGCAGTGAGGAGTAGATTCCATGCCCAGCGTTGCAGCTCTGAAGGGTTATGGGCCACTGTCAGGACACAAGCTGCCAGCAGAAAGGTGGAACCTTACGTACCTGGGCAGCCTATGCCTGAACACCTAGGACTATTCACATGACTGGATTTAGTCCTCTGCTACCCCCAACCAAGCAGCTATTAAACCAATGTGGCTCAGGAGAGAAGGGTCTTACATTTGCACACAGGGGCCCCTGAAGACCAGTCAGCAACATTCTCCTTCCAGGCACAGGTGAGCAGGCCAGACCCTACCATCTGGTGGCCGGAGGGGCAGTGGAACACGAGCACAGTCCCCACGGAGGTGCCATCGCCACGGAGGACTTGCAAGGTGCCCCTTGGGGGTGGCTGCAGCTGGGCACATGTGCCTGGGGAGAGATAAAGGCTGTGAGGCTCTGGGCAGCTTGGCATGGGTGAAAGGGAGGTGCTGGCATTAAGGAGGGAGGGATCCTCCAAAGGCTGAAGGATCTTCTGGAACAAGTCCTGGGGGACCATCCAAATGTTGGGACCAAGCTGAGGACTCCAGTTACAAAATTAATAAACATTAGAAGACATTGTCAGGTGCCAGTGGCTCAAGCCTGTAATCCTAACTACTCAGGACTGAGAGCTGAGAATTCTGGTTTGAAGCCAGCCTAGGCAGGAAAGTCCATGAGACTTTTTGTTTGTTTGTTTCTTTTTTTTTTTATTGTCAAAGTGAAGTACAGAGGGGTTACAGTTTCATATGTAAGGCAGTGAGTACATTTGTTATCCAACATGTAATCTCCTCTCTCATTTTTCCCCACCCCCTCCCCCTTTTTCTCTCCCCACCATGAGTTGTACAGTTGTTTACACCAAATGGTTTTTGTAAGTATTACTTTTGGAATGGTTTGTCTTTATCCTTTGTCTCTCTGTTTTGGTATTCCCTGTCCCTTCCCTAGTTCTAATACACGTATATACAGTATCCAGGGTACTAAGATCAGATAGAGTAATAGCAGGGGTAAAACCACAGAAGGGAATATGAGGGGGGAAAAAAAGAAAAGAAAAAGGATACTGTTTCATATGGCATGCTGAAAATAATTACAACAATGATATACCACTTGTTTCTATAACATGGAGTTCATTTCACTTAGCATCACCTTATGTGTTCATATGGGCATAGCTATTGGGCTGTTGTGATCTTCTGCTATGACTAATCTAAACAGGTACTAATTATTCCGTGTGAGGGAAACCATAGCATCCATGTTTCTTTGGGTCTGGCTCACTTCACTTAGTATGATTTTTTTCCAAGTCCTTCCATTTCCTTATGAATGGGGCAGTGTCATTCTTTCTGACAGATGCATAGAATTCCATTGTGTATATGTACCACATTTTCCTGATCCACTTGTCTACTGAGGGGCATCTGGCTTGGTACCATATTTTAGCAATGACAAATTGTGCTGCAATAAACATAGTTGTGCTGGTGGCTTTAGTGTGGGCATGCTTGTAATCTTTTGGGTAGATACCCCAAAGTGGAGCTGCTGGGTCATAGGGGAGTTCTATGTTTATTCTTCCGAGGAACCTCCACACTGCTTTCCAGAGTGGTTGAACAAGTTTACATTCCCACCAACAATGAAGTAGGGTTCTCTTTTGGCCACATTCCCTCCAGCATTTGTTATTCTTAGTTTTCCTGATAATGGACATTCTTACTGGGATGAGGTGGAATCTCAGTGTTGTTTTGATTTGCATTTCTTTTATGGCCAGTGATGTAGAGCACTTCTTCATGTGTCTCTTGGGCATTCTCATTTCCTCTTCAGAGAAGTCTCTTTTTAGGTCATTAGCCCATTTGTTGAGAGGGCAGTTGGTTCTTTGAGGATTTGTTTTAGAGGAATTTAATTTTTTGAGTTTTACGTATATTTTAGATATGAGGCCTTTGTCCATGAGACTCTTATATGTAATTAACCACTGAAAAAGCTAGAAGTGGAGCTGTGGTCAAGTGGTAGAGCCTTGAGCAAAACAGCTCAGGGACAGGACCAGGCCCTGAGTTCAAGCCCCAGGACTGGCACTGGAAAAAAGAAAAGACAATAAATGTAAACATACCACTATTACCTAAGCATAGCCCCAAAGGCAGAAATTAAAGGAAGAAAAAAAAGAGATAATAAATTTGCATGAAAAGTAAAAGGCATTTGTTACTTCCTAACAATTGAAAATCAACTCAGATAAAAAAAATTAGAAGAAGGTATTTGGAAAAAAGAATAAGGCTGGTATTATTGGTTGCAACTACAATTCTAGCTACACAGGAGGCTGAGATATGAGGGTTGAGATTCAAAGCCAGACCAGGCAGCAAAGTCTGTGAGTCTCTTATCTCCAATTAATTAGCAAAAAGCCAAAAGTGAGGTGTAGTTCAAATAGTAAAGCATCAGCCTTAAACAACAAACAACCAAACAAAAACAACAAGAGAGCAAGGCCCTGAGTTCAGTCTCCGGTACCAGCGTACACACAGTGACAGAGACACAAAAGGCTACATATCGAATGATTTCATTTATATGAAATGTCCAAAATAGGGAAATCTAGAGAGACAGTAGACAGTAACTTCTCAATTCGCGGCTCTCCTTATCCTCTGAATTGAGAAATTACTGCTTAGGGGATAGAATCTCTATCTTAGGGGATAGAGGTGGTAAAATAAAGTCTGGGGTAGTGATTGTACTTCTAAAAGCTATTGAGTTGTCCACTTCTTTTTTTTTTTTTGGTGCTCATACTGGGACTTGAACTTGGTGGTGCTCTACTATTTGAGTCACAGCTCCCCTCCCAGATATTTGATGATTAACTAAAGAGAAGAGTCTCATGGACTTTCTTGCCCAAGCTGGCTTTGAACATCAATCCTCAGTTATCAGTCTTCTGAGTATCTAGGATTATAAGTGTGAGCTACCAGTGCCCAGATTTTTTGTTTTTGTAGGTTAATATTTTTTTTTATTTGGTTGAGATTAAAACCAGGTTAGTGGCGCTGTGGCTCAATTGGTAGAATGCTAGCTAGCCCTGAGCAAAAGAAGCCAGGGACAGTGCTCAGGTCCTGAGTTCAAGCTCTGGGCAGGACTGGCGAAAAACAAAAAAACAAACAACAAAACAGGTTAAGCTATTTTAACAGATTGTCTGGTGAGGGTTGGGAGAAATGGACAAGTTCTAGGGTGGTGCGTATGACATTGTGCTCAGAGAAGGGGCCATACTGACCCAGAGCATACCTCTGTGCCAGGTATTATGATTCAAAACTTCTGATCTGAACCATTTTCTGAAGCCCTGGGATGACCATGGCCCTGGGTCACCCAGTTCCCAGGGATACAGCTGAGACTTGAACTGTGCTCTACCAACTGAGCCATACCTCTAGTCCTTTCTGCTTTAGGTTTTTTTGTGTTGTTTTTTTTTTAAGGTAGGGTCTCATGCTTTATGCCCAAGCTGCCTTCAGTCTGTGGTCTTCCTATTTATACCTTCCATATAGCTGAGATTACTGGCAGGATCACAGTACTCAGCATTGAGACTTGAATTCTTAACTCTAGAATCTGGCTCCTCATAGCTACCAGCCCTGTTCCATGGACATCAAAGCAAGAATATAAAAAGGAAGTCTGACTCACAGAGAAGGTCCATGGTCTGTATGCTCTCAAGCAGAAGAAACCTTTTGCTTTTTCAGGTCCTGGGATCTGTCTGGATATATATTGTCCTCCTGACCAGGGAAGTAGACAGTGGGGTTTCAGAGCCATGGCAGACAACAAGGTAGCCAAGGGCCTGCTATCAGTCCCATCCACAGAACACCAGGCAGCCAGCACTTCCCAGTCCTCAATTTAGAGCAGCAACTTCTGCATTCTTGTATGGCTGGGCCAGCTGAAGAGGCCCACCCTAGCACCCACCAGAGGTCTGGAACAGCAAGGGTAAAGGATGCACCGGGGAGAGAGGGCAGTGAGGGTCAGTACACTGGTCTCTCTGGTAAAGCACACATGGGCTTCAATCCATCATTTAATTTTTTTGAAGTGGGGGGTGGTGGTACTAAGATTTGAACTCAGAACTTCATGCTTTCTAGGCAGGTGCTTTACTACTTAAGCTACGCCTCTAGGCCCTCATTTCAAACTAAGACCTCATCACAAAATAAATGACAGGTAGGGCAGGCACAGAGGTTATACAAGTATGTGATAAAGCAGGCAAGGGGTGATTTGAGGACAGAATGGAGCTTGGGTGTAGTTATAATATCCTTGGGGGGGGGGCAGTTGGAGGCTTGGCTCAGGTGGTAGAATAAGTTTGAGTTCCAGTCTCAGACAAAAAAAAAAAAAATCCTTTTTCTTCTGCTGTGTGCCAGGAAGGAATAAAAATGCCAGAGGAACCTTTCATAGTCCTGCTGCCCCTTCCTGACCAGGAAGGCCCTGCCTCAAGTGAGGGTAGAGGCAGCTATGCCCCTCCTTGCTCTGGGCTCAGACCCATTGGTGCTAAGCTGGCACAGGTCTGGGAACAGAGGTCTCTGCTATGCATAAGGGATATGAATTGGAGGCCTCTAGTGAACCTGGGTTGAGGGGCTGTCAGAGCTTTTTGATGGGAGATATGGGGGGCCCTTGTCACTTCCTGCCTGGGACCTGTGTTCCCCACTTGCAATTCCACACTGGCTTCATGGCAGGGGAGACTAGAAGAGACATCTTTGGCCACACTAAGGAAACTACCACCACAAACTACTCCTAAGTATGTCTTAGGGAGAGCAGTGTGGATAGCCTGGCAGGAGAAGAAAAGGGTGATGAGATGTCCCAACTCAGTTCACACTACGTCTGTCAACAGCCACATCCTGTGCTCTGCAGCAGGGTTCTGCGGTGGTGGGTGTTTGTGTCTTCAGACAGCGACTACAGGGCTTGGCACACTTTACAGTGTGCACCAGCCACAACCCAGGCAGCCCCAAATCTTCAAGGACAGACTTCCGGCTTCTGTCTTCTGTCTCGGAGCCTCATCAGCATGGGGTGGGGGCAGAGTGATGTCATTACCCTCAACCAAAGAAAGGGAAACCGCCACCTGTCACACTGCTCTGTGAGAAGCCCAGCAGGCACAAGCAAATGAAACAAATAAAAGCAGCACAGCTCTAGCAAAATGGGTGGCAGCCCCAAAGCCATGCATGGGCTAAGGAGGCAGAGAAGGCTAGGTTTTAGTAGTGGCTGGGGAGGGGAGGCAGGCTCTAGGAGACATATGATAGAGGGCTTAACATGTAGTCCTGGCCCCCAAACACAGCATCAGACTACACATTCCCTAGCCAGCCAACAAGGAGCCCTCACCAGGCAGAGCCCCTACACCTCCCTATGTTCTTCCTTTAAACTTGAAATGAAAACTGGAAGAGAGCAAGGGATGGGATGACATTGTCCAAAAAGAAACATTCTTTACCTGACTTGTATGACTATAACCCTTCTGCACATCACTTTTATAATAACAATAAAACTTTTTAAAAAGAACTTAAAAAAAGAAAGAAATGGAAGCCAGGTGCTGGTAACTCATGCCTATACTTATAACTATTTAGGAGGCTGAGATCTGAGGGTCATGGTTCAATGTCAGCCCTGGCAAGAAAGATGGTGAGACCCCATCTCCAACTAAACACTAAAAAGTGAGAACTGGAGCTGTGGCTCAAGTGGTGGAGTGCCAGCCTTGAGCAAAAAAGCTAAGGAAGAGCACCCAGGCCTTGAGTAACAGCACAGAAGAAAGGGAGAGAAAAAGAGAAAGAGAAAGAAGGAGAAAAGAGAAAAAAAAGAATAGAGAAAGAAAAGAAGGGGGAAGAGGGAAAGAAGGAGGGAAGGAGTAAGGGGAGAAGTGGGGAGGGAAGGAGAAAGGGAAGAAGGAAGGGAGGGAGGGAGGGAGAGAGGGGTAGGAAGGAAGGGGGAGGGAAGGGAAGGAAGGAAAAGAAAGGAAGAGGCAGAATTGGGGGCATGTCTCAAGTGCTTAAAGCATCAGCCTGGCAAGCACAGAGTCCTGAATTCAAATCCCAGTGCTGCCAAAAGTAAATGAATACACAAAAGATATGGGTATGGAGAAGGTGACGGGGCTTGGAAGGGAGCAGGCCCCACTGCACTGGCCCTGCCTTGTCTTCTTGTGTAGTTCAGGGAACTTTACACCCACAGAAGCCAGCTTTCTTTAATCCACATACAATCGAGGCAGGCACAGGCACCCTTGTGGAACCCCCAATCTTCTTCCAACCTCAGATAGGTTTCTGAGGGAGTTAACTCCTGGACTCTGGGGTCTGATCCTAACCTGACCACTTTCCCACAGGATGTTCTGAACCCAGATTCCTCACACTTGAGTCAATCTGCAAAATGGGTGACTGGTCCTCCAGTCACAGGAATAGGATTATATTGTGGGTTCCCTGAGGCAGGAACTAGCACATAGGACCAACCTCAGTGGGACTTCAACTCAGGGCCACTGTCCCTCAGCATTTTTGCTCATGGCTGGCACTCTACCTACTTGAGCCACAGCTCCATTTCCAGCTTTTGGCTGGTTAATGGGAGAGAGGAGTCTTTCCAATTTGTCTTCCAAGGTTGGCTTCAAACTTGGATCCTCACATCTCAGCCTCTTGATTGGGACTTATCCCAAGTATCCCAGGGCACAATGGTACCCAGAACACCAAACATGATGGCCCCATAAGGCCTTCATCCCCAGGTCCCCATCCTTCCAGTCCACAACCCATAGAGGCTTGCTGAGTGCTATTCCTGAGCTATTTTTACTCAAGGCTAGCACTCTCTCATTTGAGCCACAGCTCTTCTTCAGGCTTTGTGGTAGTTAATTGGAGATGAGTCTCATAGACTTTCCTGTCTGAGCTGGCTTTGAACTGTGATCCTCAGATTTCAGCCTCTTGAATAGCTAGTAAGAACCCAGTCACTGGGGCTGGGAATATGGCCTAGTGGTAAAGTGTTTGCCTTGCATATGGGAAGGCCTGTGTTGAATTGCTCAGCACCACATATATAGAAAAAGCCAGAAATGGTGCTGTGGCTCAAGTGGTAGAGTTCTAGCCTTGAGCAAAAAGAAGCCAGGGACAGTGCTCAGGCCCTGAGTTCAAGCCCCAGGAATGGCAAAAAAAAGAAAAAAAATGAAATGAATGTACTTACTACCTTAGGTATATGACTGTAACCCTTCTGTAAATCACCTTGACAATAAAATAAAATTAAAAATAAATATTAAAAAGGAGCCATCACTGGTGCATTATTACACAGGCACCTGTGGAACCTCTTCGTGCATCATGTGGAACTAAATCTTCAAGAAAACAAACACAAACAGAAAGAATGAAGTGAATAGATTAGTGCAAATGAGAAAAACACACAGGGTTGAGCCTGACCATGTTTCACAGGGTAGTGTTGAAGACAGAAACACATAAGGCCACCCCACCCCCACCCCGTCCCCAGCCTAGGGGGACTCCTAGCCTATGTCCCCCACCTGACATCTGTCCAACCCATATGCCACAGCAGTGCTCCCAGGCTCTCACATGGGGCACATGGCCTGATCTGGTGGGCCCCTACCCTCCCAGCCTCCCCTCCCCTAGTCCTTGAGGCCAGTGGGTGTAGAGAGAAGATTCTTGCTTGTTAATCTTTTATCTGGAACTTTGGACTCCAGGCCAGTCCCTTCTTTCCTCCCTCCTGGAGCCTGCACCATCCCCTCACCCTAACCCTTTCAATAAGTTCCCTTTTATGCTGTCAGACTCCCAGGAAAAGAGATAGCAGGCCACTGGGCCCAGTCTCAATGGGACTTGCAGGCTGGCCCTGAGTCTCTACCTGCTAGTAGTCAGTCCCTGTATGATTTTCCTCCAGGACTCAGTTTCTTCCAATACAAAACATAAATCTTTAGAAGAGATTTTTCTCAGAGTTCTCAGAGAAACTTATGTATATACGGGAACTCTTGAGAACAGAACCTTCTAAGACTTTAGCAGCAGAGACAATATGTAGTATGGAAGGCCCATAACTCTGGCTGTGTGATCTTAGAGTCATCTGCCTATCTGTCAAGGGAAGGTTAGCACAAACATCAGAGCCCCTGAAGATCTGTGTCTTACTGAGCATATTGTGAACTATATACTCTCTTCTTCCCAGAACTAAGCCCGGAAAATTTCAACGAAGAAAAATTGTGTTGCCCAAATGCCTAAAGGGTCAGGAAACTGAGGTTCCTGGTACTCTGCCTCTCACTAGCAGCTCTGCCAGCACCCTGACAGGAGAGCACAGTACATCTCAAGGGATAGGCAGACTCTACTTTAATCACACTGGCTCCCAATGGGCCTCAGTTCTCCTCTGTAAAATGGGTAGAAGTCAGCCTTTTGGCTGCAGAAATAAAACCACAGAGTAGGTAAAATACCATTAGGCATTTCTTTCTGGACTCTTCAAGGTCCCTTCCAGGAGTGCTAAGGGGGTGGCCTCGAGTCACTGGAACCCTGTGTTCCTGGAAAGCCTCCCAGATTAGGGAGTACAGGAGCTGCCTTGGGAGCAGGGCCAGGGCCTGCCATTCCACAAATAATTCTAAACTCTACTCTGAGCCATCCTCTACAGCCCCTGGAAGACAACAGACCCACAGGATACCAGCCCTCTGGACTACTCTGACCTTCCTATCAACTCTAGAAAGGCTGGTGATAACACCCCATTCTATGATGGGGGGCTGGGTATCCGTGCCCCCAACTGCTGTTTAGACAATAACAAATTAACAGCCCATTTTACAGCACACAGACTGAGGCCACCAGGGATGGAGCCATGGGAGTCCATTACTCAGGGCAGGGCAAGGCAAGGATGATCCCTGGACTCCACATGGCCTGTCCACATCCATGCAGGTATACAGCGCTGGTCACTTAGCACATGGGGAAACTGAGGCCCAGGAAGCTCATCACAAGTCAGAGGGAGGACTGTAACCACATCTCCAGTGGGACAAGGAGGGTGCCTCACAAGTGGGAAGTGCTCACAGGGGGCAGTACTGAGAGGAAGCAGAGTTGCAGTGCTTACAGGAAGCTCCCAGGAGCTAGACTGGGACAAGAACCCCCAACTTTTCTGTAAGTAAACAGCCTTTTGTATGCAAATATATCGGAGCCTCCCAGGTTTTAAGCTGACCTTGGGCAAGTTCCACCAGCTCTCCTAACTCTTGAAATGAACTCCTCCAGGCTGTTGAGTCCCAGGCTATACCAGGCTCAAGACTGGCCCCAAAATTATAGAAGAAAATGGTCCCTGATTTAGCTCTGAGCATTTGGCTGATGGGGTGGGATAGTGTCAACCAAAATAAACCAAATCCACCAGGACTGGGGCAAGCCTTTCAGCTTCTGCAGTGCTAAGCAGGAACCAGACTCCTCATGTCCGCCTTCAAGCCTCTGCTTCCTCTTGTGCCAAGAGACTAAATCAATCCGGCTTAAGCTGAGTTGCTCAAGACCCTCAAATGCAACCCTGGTGGGCAGTGACCAACAGACTGGGCTTTTGGAATAGAGTAGGTGCAGGGTTCCGGTTTGGTTGTGTTTGTAAATGGATTCCACTTTAGAAGCATTCGTGGTGCAAAGCTGGCGTTCAAATCGGAACGGGAGCCTTGGGCAGTGAAGCTGAAACCCCTTACGCATATTTTGGAAACTATACACTTAAAAGTAAAATAAAAGCCACCTACCTTCCTTCCTCCGGGAGACCATTGGGCCTTTGAGAGCCTAAGCAAACTCTAGGCCCCCCTGGTGACCTCGGCCAGTCGCTCCTCTTTCATAGGATCAGTTTCTCCTTCTGTAAGAGGCTGGCTGGGGTGGTCACCGAGGAACCTCGAAGAGAACACCTGCCTCCCGCACCACGAGGGCGCCCCGGGGCAGGGCGCCCCGGGACAGCGCGCCCCGCCAGGTGGGACCAGTTCGGACTTCCGCAGGTCCCCGCAGACCCAGAGCAAGCTGCTGCGTCCCGCCCGCAGCCTGACTTCGGGGCGTCTCACCGCCAGGCTTCGGCTCAGAGAGTACGCTTAAAGTCGGGAAGGTTCTTCTTTAGGGCAGCCCACAGCAGTGTCACGCACACGCCCCGGGCCGTGCACACTCTCTAGCCATGCAGCCCTCTGTTGCTCGCCTCCCTCCCCACACCCCGCTTCCCCCCCCCCCCCCGCCCCCGTGCCCTGTCCGTGATAAGGTCAGAGAGATCCCCTCGGAGTCCCGAAGCCCCAATTCTCACCTGTACGGTTCACCGCGGCGGGCGTGGTGTTCCCGGCGTTCCCGGCCCGTCCCCGGGGCTTCGCCCTGCCACGGAGGGTCTCCGCCACCCAGGGCATCCTGCGCACTCCGCCACGGCTTCCTTGGCCAGAGGAGACAGGGGGCGTGGCCCCGAAGGGGTGTGCGCAGAAGGCGTGCCGGGCACGCCCCCGACACGCCCCCCAGGCGTGATGCCTAGCCCTCGACAGGCGAGTCATGTGTCCTGGGATGAGGCCAGCACTAGGGACTGAAGTTGGGGCAGGGTCCAGCCTGGGGAGACCACGAGGGATCCAGCTCCGTGACTGGAGCCCTGAAGCCAGTCTTAGATGAGTGTTCCTCGAAGGCTTCCCAAACTTTTCCTCTCCTGGACCCTCCTGCCCTGTTCCTCTCATCTTGGGCTCCAGAGTGGTTTTTCACGTGTTTCCGTATGTTTGGTTTTTTGGTTAGGGTTGTTCCTTCTCAGGGCACACAGTTCCACAGGTGCCAAAGAACCAAGAACAAAATCCCTTTTTCCCTGCCCCTTCGACCCCTACCACTGTGTCTTATGCTGTCCCGATCCCTTGGCTCTCACTTGTGAAAAAGCCCCCTGAGGAGGCTAGCCTTACTGTAGCCCTCTAGCGTGAGGATTATAAGCACACACACACACACACACATTTTTCTGGCTGACTCCCTTATATACAGCCTCTGGACCTCACTGGGCCCAGAACTGTGTGGCTCACGTATTCTACCTCTGGAGCCCTCATAGGAGGGTCTCAGGGACAAGCCTTTGCCTAGACAATACCAGGGGAGAGGTTCTCAGGAAAGTTACCCCAGCAGAGGTGGAAAATGTAGGGGTCCTGAGGTAGGAATATGTTTGGTTGCTCCAAGGGCAACCAGAATCCCAGAATGACTGGCTAAGGCTTGAGAAGGCTAGGAAGATAACCCAAACACTGGCAAAGCTGGGACAGGTATGGCTCTGGCCAGGCAAGTGACAATGAGGAATGTAGTTAATGTAGGAGACCACAGAGCAGGGATCCAGTAAGATAGGCTATCCTGATCTCTGATTTATGAACCCACAGAAGCTGAGATTCAGGGTCACACATGAGGGACCTCCCTCCCTCAGACAGGGTTGGTTTCACTCCATAATATCTCATTCTGGACTTGTAAGTCACATATGATGGCTTTCTTCAATTTCCTCCATGCAAAATTGAGCATGTATGTCTTTCCTCCCTAGTGGGGAAAGACAGGACTGTGCACCATACTACTGTGACCCTACCCCCTCCACAACACACTTCCAGAACCCCAGAATTTCCACCCTATTGCCTGAGAATTGTGTGGGTCCTCCTGTGCTTCCCTGAAGGGTAGCTGCCTGACTGCACATGGATGGGGCTGGGAAAGAGGGTCTGGAGCAACCTTGGATTACAATTAGAGCTGTGTAGTGTGTAAAAATTCTGGACCCTCTGAGGCTCTCCACATATCTATGCTTGGCTCAGGCCTCTAGGAATCCAACAATGCTGACCACCTAACCATTTAGGGGTGTGTGTATGCTCCGTAGGCCTGTGTAACAAAGGACCACAGATAGAGTGCCTTAGAACAAAAGAGGTTCATTATCTCACCATTCAGGATGCCAGAAGTCTGAGTTCAGGCAGTGGGAGGAGCCTGTTTCCCTAAAGGCTGGGAGGTGGGGGGAAGCCTTCTCTTCTCTTCTTACCTCCTCTTGCCTTCCAGCTTCAGGCAGTCCCCTGGCCTGTGGCTGCGGCCACATATGTGTGTCTCTCTGGAAATGTCCTTCTGAGATGAGGGATATACAGCCTAAGGGCTGACAAATTATTTAGCACATGGCAGTATAGAACTATATGTTTCTTATATGTGTTGTACCTGCTGCCCTGGCTAAATGTCTGTGTTTAATAATTTCCTATGGCTGGCAAATGATGTTATAAATATCCAAAATGTCCTTAGCAGAAAAAGGTTCCCTACTCTTTTAAGTCACCAGTCATACTAGATTTAGGCCCATTTCAGTGTACAGATGACAGATGTATTGGTTATATCTACAATGACCCTAGCGTCAAATCAGATCAAGTTCACAGGTCCCTAACATTTGTACTTGGGAGGGACAACTCAGTCCTGAATGAGTGGTCTTAAAGGGACCAAGTATGTTCATCTGAGAAGCTGTAACTTTATCTACACATCCTGAAAGGTACATGGCACTAGGCCTCCATGTGTTCCATTAAAGGACCTCTGTCACATTCTGCAAGAAACAGTAAACCTGATTGTGCTTCCAAACACACTTGCCACCAAAGCCACCTTCAGAGCAGTGAGAAGGTCAAGGCTGAGATAGGAGGATTTCGGTTTGAAGCTAGCCCAGGGAGAAAAGTCTGTGAGACTCTATCTCCAATTAATCACCAAAAAGTTAGCAATGGAGCTGTGGCTCAAAGTAGTAGAGTTCCAGTCTTAAATAAAAAAGCTAAGGGAAAATCTGGCACCAGTGACTCACACCTGTAATCCTAGCTACTCAGGAGCTGAGATCTAAGGACCATGGTACAAAGCCAGCCTGGGCAGAGATTCTTTTCTCCAAGTAATCACAAAAATCCAGAAGTATAGCTGTGGCTCAAGTAGTAGAGGGCTAGCCTTGAGCATAAAAGCTCAGAGACAGCACCCAAGCCTGAGTTCAAGCCCCAATAACAGTACAAAAAAAAGAAAGAATGAAAGAAAGAAAGGAAGGAAGGAAGGAAGGAAAGAAGGAAGGAAGGAAGGAAGAAAGGAAGAAAGGAAGGAAGGAAGGAAGGAAGGAAGGAAGGAAGGAAGGAAGAAAGGAAGGAAGAAAGGAAGGAAGGAAGGAAAAGAAGTGGAAAGATCTGGAAGTGAACTTATGACAAATTTGAGCCCCAACCTGGAGTGTCCCAGCCACTCTTTCTTGAGCCTTTTGTTAGGACATATTTCTGAATAGCCTAGTAACATCAATTACATGTGGGGAAGGAAGCTGAGGCCTGGTGAGTGGGAGGCACCAGCTCACCAAGGATAACAGAATATCTGGGGTGTCCCTTTCCAAGGGAGGCCTCAGTCTCTAAAAGGCTACCATAGTCCCCTGCAGTGTAGGGTAATTTTTCATTGAGCCTGAGTATTCTCATCCAAGGGTTACAGAGAGCCCTGTTACCCTCCCCAGGTTAGCAAGAGATTATGACATGCTGGGTTGGAACAGTGGCCTCAAGGCTGGGTCAGGCAGGCCTCACCTGGCACTCCCAGCTGCCCAGGTTCCCAGTCTCTCCTTGTGTAAATCTTTGGATCAATACCTGAGGCATACCTGGCTTGATGTTTCCTCACCTGTAAGTCTCACCCTCCTCTTCCAGGGTGCCCTCCTTGATGCTGTGCTCCAGCAGAATCATCCCAAACTGCCTGTCATCAAGGCCTGTTCAGTTTGTGTCATGTCTGCCCGCTAGAGAGGAAGATGGAGACTATTGGCATGGGAGGCAAAGAGAAAGAAGTTCAGTCAAGCAAGGCATAGATGCCTATGAGATGACAGAGGCTCTGGCTCTCTATATTTTGGGTTGCCAGTGGGAGCATAAGGTACCCTCTCAGGGAGCTCTGTTAGTGATGGGGAAGGATCCAAGGAGACAGGGGAGGTCCAAGGTCATGGGTCTCAGTGTTCTGCTCTGAAAAATGGCTTCATATGCATTGCTAGAGATGTTCAGGGAAGGTAGCTGAGGCATTGTCTCATCTGGTGCCCCTAAGTAACCTCCCTCATCACTATGAACCCGGAAGACCTGGGGCCACACACAAGCCTGATGGTAGGCAGGGGGCTCTTGTATTGATGTGTTTCTTGTTTCTGTTTCTGTCTCTGTCTCTGTCTGTCTGTCTCTCTCTGTCTCTGTCTCTGTCTCTCTCTCTTTCATGTGTGTGTGCGCGTGCGCGTGCGCGTGCGTGTGTGTGTGTGTGTGTGTGTGTGTGTGTGTGTACTGGGGCTTGAACTCAGGGTCTGAGCACTGTCCTTTAGCTTTTTCATTTAAAACTGGACCTCTACCACTTGAGCCATAACTTTGTTTTTTATTTTTTGGTGGTTGGTTGGAGCTAAGAGTCTCATGGATTTTCCTGCCTAAGCTGGCTTCAAATCATGAGCCTCAGATCTCAGCCTCCTGACTAGCTAGGATTACAGGCATGGCTAGCTTCTCCAATGGAGGTGAGCAGGTGCTGGCACTGTTCAAGTCATTCCCCTGCTGGGACCTGGTCACCCACCACTGGGCTTCCCTACAGGGCAGATATTTCAGTCTAGGTCATACAGTGTTAGTCAACGTTTGCCTGAGACATGATGATTGAAGACAGATAATGAGGGTCCAGACACCTGCAGGTTAGAGGCATGACTGGATTGTGGAACCAACACAGGCCCAATGGCCCAATGTTGGTGGCTCATACCTGTAATCCTAGTTATTCAGGAGACTGAGATCTGAGGATTGCAGTTTGAAGCCAAGCCAGGCTGAAAAGTCCATGAGACTCTCATCTCCTACTAACTACCAAACAGCCAGAAGTACCAAACAGAAGGAGCTGTGGCTCAAATGGCAGAGCACCAGCTTTGAGTTGAGAAAGCTAAGGGACTGCACCAAGGCCTTAGTTTAATCACCAGGACCAGCACACACACACACACACACACACACACACACACACACACACACACACACACACACACAGTGACACACTGATGACCAACTGCATGTCAGGCCAGTATACAAATGAAGGCACAGTGTGGTACAATATGGGATCAAATCCACATGGGGGCTGGTCCTGCACATCTAAACCTTGGCACCCTTTCTTCCTGCTTTCTGACTCTTTTCTGTATTTCCTGAATTTGCTACAGTGAAAACAGGAAGCAAAGATTTTTTTATCACTTCCTACATGTAAAATGTTCCAGATGTTCCCAAAGCCGTTACATTTGCACTTGTTACAGAAGACATGACCTGAACTCCTATGTTACAAGGGGAAAATGAGGTTCTAAGAAGGAAACTGTCCTCTCAGAGGTCACTGGGCTGTTAGGATTACGCCTTTTTATTATGATCTAAGGCGTTCCCTTCCAAGGATAGAGTTCCAGGGGCATGTCTGTGTTTTCACTAGCTGGAGCCACTCAGCTAAGCTGGGAGGTAAGAAGGTACCCAGTGGGTCAAGGGCAACCAGAAGCTTAATGCTCAGAGCCTGTTAAGCTTCTTTGAGACCTAACACCTCCCCAGTGAGCAGGGCTGGCCCCTATAGCCTGGTCACCAGTGAGTTTCTTCCCCTCCTCTCCTGCCTCCCCTTGGGCTCCTCCCACCTCCCAGACCAGCCTGTGTCCACTCAGATCTTACCAACTGTGGGCACCCATGCTCCAATCCTGCTTCTTTACTACCCTAGCCCAGCTCCACCCAGTCTTTGCTCAGCCCCAAGTGAACCTCCACCCTTCTCTGAGCTTGAGTCTCTTTCTCCTACCTCCCCCTGAGAAAGGTTTTGACTTCCAGAGCAGGCTTGGGCCTAGCTTGAACTCTGGAGGCAACCTTCCTTAGATCCTGCTAGGGGTGAGTATTCTCAGTGGCCTGTAAGGCTGCCCTAGGCCCATTCAAATGGTTATATCAGAGAGACCTGGATTCCAGAAGCTGCTTGGTCTCTTGTGTCACAGATGAGGCCTAGAGAATGAAGGTCTGTCTGAATAATACAGCTCATCCCAAAACATCTCTCTACAAAACTTCTCTCTACAGTCTGTCTGGGCTCAGCTTGTAGGACTTGAGCTCTTTCTGCCTCAGTTTTCCCACCTGCAAAACTGACATGCCAGCCAAGCATTGGTGGCTCATGCCTGTAATCCTAGCTACTCAGGAAGCTGAGATCTAAGGATCAAGGTTTGAAGCTAGCCTGGGCAGGAAAATCCATGAGATTCTTACCTCCAATTAACCACCATAAAACCCTAAGTGAAGTTGTGGCTCAAGTGGTAGAGAGCCAAACTTGAGCGAAAAAGCTAAGAGACAGCCCCCTAATAAAAGTGTGATCACACACACATAGACCTAAACACTGATATTACATATTTCTGGGTGTGGCATTGAGGCAATGGGTAAATTCATGGTGCCTTGTCTGTTTTTCTCAAACTGTGTAGAAGGATGGACATTTGGCTGTCGTCTGGTCTGTACAACTTGAGAGTGCATAGAGGTGAGTCAAGATTATCCCTGGAAAAGCTGAATGCAAGCACATATGGAATCCTGGTGTTGATCTGCACAGCTTTTTCTCTTCCTCTGAGGCCCAAGCTCCTGTGACCATCCAGAGTCTCTGTATTATTTCTACAGTTTCCAGAGTTCTAAGCCTTCTTAAACAACATGTTCCTTGATCCTCTCAGAGACTCACAGAGGACAAAGGTGGGCCAAAGCTAGTTCATCTGGGGGCTTTGTGCCAATTGGGAGAAGGCCACAGCTCTGTGTATAGTGCATAGGATGACTCTCAGTCAGTACAAGTATTCCCCAAGGCCTCTGTGCAGTGGGCAACTTCCTCAACAGAACTCAGTGATGAATGTGTTTTGCTGTAGCCTTTGCAAGGGACAGGGGGGAGAGGCTGAGGACTCACACATCCTGCAGGGGGCAGCCACAAGCTACCTTCCCCTTGCTGATAGCTGTGGCTTCTGGAAACAGAAGTAGGCTGTTACCTCCTCCAGGAAGAGCTCCTGACTCACAAGGCAAGATTGGAGTTTGTCTCCCCTCTCCTCTCCAGCAGATTGTACTAAAGGTCATAATTGGTTTGTCCTCTGTGGGCCTCACTGTGTTGAATAGCGATAAAATCTGAATGATTTACAAACAGATTCAAGGTGGGGACGTCACTCAGTGGTACAGCAGTTGCCTAGCATGGGCAAGGCCCTATATTTGACCCCCAGCAATGACATATATACATATATACACACATGTATGTATGCATGTATGTCTAGGAGCATGGCCCAATTACTATGGCCAAGCACAAGATCTTCAACAACAACAAATCCAAAGCCCCTCAGCCATGCAGAACTGGCTAGGGAAGGAATGTTACAGGAGCCAGTGTGTAAATGTCCCCTCACTCTCTTGCTCACAAGTGGGATGATACTGAGGTGATTGATCTACCAAGTGAGAAGCCAGACCTAGCTTGGTACTCACAGCTCCGGTGGGACATAAACAATCTCGTAGAATATCTATATCAGACAAAGCCCCTTCCTAATCTTGTCTTGGCACAGAAAAGACAAAGTCTCCAGGCAAACAAACAAAACAAACAAACAAAAAAAACAATGCTGGGTAATATGAGTGGCTACTTCCTTACCAATTACAGTGTTAATCTTGCTTTTTTCCTTTCCTTGTCCTAATAAAGTTGAGATCTAAGCATAGAATTACTCTCAACTCCTTGCAACAACCAATCCAACCCTGCTTCCTTGAACCACCTCAGAATCTTCCAATAAGTCCAAATTCTGCTCTAAATCTTCCTTGACCCAATCCTCCTGGGACACCCTGGGTCTCTCATAGGAGGTACTGTCATCATAATCAGCAGTAAGTACCAATGTTTTCAACTGGGTCTTTGATAGAATGGAGTGGCAGCTCCCAGAGTTGCTCTGCAGACTAAGTTCCAGTTCCCCTGATTGATTACAAACCCTTTGTGGTAGTGTCTTTCTTCATTTGACATCACTGTGCTATTAACTTATAATGAGAAAAGTTTATTTTGGCTCATAGTTTCAGACATTTCAGTTCCTGGTCACTTTTGGCTTGTGGACCTGTGTAGGGCAGGCCAGAGGTGTCAGAGAGTACAAATCATAAGAAGGGTCACTTTATTAGAGAGAGAGAGAGAGAGAGAGAGAGAGAGAGAGAGAGAGAGAGAGAGAGAGAGAGAGAGAGAAGAAGAGGAGGAGGCGGAGGAGGAGGAGGAGGAGGAGGAGGAGGAGGAGGAGGAGGAGGAGGAGGAGGAGGAGGAGGAAGAGGAGGAGGAGGAGGAGGAGGGAGGAGAGGGGCCAGGGTTTCCACATCCCTGCCAAGGCCACACCTCCAAAGGCTTAACTTCCTGTCAGTAGGTGCACACACATATACCCGTGCACGAGCACCTTCATGCACACGTGCACTGGTCCTGGGGCTTCAACTCTGGGCCTGGGTCTTGTCCCTGAGCTCTTATGCTCAAGGCTAGCACTCAGTTTCTTGGGCCACACCTCTACTTCCAGCTTTGTGTGTGTGTGTGTGTGTGTGTGTGTGTGTGTGTGTGTGTGTGTATATTATGTATGTGTGTTTAATTGGGGATAAAAGTCTCAAGAACTTTCTTCCCTAGGCTGGCTTCAATCCTCAGATCTTAGCCTCCAGAATAGCTAGGATTACAGGCATGAGTGACCAGGGACAGGCTAGGCTCTACCTCTTAAAGGTTCCACACTTTTGACAGCACCAAGATGAGGACCATGCTTTTAGCATATAGGTGTTTGGAGGACACTTATCCAAACTATAGTTGTGTTTTAGGGCTGCTACAATAAAGTCCCACAAACCAAGGCCTGAAAACAGCAGAAAAATTCTTGCTACTCTGTGGTTTATAACTGAGTCATTCCAACTCTATTTCCATTTTTACACCCCTGTTTTTTTTGTTATTAATTATTGGATCTAATTTAGTATGTATGACTTCTTCTTAGTGAATATCTGTGAAATCTTTTAAAAATAGAATTTATGTACAACAAAGGCTACCCTCTGGGCAAACATATATTTAGGGAGGTGGAACCACTATTCAATTTATTATCAACTGACCCCCAAATGAGTCACTTTGGACCTATATTTAAAATAGATTCAACAAACAGCTTCAGGGGCCTATACCTGTAATTTCAGCTACTTAGGAGGCTGAAATCTGAGAATTTCTGTTTAAAGATAGCCTAGACAAATACACACACACACACACACACACACAAAATATGCATTCATACAACATCTTCCAAAGATTTTACTCATGCCCCAAAGTTATGGATTGGATACATGTGATCCAAAGGCCCCTGTGTTAAGGTTTTACCCCAAGTTGGAAATGGCTTGGCACAATTGGGAGACAGTGAGATCTTTAGCAGTTTAGAAGGTGAGGCCTATTGGAAGGTCCTTAGGTCATTGGTCTGGGCCTCCAAAGGGGATTGTGAGTCCGTCTCTTCTTCTGTCATGAGGTAAGCAGTTTGTTCTACCACACCATCCTTACCATTGCTACCAGACACAACCACTAGAAGCCCAAAACTATGGGTCTACCCTATCTTGGACTGGAACCTTCAAAACTATGAGCCAAAAATAACTTTTTTCCTCTAAGTTAACTGTCTCTGGTAATTTGTTAAAGTGGCAGAAAACTGATCAACACAGGGTCACTTGGTCCAAAGTAAATCTGAAGCCCAGTAGACAAATTTCATCAGGTTTTATGGCTCGATGCTCTGTCCTCTGGACCTGAAGAAGTGGCCTTCTTCCTATAAGGTCTTGGGTAGCAGCTGCAGCCCTGACTTCTCCGACTGCCTCCAAGTCATTCTTCCTTCAGCTTCCCCATCTCCCATGGTCATCTCCATCAGCTCCAGCTCACCCATCTCCTTTCAATCCAGGCTGTCTGGGTTCCATGTAGTTCACAGGGCTCCTGCCATCAGAAAAGAGGCTTCTTCTCGGATCATTCCTAGACAAGCTTTCTCTCTCCCTGGACTCTGAAGTGGACCATTGGTTCCACAAGTCACATCCACAATCTCATCAACAAAAATATACATCAACTTTCATGTTGTCTTCAGACCATACTTTCTCAACCCATTTTCTAATTTTAGCTTCATGTTTCCTTCGTCCAGTTATCTCTTTCCTCCCACTCATTTCTATGAGCAGCAAGAAGGAACCAGGCCACGTGTTCCACAATTTGCTTGGAAATCTTCTTGGCTAGGTATTCAAGTTCATTGCCTTTGAGTTCTATTTTCCATCCATCAGTGGGAAACAATTCAGCCAAGTTTTCTGCCACTAGGACAAAGATCATTTGTTCTCCAGTATCTAATAATATGTTGTTTTAAAGTTTCAGTAGAAGTACCTTGTGTTCCTGCTTCTGCTAATGTTCTGTTCCTGGTTATTAATGTACTCTCTAGGGTGATACCAGATTTTACTGTTCTTTCTGTCTAAGCTCTCACAAGGAGACCCTTAAGTACATGTTCATATTTCTACCAACAATCATCTGAAGGAAAGAAGAATATCTTAGTCCATTTGGGGTTGCTATCACAAAACACCACAGACTGGGGAATTTATAAACAAAAATTTCTCAAAGGGCTGGTATCTTCTTGCACTGTGATCTACGCCATATGGCAGAAGGGGGAAAGACAGAGATACAGAAACAGGGAGAAGTTTAACTCATTTTTCATAAGGAACCCACTCCATGATAACAACTTTAATCCATACTCCTAAAAGGTCCTACCTCTTTAACACTGTTATTATGGTGACTAAGTTTCGAATAAATGCTTTTGGAAAGACACATTCAAGTCATAGCACTATAAGTGCTGGTGGCTACACCTGTAATCCTAGCTACTTAGGAGGCTGAGATCTGAGGATTATGTTTTGAAACCAACACAGATAGGAAAGTCCATGAGATCTATATTTCCAATTGATGACCAAAATAGAAAAAAAAAAGCCAGAAGCAGAGCTAAGCTCAAGTGGTAGAGCACTAGCCTTGAGCAAAAAAAAAGAAGGGAAAATGCCCAGTCCCTGAGTTCAAGCCAAGTACTGGTACAAACAAAGAAAGAACACTGGGATTTTTCTGTTGTCTCTTGTTTGTCCATTTTTTTTGTCTATTTGGTTTGAATACTACACTACCATATAGAGAAATGAAAATTATATCATTTGCAGGAAAAAGATGGAATTGAAGAATATCATGTTGAGAGAGAAAAACCAGGCTTAAAACAGCCAAATATCATGTTTTCACTCATATGTGGAAACTAAACCTAAAAGACATACATTTTGTTCATGGATATCTATTAAGTATTTATACACACACACACACACACACACACACACACACACAGAACATGATTCTAACCATGGGACTGTATAGGATAATTAGGAGAAGGGGAGAAGGAAAAAGAAAGATTGAGGGTGAATAATTTCAAAATACAGTAAAATATGTATGAATACATCATAAAGAACCTCAGTGAAAGCTGTTTATCAATAGATGATTGAGATGATGGGGGAAGGGAAAGCACTAGAGAAGGTTACTCTGAGAAAAACATAATATATACATGTTTAAAATACCATAATGAAAACCCTTGGTATAATTAATACACACTAAAACAAATCAATGTTAGTAAAGTAAAACAGGTCCTGCTGGGGGATGGGTACCAATGGAAAGGAAGGATAACAAAGAGAATGAATAAAGATGAATACAGTCCATTTATTTACATTTATGAGCAAAGTCCCCATCCTTTCATCTTTACCTGCTTCCGCATTTTCAAGTGTTGTAACAGCAACACTCCACTGTCTGGCACAAAATCTTTATTAGTCTGCTAGGGTATCTGTGCAAATGACCATTGATGGCTTATTAGGACATGCCATTTCTTTCTTTTCTTTCTTTCTTTCTTCCTTCTTTCCTTCCTCTCTCTCTCTCTCTCTCTCTCTCTCTCTCTCTCTCTCTCTCTCTCTCTTTCTTTCTTTCTTTCTTTCACCAGTCCTGGGGCCTAAACTCAGTGCCTGGGCACTGTCCTTGAGCTGCTTCTTTTGCTCAAGGCTAGCACTCTTCTACTT
The DNA here is from genome assembly GCF_023159225.1 of Perognathus longimembris pacificus. NCBI lineage: Eukaryota > Metazoa > Chordata > Mammalia > Rodentia > Heteromyidae > Perognathus > Perognathus longimembris. The sequence continues at coordinate 107,890,512 of NC_063161.1, forward strand.
GAGCCAAAGTGCCACTTTCTGCTTTTTTTTTTTTTTTTTTTTGGCCAGCCCTGGGCCTTGGACTCAGGGCCCGAGCACCGTCCCTGGCTTCTTCCCGCTCAAGGCTAGCACTCTGCCACTTGAGTCACAGCGCCGCTTCTGGCCGTTTTCTGTATATGTGGTGCTGGGGAATCGAACCTAGGGCCTCGTGTATCCGAGGCAGGCACTCTTGCCACTAGGCTATATCCCCAGCCCCACTTTCAGCTTTTTCTGTTTATGTGGTACTGAAGAATCAAACCAGGGCTTCACGCGTGCTAGGCAAGCACTATACCACTTAGCCACATTCTCAGCCCAACACACCATTTCTTGATAGCCTAAAACAACAGAAATGTATTTATTGTCTGTTTTGGAAGCCAGGAGTCTGAAATTGAGGTATCTGAAGGGCCATGATCCCTCTGAACATGTTAATGAAGGAGCCTTCCTTTGTCTTTCCTTTTGGGCAACTCTAAGAAGTCTTTGGGCTGTGGCCATATCACTTCTGTCTTTACCTCCAGCATCCTATGGACTACTTTCCTATTTGTATCTCTGTGTGTCCTCTCCATTTCTTCTTTTTTTCTTTGCTTTCTTTTTCCCTGGTGTTGGTTCCTGGTCTTGAACTAAGGGCTTGGGCAATGTCCCTTAGCTTTTTCACTCAAGGCCGGTGCTCTACTACTTGAGCCATAGCTCCACTTTTGTCTATTTTCTGGTTAATTGGAGATAAGAGTCACACAGACTTTACTGCCTGGGATGAATTTGAGTCACTTTTCTTAGATCTCAGCCTTCTGGTAAGTTAGGATTCCAGGTGTGAGCCACCAGCATTTGGCCTTACCTCTTGTAAGACCATCAATCATCCGATGTGGCTCTTTGCTACTCTCATTCATATGAAAGCTTTTGGTTCTCATGGTTTTGTTGAGCCTCCAGCTTATCACACAGAACCTCCAGCTTTTGAGGTCCTATCCAGTTTCTTTCTTTCTTTTTTTTTTTTTGCCAGTCATGGGGCTTGAACTCAGGGCCTGAGCACTGTCCCTGGCTTCTTTTTGATCAAGGCTAGCACTCTGCCAACTTGAGCCACAGTGCCACCTCTGGCCTTTTCTATATATGTGGTGCTGTGGAATTGAACCCAGGGCTTCATGTATATGAGGCAAGCACTCTTGCCACTAGGCCCTATCCCCAGCCCCCTATCCAGTTTCTCTTTTACATAGATAAGGCCCTATGCCTTGAACCACATGACCATTTCTGCTTTAATTCTGGTGAACTTGACAATGCAACTTAAATTCTTGTGTTTAGCTTTATGCACCCTTCAACCTAGTCCCCAGTGGAAACCACCTTGGCAACCCCCCTGGACCTCATTAAGGGCTTGGATCTACAGGTACCCTCTTGAACTATATCTGCTTGTTGAGCATACATGTTCCAAAAGGCCCTGCATTCCATTTGACTTGTGAGGTGAGCTGATCCTTGCTTTCTGGGCTCTGTGAATAATAAGCTTTGTCTTTTCATCAATCTGTATGAATGTCCCTGATTGCCACAGCTGACAACACCAAACCTAACTTAAATTCCTCATTTCACACACCTCTACTTGGTTAAATTAATTACAACTGCAAACACCTATTTCCAAATAAAGTCACATTCCAAGGTTCCAGGCAGTTTCATTCTAGGAAGAAATGAACTGAGAAGAGACACAACCCAACACATGACATTCTGTATTAGCTTCCATCCCTTTCCTGACTTGTTCTCCACTCCCCTGATGGTTCCTCCAGCACCTCCCAAAGGAACTGCTTGCCTCCAAATCAGTATTGCAGAGTCTTCCACGGAGATGACCCACATAGACATGGCCTCTTCGTGCTGAAGAGCAGGAGTCTCCTCTGTAAGAGGGATGAGCAAGTTGTCCCTTCCTATTAGGGCAGAGGACAGAATCCTTCAAGGCCCTAGATTTGGGACACTGAACAGCACAGAGATCAGCCCCTGAGTCTGAAGTGAGGTGATTCATGATGAAAAATTACCTTCTTTAGAAATGCATGGGCTGTTCGGGGTGTCAACATTTTCCACTGAGTGTATGTGTGTGTGTGTGTGTGTGTGTGTGTGTGTGTGTGTGTGTGTGTGTATCAGTACTGGGACTTGAACTCAGGGTTTTGTTCTTCTCACTTGGCTTTTTCTGCTCAAGGCTGGCATTCTATCACTTGAACCACACCTCCACTTTGGGCTTTTTGCTAGTTAGTTGGTGATAAGTCTTATGAGCTTTTCTGCCTGGACTGGCTTCAAACTTCAATTGACAGTTCTCAGCAACCTGAGAGGCTAAGATTACAGGGATGAGCACCCAGACGCCAATGTATTTTTGAGGATATGAGTTGGAGTTGGAGGGGAGGACAGTTTACTGCTTTGAATCTTGATAAAGGAAAAGAAAGCTACACTTCCCTTCTGGAGTTGAGGAGAAGCACATAGTATTTCTAGTGAACAGAACAGAGGGCCTGGAACAAAAGGAAAAGTTTGGCCCGCTTAGAGTTGCTGTGAGCCTAGAATCTGAGTGGAAGGAACCTAGACAAGGCAAGAGATTTGGGGGGTGGGGTAGCAGAGGCTGGAAAAATAGAATCCATTAGGTGGGGAGTGGCAATGGTCAGCAGATTGGACTTCACAGGAAAATTAATCTGTTCAGGTAACTGCTTTAGATGAAATCAGAGCTGCTGCCTTTGTGCCTCATCTGTTGCCTCTTCGTTCTGGCCCCAAGATGGTTGAGCTCAGGAGTCACCTGCTCCTTTCATGGTCACATGACCCTGCATCTCAGGTCACATTCCAGTCCTGATGACCAAAGCTAGGATGTCTGTAGCCTTGCTCACATCACTGTATACAGAAGGTAAGTACCTTTCTTTTTTGCTTGCTTGCTTTTTTGATGCCAGTCCTGGAGCTTAAACTCAGAGGCTGGGAGCTATCCCTGAGCTTTTGTGCTCAAGACTAGCACTATACCACTTGAGCCACAGGTCTACTTCTGGCTTTTTAGTAATTAATTGGAGATAAGAGCCTCATAGACTTCCCTACCTAGGCTGGCTTTGAACTTCGATCCTCAGATCTAAACTTCCTAACTAGGATTACATGTATGAGCCACTGGCACCTGGATTGTATATTTCTTTATATATCTTTTGGGGCCATACTTCCATGTCTTCACTGAATTGATTCCCACTGCTGTCTCTCAGCCCTGTGGGGCCTCATATTGTACTACCCTGGCTGTTCAGAAAGGGCTGCACCCAGTCTGAGTCATAGGCTGAGTCCTGGAGATGAACTGCTGGACTGAGCACCACTGGGTACGGGGGAAGATAAGACACAGAGAAAGCAAAGATAACAGTGAGGGATGGGTGCCATCTTCTAAGACCCATAGGAATACTTGTGCTTAGAGAAGCATCAGGGCATGGGCCTTCTGTGATCTGGAAGGAAGAGGCCTGAGCACCCTGAGTTCCAGAGAAACCTGACAGGCTGGGAGGTGGTCAATGCCCCCATTGGTCACATGTGTTGCTACTGTGTCTAAGATATAGCCTTCCAATGACTGCATGAGCCTCTGTGTAAACTCTCACCTGAGAGTTGGTACCAAGCCCAGAAAGCCCCAGGGCCAATGAACCAGGCAGGGAAGCTCTGTGATGGCCAGTCTTGAAGCCAGGCAGCTAAGGTGAGGAATGTGCAGAATCTTGGCTGGGTTGGCTCTTCTCCCATGGCCTGTCCTAACCCCACTGCCTTCCTCCTTGGCTTACTCAGACCTCCAGCCTGGCTTCAACTGACATGGCTAAAATTGAGTGAGGAGCCTCAGTCTTAGAGGAGGACTTTGTGGTTGTAGATCCCTTCCCTTCTCACTTTTCTACCCTAGGATTACAGATAGGACCCTCTAATCCAGTGATCAAGGTCTATGGTAGAGGTGTTATCGGCAGGGGACAGCTAACTGCTGCAGGGCCCACCTGGCTGCTTCATTCCAGGGAGAGAAGGATCTTAAGGGAGTGGATAGGACTGGACCCCATCCACCCAGTGGCAAGTGCTGCCTGCCCAGACAACAGACCCTGAACTCTAAGAGCCCTGAAGGCACTGGATCTCAGGGTAGCACTTGAAAGCATCAGGGTGGGCACCAGAGCCTCATGCCTATAATCCCAGCGACTTAGGAGGCTGAGATCTGCAAGTCATAATTCAAAGCCAGCCTGGGTTGGAAAGTTTGTGAGAATCTGATCTCCAATTAGCCAACAAAAAGGTGGTAGTGGAGGCATGGCTCAAATGGTAGAGTGCCCAAACTTGTGCTGGTTATTTTGAGATAACATCTTGCCTTATGTCCAGGCTAGACTGGGCTGTGGTTCTTCAACTTGTGTTTTCCTAAGTCACTGGAGATGATAGGGATGTGAAATTGGGCCCAGCCCAATTGCTAGAATAACAGATGTGTACCACCATACCCAACCATTGGTTAAATGGAGTCCTGACATTTTTAAGCCTTGGTTGGCCTGGGACTTCAATCCCCTATTTCTACTTCCCAAGTAGCTAGGATTACAGATTTGAGCCACCACACTCACCTTCATCATGAATATAAGAATTCATGCTTGTATTCTACATGGGGAAATATGTTAAACAAGAGATTATAGAGTTAAACAAAACAGTAGACAATGGCTCAGGAGGCCCTAGAAGAATCTGCAGAAAAAGCCCCAGGCACAGGCAACAGCAGATATAAAGGCCCTGAGGTAGAAGGGAGAAGTCTAAGGAAGAAGAACATTGGTTGGGGCTCCCCACATTTTCCTGCTCTGGTTTCTGCTCACTTACCTGACTGAGCCCCATCTCTTTGTCCATCTAAGAGCCTTCTGAGGTCATTGTGGACACCTGTGCCCCCTGCACCACTGCCCCTGCCCCAACTTGAGTTATAGCAGCCAGAAGGAGGCAGTCCATTTCTCCCAGGTGGGCACCATCCAATGTGGAAGTTCTCTAGCTGCTTTGCTCCTGACCCTAGCCTCAGTTTCCTCATAGTGAGTGCCACTCAGAGGCCCAGATGTGTGCAGTCATTTTTGGCATCCCACAAACATTCCAGCCAGCTTTTGCATAAACCTACCTGTGTTCTAATTGTGCCCTCTCTCACACCTAACCTTACCTGTGACAACCACCCATTTCTGGTTCTAGCCCCTCCCTCTCAATGGGAGGTGCCTCTCATGTCTGCTCAGGTATTCCAAAGCAGTGTGGATGTCAGAGGGGAGTATCCTGAAGGACCAGATCCCATCACTGGTCTCTAAGTCCTCTCAGAGTACCATCTCAACCCCTGACCTTTATGACATTCTCCATTCTGCTGTATGGTCAGATGTCTGCCTGCTTCAGGCAGCACCAGGGTTGCAGAGCTGCTTTGTAAGCCTGCATGCGGTCCATGCAATTCTGCCATCCTGGTTCCCCACACTTCATCTGCCTGGTAGAGGGGTAGAGGATGCTGAGGCCACACCTGCTGCTAACAGCCAACATTTATTTACATAGACAAGCACTGCATCTGCCCTCTAAGGGGTCAGCCATAAGCCTCACATGCCTGCCACTCAGGGACAAGACCAGCTTCCCTGAAGAACTTTCCAGTGTGGTGTTCAGGAACCATGTGTCCAGATGAAATGGGGCAGGTCGACCTCTTGCTCACCCAGGGAGATACACTGTGAGGCAGAGTCTTGGGAAAAGGCAGAAAGGGGAGGTGAGTCACAGTCTAGTTCACATAGTGGACAGGATGTGCACAAGCCAAGATGGGCCACAGGCAGCTCTGCCTAATCCAGGGGCAACAGCAGACCATCCCTGGGCCTCCTTTCTGCCTTTTGTTAGTTGATGCCACCACACAACCAGCTCAGTGACATTTATCTTGGCAGTGGCCCATGCTCACTGCTCTGGCCACATCTCTGGGGCTAAGAACCAGAAGCTGAGCTCTTGCCCAGGAATTGCTGGATGGCCCCTGGACAAGTGGCTGTTTGTGTTTGAGCTTTTGTCTCCTCCTTTCCAAAGCAAAAGGAAACTTCCAAAGCCAAATGCTCCAAGCTCTGGGCCAGTGGCAGTCTTCATTCCTTCATGTAACCTCCAATGTCACCTCCCAGATCACAGGTCTGACATGGCAGTGCAAAGGGCCATGTGGGGCTGGGCTCATGGAATGGCCATGCTGTCATGTCCTGGGACTTACAGGGTTTCTGGGCTGTCCTGGATGGTGTCTCCAAGAGTAGTGGTGGTCAGGACCTCTAGCCAGCGCTGTTGTAGCTCTGTAGAGGAGGCACTCAGGTACCAGGTCTGCTGGCCCTTCTGCAGCTTCCACACGTGCCCTGCCTGTGGGTGCTCCTCGGGGTCTGGTACACTCACTGTGCAGCCAGGGAGATGGATGGTGCATGGCAGTAGAGCAGCCTGCAGGATGGAGAGAGGATCAGCCAGACCTTAGGCTCACACCAGTGACCAATTCCCCAGCTTCCTAAGCAACCATGCCCAACCAATCCCACATGGTGCAAGGCAGACAGACATAGGCAAATCTGGCAGACACAACTGTGTTGACTTCTGTCTACACAAGAACCAGTGGCTCACAGCTCTCTCTAAGGGATGACACTGGGAGTGGGCTCTCCTATTTTCCTGAACTTCCCTCTAACTTCCTGGCCCCAGAGCAGGTGAGGCAGGACAGCCACTGGTATAGCATCTGAGGCTGAGAGAGGTGAGGCAAAGGTTTCTGAGTCTACCTGACAACTGCATCTACCCAGGACATGTGAGTGAATGAAGAGCTAATGGATGAATATGTGCGGGAAGGAGGGGTCAGCCTCCATGCCATCTAATTTCCCTCTGTTCTGGCTACCTCTATACCACCCATATCCTAGCTCTCTCTGGGTTCCTGGCATAGTGAGAGGTGGGAGGCTACCTTCTGTACATGGAGAACAGAGGGTTATTCTAGGAAGCCAAATAAACTGAGGGCTGGGTTACTGATGGAGTGGGTTGGTGAATCAAACCTGCTGCAGGGGGCTGGGAATATGGACTAGTGGTAGAGTGCTTGCCTTGTACACATGGAGCCCTGGGTTCGATTCCTCAGCACCACATATATGGAAAAAGCCAGAAGTGGCGTGTGGCTCAAGTGGTAGAGTGCTAGCCTTAAGGAAAAAGAAGCCAGGGACAGTGCTCAGGCCCCGAGTTCAAGCTCCACGACTGGCAAAAACAAAATAAAACAAAATGCTCAGGCCCTGAGTTCAAGCTCCATGACTGGCAAAAACAAAATAAAACAAAACAAACCTGCTGCAGGCCTGAGGCTCTGGGCTATGGTAGTAGAGAGCAGATACACATACCTGGCTGTTTCCTTGCAGGTCCAGCACCTGGGAGTCTGATTCAGGGATGGCGGCCCATACCTCACTCCAGTCCATTCCATTGTCTGACAGTCTTAGGGGGCCAGAGAGTAAGCTGGGCCTGGAATCTGCAGCAAGTGGCTTCTGGGGACACAAAGACATAGGTTAGGGGTGGTCTCACCTGTGATGGTCACTGTCTCTACTGAAGCAGCTAGGGCAGGGCCAGGCCACTGCTCAGAAGAAGCTGATCACAGAGATTCAGTTGAAGTATTAGTACAGGCTAGGCCTAGCTTCCCCTGGATCACTTGAGGCCAGTCTGAGGGGCACAGGTGTCATGTGATCTCAGGCAGGATTGACAGGCATTCTGAGGGAGTAAGACCATGGGTCCCATCAAGATGGCATCAAGGTACCAGGAGAAATAATAAGAGTTTGATCTGTGAATCATAGGACAAAAAGACTACATAACCCCCATATTACATACCCATACCATAAACTCCTATACCTGTGCCCCATGCCACATATATCACATACAGACACCTGTGTTAGGGGAACACCTGTACGTGTTACAGCAACCTAACACACACACACACACACACACACACACACACACACACACACACACACACACACACCTCATACATATACCTTGCTTCTCTCCTGATGTGTTTAGAGTCATTCTGGAGACAAGTCTCCTGAGCCATCTGGACAAGGTTCTGACACTACTTACTGAACCTGACCACCCCTAAAATCATGTGCTTCCTCAAGGCCTGAGCCTACCCCATAGGCGTTCAGGGTTGGTGCCCTCTGGAGGCCACAGTCCTGGAATTCTCAGAATACATCTTGGCATTGAAAAAGCAGGCAGTCAAATGGGCAGAGCCAGGGACTTTACCATCATGGCTGTTCTGCCCTGGTCCTAAAATCCTTATATCCTCACAGCAATGGAGGGATAAAGGGTGAACAAAGGCAGCAGTGACAATCACTAGACACTATGTTGAGAATGAACTACACAACTTGTATATGGGAATGGAAGGGGAAACTGGGAGTGAGGGAAGGGGTGACATTGTCCAAAAAGAAATGTACTATTTACCTGACTTATGTAACTGTAACCCCACTGTACATCACCTTCATAATAGCAATTTATTTATTTATTTATTTATTTTTTGCCAGTCCTGGGCCAGTCCTGGACTCAGGGCCTGAGCACTGTCCCTGGCTTCTTCTTTTTTGCTCAAGGCTAACACTCTGCCACTTGAGTCACAGCGCCACTTCTGGCCATTTTCTGTATATGTGGTGCTGGGGAATCGAACCCAGGCCTTCAAGTATACGAGGCAAGCGCTCTTGCCACTAGGCCATATCCCCAGCCCCATAATAACAATTTTTAAAGGGGAAAAAAGATCCTTACATCCTTGACATCCTAAACAAAACAAGGTCAGTGTTTCTGGATGCCTCAAACCAGGACAGCAAGGAGCTTTGACAACTTATCATTCTAGTCCATCTATACCAACTTTGGGAGGGAAAACAACATAAAAAAGTTCTAAAAAAAAAAAAAGCTGGGCACTGGTGGTTCATACCTATAATCCTACCTAGTCAGGAGGCTGAAATCTGAGGATTGAGATTATTTTTTTGTTTTTGTTGTTTTTTAAGGATTTGGAATTTTTTTTTAATTTTGTTAATTAAAAAAATTTTGACATGGTGCTGTGCAAAAGGGGTACAGTTACATAATAGGGAAGTGTGTACATTTCTTGTGATATCTTACACCCTGTTTTTCTTTCCCTTCCCTAGATCAGGTAGACATATATACTATACACAGTGTACCAAAAACATATACAGTAGCCACGTGGCCTACACCAAAGGAAATTTACTTAGGGCTTTAAATGTAATGTCAACAATAGAGTTTGCTTATCCTTGTCTTATATGAACGTACATACATAGCTTTTGAGCTATTGTGATCCACTGAGAGGTCTATTTTTGACCTTTATATGTTAAGTAGTTGTTTGGTTTTAGTTACATAATGAAGGGTCGCTGACCCAAACCTGTGGAAAATACCACTTGACAAGAAGTTTTTGGTTTCGCAGACCTGGTCTCTACTGTTTCCCCCTTCCCCCACCTTAACAGTCATATATCAAGGAGATCGTGCCCCTTTGTTTTCTGTGTTCTAGGCTTGTCTCGCTCAACATTATTTGTTCAAGTTCTGACCATTTCCCTGCTAATACTAATATTTCACCATTTCTAATCACTATGTAGTATTCCATTGTATATAGGTACCATATTTTTTGGATCCATTCATCTGTGGAGGGGCATCTGGGTTGTTTCCATATTTTGGCTATTGTGAATTGTGCAGTGATAAACATGGAAGTGCAGATGTCTTTTTGATATCTTGGGACCTGTTGTTCAGGATAGATGCCTAGGAGTGGTATGGCTGGGTCATAGGGTATGTCTATGTTGAGCTTTTTGAGGAACCTCCATACTGTTCTCCAAAGTGGTTGTACTAATTTGCACTCCCACCAACAATGGAGAAGGGTTGAGGATTGAGATTTGAAGACAGCTCAGGCAGGAAAGTGCATGATATTCCTATCTCCAATAAATTGCAAAATCTAATTGGAAGTGGCACTGTGGCTCAAGTGGTGGAGTGCTAGCCTTCAGCAAAAGATGTTCAGGGACAGTGTCCAGGCCCTGAGTTCAAGCCCAAGAACCAGGGGGGAAAAAAGTTCCCACCTGGGCACCAATAGCTCCTAGCTACTCTAGAGGTTGCGATCTTCAAAGCCAGCCCAAGCAAGAAAGGCCATGAGACTCCAATAAAACTACTCATAAAAAGCCAGAAGTAGTGCTGTGGCTCAAGTGTTAGCGTGCTAGCCTTGAGCAAAAGAAGCTCAGGGACAGTGTCCAGGCACTGAGTTCAAGCCCCAGGAGAGAAAAAATATATAAAGTTTCCAAAAGATTCCAACTTGGGATGGGAATGTGGCTTAGTGGTAGAGTGCTTGCCTTGCATGCATGAAGCCCTGGGTTCAATTCCTCAGCACCACATAAACAGAAAAGTCTGGAACTGGCCTTGTGGCTCAAGTGTTAGAGTGTTAGCCTTGAGCAAAAAGAAGTCAGGGACAGTGCTCAGACCCTAAGTCTGGCTAAAAAAGAAAGAAAGAAAAAAAAAGATCCCAACTTGTAGCTGGCTCTGAGTACCTCATAGCGTGTCAAGTTGGAGGGAAAGGAAAATGCATGATTCGGGAAAACTATGTTTTCTTTTTTATAGATTTCCTGTCATTCTATAAAGTAGGAACTGGGTCCTATAGAAAGCAGGGCCAGGAAGGTAGTGGATACAGTCACGAAGAAGCAGAGAGAGAGGAAAGGGATAGGGAAACAAAGGAAACCTCCTCTCACCCTGTAGCCCCCACCCCCAACTGCCTCCTGAGGAAGACCCTGCCTTCCCAGGCAGCTGGAGGTGAGGTTGACACCAATTGGAGCTCAATGCCTGAACTAGAAGGGAGCTCTATCGCCATATCCTACAATTGGCATGGCAGAAGCAAAGCTGCCACATCTAACTTCTGAGTGCAATGGTTCCCCATCCAGCCCTGACTTGTCCTTAGAAGCCATAAGTATATCCCCGCATGATGTTTCACATTCCATTGCTCCTAGTGGCTCTCTAGGACCCGTGGAGCCCAATGAAGCACCTTGCCTATCTGTCTGGTCCCAGCTCACCTCCGTGAGCTGCTTGGACTCTGTGGCAGCTTCGGAGCTGGGCTTCATGGGAGCTACTGGTTCTCTCAGGAAGCACGCTCTGCAGACACGGCTCTGTCTGCTGTTCTCTGCCTTGAACTCGGAGCACTTCCCACAGATGACCTGCAAGACAGAGGAATCTGTGACCCCCACATCCTGAGTGGAGGAACAGAAGACACCTAACTGTGTTTATCCTGGCCCAGGGCAGGGAGCTGGGAACCTTGATTGAGGGAAGAGAATAAGGTGTCCAGGATGGCCTTGAATCTAGGACCAACATGCAAGTAAAGAAAAGGGAACAGTGCCACTTTTCACATAAGAAACCCCCATATTGCTGGCCAGCTGACCCATGCAAATCAAAACCCTAAGGAGAAGCCACTCACACCCCTAAGATGGCTATTATCCCTCAAACTGGAAATAACAATTCTGTTGTTGGTAGAATGTGGAATAGTTAACTGCCATGGGAAACAATATGGTGGTTCTTCAAAAATGAAACAGAGCTGGGTGCCAATGACTCAGACTGAAATCCTAGCTACTCAGGAGGCTGAGAACTAGAAGATCATGGCTTAAAGCCAGTCTGAGAAGAAAAGTCTGCAAGATTCTGTCTCCAATTAACCAGCAAAACATGGAGGCATGGATCAAGTGACAGAGCACCAGACATGAGGAAAAAAAAAAAAAAAAAGAAAGGAAAAGAAAAAAAAAAAGCCAAATGAGAACATGGGGGTCTGAGTTCAAGCTCCAGAACTGGCAATTTAAAAAAAAGAAAGAAGGGAGGGAGAGAGAGAGAGAGAGAGAAAGAAAGAAAGAAAGAAAGAAAGAGAGAGAGAGAGGGAGGGAAGGAAGAAAAAGAAGAAAGGAAGGAAGGAAGGATTACCATATACCCATCAATGTCACTTCTGGACATTTATTCAAAAGAAGCAAAATCAAGTGCCAGTGGCTCACATCTATAATCCTAGCTAATCAGGAGGCTGAAATCTGAGAATCATGGCTTGCAGTCAGCCCAGGCAAGAAAATGCATAAGCCTTCAATTCACCAACAAAAGCCACAAGGGGCACTGTTGTTCAGTGGTAAAGTACTAACCTTGAGTGAAAACACTAAGGGACAGTGCCTAGTACTCATGTGTACAGGTACATGTATGTTAGCATACACACACACACACAGAGAGAGAGAGAGAGAAAGAGAGAGAGAGAGAGAGTAGAGGGAAAGGAAAGGAAAGGAAAAAGACCATGTGCAGCCATGACCACTGCAGCACTATTCACAACAGAAGAGGTGGAGCTACCCAAGTGCCTGTTGTTGGAGGAATAAGAAAATCATGCATTATCCCCACAGTGTGATGTTATCCAGATGGGCAGGCAGTATAATGAATGCACATCCCACTGGGCTTAAACCTTAAACCAAGGGATGTCCCTCCGTGACTCTTCCAGAGCTTGGACCTCACCCTCCCATCCTACCCAGAGCCCTCTGTTCCTCAGGGTCTCCTACCATCAGCTATCCTATCTATCTTGCCTCAGTATCTCTTCCTTTGCTGTATCTTACTCCTAGCACATGAATCCCTCCTCCTGTCTCAGCACCTTCCATGCCCTTCTTTCCTCTCTCCTGGACCTTGACATGCCCTTGGCAGAGTTATATCAACCTAGGCTTCCTGTGACCAACTACAGGATGATTTTGGTCATAGCACTTACAAGTCTTTGCAACATGAACTTCCTCTCCTGAGATACTCACTCCTTTTGGACTATCTCACATATCCTGTAGACTCCTTGCATATCAGGAATGTAGAAGAGTGTAGAGGTGTCTCCATTCCTGGGCCTGGCCAACTGAGCCTCCTCACCCCCACCCCGCTCCAGTCAGTTAGCTGCTTGGGCTCCACCCCCATTTCCACTGCACCACAGGCTATAGATAACTCAGCTCTCACACCACTTGTTCTTCCATTCTTTCCTTATTAGAGATGATAGACTTCAATGTCTCCTCCCTCCTCTTTAAGTATTCTGTGTGTTCAAATAGATCATTAGAAGCACCATCTTCTACCTGGCCTTGCTGGCTTCCCTAAGCCTATGTTCACCATGGGCCTGGGCCATGACCTGTGGGTATCCTATATTCCCCAACATTTCTCTTCCCATCTACCCAGCCTGTCACTCATCCATCCACTCATCCATCCATGCATTTATTTGCCCATCCATCCAACCATCTACTCATATATCCATTTACCATCCATCTATCCAATCAACCATCCATCCACCCACCCAAGGACTTACCTGTTTATTCCTCCCTGTCCCCCTATCCTATGGCCAGCATGACAAGGCTTTTTTGAAAAGGTGCAACAAGGAACCCCAGGCACAGGCTACTGGCACCATTTGGAAAAAGCTACAAGTCACCTTTATGGTGAGATCTCTCCCATCCTCAGAGGCAAAGGCAATTTTGATTGTGTATGCGCGTGCATGTGTGCACACATGCATGCATGCATGCACATGCTAGTACTGAGGCTTGAACTCAGGACCTAGGGCACTGTCCCTTAGCGTTTTTGCTCAAGGCTAATTCTCTACCACTGAAGCCGCATCTCTACTTCTGGCTCTTTGCTGGTGAGTTAAAGTCTCATATATTTTCCTGCCTGGACTGGCTACAAACTATGATCCTCAGATCTCAGCATCTTCAGTAGCTAGGATTACAGGTGTGATCTACTGGAGCTAGGAATTTTTATATCTTATCCTAAAACTATTTGAATAATCAGCAACTTGCTTAGGGAGGCTTCCATGTTCAGGGTTCAGCAGCCCACTGTCAGGAACAAGGACTTTGGAAATGAGGGAGGAGGAATGGAGATGGCATGAAGTTGGGGGACCAGTCAGAGGTAGAGTCTCATCACATGGACCAAGCAATCTTCAGCACCACTGAAGTACTGGCACACAAGCCATCAGGATAGTGCTTCTGCCCTGACCACAGCTTTTCCCTTCGCTTCCCTCCTTCACACTGTGCATGAGAACATGATCATTCCTTTGTTCTCAAGGGCACTGTTCTCAAGGCTAGGGTGCACTGTGGTACCAAATCTAACACTTTCTCAGCCTCAAGGAATATTCAGGCACCAGGGGTGATCAAAGGAATGCGATCAGCTTCCACTTCAGAGGGACAATTTCATTTTCAAGGGCATCTGCATCCAACAGATGAGATTTGGATACAATTGTTTTGTTTTGTTTTGGTGCTAGTACTGGGGCTTGAACTCAAGGCCTAGACACTGTCCCTTTGCTTTTTCACTCACAATTTTGCTCTTTACCACTAGAGCCTCAGGTCCACTTCCAGATTTTTTGCTGGCTAATTGGAGATAAGAATTTCCTGCCCAGGACTGGGGATATGGCCTAGTGGCAAGAGTGCTCACCTTGTATACATGAAGCCCTGGGTTCGATTCCTCAGCACCACATATATAGAATAAAGGCCACTTGGAGCTGTGGCTCAAGAGGTAGAGTGCTTGCTCTTGAGTAAAAAGAAGCCAGGGGCAGTGTTCAGACCCTGAGTTCAAGCCCCAGGACAGGCCAAAAAAAAAAAAAGAATTTCCTGCCCAGGCTGGCTTTGAACTACAACCCTCAGATCTCAGCCTCCTGAGTACCTAGGATTATAGCATGAGCCACTGGCACCCAGCTGAATGCACATTTACCTGTCTACTGTGCAGTTTACAGAGAGGCCATCAGCTGTGTATATGGATGACAAGCAATGCCTGCTACCCAGTGGCAGTGGTTGCTGCTCAGCATGAGGACCTGTGAGAACCCAGCAGGCGGTCACCTGCCTCTTCTCTGAGTAGTTGCTTCCTTTCCACACCCTACTCACCGCCCCGCAGAGTTTGCAGTGATGCCTCCTCTTGGTGATGGAGTTGAAAGTCTCCCCGCAACTCTTGCAGCTCTGCTTTTCCTTGTCACGTCTGGTCTTAGAAGATAGTTTTTTGGACTCAAACTACAAGGAGACAAAAAGGTGCCATAAGTTATACAGTGTGTGGTCCACCAGGATATGGAGGAACAACCCATAATTATACAAGCGACACACACTCAAGGCCCAAGCATATTAATGTGCAAGGAAAGGAAGAAAAGAGCCAAGCTTGCCACACTCTTCCTCTTGGCCCTGCCCCCACGGGCCACCCAGCACATCACACATTATATGGAATAACATTCCAAGCAGATCAGGTTCTTTATGTTTGGAGCAACTTGACCAATAACTTTATCTGGCATGTCTGAAAAAATATGAGTGAGAGCCAAAGCTGGAGAAAAACTGAGTGCATTGTACAGGTGGCACATGACACCTAAGGCTTAGATGTCACCAGTGTGTTGGGCAGGGAGAGCCTCACTGTGCCCATGAACATCCCATGCACAAACATAATGTATGTACCCATATGCCAACATGTGCCAACTATACAGAAGCTCCTAGTAGAGTTATATGCTCATACTTGGATCCTCATTCTGTCTCCCGTGATACTGCCTAAACACGATAGCATCTAAGTATGGCCATATCCCCAGAAGGTCTGGTGACCATAGGACATAGCCTGAGCCCTCAATTTTGAGGTTCCCATCAAGAAAGAGGGTGGCCAGTAGACATAGCTCCTATGTCAAGCACCTAGAAGCTTCCCTGATTTCCCTGCACAGAGGAAACTGAGGCTTGAGTGGGCAACACTTGCCTAAGCCTTCAATCCAGGGCCAGCTCTGTGACTGACTTTCTATAGTGTAAAACCCTTTAAAACATAACCTGTCAGGTTCCTTCCAACTAGAACACTCCGAGTACTGACTGACTAACCTCCATGATAGAACTCCATCTCCCAAGCAGACATCTTGTGCTAAAGCCCTTGAAGCCAGCCCTGGTACCACTGTTCCTACAAACTGCTTTTAACCACAGTTCCACCCTGGATCCCTGGGATAGTGAAGGCCACCTCAAGAGTGCACTGGCCTGCCTCAGGGAAAATCACACTGATGAGAGTCTGGGAATCCCTTAGTAGCCAGCTAGTGACCAGTGATACTTCTACAAGGCCAAGGACTACAGGAACTTGCAGTCCAGGGCATCATCAGTGAGATAATGACCTTCTTTGACCATTCTGGCCAACGGATATAGGGCTGACTGGGGAGTGCTTCATACATATGTGTGTGAGCTACAGAGTACTTAGTACAGAGTACTGACCAGGTGATGGTCAGTACACCCCTCTGGCAGCTCAATCAGTAGGTGCAGGCCATACCTCCAATGGGTGCACACTGCTTTTCATACATTCCTAAAGGCTCCAGAAAAAGGACTAAAGAAACTTCCTGATGGTTAGGACAGCCAACATAATCACACATATGGTTTAGCAATTTGGAAAGTTGTTGACAGGATGATTCATAGTGGGCTGATTCACATAAAGAGCCCCTCGGGCAGGCCATGGGACTTCATGGATGTGAGCAAGGTAGACAGCACAAAGGCAAAGGCCCTAGGGTCTGGCAGCATAAGGGAGGCCAAGGCATTGGTGGGAGAGGGGGGCAGGGTGAGGGAGGAGCAGGAAGTAGGTGTGGCTAGATGAGAGCAAGAAGCTATTGGGAAAGTTGAGATATTCATTTCCCCTGGCCTGCTGTCTTGGTGTTGTCCACACTTCCTGATTTTCAATTTCAGTGAAATTTCCCTTCTGGGTGCTTATCTGTTCTTCAGGGGCCAGACAGCAGCACCACCCAAATAAAGGGTCTCTCCTCTTGTCTGAGGTTCTCTCTCTCTCCCTTCTTCCTCCTCCTGATCCTGAAATGCTTTAGCTTTTCCCAAAACCTCACAAGCTTTCTCTAGGTTGTCCAATGTCTGGGATTCTGAGCCCCATAGACCTGGGGAAGTTCAGGCTATGGGGAAGGAAGCAGATTACTATCCAGGACCACCAGACATACCCTTTAGTCATGGCTCCACACTATCCCTAAAGGGGGTAGATGTCACACATTGACAATTTAGGTCACCACAGGAATGAGTGCTGATTCCATAGCCATCTCCTGTCTTCTACCCCAGGATGGCTCTGCAACCATAGCCAGTCCTTTTCCCTACCTCTAGGCCAACTCATGTGATCATCCTGAGCCTGCCTTTTCCTCTTAAATGAGGCTACGTGACAGGACTCAAGGACAGGAACAATAATTTAGTAGAGCTTGGGTTCACAGAGAGCTGGAGGGCTGGAATTTATGATCAGGTAGAGTCATCAGCTGCTCTAGGACAGGTGGCCCACACCTGTCCCAGATACAGGGAGACCTGGGGTATGTGTGAGAGACAGAGGGAAAAAGACAGACAGACAAAGAGAGACACAGAGAGATCTAGATATAGGCAGAGGAAGGATGGAAACAAAGAGATAGACTGGCAGAGAACATAAGACAGGCAGAAGCAAAGAAGAGAGAAGAGAGAAAGAAAGGAAGGAAGAAAGAAATCATGGAACTCAAAGTGTAAGAGAAAGACACACAGCAATACAAAGATTCAGAATGAGAGACAGAGATAAGGAGAAAAGAGAGGGAGACAGAGAGCAAGCATGAGGGAAAGGAGGAAGAAGAGGGGAAGAGGATGTGTGGCTCAGCCCTGAAATGTTACCTGGAGGAGACCCCCAGAAGGAGAAAGAGCCCATTTCAGGGAGGGACCAAGACAGCTTTGAGCCAGCTACTGCTCAGGGTGGTCCTGGACTCCCTGTCACCGGAAGTGCTGGCAAGTATGGGGCCCCACAGCTAACAATGTGGCTCAAGCACTGGGGCTCACTGTGTCTTCAGCTTTTTTAACCTCCCTTGCCAGCTCATGGTGAGCTTCTGGGGTGAGGAATAAACCTACTTTCTTTGCATTTCTGAGGTGCTTACAAGAACCTAGCACCGCATTATTATATGCTTTATCAAGGCATAGAGCAAGAGCATAATGTTCACAGGGACAGCTCAGAGAATTCCTCCATGGGCACACAGCTAAGAGAGGACCACCATCAGCTCTGCATGGCCTCAGTCAAGAGCCTCCACTCATGATCATGGCTGGCCCCTAAGTCACCAACATCTGACCTCAGGCATAATCTCCCATTTAACATCAGGCCTTCAGCAACTGGGGAGGGGCAGACTGCCCCCTCAACTGTAACCCTCCAGGTCACCCTCGTCTGATTCCTCCCCTATACCTCCTATCCCTGCTGACCATTGGGGGGGTGTCACTCACCCCTGTGGCACTCCCACTGCTGTCAGTCACCCCCACAGGCTCCATAGAACTTGTGTTCACCACCTAGAAAAGAACCCAGAGGCTGAGTGTAAGATGGCTGCCTGGCCATCTCTCCTGGGCACTGATGAGGGAGTATTTATCAAGCATTGAGAAACATTCCAATGCACTGAGGGCAAAGGCACAGCCTAGCAAGTTCAGGGACTCTGAGGAGCTGCTCTGCTTCCTGAGCCTGTCACTGAGCTGAAGACATTTGGCAAAATTAGCATTTCCCAGTGTGGTGGGCACTAGCAGGTGAGATCTTTGTGGCCCACCTTGATCAGAGGCTCTAAATCACATCTGTGGCAAGGAGGAGGTCTCTGGGCTCTCTCTTCATCCTTCAAGGGGTTTTTGTGGAGAGTTTGAAGACCCTCATGCTTGCAGAGCTCAGCCTACTAACAATAACATGACGTCCAGCTTATTAGCACCTTTTGTCTCTAGGCCACCTCAACTTAGGGAGCCTCCAAAATACATCCAGGAAGCAGGGGGAAAGCAAGTAGATGTGGTGCAAATATTAGGTGATCAGTAGACTCTGTGAGGGCCAGGAGGACAGGGCTAACTGGAGGTAGGCATAGATCTGCTGGGTTAGGCTGGGCATGGTAATTATTTCACATATACCCAGTAAAAATGGGGGACCACCACTGAACACTGAAAACAGCATGAGATGAGCTCAAGTGAGCACCTCTTCCCAGATGTTTTTGCTATAGCGCCAGCCCCCTAAAACTTTCCCATAAACAGCTATTCAGGACCTTTCCTTGTATTGAGCAGAGATCAACCTCCACATCCAATTTTCTCCCCAACTTCACAGATGGAGGGAGGGAAGAAGAGGCTTAGCCTGGGGCCTCAGCCCAATCTTCCCCTCCTGGATACTCAATGGAGACCCTGCAGCCCACCTCCTCACACTGAGTCTGTCCCCAGCAGCCCCAGGACAGCTCCATAAAAGACAAGGGATGAGATGCCCTGCTACTTCCCTCAAAGGGCTCTGAGCTGACATCTCCCAGAACAAAGGGACACAGGGGTGGGGGTGGGGAAGATCATACAACTGCAGAGAGAGAGAAAGAGAGAGAGAGAGACAGAGAGAGAGAAAAAATGTCTGATGTCTGCCATTACTGGATATGGTAGGCTGCTCAAAGTAACATGCAGGAAGAGTGTTGTGGTCTGGTCACTAAGCCAGGGTTAGTGGCCCTGATGCTCAGCAGACTGCAGTGAATACTGAGTAAAAGTGGTCAAGGTGCCCCCCCCACACACACACCTGCACCTCTCTCCCTGGCAGGCAACTGTCCCCTTCCCTCCTTGACCCAGGCTTCTGACTCACGGGTGAGTCTGGAGACAAGCTGGACTCCTCATCCTGGCTGCAGGCACCACTGAAAGCTCTGAAGGTCTCACTGTTCTGCTTGTGCTTCTCAATGGTGGCCTGAATGACCTGGATACACAGCAAAGCCATAGGGCTGTCAGAGAGCAAGAGGAGGACACTGACACTGAGAGACATGCTTGCCTCTGTCCTAAGCATGAGGTCCTGGCACTGATGGAGCCTCTGGCCATGAATGATCTGCTCCAGAGAAGACACCCAACTCATGGCCTCTCTTGATTCATTTACATCTATTCATTTCTTTAATGATGAAGGGCTCTTAGAGGTAATGTGGCATTTGGAGGAGCAAATGTAGGCATGCACTGCCTCCCTTCTGGTTGGGACCCAGGGACAGGTATTGGCAGGCCTGGAGGAGAAGATCTTGGGGGCCACCCCCTCTACTCTTGGCTCTAACATGAAATGGGCATACTGCTCAGTAACTTGAGGGTTTGGTTACTTCAAAATTTAGAAGTTTCACCTGAATCCATTCTTTCTTCTCTTCTTCTGTCCTATAAGAACAAAAATGGTGTTTTATCAATCCCATCTTGGATATTGACTATTAACCCCTAAGGCCTGTAGCACACACCTAGCCATTCACAGGTCAAGGCTAGAAAGTTGGCTTTCAGACTCAAAACACTTTGGCCATATGGGATTCTCTTATCTGCTGTGCAGTGGATTGTAGACCAATGCTTTCCTGAACCCTAGTGGGCAACTCTAAAGCTCTCACACTATTGATGAGGTATGAGGGGGCCAAATTTCCAACATATTACCAGTGAGAGCACAAGCCTGGCTTTAGAAGGTAAAGTGACAATAGCCACTGAAATACAGTGGCTATTGAAATTATACACTATATGACATATAAAACATATATGCATTCCACATTATCATTTGTATGTTACATGTTATATATTTTATATTCTATGCATATATAGCATACAATACATTTCTATGAATATATTACATATTTCTACGCATATATAACACATTTTCATGCTTTTATACATAAATGAGTGGAAATTTCTGGAGTGTACATGGGATGGTTAAAAGTGTCTACCAGACCTGGGGAACAAGAGGTAGGCATAGGCTTAATTTTTTATTGACCCCCCTTGTTACTGTGAAATGTTGAACTATGAATAAATAAATACATAAAAACATATTGATAGGTTATTCCATTTAAGAAAAGAAGCCATCTGCTAAAACCTCAGATCAAAGACATTCACATCAGACTAGTGAAGGCCTGTGCCATACCGAGTCTGGAGCTCCAAGGACCTTCTTCTTCCCTTTATGGTGAATGTAGGTGCTGCATTTGGCTTGACAATATCCTGTACCTGCAGGGCAAATAGGAAACAACACATAAGCAAACACAAACCAGTCATCTTCGTTGCTCCCCAATCCCAACCCTACATTGCTGACATAGAGACTTTTCCTTGAGGAGGTTATCAGAGGCAACTATGGGACCTCAGGTCTGCAAGAAAGAGATACTGAGATTTGGAGTCATGGTGGTTGCTGCTTGAGTTGGTCCAGGGCATGGATGGGCCAGTGATCCTGCCCACCCAGAGCTGGAACTTCTCATCCTCTTTATTCGTAATGCTACTGAACAAACCCACTTCTCAAGCCTCTTCTAGAAGTTTAAAAGTTGCCTCCAGCTAGCCATGGCCAGCCTTTCCCCACTGGCACCATGGGTACCACTTCCCAGCAGTAACACCTCCCTCCTTAGAAGGGATGAAAATCTTACAAGAAGAGCCAGGAGAGCTGGGAATGTGGCCTAGTGGCAAGAGTGCTCGCCTCCTATACATGAAGCCCTAGGTTCAATTCCTCAGCACCACATATATAGAAAAAGCCAGAAGTAGTGCTGTGGCTCAAGCTGGCAGAGTGATAGCCTTGAGCAAAAAGAAGCCAGGGACAGTGCTCAGGCCCTGAGTTCTAGCCCCAGGACTCGGGAGGAGGAGGAGGAGGGGGGGGGAGGAAGAGGAGGAGGAGGAGGAGGAGGAGGAGGAGGAGGGGGGGGAGGAAGAGGAGGAGGAGGAGGAGGAGGAGGAGGAGAAAACCACCCAGGAGACCCCTAGCCCCTCTGCAGACACCTGAGCCCTTGTGGGCAGATGTACCTAAGTTTAATGGGAAAATATGTATCCAGATAATGTTGACAAAATAGGGCCACTTATTTGTAGGTTCTCAGATTGCCTCTGCTCCCTCAGCATAAGACCACAGAGCATAGTGGCAAAGCTGGGGCTCCTTGTGGCCCTATCAGTGATACTTATTAGAATTCTTATCCCTCACCAGCCAGCTGGTGGCTCAATTACAGAATGAGGGCTTAAGTAACACATCAGATTCATTATAACAGGAATGACTCCTGACTTCCAGGAGAAACACTGGAAAAGATGTCTTCTGACTATAGAAAAAAGTCCTGTTTTCTATGTCACTGTTTGTAATTATTGGTGGTGGTGGTGATGGTGATGGTATGTGTGGTACAGCTTAAACTCAGGGCCTGCGTGCTATCTCTTAGCTTTTTCACTCAAGGCTGGCACCCTATCACTTGAGCCACAGCTCTACTTCTAGCTTTTTGGTGGTTAACTGGTGTGTTTTCTGCCCAGGCTGACCTGACTTAGAATGGTAATCCACAGATATCTGGCTTCTGAGCAGCTAAGGTTACAGATATGAGCCACTATTGCCTGGCTGTAATTGTCTTTTATAACCAGAACCATTTCACAAAAAGGACTTTTTTCCTTTGGCATTTAAGCAAATCTTTAATATTTTGTATTAGCCAATATTTCTGAAATGCCCATTAATTCAAAGCCCTCCCTACATTGTACAAAATCCATTCCAATTCCTACTGCCACCATGAAACACAGAACAGTCTCCTAGACCTGGGGGACATCAAAGATGCACAGGTCATTTGCAAACCATTCTCTAGCTTTGACAGTGCAACAGAAGAGAAAGAAAGCTTGGAGTCCAGGGTCCAGGCTGGGCAAGGAGCCCATACTCCACTCTTAATTCATCCCTTCAACTCAATACTTTAGGGTATTTTGATAGATCTTGAGTCCCAGCCTCATTAAATCACACACACACACACACACACACACACACACACACACACACACACACACACACACACACGCCCCAGCACATCTCCTGAAGCTGTTCACTTTCTAACTTTTTTGTCTCATGAGGCTGGCAGGGGCTTTCAATATGAGTCAAGCCAGAGAGAATGGTGTTCTAACTCTCCAGTCCAGGGCACTAGGGCTGAGATGATGTTTTCATAAGATCCCAGACAGAGCTGGTGGCCAGGAGCACTGGTTGGGGCCCCCTTCAGGCAGGTATGAGAGAGGGGTGGGGGATTCACCTACCTGGAGATCAGAGATGTCCATTTTCTCCCGGACACTGAACTTCTGGCCCATGAGCCGCAGTTTAGGCACACAGTAGAGGACCATGCTGTTGAACTGCAAGAAGGATGGCTTAGTGAGGGGCCATAGTAAGCTCCTTACAAGGAACCCCTGGTAAGCTTTCCTTTAAGGCTGTAAAGTATAGGGTTTTAAAAATCTGTTTGCTTGCTTTATGCCAGCAGGGCCTGAAATGAGGATCTCTCACTCTCCTTTAACTTTTTGCTCAAGGTTGGTGCTCTGTGACTCCTATCAGTTCTACTTCCAGCTTGTTGGTGGTTAGTTGGAGATGAGTCTCACACCTTTCCTCCCCAGGCTAGCTTGGAACCATGATCCTCAGATCTTAGCCTCCTGCGTAGCCAGAATAAAAGGTGCCTGTCACCAACACCTGGCATAAAATGTAATTTTTAAAACATATGTACAGTCATTTCTAGCTATGGTTATATCTTTTAGAGAACTGTCTGGACAATAGCTTCATTTTCATCCAGTTCTTAGTTTTTAGTTTGTTCACTGTGCATGTGCACTAAATGTGTGCTAAGAAAACAAAACTTTTTTGTTTGTTTGTTTTTTTTTTGGCCAGTCCTGGGCCTTGGACTCAGGGCCTGAGCACTGTCCCTGGCTTCCTTTTGCTCAAGGCTAGCACTCTGCCACTTGAGCCACATCGCCGCTTCTGGCCGTTTTCTGTATATGTGGTGCTGGGGAATCGAACCTAGGGCTTCGTGTATCCGAGGCAGGCACTCTTGCCACTAGGCTATATCCCCAGCCCAAGAAAACAAAACTTTTGAATGAACTACTGACACATGTGCTACCATGGATGAACCTCCCATATTCATGTGTCTAGTGAAAGAAGCAAGACCTGTCCCATGGCATTTATGCAGTGCTACTGGAAAAGGAGAACTATATAAACAGAGAACACATCAATATGGCCAGGGGCTAGGAGTGTGCTTAACCACACCAGGACAGGAAAAAGGAATTGAGGTTGAGGGGTGAAAAGGACAGAATTATTCTGTCACTTGATTGTAGTTACAATGGTTATATTTTTCAAAGCCAGAACTAGTCATAGAGAGTCTTCCTGAAAGTAAAAATTTAAAACTTTAAAAAAGAATAGAAGCTGGGCTGTGGGTATAAAGCACTTAGATTCTAAGCAAGGGAGGACCTGGGTTTGATCCCTAGCAGCACAAAAAGAAGGAGAGGGGAGGAGAAAGAGGAGGAGAAGAAGGAAGAGAAGGAGGAAGAAGAGAAAGAGGAAGAGAAGGAAGAAGAGAAAGAGAAGAAAGAAAAAGAGAAAACAAAGACGAGGGGCTGGGAATATGGCCTAGTGGCAAGAGTGCTTGCCTCATATACATGAAGCCCTGGGTTCAATTCCCCAGCACCACATATATAGAAAACAGCCAGAAGTGGTGCTGTGGCTCAAGTGGCGGAGTGCTAGCCTTGAGCAAAAAGAAGCCAGGGACAGTGCTCAGACCCTGAGTCCAAGGCCCAGGACTGGCAAAAAAAGAAAAAGGAAGAAAGAACGAAGGAAGGAAGCAAGGAAGGAAGGAAGGAAGGAGGAGGAGGAAGAAGAAGAAAGGAGGAGAAAGAAGAGAAAGAAAAGGAGAGGAGGAGGAAGAGGACAAGGAAGCTGGGGAGAAGAAGGGGAAGGAGAGGAGTTGGAAGAGAAAATGGAACCTAGAGGTAAATGGAAAAAGAACAGAGAGCCCAGCTCACTAAGAAGAGATGGCGGTCCTGGGCTGTGCCGTTCTTGGCTGACAGCTTCTGAATTTGGCCCTCCTTTATCAGCTCATTGGCTGGATTGACAATGTCCTCTTCTCCACCCAGTTGCTCGTATACCTCCAGAAGCTTGTGCATTTTTTCCTGTAAGAGACACAGGACTTTGGTAGGTGCACAGTCACAGGGTGACCAAAGGCCTTCAGAGTCTGCTGGGGGTCTAGAAGCAAGGTGAACTTGCTCTGCAACTGCATCCCAGGACCCCAACAGGACCAAGGAGCCTGCTGATATTGAAAATGAGGGGAAAATGTGGTGACATTTGAGTTGATTATGAAATGACTAGAAGTTCATCATGTAAAGAATAACAGTAACAACAACAGCAATAATAACAGCAACAACAAATAATGAGTACCTCCATTGCTATGTGTTGGGGGCTTTTCTACACAATATGGATTTAACTAATTTAATTCTGATAATGTGGGACAACTGTTAGTCCAATTTACAGAAAAGGCAAAGAAAGGTCAGTGGAATGGCATGACTCCACCTGAGCCAATACATATGTCACTGCTTCAAGCCACAGTGACTGGATAAATGGTCATGTGATGGGACAGGGATGCAACTCACAATCCCCGCTCTGGGCTAGAGGCCAACATGACAGAAAGCAGAATGGAGCCTGGAGGGACCTCAACAATAGCAATGTCTGGATCTGTATGCACTGTGCATCTGCACCTCCCTTCATTGAACTTGAGTGAGCTCAGCTTGTACAACTGGAAACAAGCAGCTTAGGCTGGCCCTCTCAGTCTCAAGAATGGATACAGCGGATGCAAGTGAACTGAAAAACAGTATGTGAGGGCGATGAATGAATGGATAATGCCAGCAGTGAGACCTGACAAGGTGCCAGGTCCTGCTCTTAGCACATGATGTGCAAGTGATTCCTACCCCCTCCCCTTCTGTACTGGTCTTGGGGCTTGAACTCAGGGCCTGGCACTGTCCCTGGGCCTGGGCAGTGTCCTTGAGCTTTTTGTGTTAAGGCTGATGCTCTACCATTTGAGCCACAGCTCTACTTCTGGCTCTTTTGGTGCTTTAATTGGAGATAAGAGTCTCACAGACTTTCCTGCCCAATATGGCTTCAAACCATGACCTTCAGATTTCAGCCTCCTGAGGAGCTAGGATTACAGGTGTGAGCCACCAGCACCTAGCTTGCAAGTGACTCTTTTAATCCCCATAAAGCCTAACAAGAGAGATCCTTCAGTGTCCTAATTAAGAAGATGTGAAACTAAGGTACAGAATGCTAAATAACTGACCAAAGGTCACAGGTATAGTGAGGAGCAGGCCTGTTCAGTTGCAGACAGAGCCTCTGACCACCCTTGGGACAGCTCCCCTGGAGTGGGTATTCCCTGATGGGGTAAGGTGCTTGCTGATGTTAGCCCACCCACCCCCACTCTCCCTGCACCATTTAGAAAACCCTCACAGCAGTCGCACTTACCATTTTCCTAATGGCTGCATTGGAGTGGTTGGCGGCTGTGGAGATGAGCTCTAGCGACCCTGCAGGAGAAAGAGCCCACGTCAGTCTGGGCTGACACAAGAAGCTGACTTGGGAGCTTCAGGCAGCTGCCTATACTGGGAAGGTGTTGTCCCTGTACTTGCCTTTCATGAGGGTCCCCAGATATCCTCAAAAGCCCAGCATGTGGACATAGTCCCTTTGCTGGGCTGCTAAGGCCACTCCACTCCTTCATAGATCCCTGTCCTAGGCCACCAGCCACATCTGTCAATGCCCTTAGGCTATGAGTGTGTGCCCCCTGCTGACATCACAGGGCCCATTGCTGGGGCTTAAGCTCTGGATAGAGCCAGGCGGCAGTACCTTCCTCAGAGCCAGTGTCCCCTTCACACTCCAGGCCCATGATGTTTATCTCTGCCTTCAAAAACACTAAGCTAGGGCTGGGGATATGGCCTAGTGGCAAGAGTGCCTGCCTCGGATACACGAGGCCCTAGGTTCGATTCCCCAGCACCACATATACAGAAAACGGCCAGAAGCGGCGCTGTGGCTCAAGTGGCAGAGTGCTAGCCTTGAGCAAAAAGAAGCCAGGGACAGTGCTCAGGCCCTGAGTCCAAGGCCCAGGACTGGCAAAAAAAACAAAAACAAAAACACTAAGCTATTTCCTGACAATTAGGTATTCTCTCTCACCTCTCCTGCTCCCCCTTTTCCTCCCCCCTCCCCCCTGCATCCCTCCCTCTTCCCTCCCCAACCCTTTTTTTTTTTTTTTTTTTTGCCAGTCTTGAGCCTTGGGCTCAGGGCCTGAGCACTGTCCCTGGCTTCTTTTTGCTCAAGGCTAGCACTCTGCCATTTGAGCCACAGCGCCACTTCTGGCTATTTTCTATATATGTGGTGCTGGGGAATTGATCCCAGGGATTCATGTATATGAGGCAAGCACTCTTGCCACTAGGCCATATTCCCACTCCACCCCCTTTTTCCTGTACTGGTCCTAGGGCTTGAACTCAGGGCCTGGGTATTGCATCTGAGCTTTTTTGCTCAAGGTTGGTGCTCTACCATTTGAGCCACAGCTCTACTCTGGCTTTTTGGTAGCTAATTGAAGATAAGGTTCTCATAGACTTTCCTGTCTGGGCTGGCTTCAAATAGAGATCTTCAGATCTCCACCTCCTGAGTTACAGGTGTGAGCCAATGGTGCCTTGCTTGTTCCTCTCCTTTTAATCTCTATCCCCTTTCCCTGTCTCAATCTTTATGTATCCCTTTCAACTCTCTGTGTCTATCTGTCTTTCCATTCCCTTTCTCTGCATTCTCTCTCTCTCTCTGCATTCCCTCCCCCTTCCCCCAGTTATGTTAGCCCCCTGGGGAATCTTTCAGCCTTGGGGCCACTCACTCTCTGCATCCTTCCAGTCTGGAGCATCTCTGGGGAGCCTCTTCAGATAGTCCTTGAGCAGCAGCTCATAACGGGGAACCCTCTGCACAGGCTCCAGCATGTGGTGTTGCAGTGTCAAATTCCCACACACCTCTTGCTTCTGGAGGGGAAAGAGAGCAGTTTTGGTACCTGAGGACATGCATGCATGTGTGTACTGTCCCTGAACCTGCTTCTAGCCATGAGGCCCCAGGAGGCCATCAAAACTGTCTACTTTTAAAGACACATTCTACCGCTGGGGAAACTGAGACTCAGAGAGGCTGAAGGATGAAGCCATGACTCAGGCAGGCTGACTCTGTACCCAGATCTCTCCCTTCACCCACATTCCCATTGAGAACACACGTGCCAGGATGAAGCCCGTTCCTCTAGATTTCTCCGCATCCTGATCAGCCTGAGCCTAAGCTTGACTCCACTCTCCTTCCTCCAATGGAACCAAGCTTTGCTGGATTCTCCCTTTAGGGAATCAGGACTAGAAGCTTTTTGTGCTGAGACCCTGGTGATCCCCACTCTGCCCAGCCCAGCTCATGGCTCCCCACACCCCTTCTCTTTCTGGATCACAGCTCTTCTTTTCAAATGCTTCACTTCCTCTTCACTGCTGCTGAGAACTCCAGATCCTTGATCCATCAGGCAAGCCCCAAACACGTGTGCCGCTGCCACCACTCCATTGCCTCTGTCTCCCTTTGCATTTTCCTGCCTGGCCACCTTACTTCCTCCTCCCCCACATGCACACTGGCAGTTCATCTTGGCTGAGAGGACCCGACGCTCTGTTGCCCTGTCCACCTACTGCCAGGCCCTGCCCGCGGCTACAGGTCCTCAGCACTTGTGCTTGCCTCAGGGACCAGAACCAAACAACTTCCAGCTCAGAGGAGCTCAAAAATGCCTAGGAGCCAGGCACTTGGAGGCTAATGCCTATAATCCTAGCTACTGGCAAGCCTGAGATCTGAGGGTTGTAGTTTGAAGTCAGCTCAGATAAGAAAGTCCATGGGACTCTTGTCTCCAATTAACTAGCAAAAAGCTGGAAGGAAGGTATGGTTCAAGTAGTAGAATGCCAGCTTTGAGTAAAAGAGCTAAGGGATAATGATCAAGCCCTAACTTCAAGACACACACACACACACACACACACACACACACACACACGTCTTGGATATAACAGGCGTAGAAGTGTCAATCAAAACAATTACTTCATGGGAAAATCTTCAAGGGATGAGGAGGCATAGGAAATGTAATGACCTCAAAGCATCTCTACAACCTCACTCCAAGGAAATGCACAAAAACACAGCCTGAATCCAATTATGGCCAAACCCAAATTGAAGGAAAGTTAACCAATAACTGAGCTAATCTTCTAAGGAGGGTAGGACAGAGGCCTAGTCTAGATGGAGAGACAAATGATATTGGTCTTAGGTTGAGTTATAGACCCCTCCCCCCAAATGAAAAAGAACATTATTGAGACAACTGTTGACATCTAAGTGTGGGCTGTGGAGCAGGTAATCCTATGACATCAATTTAAAATTCCTCATTTTGATCATTGTACATGTGGGAAAATTGCCTCAGAGCTACAGTATCTGCAATTTAGTTTCAAAAATTTTTAAATGATACTTATGTGTTCAGGGAGGATGGTAAACAGGATAGATGTTATCTGCTTCTAACACTTTTTTATTATTTCAACTCTGTAAATGTCTGAAGTTTTGTTTTCAGTTTAAACAATTTTTCACTCTGTTTTGGATTACACAAAGGAAATCTTCAGGCTGGGTGGGTGGCTCATGGCTGTAATCCTAGCTACACAGGAGGCTGAGATCTGAGGAGCATAGTTTGAAGCCAGTTCAGGCAACAAAGTCTGCTAAACTCTTATGTCCAATTAACCACCACAAAGCCAGAAGTGGATGTTTGGCTCAAGTAGTAGATCACTAGCCCTGAGTGAAAAAGCTAAGGGACAATGTCTAGGTCCTAAATTCAAACGCCAGTACCAGCACAAAGAAATTTTTTTTAATGAAAAACAAATGAAGTTTTCATCAGTCATAGGATATGCAAGCATCATCCAATCCCATTTTGTCTGTGGCTGGGTTTCACAGCCTTAACCTGTAGATGTCTGGTGTGGGTGGTAGAATATTCCCAGCTTATGCTAGAATCAACATCAAAGTCACCAGATGTGGTCTAGGTCTCTGGGGGCAAAATCATCTGTAAAGAATGGCTGAGCTGGGCTGAGTCTAAGGTGCACAATTGTCCCTATGCCTCCCAGCCCAGTGCTCAAAGCCAGCTAGCAGCTGGCTGGGACTATAGACCAGGTCTGCCAGAAAGTGTCCCTAGCATCACCCATAGCTTAGGACAAGTTAGTGGTGGTACAGATATTGCAGACAACTGTCTGTCAGCCCAATCTTGACAGTCTTTTGTCACCTATGGGCTGACTGGACCCAAGAACCTGGTTTGTCCCGTCTGAACATGGGGCAGCTGCCTAGGCCAGGCCAAGCACTTGTCACCTTCAGAAGCAGGCTGCTCATTGAGCACACATATATCATCATGCTGGGAAACCATGTGACATATTTTAGTGTCACAGCATCTCCTGAGAGACAGACAAAATCCTAAAGTATGGCCTCCCTTATCCTTCATCCTGCTTGATAGGCAACCTGGGAAGAAAACTAGATGAACCCCAAGTTTGCGTTTGTTTTCTGTTCTTTCTCAAAATAACCAAATAGATTTAAATTGGCCATTGCAAATTGAATTTGTTTATTTATTTATTTTTGTCAGTTGTGGGGCTTGAACTCAGGGCCTGGGCTCTGTCCCTGGGCTGTTTCACTCAAGGCTAGCACTCTACCATTTTGAGCCAAAGCTCCACTTCCAGTTTTTGAGTGGTTAATTGGAGATAAGAGTCCTACAGGAACTTTTCTGCCTGAGCTGGCTTCAAAGCGCAATCCTCAGATCTCAGACTCCTCAGTAGCTGGGATTACAGGTGTCAGCCACTGGTACCCAGCTATTTTATTTATTTTTATTCAGTTACTGGGGCTTGAACTCAGGATCAGGGCACTCACCTTTAGCTTTTTCACTCAAGATTACAACAGTTGAGCCACATCTCCAGTTGCTGGCCATTGCAAATTTAGACAGAGTTCACCTTTCTCAATCATAGCATAATGACAATGATATAATGACAATGATAATTACGAAGATGAAGAAGAGAAGGGGGGGAAGAGAAGAAAAAGAAAAGCAGCAGACTAAAACATTAGGACTAGAAAGAACATGCAGACTGCTTGGGGCTTGGAGAAGGGAGGTGCTTCCGGGGCCCCTGACAACAATCCCCTTTCATAATTTATGATGCCTTGGCTGTTGATAAGATTGTAAAGAACATACTTCCTGGGAAAGAAACCATGTTGCAGCTTATATCTTGGAAAGTTAGGCTTTGTTCTTGTCTCTTCCACAGGGCACAGAACCACAGCACACGTGCTGGCCTAGATACTCTGTCCTCAAAGAGATTCTATTTTGCTGGTCCTGCCACTGCAGATATAGAAGACTGGAGCTGGTCTCCCAGATGCAGGCTGCACAGGCTCCCAAGTGGGTGAGGAAAAGGTGGAGCTTACTGACTTTGATCGGTCCCATGAAATAGGGAGCAACTAGGATAAGAGTCAGCAGGGAGGGTCCAAGATGTACAGGGAAGAAGGCAAAGGGGGAAAGAAGGGCTCAAGTAAGGATATATTTATTTCTCTTCTCTAGCATAGTGCTACTGAGTTGGAGATGCTTGGGAGCTATGGGTGATCTGGTGATAGGTCCCCTGTGGGAAGATATGAGGGGTCGGCCCACATCTAGGCCCTGCCTCCACATCTCCTACAGTGGCCACTCGGAGCCCAAGAGCCCATTAAACTACAGAAGGGGTGCAGGAGGAGTGTGTGTGTGTGTGTGTGTGTGTGTGTGTGTGTGCATGTTAGGATGGCACAGCCACTCTGGGCCACTAGAGATGTTGGGACAAGCAGCTTATTATGAATATGGGCTCTTTCTACATTCCACAATCCATATGAAAATTGCATTGGAAAACCAGGAACTGGTGGCTCAGGCCTGTAATCCTAGCTCAGAAAGCTGAGATCTGAGGATCATGACTTGAAGCCAGCTTGAGCAGATTAACCAGCAAAAAGCTGGAAATGGTGTTGTAGCACAAGTGGTACAGCACCAGCTATACCAAAAGAGAGCACAAGGCCCTGAGTTTAAGCCCGTACTGGGCATGCATGCATGTGTGCATGCATGTGCGCACACACACACACACACACACACACACACACACATTTTAATAGCTTTTACCATTTTTAAATAAAACCATATAATTAAAGGAAAAATATAATCTACATAATCTTTGCTAGTGCAAAATGCATTTATAGGATTTTTCAAAAGCATAGCTTCTTTCCTTTCTCTGTGTGTGTGCCTATTCTGGTGTTTGAACTAAAGCCCTCAAGTTCTCACTCAGCTTGCTTACTCATAGCTGGTACTCTAACACTTGAGCCACAGCTTCACTTCCAAATTTTTTGGTGCTAAATTTGGGGTAAACGTGTCACAAACTTTCCTGCCTGGACTGGCTTCGAACTGTAGTCCTCAGATTTCAGTCTCCTGAGTGGCTAGGATTACAGGCATGAGTCATCAACACAGCACCCTACTGCATTCACCAATTATTTTAAGATGTGCTTTTCCTGGAAAAAGAGGCTTATGCCTGTAATCCTAGCTACTCAGAGGCTGAGATCTAAGGACTGTGGTTTGAAGGCAGTTCAGGCAGAAAAGCCTGTAAGACTCTTAATCTCCAATTAACCAGCAAAAAATGTTGCAAGTGTGGCTCAAGTGGTAGAG
Organism: Perognathus longimembris pacificus; assembly: GCF_023159225.1. NCBI lineage: Eukaryota > Metazoa > Chordata > Mammalia > Rodentia > Heteromyidae > Perognathus > Perognathus longimembris. The sequence continues at coordinate 107,922,844 of NC_063161.1, forward strand.
AGCCAGCCTTGACTAAAAAAGCCAAGTAAGAGGGTGAGGTCCTGTTCAAACCCCAGTACTAGCACCAAAAAGAAAAAAAAGTGAATGCAAATAATTTAAAATAAAAATTTTATATGTCCACTATCAACATAAGACTTTTTAATAGATCATTCAGGAAAACACAACTTGTGACAAGAACAATAAATAATACTTTACATTCATATACAAATCTTGTAGATCAATTAAAAGACCAACAGGCAGTAGACAAGAGCAACAAAAACTGGGAACAGGCTGTTTGCTGACAAACAGGAAAAGATCAGGCAACAAGGACTGAGAACAGGCTGTTTGCAGACAAATGACAAGATCAGACTGGGCTCTGGTGTCTCACAGTTGCATTCCTAGCTACTCAGGAGGATGAGATCTAAGGACTGCAGTTCAAATCCAGCCCAGGCAGGAAAGTACATGAGGATCTTATCCCTAATTAAGCACCCCAAAAAGCTGGAAGTAAAGCTGTGGCTCAAGTGTTAGAGCACTAACCTTGAGCAAAAAAGCACAGGGACACCACCTAGGCCCCGAGTTCAAGCCCAGGACTTGTACCAAAAAAATAAAAGGAAAGATTGATATGATATTCTGCCTGCCCCTACACATTGATGGAGATCATAAAATCAGAGACTATCCTTGAACCCAGGTTCTATCAAATAATAATTTGTCCTGCTGGTTCTTGGTTTTCCTGTCTCTGCCATGGAATTGATAACTCACTTCTGGAAATTAATTGTGAGGATCAAAGCTTCAGTCAAGCATTGTGACCTATCTAATAATTGTCCCGGTTTTTCTCTGTGTTCCCAAATTTCAATAATGTCACCTATTACTTTTGTGGGGACAGTATTAGGACTTGATCTTGGGGCCTTGAGTAAAATTTTGCTTATGGCTGGCATTCTACTGTGGGTTTTTTTGGTTTTGTTTTGTTTTGCCAGTCCTGGGCCTTGAACTCAGGGCCTGAGCACTGTCCCTGGCCTCCTTTTGCTCAAGGCTAGCACTCTGCCACTTGAGCTACAGCGCCACTTCTGGCCATTTTCTGTATATGTGGTGCTGGGGAATTGAACCCAGGGCCTCATGTATATGAGGCAGGCACTCTTGCCACTAGGCCATATCCCCAGCCCCCATTCTACTGTTTTTTTATTTTTGCTGGAATTGGAAATAAGAGGATTGGCCAGTCTTAGCTGTGAACTGAGATTCTTAGATCTCAGTCTCCTGAGTAGTTAGAATTACAAGCACAAACCACTGGCACCTGGCTCTCACCTGTTACTTTTTAGAATAAAACCTATGTCTTTAACACACACACACACACACACACACACACACACACACACACACACACACACACAGAGCTCTGTGTGCTGCCCATGAGGATATCTGCCATACCTCGTGGCCACCCACCTGGATGCTGTGAATTACATCCTTAAATGGCAGTGAGCGCTGGGTCCATGTGCTCACCAGCGCCATTGCCCGGTCAAAGTTCTTGACATATTCGCCATACATCTTCAGGAATGGAGCCAGCTTCTGCAAGATGTCCCCAAGCCGGGGATTTGTGTCCCTTTGTGGAGGAGTAAGGTTATCAGAAAAACAATCAGAAGGAATGGGGTTCCTTGGTAAATAAACTTTACCAAGGGACTGTTGGGGGCTGAGGGCAATGAACTGAATCAGTACTATATACTGATGGGCTCATTGGTCACTCTCTCTAAGCCTTTTTTCTTCTTAAGTCTTGTGGGGTAGAAAATAGTGTGTCCCTGGAAATTAAAGGAGAAAGGTCTATTAAGTAACTGAAGAACATGCTGAGGATCAGTGCGCAAACACAGGAGACATTAGTAATGGATGGGCTGGATTAATGGGCTACCGTTATGAAAAAGTATTAATGAAGTACCACTTCATACCTTCTAAGTGTGCAAAGATTAGAAATGGCCACTCTAAGCTGATAGCTCATGCCTGTAATCCTAGGTACTCAGAAGGCTGAAGATCTGAGGATCACACTTGCAAGACAGTTTATGCAGACAAATCAAAGAGACTTCTATCTTCAGTTAATCAGCAAAAAGCTGGAAGAGAAGGTGTGGCTCAAGTGGTAGAGCACTAGCCTTGAGCAGAAAAAGGCAAATGAGAATGTGAGGTCCTGAATTCAAGTCCATTACTGGCACAAAAGAAGAAATGAAAGGAAAGGAAAGGAGAAGAGAAAAGAAAAGAAAGGAAAAAGCAAGACTGCTGGGTATTGATGGCTCACACTCCTAATCCTAGCTACTCAGGAGGCTGAGATCCGAGGATCCTAGTTCAAAGCCAGCCTGGGTGTCTGTGAGGCTCTTATCTCCAATTAACCCCCAGAAAACCAGAAATGGAGCTATGACTCACAGTGCTGGAGCACTAGCCTTGAACAAAAGAGCTCAGGGACAGCAACCAAGCCCTGAGTTCAAGCCCTACAACCAACAAAAAAGAAAAAAGAAAGAAGGAAGGGAAGGAGGGAGGGAGGGAGGGAGGGAGGGAGGGAGGGAAGGAGGGAGGGAGGGAGGAAAGGCAATGACTATTCTAGTCAATCTGCCAGTCACAAGGAGAGTAATACAAATAATGAGAACATTGTTGCTTTGGACAAGGCTCTGCACTTAAGTTCCAAGAGTGAAAAAACATAGTACCATATCAGTCTTTGAACAAAATCTCTTTGTTGGAAGTTTATCCTAATAGTCAAAATCAAAGAAAAAAGACACAGGCAGAAAGCCATCACTGTGGTGACATGCTTTTTCACAGGTGCATAAAACAGGACAGCAGATAAGTGGCCACACTCCTGTATCTTTGTCATAAAAGAGGTTGAGGAGGCCACTTGCACACTTATAGTTGAATCACTGTGGCCTGGAAGGGAAACTCTTGCCTCTATCAGGCTCAGACTTCTTCATCCACAGGGCTACATCCAGCCTTGTGGACAGAGTGTAACTTGTTCTGTAGCTGACTCTGTCATTCTGAAGAGTCACATGGTGGGTAAGCCCTGAGTCACAGATGAAAAGAAAAAGCAAAACAAAATAAAACCCTAGCCAAGCCCTTAAGGGACACCAAAGAAAAGCCAGGCTGGGAAAGAAGTAAAAAATCAGGGGTGCTAGGTTTCTCACAGTAAGGGGGTACATAATGAGAATTAGCAAACTGGTGTCTTCTTTTGTGTCTTTCATTAATTGTGGTTTGCCTGCCAAGACAGCCCTTTGCTAAGAATGGGCCATTGGATTTCATTTTCAAAACATGAGTTTTGGGGCTGGGAATGTGGCTTAGCAGTACAGTGCTTGCCCCATGAAGCCCTGCGTTCCATTCCACAGCACCACATAAACAGAAAAAGCCAGAAGTGGCTCAAGTGGTAGAGTTCTAGCCTTGAGCAAAAGGAAGCTAAGGACAGTGCCCAGTCCCTGAATTCAAGCCCCAGGATTGGCAACAACAACAAAACAACACATGACTTTTACCAGGTGCCAGTGGCTCATGGCTATTATCCTAACTACTCAAGAGGCTGAGGCCTAAGGATCAAAATTCAAAGGTAGACTGGGCAGGAAAGACTCTTACCTCCAATTAGCCTATATCAAAAAGCCAAAAGTGGAGCTGTGGCACAAATGGTAGAATACCAGCCTTGAGCAGAAAAAAAGCTAAGAGATAGTGCCTAGTACCCAGGTTCTGAGTTCAAGCCTCAGTACCAGTAGAAAAAAAGGAAAAAAAATGGGCAGAGAAGCAGGAGAAAGGCAGAAAGAGGAGAATCTAGGTTCCACTGCTGGGGAGTATAAGCTAGGAGAGAAAAATCCAGCCAGCCAGCACTATTAATTTCTTGTCTTGGGCTCCTCAACCCTCATTTAAATTCTAGAAAGTCCTGAGTGGTTGTTAAAATCCTCTATTTCTATATCAACTTCCTCCATAACTATGGCTTAGAAACACAAAATGGCTGGTCAAAGTTCCCAATCAGGAAGGGATGGGGCTGGGATTGGACCCAGGCCACCATGAGACCGTGTCCACAGGCTCCTGCCTGGCTTTCAAGCTCCCGAGCTCTGGGTTTCAGGACCCTTGGGTGGCTGTGGGTGGCACTCACCACTCCTCAGTGATTCGTGTCTGCAGCTCAGGAAGCAGGAACTGCCCGTGGAAGCGGTAGATGGAGGAGATGTTAGAGAAGATGCCAGTGGTGACTTCCTGGGGGATACCTGCTTCTGTCAGCCGAGTGCAGAAAACCTAGGCATACAGAAGTCCCTGAGTGTGACCCACCATGGAAATCTGCCACAGATGTGGGTACTCAGACACAGAGTACAAGAACACCATGTGCTTTCTTAATGAATGTCAGAGTCATTGTTCTCCCTTGTCATCAAACTGGCTCAAACTACTTCATGGTCTTATCACAAGTCTATTCTGGCTAAGGACTGTGGGTGAGGCAGAGGCCGCACCTGTGGAAAGGGCCGATCATCTTTCCTTATCCCTCTCTTAACCTTGGTCAAGATTTCTTTCTTTGACTTGTAAGATTCAGGCAGAAACAATACACTTTGTCTAAGCCTGGTTTATTTTATTTATTTATTTTTCTGCAGTTTTGGGATTTCAACTCAGAACCTCCTGCTTGTTAGGCAAGCACTCTACCACTTGGTCCATATTGCCATCACCTTTTGGTTTTATTATTTTTCAGATATGGTCTTTTGCTTTTTGTCCAGGCTGGCTTCAGATCATGATCATCCTATCTATGTTCCTTGTATAGCTGGGATTATACATATATATCATTATCTCCATCTTCTTTGTTGAGAGGGGAATCTCACTACCTTTTTGGCCAGGCTACCCTTAGAACACAAGCCTACTCACTTCCATCAGCCTTCTGAATCGCTGGTATTACAGGCTTGAGCTACTGCATTTGGCTACTAAGCCTGGTTTCCATTGGTATTTTTTTTCCCTATTGTTTCATGGACAGGGATAAACAGCCCCCATGGTATCAACTGCTTATACAGAGAAATACTTAGCAGCCACTTATGTCCTCAAATAGTCTAGTCACCAAGAAAAAATGTCCCAAAGGTGGTAAGATAAGACCTTTGCCCCAGGAACCACAAGCACTTTTTAAAAATACACATTTCTTTTCTTCTTCTTTTTTTTTTTTTTTTTTTTTTTTTTGCCAGTCCTGTGGCTTGAACTCATGGCCTGAGCACTGTCCCTGGCTTCTTTTTGTTCAAGGTTAGCACTCCGCCACTTGAGCCACAGCGCCACTTCTGGCCTTTTCTGTATATATGATGCTGAGGAATCAAATCCAGGGCTTCATGTATATGAGGCAAGCACTCTACCGCTAGGCCATATTCCCAGCCTCAAATACACATTTCTTAATCAGACTTACATTATTCCAACTGTAATATCTAACTAATGCTAAGGGAGGAGGGAAGACTTTGCCCTGAAACTTCCCACTGGAATTCTGAGTGTGGACAGAGGTGGGTGCTGAGTTGTGTAGGTTACCTGGTCCAATAAGTGCAGCCGCTTCACATAGGTCTCCTCCGTGTGCAGGAGTTCCTGGGCGATCTGGAGCAGCTTCTGGTGGTGGGAGCATTGCAGAGAGAAAGGAAACAGCTCAATAGGGGGAAATGAGCCCCAGCCAAGGGCTACCCACAATGTGCCAAGGTGACCAGGGGATGTGGGAGGCCAGAGGAGGCTGCTGGGACTGGTATGTGGTGCTCAGTTCTCATAGATGCTATTTCCATGGAACATTCTGAGGGAAAAGTTTTTGCCCAGTGTTCCTAAGCAACCACAGCCAGATGAGTCTATCTTTCTTAAGCATTGATCACACAGCACCAAAATCTATTATAGGACTTAGAATGTAGCTCAGTGGCACTTGCTTAGTATGCTCAAGGTCCCAGATTGCATCCCCTACAACACACACACACACACACACACACACACACACACACACACACACACACCAACAAATTTCTACAAGGCAGTAACAGCAATTATAAGTACGAAATTTTAAAAAGAAGAGCTAAGGATATAACATAGTGCTAGACTGTTTGCCTAGAGTTCATAAAGACCTGTGTTCAGAAAAAAAAAAGTCTTGAGCCAATAACCTAACTTTACATATCAGGAGAGTAGAAAAAGAAAAGCAAGCTAAGGAAAAAACTAGAAGAAGGAATGAAGGAAGATTAGAACACAGATAAATAAAATTGAGAATAGAAAAAGATATGTAAAAAATTAACCATAACTGAATTGCTGTTGTTAAAGATCAACAAGCTGAGGATTTTTTTTTTTGCCAGGCCTGGGGCATGAACTCAGAGTCTGAGCACTGTTCCTGGCTTCATTTTGCTCAAGGCTAGCATTCTACCACTTGAGCCACAGTGCTACTTCTGTCTTTTTCTATATATGTGGTGCTGAGGAATCAAACCCGGGCTTCATGTATGCAAGGCAAGCACTCTACCACTAGGCCATATTCCCAGGCCCAAATTGACAAATTTTTAGCCAGGTCAATTCAGAAAAAAGGAACTAGACTCAAATAACTAAAATCAGAAATGAAAGCGGGACCATTACAATCAATGCCACAGAAATAAAGAGGGTGTAAGAGAATATTAATATGTCAACAAATTGTATAGCCTAGAAAAACAATAAATAAATGCTTAGAAACTCAGAGTCTCTGAGATTGAATCATAGCAATTTGGAATCTGAAAAGATCAGCAATGAGCAGGGACATTTAATTAGTAATAAAAAAATAAAAACCACTTCACAATGAATGGGGCTGGGAATGTGGCTTAGTGGTAGAGTGCTTGCCTAGCTTGCATGAAGCCCTAGGGTCAATTCCTCAGCACCACATAAACAGAAAAACCTGGGAAGTAGCACTGTGGCTCAAGTGGCAGAGTGTTTTGAGCAAAAAGAAGCCAGAGACAGTGCTCAGGCCCTGAATTCAAGCCCCAAGACTGGCAAAAACAAACAAAAGAAACAAAAAAACACAAGGACTTCACAATGAAGAAAAGTCCAGAGCCAAATGTTTTCACCAGTGAATTTTATAAAGCACTTAAAGACAAATTAAGACCAGTGTTCCTAAAACTCTTCCCAGAAAAACTGAAAAGGAAGAATATTTCCAAGCTCATTCAATGAGGCCAGCATTAACATGATACCAAAGCCATACAAAGACATTAAATCTCATACTAATATTCTGGGAGAATATTGGTGCAAAATTCCTCAACAAAACACTAGGAAATCAAGTTTAACAACACATGAAAAGGATCATACACTGGTCACCAAGTTCAGTTTCTTTCTGGAATACAATTAAGATTTAAAATGTAAAAAACGACCAATGTAATACACTACATTAGTAGAATTATCAAAACCAAATTGCAATATACCATGTTCACAGAATGATCAAAAATCATATTAGCTGAATAATCAAAACTCTATGGTCATCTCAATGGATAGAGAAGATACATTTAACAAGATTGAACACCCTTTTGTGATTAAAAAAATGCAACAAGTAAACAATCTCAATATAATAAAGGCCATATAGAGAAGCTCACAGAAAATACACATAATGGTGAAAGACAAAAGCTTTTCCTAAGACCAAGGACAAAACAAGGATGTCTGCCTTTGTCAACTATATTCATGTGGTACTAGAAGTCCTAGACAGAGCAAAAAAGCAAAATACCTAAACAAACCAGGACATTCCAAATGGAAAGATGAAGTAATATTAACTCTCTTCCTCTCTTTCACTTCCTGGCCCTGAAATAAATGGTTTTGCTCTTCATAAGCTGCTGGCTAGATGTGTCTCCACAAACCCAATGGGTCCAATTGATCATGGTCTGAAACTTCTAAAAATGTGAGAGAAAAAAAGAACCTTCTCTGTGGAATTGTAACTCATTTGTACAACTTTTTAATAATTAAAAAATAATTTTAAAAAAGGAATACAATGAACATTCTCCCTTCAAATGATGACTAGCTCAGGTATTTGTAGTGACAGAAGGCTGACTAAAACAAGGGGAGGAGACATGGGGTGCCAGGCTTTTGGACCAATGCTTGTTCTAACCAGAAACCTCAATGTGGAGAAGACAACCCAACAACCCATTCCCACTGGGAAGGGAACACTAGCATCTTCCTACCACAGACCTGGGGGAGGGGAACTATAGTTTTCCCATCTTATAGGAAGCTGAGAGATATGGCTCAGTCCTAGCTGAAGCTCACCATCTAGAGCCTGGGGTGATGCCCTGTGTATAGATATACAGGGCATCTTGACTTTTGGGCCTTGCTGGTCCCTGTCTCCAAGGACTGGCCAATTTCTAGAAATAATGAAGGATTTACCTTTGACGGTACCATACAAAGGCAAACCAATCAACCCCAAATGCACATTCCTCCCATCACCTCTTTGGTGCTGCCCCACTCTGGATCACTATCTACCTGCCTTCATCACCCCAAGGCCAGGTAGTAAGGAAAGCCCTCTGCTCTAGAGCTGGCTGAAATTACTCAAGCTAGCAGCAGTACTGAGCCTGTTCACCCTGACTCATCCATTCCTTCCTGTGTAAACCACAAGGCTCTGCCCACAAGTTGACCCTCCCTCCCTCCCCTTGCTTGCCCACTGGCCCTCCTACTTCCCCAAGTGGCCTCCATGGCAGGGTGGCCTTTCTTGGGAACTGTGAGTATCAAACTATGTTTTCCCTGGCTGGTTATGCCTGAATAAAACACAGTCCAGCCTTCCCTCTGCGAATCTCACAGTGGACTGGCCACTGGCTGTCCCTTGCCTGACAGGTCTGTCCCCTGAGCTTACTGTGTTAACAGCTATATCACCATGAGGATCCAGCAGGCCCAGCCCCTTGTGACATGTACCCACATTCAGAGGAACACAGAGCACCCAGCTTGGGCCGTGCCCTATGGATGATCTGAGAATCATAGTCTTTAGGCCTCAATCTCTCCATTTAGAAAACAGGAGCTGCTCATGCAGCTCCTTCAAAAGCCTTACAGCAAGCAATGGGCAGCTGCAGGCGGCACTGCCAGTCAAATTCACCATCATCCCTTCCTGAGGTGTGCCCACCAGGCTTAGGATTGAGGCTTTCCTGGCAGTCTCCATCCTGGAAGTCTTACCCTCATGTGGAACAAGTCTGTATGCTCCATTTCTATGGGGGTCAACCACCCCAAATCTCAAACCCCTCCAGGGATATCTCTGCACTCATGCCCTGGAATAGAAGCCTACCTGGGCCAGGCCAACATCGTCAGCCTTCAAGGGGGTGTTCTCAGCGTCAGGGTCCTCATCCACATCATTGTTGTCCTCTTCTTGGAGTGAATTCTGTGATATCTGACTGTCCATGGCTGTTTCAGGATGCAACCCCAACATGGTGGGGTCACTGCCCTCCTCACAAGGGAAGTTCTCACCGGCAATGCTGGAGGATGGGCTGTCAATTCCACTGTCCCGGTTGGGGATCTTCAGGCCAGGATCTAGAAGGTTGCTCCCTGCTGTACACTGGCTGCCAAGTTCCCCTTGATAGGTGCTGGGCCGAATGGGGAGCACTTGGGGCTTCCCCAGGGAAGAGCTGCCAGGCCCAGCATTGGATACCTCTACAGGGGCGACAGCTTCTGGTGGGGATAAGGATCCCCCATCTGATTCCATCCTCAAAGCTGAACTCTCTGGGAAGCTGGCCAGGAGCTTCCTGTCAGGAAGAAATGAGTTAACCTAAATGTAGCACCCCAAAACAGCCCCCCAGAGAATGTCAGCCTCTCAGAATTAAGCTGTGGTTGCCTTTGAAATATCAACACCCTGGTGGACTTTATTTAGGTCCTATTCAGAAAGTCTTTAAGGGAATGGCAAATGGAAAAATATGTTAAAAGTATTTTTCCTACTAATCCTCATATGGCTTTGGCAGATCATGCCTATAATCCCATCTACTTAGGAGGCAGAGATCTAAAGGATTATGGTTGGAGGCCAGCCCAGGGGAAAGTTCACAAGATCCTATCTCAGTCAATAGCTAGGCTTACTGGTATGTGTCTGTAATCCCAGCTATGAAGGAAGAATAAATACGAGGATCAAAGTCCAGACTGGCCCTTGACAAAAACTTGAGACCCTCTCCCTCAAATAAGGAATAAAAAAAAAGGCTGGAGGTGTGGCCCAAATGGTAGAACACCTCTGGGAAGCCCTGAGTTTAACTCCAGTACCCTACTAAATAAATAATAAGTAAATAACCAAAACAAATAAACAACACACTACCACCAAAAAAGTAGCAATCTTGTGGTATCACACAAGGCTGCTTGTTGCTCAATACATTCAAAATATATGCACAAATTAATGACAGTAGTCGGCAAGAGCACAGTGGCTTCTATTTGTAACACCCTTCTGGATCCATGGTGTTTCTAGTGAGTATGATACTCCCAGGAAATGAGGCCCTGCAGTGTCGCAGGCACTGGGATGTAAAGTGTGTATTTACATATCAGTCTCTCTTAGACCACTGGGCTGGTGACAAATCCAAGTCTCAGTTCCTACTGCACAGAATTCATCAGGCAGCTCTGAGGTGAGACCAGACCAAAAGAGAGAGTGACAGTTCCTGTAATCTTGCTCTAGACCCCAAGATTCAACCGCAGAGAAAACAAGGGGCTGCAGGTGAGGACAACTTACCTGATGCTGTCACTCTCTCCTATGAGGATACTGCTGGTAGACTGGCCTGCTTCCTTCTGGACTCTAGGGTGGCCATCAGAGGTTGGAAAGATTTCTTGGGAATCTCTTGCTCAAACTAGTTTGAAGTGGAGCTGTTTAGAAGGTCATAGCAAAACAAGAGAGGATAATGGTGATCAGAGCAGCTCAAGGCCCCGAGTTTCAAAGGGAGGGAGGGAAGGAGGACAGCCCCCTCACCACAGAGCAGCAGATCTCAGCCAGACAACAGATATCCTCAGCCTCCCTAACAACACCCCAAGCCCAAGAAGGGCAAGGTGGCACCAGCGTCCAATACACTGGCTCACATACACTCCACTCACAACACACACTCACCCTCAGATATTCTTCTATCCCAACCTCTTTATGTGTTCCCTTCCTCTGCTAAGCAGCATAAACAGACTGACAGCTTCCTACACTTCCTACAGGACACAGCTTTCCGTCTCTGAGCTGCACCTGGATGCCTCTAAGGCCTCTGCGGAGAATGCCTTACAGGGCTGGGTGCTGGGTCAGCTTGGTGGTGTCATTCCCCCACTCCCCACTCCCTCCTCCCCCAGGGCTACGGAAGGCCATAGGCCCAGGATAGAGCTCCTCCCACTCCCACAGGCTCAGGAGCTTACCTTCCAGTGGCAAAACTACCATTGAGTGAACTTTTTTTTTGTTTGTTTCAAAATGACTTCAGGTGGACTTTTACCATTCGCTACTGCCGCATACTTAACAACCTTAATGGGCAGAAACATTAAGCTTTCCAAACAGAAAATACATGTTTTTCTGCATTCTTGTCATAGCACCAGAGATAAACTCAGGTTTCCAAAAGTCAGACATGATACGGCCAATAAGAGTACATGGGTGGAATGTGAGCCAGACTCAGCTTTGGTGTAGTCAGGAGCAGCAGCCTGGCAGGACAGAGATGGGTCCAACCATACCTACGGGCAGGGAGCACGTGGGGAAATTACGCTTCTCCAAGAAGGAAATGCAGAAATGTGATTTTTTTTCTTACGGCACACCAACAAAGAACAGTTTACAAGACACTGTATGCCAGATAGCAAAGCCCTGTGATTCTTGAGAGATAGGAAACATTTCTGGGCGAAGAAGCTGGATAAGGAAGCTCTTGGGACTCTTCAAATAGAAAAGACAGCACTAGGAGTCTGGGGGACAAAGGAAACTGAAGCTCACAGGACAGAGCTCTGGAAAGGAGAGAGCTACAGAGAAAGAACCTGGAGACCTGCAGAGGGACCCCGGGTGTTAGGAAACCACATGAGGCTGGAGAGGGGAAAAAAACAAAACAACAACAACAACAAAAACCCTGAGAGGACCAAAGGGAGCATTCTCTGATATTCAAAGAGGACAAGGTTGTGCCTATTCCACCATCTAGCCTGACCCACCTCCAGAGACCCACCATCGTTTGAGGCCAGCCTGGGCAAAGTTAGCAAGATCCTCATCCCAACTAACAAGCTGGGTATTGAATGTATGCCTATGATTGAAGCTATATGAGAGGCACAGCTAAGAGGATTATGGTCCTAGGCTAGCCTAATCTAAAAATAAGCTAAAAAGCAAAAAGGGCTATAGGTGTGGCCCAAGTTCTGTGCTTGCCTATTAAGTTAAGGTCCTGAGTTCAAACACCAGTATTTATAATATTAATTTTAAAAAATAAGGATAATAACAATAGTAATAAAGACAGCATCCAGCAAGGTAAAAGTCATAATGTCTGACATCCAATCAAAAATTACTAAGTCAAGGGGAGGAGGGAAGGTGGGAGAAAAATGAAGGAGGAGGTAACAAGTTTGATAAGAAATGTACTCACTGCCTTACGTATGAAACTGCAACCCCTCTGTACATCACTTTGACAATAAATAAATAAATAAATAAAACTAAAAAAAATAGTAGGTGAGAGTAGCTAAGTGATAAAGATGTTTGCTTAAAAGCATAAAGCCCTGGTTCAATCCCTAGTAACACACACATACACAGATTGCAAGACCCTATTACTCTGTTGTGTTTTTTTTAATCCTGCAATGATGGAAAGTTTTAAAATATCTCATATTAAAACACATTTGAGGGGCTGGGGATATGGCCTAGTGGCAAGAGTGCTTGCCTCATATACATGAGGCCCTGGGTTCAATTCCCCAGCACCACATATACAGAAAACGGCCAGAAGTGGCGCTGTGGCTCAAGTGGCAGAGTGCTAACCTTGAGCAAAAAGAAGCCAGGGACAGTGCTCAGGCCTTGAGTCCAAGCCTCAGGACTGGCCAAAAAAAAAACAAAACAAAACAAAAAACACACAGTTGATTTTTTCATAATAAAAAAAATTACCAAGTACAATATGATCACATAAGATGATGCTAAGCAAAATGAACTCCAGGATATGGAATCAAGTGGTTTGTCATTATTGTTATGATTAATATACTATGTGAAATTATTTCTTTTTTCTTATCTTATCTTCCCTATGGTTTAGCCCCTGTTGTCACTGTATTTGATTTAGGTACCCTGGGTGTTGTATATATGTTTGTCTGAATTAGGGAAGGGAAGGGGAACATCAAAATGGTGAGACAAAGAGTAGAAGGTGAACCAATGCAACAGCAATACTTACAAGACAATATGTTGCAAACCAACTGTACAACTGTTGGGGGGGATTGGGGAGGAGGGAAGGAGGGAGAAAAATGAGAGAAATGAGGGAGAAGTTGACAAGTTTGACAAGAAAGGTACTCATTTCCTTATGTATATAACCATAACCCCTCTGTACATCACCTTGAGAATAAAAAGTTTTTAATTACCAGGTACAAAGGAACTAATACCACATAATGAAAAGAAAAAAAAACCCTCTGTCAGTTGAATCTGTTCCATAACTGACACAGATGTTGGATATAGTAGACAGGGCATATTAAAACATTAAAGGCAGGTATCAGTGGCTCACACCTCTAGCTACTCCAGAGACTGAAATCTGAAGATTTTTGAAGCCAGCCTGGGCAGAAAAGTCTGTGAGACTCTTATCTCCAATTAATCACCAAAAAAGCCAGAAGTGAATCTGTGGCTTAAGTGTGGTAGATCCACCAGCCTTGAACAACAACAAAAAAATGCTAAAAGGCAGTACCCAGGCCCCGAGTTCAAGCCCTAATGCTGGCACAAAAATAAGTAAATAAATAAGATAGTATGTCTATATTCAAATAATAAAGACAAAGTGAAAAAAAAATAATGACACAGTGGTTGCTAATCATAGTTTGTGCTGGTCCCTGCTTGGGTTCCTTTTTGGCTTAACTTAATAGCTTTGCTTCTAAAACCTACCAAGGCAGTGAGCAAGGCCCAGTGTGTCTTGGCCATGTCCAGGTGAATTAACACCCACAATTGTCCAGGAGCACTAACTACTCACATGGAGCCTCAGCCTGAGAAGGACAGTAGTGCATGCTGTCAAGGGTCTCCATTTTCTCTGCTAAGAACATGGTAGGCTGTCTCAGACCATGACATTGAGTCAGTGAACCTCAGAGCAGGACAGGGGCACCAATGCAAGGAAACATTTACAACATTGAGTCTGTATGCTGAGACACCTTGATCAGATACTGGCAAATTCAGCTCACACTACCACCTCTAAAACGTAGCTGTATTTTTTTTTAAAAACAAACAAACAAACAAACTGTTTAACCAGTGCAAAACATACTGTTTAAAATTGTATGAGTCTGAAACAGTGTATGTTCTCTTTTATATATGGAAGCTAGATCTAAAATACCCAGGGACATGATAAATTATACAGGACTCTAGGCATTCACACACAGTGAGACCAAAAGAGGACACTCTTAGGGGAGGAACACAAAAGTAGAATGCCTATGTGCCTCTGGTCATGTAAAATTATATTTATCAAAATGAATTTCAGGAAATGGAAACGAGGGTTTTTTCTTTGTCATTTTTGTCTTCTTTTCTTTTTGTCTTGTTTGTTTGTTCTTGTCTTTAGGAGGGTAAGAGGAGGGAACAGAAATGGAGGGACGAAGGATGAACAAATGCAACAGTGGTACTCACTAGACACTATGTTGAAAATGAACTATACAATTTGAGGGTGGGAAGAGACTGGAAAACTTGGAGAGAGCAAGGGAAGGGGTGAGGCTGTCCATAAAGAAATATATTCATGACCTGTCTTATGTAACTATAATCCCTCTGTATATCATCTTTATAATAACAATTCTAAAAAACTGTAGGAGTCTGATACAGCTTGGATCTTACCTGTTTCCTAAGGGTCTATATGTTAAGAGCTGGGAAGGTGGTAGAATCTGAAGAGGTGAGATCTAGTGGATCTTAGGTCATTGGGGCATGCTATTGAAAGGGATAGTGAGATCCTTAGCCATTCCTTGTCTCTTTTCACTTCCAGGCCACAATGAGGTAAACAGGCCTCTTTTTCCACATGCGTCTGCTCCAGTGTATTGTGCCTCCACAGCCCAAAGCAATAGGGCTAAGTGATCATAAATGGAAACCTCTGAAACCATTAACCTTTCTTCCTTATAAGATGATTTATTTCATGTATTTGGTATGGCAACAGAAAACTTACTAACACACATAGATAAGCAAACTACAATCTACTCATACAATGGAATATTGTCCATCCTTATAAAAAGATTGGAAATTCTGACAGCTGCTCTATGGGTGTCCTTTAAATACACTATTTAGAGTGAAATAAGCCAACCCAAAGTCTCTCTAATTAAATTCATAGAGAGGGGGAAAAAAAGGAAGAATAATGGCAGCCAGAAGCTGGAGGAGGGGGAAGCAGGGAGTTAGTATTTAATAGGGAATTGGGTTTGTTTATTTGTTTATTTGTTCAGTGGCTCTGGGGATTGCTAAGCAAGCACTCTTCCACTTGAGCCATGCCTCTAGCTAATTTCCTCTGCTCCTTTTCCTTTTTTTCTTTCATGGAGAAGTAACATAAACACAAACATTACAGCCATGAATAAAACACCACCATCTGCTGTCATTCATATAAAGCAATGGGAGAAACAAAAATCCAAACTTTAAAATAAAATAGATGTAGGATATAGCAGGTAGAATCTCAGAGGGCAGGTGTACAGTGCTCACTCTAAAATTATTTGAGCCTGGCCATGTATTTGAAAATCTTCAGAACAAAATATTGTGAAAGGGCCCAGGACTGGTGGCTCATGCTATAATCCTAGCTACTCAGGAGGCAGAGACAAGAAGATTTTGATTCGAAGCCAGCCCAGGCAGACAAAATCCAAAAGACTCTTCTATCCAAATTAACTACCAAAATTCTTGAAGTGAAGGTGTGACTCAAGCGATAGAATGCCAGCTTTGAGCAAAAAAGCTAAGTAAGAATGTGAGGCCCCGAGGTTGAACCTGGATCGGGAATACACACATACACATATACACACACACACATACACACATGTACTAGGAGAAAACAATTTAACTCAAAGCTCCCAAGAGCCTCAGGCCTTTTCTTGACAAAGGAAAGGTTATGAATTCCATTGTTTCCATGAGTCCAAGCTACCTTCTCAATTAGCTTGGGTTCATTATGTAATTCTTTTTTTTTTTTTTTTGGCCAGTCCTGGGCCTTGGACTCAGGGCCTGAGCACTGTCCCTGGCTTCTTCCCGCTCAAGGCTAGCACTCTGCCACTTGAGCCACAGCGCCGCTTCTGGCCGTTTTCTGTATATGTGGTGCTGGGGAATCGAACCTAGGGCCTCGTGTATCCGAGGCAGGCACTCTTGCCACTAGGCTATATCCCCAGCCCCCATTATGTAATTCTTTATAGCTACCTTTGATTATGTTTGACAGTTTCAATGGTAAAAAAAAAAAAAAAAAGCAGTGAAATAAGACAAACAAGGACCTCCCATCTACACTGCTGAAATTCTTCACATCACTGTCCATTCTTGCCTCTCCCTCCATTCCTCCTCCCCTGCTCTGACTTTGCCCTAGGGAAGACCCTTCAGGGTCTGCACAGAGACTTTATTGCCAATTAACTAGCAAAGAGTCAGAAGCGGAGGCAGGGCTCAAGTGATGAGTGAGAAGCCTGGAGTTCAAGCCCCAGTACCTAGTATCAGCACCAGCTCTCTCTCTCTCTCTCTCTCTCTCTCTCTCTCTCTCTCTCTCTCTCTCTCTCTCTCTCTCACTCACTCTCTCTCTCTCTCTCTCACACACACACACACACACACACACAATATGCTGAGTGCTGTGGCACATGACTGCAGTCACAGCTATGCATAAGTAAAAGGATAGTGGTCTAGGCTATTCCCTGGCAAATGTGTGAGACCCTATTCAAAAAATAAACAAATAAATAAGAATAAATAAATATCCCTTAAGTATAAAGCTCTTGGAGTATGACTAAAGTAGTAAAGTGCCTGATATCCCCAAAGACCCCCCCCCCAAACACTGATTTGGAAAACATCATTAGACAGAACGCAGTGCCCAGTGACTGGGACACCCCACCTCATGGGATCTGCATGTCTAGGTCACTCCACCTCTTAAGACCAATGTGTAAAGGAATCCCACATTTCTGGGTAGGAAACAGCATTGGAGACAGCAGGAAGGGAAGGAAGACTCAGAGGCTCAGTGAATAAACCAGGCCATATGGGGTACGGTTGCCTAGATGGGGAGCACTGACTGAGGGGGAGAAGAGGGTATGAGAATGGGAGGACGAAGAGGCATCTCCATATAGCTGGCAGCTGTGGGACTCAGCCAACAAAATGAGTCTGATACAAGTTATGAAATAGTTGTAGACAGGAAGGAGGGTCAATTTGTGGGGCTCAGAAGTCACATGACCTGTTGATGATCATGAAAGAGGCTATTAGCATTTAAGTTAAAATACCAAGAATGCTGGGTGCTGGTATCTCATGCCTATAATCCTAGCTATTCAGGGGGCTGAGATCTGAGGCTCATAGTTTGAAGCCAGCCCCCAAGTAGGAAAGTCCATGAAACTCTTACCTCCAATTAACTACCAAAAAGCAGAAAGTAGAGCTGTGGTTCCAGTGGTAGAGGCTAGCCTTGAGCAAAAAAGTTCAGGGACAGTGCCCAAGCCCTGAGTTCAAGCTCTAAGACCAGCATAGGAAAAGAGCAAAAAGAAAAACACAAAGCAGAAACAGGGCTTAGGCCAAGTGTCCATTTCATCCCCAGGCCGAAAGTGCCAAAGGCACAAGACCTCTCACCAGACAATTAGATCCAGATCTTCATGATGTCCCATTTCTCAGAGGGTCTACTCCACCCTGTTGTTAGCACAGATTGTCCATGGCTGGCACTCTGCCCATCACCATCCCTCCCCTACCCTGAGATGGTCTCTTCATCACCTACCAGGGCTCGTAATACCTGTGGCCAGGAGGATCCAATACCCAGAGGGAAATGCCGATGGTGAAGGCGGGGCCCTCTCACCTCATTTCCTTCCTGGACTAGCTCAGAACCAGCCCACTGTCAATCACCCGGCCCAGAGACAGGCCGAGCCAGGCTGTCACTGCAGTGATCAGCTCTGCTTTCTTCAGGCCTTGTTCATTGTTTCCAGTGCACACTTGCCTCCAGAATATTCCACAACCTCACTGTTGCCTGCATTTTACAACTGCTACATTTGCCTGTCTTGATTATTCCATTTACCACAGAGCCTCAGTTTCCAGATCTGTAAATGGAAATCACAAAGAGCCCATCTGGAACAGGTAGGGAAAAGGGTGCCATAAGAACTCTGAGATTGCACAGCTATGGTTCTAGCCCAGTGGCCTCGGGGAGGGAAGGAGAGGAGGGCAGGGGTACGGTGGCATCAGAGATCATGTCAGCTCTGATCTCATAGAACAACAAGCTCCAGGCCTGAGTTATACAAAGCTTGCAGCCCAGTGTGGCTTTGAGGGTCTCTGTACATTGAGGGATTCTAGTATCTACAGACACAAGAGCCAGCCCCATACCCCAAGAGCAGAACTTGGGCCTCTAAACTGTCTGTAAAAGCCCAGCTGAGGAAAACCACTTCCTCCCTTCCTTACCCTCTTTTCAGCTACTGTGTAAATTTCCGGCTCAGAAAAGTTGTATGTGGGGCCAGCCAGTTACCTCCCAGGCTTAAGGGGAGTAGGGGAGCTGAAACAAACAGGCAGAATGCTCTGTGCCTGGATTTCTTGTCTCATGTAAAAGGCTGACAAAGACCACCCTTGCATATTGGGGAGGACCAGTATGAATGTTAGAGTAGCTACACTGCCAGGGAAATGGAGTCTGCTTAAAGTCACAATGCTGGGCCCCACTCCAGCAACATTCCCTACTGCCCTGTGCCTGGCTCCCTTTCTCCATCAGTGTCTCAGAAGCCCCAGACCTCCTTTCTGTTTCCCCATACAGTGGCTCACACCCCACAGCACTCACTGACCCCAGGAAAAAATGGAAATGGGCTAGCCATCCACAATGACAAAGGTTCCCTACTCTACAAATCCCACAGACCCAAGACCCCAACTTCTAGAACACATTTGGTCCCTAGGGCCTTATTGCCCCCACTGTCTCCATACTGCATGACATAAACTATCCTAGTGGTATCAGACTGTACCATCATAGCTGCTAGGACCCTGCTCTCAGG
Source organism: Perognathus longimembris pacificus (assembly GCF_023159225.1). NCBI lineage: Eukaryota > Metazoa > Chordata > Mammalia > Rodentia > Heteromyidae > Perognathus > Perognathus longimembris. The sequence continues at coordinate 107,941,972 of NC_063161.1, forward strand.
CTGCCAGCCTCCTGAGATGGCCTTACCACTGCCCTGAGATGTCCAGGCCCAATCCCCAATGCCCAGTAGGTCAATGGGCTCAACTCTATTTCCTAGTAGTACCCCATTAGATAGGCACACCTGTAATTTAAATTTCATAGTCCATAGCCAGGCCCCAGTAATTCATGCCAGTAATCCTAGCTACTCAGGAGGCTGAAATCTGAAGACCACATTTCAAAGCAAGCCTACACAGGAAAGTCTATGAAACACTTAACTCCAATTAACCAGCAAAAGGCCATGACTCAAGTGTTAGAGTGCTAGCCTTGAGGGAAAAAGCCAAGAGCACAAAGCCCTGAGTTCAAGCCCCCAAACCAACACACAAAAATAAACAAAATTAATTAATTAATACTTATTGAGTTTAGGCAAAAGATCACCCCAAGTCTGGATGACATGAGAGGGGTCGGGGTCATAGCTCTACTTTATAAGGTCAGCCTGTATGAGGTCAACCCTGAATGGGGTCAGCTTTGGACTTGTTACCATCTTGGACTCCTGTGAGGCACGAATGTAACTGACTATCCCCAACCATCCTGTGAGCCTGTGCTGCTCCCGAGCACGGCAGCCAGCACTGCCTGGCACTGTGAAGTTTACAAAACCTTCTCACACTTACCTTTTCATACCTCACAATAATGCTAGAGAAATCCATAGCCAGACAACAGGACAGAACAAGACACCACACACATCACGGGACAGTTTCCTGCCTTGAAAACACCCGTCTCCCTCAAGTGGCTCTTGTTTTGTTCTGCGTATTCTCTGTAACCCCAAAGTTACCCCTTTCAACACCAGACAGATACTTGGAGAGGATCCTGGGAACCCATCCCTACTCACCGTCCCTCCAAGAAGAGCGGGTTTCTCCTCCAGGGGCTGAAACTTCATGCAGTAGCAATAGAACTTCCTTTTTTTTATTTTCGCAATATGGGTCACAAAACGACAATGTATTTACATTTCCGGATTGTTACGCAGCAGCCTGAGATGGAGCTTGGCTCACTGGTTCTTAGGGGCCTCATTTACAGAGGGTGAGGGTGACCTAAAAATGCAATTCTCACCCCCATCGCCACAGCAGCCCAGGCTGGGTTAAAACTGAACAGGCTACTGGGCAGGAACCCTGGGTACTCTGGGTAAGGACCTGCCATGACCACTATCCCACATCTGTCTCAATGGACTTCACTAAGTAGACCTGTAGCTTCAAAGGTCTTTATAGAGGAGGTATCTACCATGGGTTGGCCAATCCTGGCAGATCCAGAAGCCCCCTTAGAATCTTCTTCAGACCTTCATGGGTTTCATGGGTGTAAACAGTAAACTGGCCATGAATGGAGAGGCCCCATAACAAATGGATTTTTTTTTCCAGTACCAGGGTTTGAACTCAGGACCTCACACTCTCATTTAGCTTGCTTGTTCATGGCTGGCACTTGAGTCATGCCAACAGCCTGACTTTGTGCTGGTTAATTACAGGTAGAGTATTGCAGATTTTTCTGCCTAAGCTGGGTGTGTGTGTGTGTGTGTGTGTGTGTGTGTGTGTGTGTGTGTGTGTGCATGCGCACATGCATGCACACTGGTACTGGGCTTGAATTCAAGGCCTGGGCACTGTCCCTGAGATTTGGGCTCAAGGCTGGCACTCTAGCACTTAAGCTGCAGCTCAACTTCCAGATTTTTGCTGGTTAATTAGAGATAACAGTCTGACAGTCTTTCCTGACCAGGCTGGCTTTGAACCTTAAGCCTCAGTTTTCAGCCTCCTGAGTAGCTAGAATTACAGATGTGACCCACCAGCACATAGCTATTTTTTTAAATTATTTTTAAATAGTGTACAAAGGGATTTTGATTGGATGTGTCAGTTTATGAGCACAATGAATCTTGACCAATGTCACCCCTTTCATCATTTTCCCCTATCTTTCCTATTCCATCCATCTCCTCAATTTACCAGGCTCCATTACAGCCTTCTTAATCCATCCTGAACACTAATTTTCAAAACAAACAGTACCTGTGGGCCTCCATCTCCTTGTTGTTGAGTGGGAGCAACACACAGGGGCATGGGGTGTCGGGGGGAAGCAGTATCCCTGTGAACAACCACCTTTGAAGCACCTGTGCCAGTGCCTGGCTCTTGGAAAAGGTTATACAAATAGAGGACAAATAAACTCAAGCTACCACTGCAGGAAGCAATAAAAGGACCCAATAACAAGGAGGGTTTCTGTAATCCAGGGTAACTTTCCTGAACATTTCCACAAAGTGGCAAGTTTCTCTGTACATACCCAAAGGTTGTCTACTTAAGTGGGGCCTCACTCCCATACTCAGCAACTCCAAATGCATACCAGGTTTTTGTAGGGCAGAGCTGGTAGTAGAAGAGAGAGGCACCAGGTTGTGAGATGAATCTACCACTGAGGTTAAGGGAAATCAAAAGCCTTCACTCAGTTGGTTACCAATCATTTGCTAAGCAGCTACTAAATACAGAAGTTTATCCAGCAGGCCCTGAAGGAAGTTACTATAGGAAACTTACAGATGTCCTAGTCTTTGCCACTCCTCCTGAGCAAGGTGACCTTGTGCTGGCTCCTTTGTTAAGCTGATAGCAAGTGACAAGGGGCATGGTGCTCAGAGCCCAGTTGCTTTCTCCAATCACCCTATCCTGTTTCTAGGAACTCAGAGCCATGGGTCCCACATCCTTCCTGGTACCCTCAGATTCCAAGTATTCACGTTTTTCTCATCGGTTTTTTATCAAGACAAGAGCAGTATTATCTTAGCAGGGCAGGAATGAAGTTGGTCTCACAGGGTTTGTTTCCAGCTAGCAGGGACTGGGGACCTCTTTGTCAGCTTTGGGCCCCTAAGACAATTCCTGCTGAACATTCAACCTAACAATAGGCTAGACCCCAGGAAACAAATGCTCCCTGGAGACGGTGTGGACCACTGCTTATGTGGCTGTCCTTGGGTGGTGAGTTTCTGGGAATTTTCATTTTCTTCTTGATACTTCTCAATAACATATAAATTTACATAAAGAACATTTATAATATTTGTCATCGTGACAAAGCCAATCTGTTTAAAAGTAAGAAAATAAAAGCTTCTCGTTGCTCATCCAAGATTCCCAGGCGAGAGCTCTTGCACAATGAAAGCCAGCTGTCTCCACGTCTGTTTACGTATGGAAATTTTAATTTGTACTTCGCTGTCCTAAATCTCTCTGAGGAAAAAAAAATGTGGTCATGAAACCAAGATGGAAAAGACTCTGAGTATAATTTTGCTTTCTGGAAACAGTTTTTGAAAAAAAAAAAAAAGTTGTTTTTTTTAGTTTGAACTCAAGTGAAATTACATTTATTACAGATAGAGAATATTTTTTTTAACTTACCTTCACTTAACTTCCCTTCTGGTTGGGTAGCTGGAGAGTGTTCAAGCCCAGATCTGGAATCTGTGATGCCCACTTAGGACTTTAGCCAAGCTAACTGACCTTAAGTGAACTCTTTCACCCCAAAATAAAACATCAGACCACTAGACGACTCCATGGAGAAAGACATATAAAATTCAGTAATAGTTGATTAATCATCCCTCATTTACTTATTGTTAACAAAAGAAGAGCTGCTTTAAAAATACTTGATGGTTTAGTCATCTTAGCACAAAGACCCGTTAGCCTTGAACTACAGGAGCAATCTCAGCTTCCACACATAGCTAAAGTGACATTTTGAAAGCTTTTCAGACAGGGGGTGTAATTACAGGGTCGTACTGGCAGCCTGCTAGGATAACATTTGAGCCTGAAGTGGAGGCAATTGTTTCTTCTTATCTTCAACAAAAAGCTCTACCCTTTCACATGGGCTGTGCCTGCTGCTTTTATTTTTTTCTTTATATTGTAAGAAAAAAATTATCGATGTGTAAATAGCGAGAGCGATGCATAAAAAACGGAAGTATTAGAGAGATGGCCACGCCCCCACCCTAAAACACTGAATAGAGGATAATTCCAACATTGTTACAGGGCAGCTGCATTGCCTCAGCCAGTAACACTCCACCACTAGAGAGAAATAGGCCCTGCCTGTGCTCTTCATGTCCAGTTGACACCCCATTTACAGCTAGAGAAACTGAGGCACTGGCTCATAATCCTCATAGTGGACATGCTCTACTCTAGCTCTTAGACCATGCATGACCAGGCCCTTAGACACCTGGAGTACATCCAGAACCCTAGGGGACTTGAAGAAGCCTGAGGTCATCCAGGAGCTTCTCCAAGAATCTAAGAGATGAGCTCTCCTTTTGCAGATGAGAAAAAAACTGAAGCCTCTAACTCTAGCCCAAACTCCACCCAATCATGTCTGTGAGTCCCAATTATGAAAATGAGATGCTCTTAGGATACAGTCTCACCCTAAAGCAGAAAGACTGGAAGGCCATCAGCTCTGGGTAAGTGACGACACGACCCTCAGGTGGTCCTACAGTAGATCACCAGCTGCCCTGCCTAGCCCGGGGAAATGAGGAGCCACAGTCTGTGCCAGAGAGTAGCCAGGCTTCCTTGCTGCTAAGAAATTGTTAACTTTTCTGTACCAGGTAAAACCTATGACAACCTCACTAGTGCCAGGGTTTCCTCTATCTATGCAATACACAAAATGAGTCCTGCTCATTAATGTACACATGTACACAGATACATACACACATTGTTCTTTTTACTCCAGATAGATTGCTGACAATGATGTCTGAATTCTCAGGTTATCCTGAAAAAATGAAAACCTTCTCGATGTCCTAATTCATGGATGGATATAAAACATAAGAAAATACAAAGAGCAGGAACAACCTGAAGTGCCAGGGACCCAAGATGTGAAGTATAGAAGAAACTGTACTGTGTAGCTTTTCCAGAACGTTCTGATTATCCACATTCATCTGAAGGAGCAGGTTTCTTTAATGAATCGCAAACTTCCCCCACAGCAGTGTCAAAGACCTCTTTTCACCTTGGTTTATTTTCTCCCAAGAGCTGGTCCAAGTCCAAGCATGGAAGTTCATGCCTATAATCCCCAATACCCAGAAGACAGGTTGGGAGGATCACAGTTTGAGGCCAGTCAGGGCAAAAAGTTAGTGAGACTCCCATCTCAACAAACATACATAGTAATATGCTTCTGTCATACCAGATATAAGGGAAGTATAAATAGGAAGACTGAAGTCTGGGATAGCCCAAGACCCTATTAGAAAAATAACAAAAACAATAAGGGCCAGGAGTGTGACTCAAATGATAGAGAGCCTGCCTAGTAAGTGTAAAAGCCTAAGTTAAAACCCCAATATCATTATTTTAAAGAGAGAGAAAAAGAAAAAAAAGAAAAAGTAACAGAAGGTTTATGTTGACCAGCAGTACTAACACTAACAAAAGGCAAAGAAAAGAAGACAAGTCTAGCATCTGACATGAAGTCTCATTATCATAAGAACCTCACAGGCACTGAGATTTTTGAAAGATTCTACTTTCCCCTTCTGTCCATTTTAAAAAACAATTGGGAAGAGTGGGGCAAGGGTGGAGAAATCTGGAGATCAAACCAGGGCTCATCAAAGCATCCACATCCATCCTAGCACATATTGTCCAATGAAAGTCCAAGTCATTCTTCTCAGAAGCTCAGGACCCCAGATCCACAGCAAGAGTAGCTATGGTAATCTCGTAACAGCCCAGCCTCCCCCAAGAAGGCTTGGGAGGGGGCACAGGGCTGATGAGAGCCCCTCATCAAATTATATACCAGGCAGGCATCACCTCTTCCTGAGCCAGCTCTACTCCCTGGGAAATTAGCAGGGGGATGGGTCACCCCCCCCCCCCCAGGATCCCAAAGCCACTTGAAATCCAACTTACTTACCAGCTTCTTTTAGAGATGAAAATCAGTTAAAAATAAACAAACAAAGGCATGTCTCCTCTCAGGCTGGAGCAGACAAACTTGGAAACAGATGACAGCTCCCAATCAGGGAACAGCTTCTAGAAGAACCCTGGGTGTGGTACAAGGGGAGAAGATTTCAGGAGGTGGGTCTCTCTTCCGGGATCTCAAGGGCTGAGTTGTGCTTCTAGGTGCCAATCAGCCTAGGACTGAAGCTGGCTTGGGTCCTGCAGGGTGGTCCTGCCTCCCTGGCAGCCCCCTTGTCTTCTGCTGGCCACAGCTGCAGAGACACACTGAGCCCTGACAAAGCCAGCACGTGGAGAGACAGTGAGGAGGGGCTGGAGCACAGCCTGGGATGCCACAGGCTGGTCCCCATGGCAACGCGGCAGGCTCTGGGCTGGTGGTGAGCCTGAGCCTATGGTCTCAGGGAGCAGATGAGTCCCTGAGGCTTTGAGCTGGGAAAGGACTCAGGAGGGAAGGCTACTTATTTGTCTTGACACCACTGCTCAGACACCACCTGTGGCAGACTGTTAGAGCATCCTGAAGCAGCAGAAATCCTTCAACAGGCCAGAACCAAAGTATGTGGACAATTTATTTTGTGCACAGGAGAGCTATAGTGGGAAATGAGCATTTGCTTGGAGAGATCTTTGTGTGGAGGCTATGTGTAAATATGTGTATGTGTGTGAGTGTGTTGTGAGAGAGAGGTGGTGTGTGTATATGTGTATGTGTGAGATTATGGTGTGGTGTGGGTGTGTGGTTAGGTGTGGTGTTTGATGGGGAGGGAGTGTGGGTGAGGAGCTCACACAGTTCATGCCCATGATGTACTCTTCTTATAAGTGAAAAGGTCAAGTCAAACTTTTCAGAATCTCAGAGCCCAGAATGCTCACAGACTGACCAGAAGTCATAAAGTGGCCACTCTGAGCAGAGCATTAGTGGCTCACACCTGTAATCCTAGTTACTCAGGAGGCTGAGATTTGAGGATCCAGGTTCAAAGCCAACCATAAATCCCTGAGACCTATCTCCAATTAAGTCCCCAAAAGCCAGAAATGGAGCTGGGGCTCAAGTGGAAGAGTGTGCTAGCCTTGAGCACAAAAACTCAAGGACAGCACTCAGGCCCTGAGTTCAAGCCCCAGGATTGGCCCACACACAAAAGTGTCAGTTCTGAGTGGCCAATGCTGTCCAACTGTCCACCTCCAAGCCAAGAGTTTGTCCTGTGTTGTCCATTGGTCATACACCTGCCATCTCCCCACATATCTGGAATGCATCAGGGGAATGTCTAAAGTCCTCACTGCTACCATCCCCTCCCCCTACCCACTCCCTATGGTACCCTCCATGAGGTGCTTAGAGGACCTGGAAGAAATTGGAGGAACTAAGAAGTCTTCACTTCCTGCTCTGGATCTTTTTAATGTATGTATGTACACACAGAAAAATCCTCACAAATGGAATGCACCAATTTTACTTATGAAAAATATAAATATGCAAGGAAAATATTTGAAAGGAAAAAGATGACCTTACTAGTTGCAGGACTCAGCCTCCGCCTTGAGCAGCAGACCTTGTATTCTCTGTGAAGTGGAGACTTTCTAGCAGCCCTCCCTCCTCGTGGCTGGAAGATGCAGAAGAAAACCAATGCTCATGGTTCTGAGACCAGGATCAGCTCAAGGTCATTGCTTAGTGAAAGTCAGCCAGTATTGCCACTATTTTCATGTGATTTCCATTAAAAAAATAATCTACCATGTGTGTTATTGTAAGCATATTTTTCTTACTCAGAAACCTATTCCTTTTTTTCCCTATTAATAACTATACTCCTAAGACCAGGAAGTCCTTCCCACTCAGACCCTCCTGGATCCTGGTCAGCTTTTTCCCCAGGGCTTTTTTCTACCCTCCACTCCTTGAGTTTCCAACAGCGAGGTGGGAGTGGACAGAAACTACTGATTAATCACTTTCTTTCTCCAAAGGGTATAACTCTCTACCTCAGCACTAAGTGACCCACCTACCACCCAACCCTAACTGCCGTCCTCTGTCCTACATGAATAGTAACTCATTTTTTACATGTTCATGTGGCCATTTTAAAGATGAGCAGACAAACATCTGCAAGCTCAGCATACTTCATGCTGCCCAGCACACGTGGATCACTTCACCTTGGAACTCAGGGCCTTGCTCTGTTGCTTGGTTTTTTTCACTCAAGGCTGGTGCTCTATCACTTGAACCATGCCTCCATTTCCAACTTTTTACTGCTTGATTGGAAATAAACATCTCACAGACTTTATTGCCTAAGCTGGCTTCAAACCATAACCCTCAGATCCCAGCCTCTTGAGTAACTAGGATTACAGATGTGAGTCATCAGCACCTGGAAGATCTGGTGATCTTTTTGCACTGGGAATACAGGTCTGTTAAGTTAGGCTCTTTCCTATGGGTCTATATTGCTAACTTGCTCTTCAGCAAGGAGAAGCAATATAGCTAGACAATCTTCACCTCAGTCTCACAGTCCCCGCTTCCAGAAATTTGTCATGATCATTCACATTCACATAATTGGTAAGGCAGTATCAGGAATGAGGCCATGCCCAGGGTTAAGTGCTTGGTACGGAGAAAATGCTTACTTCTGGTCCCCATGAAGATAGCTCTGGCTTCCTAACTCTGGATTGTCTCCATCTGGCCTTTGCTATACTGAGGAAATTCCTGAAAATAAAGTCATGAGCTGTATGTAGCCTAGAGCACATGCCTTTGTCTCCTGAAGAGTTCTGGTGGTCCTGAAGATCTGAGCCATGGGTAGGAAATGGCCACCAAAAACACTTGCAGAAAAGAAAGGCAGAACCGCAGGCACTGTGAGTTGTTAAAAACAGTCTCTGAAAATGTGGAGAAAACAGGTAATATGATGGGACTTGGTACATGTCCCTCTTTTTTTCTCTTTATATTAATGAAAGATATGTAATAAATAAAAACTAGGAAACAAGGGAATTTCCCTTGTTCTTAATGCATTCATCATGTTCTGGCACTATAAATAAGTGGCTTCATTTAATTTGCCCAAATTCAGATCTTTTTGCCCCAATACTCAGTTTGTCTCTCAGGAAAATGGGCTGTATCACAACTCCTAAAACTGTGAGTGGAAATTAAGGTGGAGTGGGGCAGGCACTGCTGCATTTCCAGGATTCACCCCATCTTATCCCCTCAAGATAGCTTCCAATCACATGCCAGCCTTACTATGCCACATAGAACTCAGCTCCAAAGGACCTGAATTGATGGTGGACTTTTGAAGTTCAAGACCTAAGTAAAGAAAGGTGTCTGTACTTGAACTTTGAGCAGTGTGGGTTTCTGTCAGACATGCTTGATCTCTGCTTCATCTATTAGATGTAAAGATATCCTAATCAGACAGCCTGTGTCCATACAACATTTCTTCTTGGCCACCAAGGGGAACAAAGGTCTACGTGTCTTGCCCTCAGCAAGCCAGACATGCTCTCCTCTGTATTTGCCCACATTCTTTCTTTCCTATGTACCAGTACTGGGGCTTCAACTCAGGGCCTTTTACTCTCACTTGGCTTTTTCACGGAAGGATGGCTCTCTACCACTTGAACCATAGCTCCACTGCTGGTTAATAGGAAATAAGACTTTCCTACCTGCTTTGGCTTTGAACCCCGATCCTCAGATCTCAGCCTCCTGAGTAGCTAGGATTGTAATCCTAGCCACCGGCACCTGTTTTGCCCACATACTGTTAACATTTTACAAAAACTTCCTGCCACCCCACATATTCAGTCCCATGCCCTCTCCTACTGGCCCCCACCCTTGAAGCTAATTCAAAAGAGAAAGAGCAGGTAGTAGTGTCAACTTGTTCCAAATCCCAAGCTAGTGTGCTGAGTTAGGAACCTCCATCATCACTTAGTCATGGCCATGAGACCCATGCTTTATCAAATTTACCACAGGTATGACAGGAGGATGGAGAGTTGTAGTATAGACTGGCCTACATATTGAAAGATTGAAAGAGAGGAGAGAGAGAGAGGGCAGGAGCAAGGGATGGAGCAAAGGAGAGAGGGAAGGAGGAAGGGAGGAATGGAAGATGAGAGGGGGAGGACAGAGTTACAAAACTCTGTTTCAAGCACTTCTACTCCTCAGAGAGCATCAGGACCCAGAAACAAAACAATGCCCAGCCAGAAAGCACGGGGCATAGCCTTAGCAAACAGCCAGGAAATGGAAATCTCAACCCTACAACTGCAAAGAACTGAATTTGGCCAACAACCTGAATTCACAAGGAACCAGCTTCTGCCTCAGAAGTTCCAAAAGGAATGCACTATTGCCAACATCTGGTTCTTAGCTCTGGGAGACCCGGATTGGAATACTAAGTCAATGAACTGTTAAAAAATGTATGTTTCTGTTAAGTCACAAGTCTGTGGTCATTTAATAGCAGAAACAGAAAACCAAAATTTTTCTGGCAACTAGAAACTGAGTTTTTAAGATCCATCTAAATTACTAAAACTTCAAGAAATAAGACAAGTTTGAAGAAGAATATCAGTACCACATAAACAGAAAAAGCTGGAAGTGGTGCTGTGGCTCAAGTGGTAGAGTGCTAGCCTTGAGCAAAAGCAGCTAAGGGACAGTGCCCAGGCCCTGAGTTCAAGCCCCAGGACTGGCAAAAAAATGACTTAATGTTGAGAGAGAGAAGGAGAGGGAGATAAAGAGAGAAGGGGAGAGAGAGAAAGAGAAAGAGAGCGATGAAAACTTAGTGGCCATTTTACAGAAACCAATACTTCCAATATAGGTCTCAAGTTTTTCATTATGGAGCAGTTTTTCATTTCTACATATTTTTTATTCCTCCTGAATACTTCTGCTCATAATAGAAACTGAGTAGTTGCAATTTATTTTTAGTTTCTTTTTTCTTTCTTCCTTTCTTTGTTCCTTGCTTTGTCTTCCTTCTGTTCTTCCTTTCTTCCCTTTCTCTCTCTCCCTCCCTCTCTCCCTCTCTTCATCTCTCCTTCCCTCCTCTCCTTCCCTCTCTCCTTCCTTCCTTCCTTCCTTCTTTCCTTTCTTCCTTTTTTCCTTTTTTTTTTTTGTTCTTTCTTTCTTTTGTGATGGTCCTGGGGCTTGAACTTAGGGCCTGGCCAATGTCCTTTAGCCTTTTTGCTCAAGGCTGGTGCTCTACTACTTGAGCCACACCACCACTTTTGGCTTTTTGGAAGTGGTTAATTGAATGCGTCTCATAGACTTTTCTTCCCTGGGCTGTCTTTGAAACTCAATCCTCAGATCACAGCCTTCTGAGCAGCTAGGCACTCTTGCCTGGTTGTTTTAGTTTCTTTATAGGGATAGAGTGCTCTCTCCGGAGCTTAAGGGGACAGAGCCATGGGGACATCACTCAGTACCCATTCTGGCACTTGGCCTACAGGCATGGATAGCTGCTGCTGTTTCGTGAGGATTGTCTTGTAGGAACTCCATTCTCCTGGAATCCCTCAAAGTTAATCCTGGGGGACTGGTCCCAGGAAGTTATTCCTCTTATAGCTGCCCTGTTGTCCCTACACAGTGGCTATCCTTGGCCAGGAAAGCTGTTCACTACACAGGCCAGCTAGAGTGGGGGCAGAATCTTATTCCCAAGCTGTGAGCCAGACTGACTTCAAACATGTCTAGAATGAGACCTGCTATTGAAGTTCAAGGTAGTTTGGCAGTCTCTGGAGTCTGCTCTCTGCTAGATGCTAAGGGAAAGTTTTATGCAAGTCCCACTGCAAAAGATAAATACAGGCCATACTTGAAGGTGTAACCAATGCAACATCTCTTTATCTGTCCTGACTTTTCATAAGAAAAATTAAGCCATGCATGATGACTCACGCCTGTAGTCCTAGCTACTGTGGAGGTAAAGATTTGAGAGGATCATTGTTAGATCCCCATTTCAATTAAAATCTGGGTATCATGGCATGTACCTGCCATCCTAGCTACTTGGGAAGCATAAATAGGAGAATTATGGTCCAGACTAACCTAGGCAAAATTAAAACAGTAAAATATAGGTCCAGTGGTAGAGTAATTGCCTAGCAAACACAAGTCCCTAAGTTCAAACACCATTACTGCAAAACTAAAACGTTGCAATCATTACTGTGACATTTATGGCTTTATGGCTTGTATTTACACTGTGCATGTCAGCTTTAAATGAAAACATAAATGTATTTAGCTCAAAAGCAGAATCACCAATTATACAATCTATACTTTGTGGCTCTTTCTGAAAGGAGGAGCAACAAAATGAACAGAAGAGCCAAACTCAAGCTAGATTTGAAAGAGAAGAAACCCCAGCTCCTAAGCTTGGGAAAGTCATGGAAGTGCAAACTGTTACAGGCATCCACTGCCCCTGACTGGGCTCCTCTGCCAGCCTGATTGGGCTCTGAGGGAGTCAAGCCAGTCTCCCTAATCTGTGACACACAGGTAACCTGGATGATCAGGGTAGATCCAGAGAACCTAGAGGTTCCATAATTCACACACTTGAACCCAACATTCTGGTGCCTACACTATCCATCTTTGGTCCTACGTGATCTGGTTACTGCACCAGGCCAAGGGAGGGCCAGTGGGAGGGCCTGGGATTTCAGGGAAATAAACGAGCCACTGAGAAATTGTCCCAGGGTAGGACTAGAGGCATGGCTCAGTGGTAAGAGTGCCTGCCTAGCAATTGCCAGGCACTGAGTTCAAACTCCAGTATCAAAAAAGAACTAGTGGGGCTGGGAATATGGCCTAGTGGCAAAAGTGCGTGCCTCGTATACATGAAGCCCTGGGTTTGATTCCCCAGCACCACATATATAGAAAACAGCCAGAAGGGGCACTGTGGCTCAAGTGGCAGAGTGCTAGCCTTGAGCAAAAAGAAGCCAGGGACATTACTCAGGCCCTGATTCCTAGGCCCAGGACTGGCAAAAAAACAAAAAAACAAAAAAACAAAAACAAAAAAAACCTAGTCTCAGGGAGGCAATAAGTGCGGTACTCCTGGAAAATTATCTTATTGGATATAATTTTCAAAACCTGAGTTCCATTGGGCACTGGTGACATGCCTGTAATCCTAGCTACTCAGGAAGCTGAGATCTGAGGATCATGGTTTGAAGCCAATCATGGCAGGAAAGTCCATGAGACTCTTATCTCCAATTAACCACCAAAATACCAGAAGTGGAGGTGTAGTTCAAGTGCTAGAACATCAGCTTTGAGTTAAAATACTAAGGGACAGTCCCCAAGCTCTGAGTGGAAGACTCGATACTGACACAAAAACAAACAAAAAGAATAACTTCAAAGAGTAAAGTATTAGTTAATTAATTAATAATTTGTTCTTAATTCATTATTAACTTAAAGTGGTGTCAGTAGAACACTACACCAAACGCAGGGCCCTCTTGAGTCAGAATCCCTGGGATTGCATAGTCAGCAGTCTGTGAAATGGTCCTGACTGTAGTCAAAAATTGGAAGTTGTAATCATTAGCATACATTTACATTTATCCTTACACTATGTGACTGGGTTGTTGTTTTTCCATAGACCATGGGGCTTGAACTCATGGTCTGGGCACTGTCTCTGAGCATTTTTGCTCAAGGCTAATGCTCTACCACTTTGAGCAACAGTGCCACTTCTGGTTTTCAGATGGTTAACAGGAGATAAGAGTCTATGGACTTTCCTACCTAGGTTGGCTTCAAACTGTGATTCTCAGATCTCAGCTAGGATTACAGTCATGAGCTACTGGCACCCAGCTAAAATGTCAGTCTTAAATGGAAACAAATAGAGCAGGAATCATGCTCCCAATAACTTGGTGTAACAGAATAGGAAACTGTGCATCCCCAGTGACCAAACCGACTGAGTAGAAGAGAACAAAGCTCTGTACCTCAGCCCAGGTGCAATGAGGCTTGACAGAAGAGTGAAGGCTTCCTCAAGAGATGCTTGTGACCCCTGAAGGATAATAGGAATCACTAGAGGAAGGCCAGGGAAAACATTCCAAATATGGAGATCAAATATATTTTAAAAATTAGGAGTCTAGTTCAGGTGTGTTGACTCACATCTGTAATCACAGTTACCCCAAAGGTGGAGATGGAGAGAATGGTGGTCCAAGCCAGCCTGGAGGTGGGGGTGAGGCATGAAAAATAACTAGGACTCAAAATGGTAGAATGTTTCCATAACAAATGTGAGACCATAAGTTCAAACCTCAGTACCACTAAGAGAGAGACAGTGTCCAGACACAGTCCAGAATCAGATTGCAGGTGAAAATCATATTGAGATGAGACTGATTCATACTGACTGCCTTAACAGCTGCCTGAGGTACTCTGCAGTTCTTTGAGGTTTGAAGCCAGCACAGACAAATTTGAAAGACTTTTATCTCCAGTTAGCTAGCAAAAAGCCAGAAGTGGGCCTGGAAATATGGCTTAGCAGTAGAGTGCTCTCTAGAGCACTTGCCTTGCATGCATGAAGCCCGGAGTTTGATTCCTCAGCACTACATAAATAGAAAAAGCCGGAAGTGGCACTGTGGCTCAAGATGTAGAGTGCTAGCTTTGAGCAAAAAGGAAGCCAGGGACAATGCTCAGGCCCTGAGTCCAAGCCACAGAACTGGAAAAAAAAATTTTAATAAATAAAGTAAAATAAAACAAAATACATTTTTAAAAAGGGCTGGGAGTATGGCCTAGTGGTAAAGTGCTTGCCTCATATACATGAAGCCCTGGGTTTGATTCCTCAGCACCACATATATAGAAAAAGCCAGAAGTGGAGCTATGGCTCAAGTGGCAGAGTGCTAGCCTTGAGCAAAAAAAGAAGCCAGGGACAGTTCTCAGGCCCTGAGTTCAAGCCTTAGGACTGGCAAAAAACAAAGCAAAACAAAAAGCCAGAAATGGAGATATGGTTCAAGTGGTAGAGTGGCAGTCTTGTGGCAAAAAGCTAAACAGGAGTGTGGATCAAGAAAATATAGTACATATATATTATATATAATAGGATTTTACTCCTCCATTAGAAAGAATAATATTATGTCATTTTCAAGAAAATGGATGGACCTAGAAACAATTACGTTAAGTGAAGTAAGTCAGGCTTAGAGAGATAAATGGCATATGTTTTCCCTTATATGTAGAAGTTAAATCTAAAATATAAACATGCATGAAAACATACACCAGGCTATGTGCTTTTACACACACAAATGGATTAAAGGATTGTATATGATTAGAGGAAGGATCCTAAGGCATAAATCCTTTAAACTCGTGAACTGTTTAACAAAATAAAAACCAGGAAGTGGAAGCATGTTTGGCAAAGGAAAGGGCACAGGAATGGAGGGAGGGTGAGCAAATGTAGTCATTAGAGCCAATGTTTATTATGTAAAAAGTGGACTACATAATTTGAGAGTAGGATGGGAGAGGAGAAAATAGATGAGAACAATGGAAGGTGTGACATTGATCAAGACACATTATACTCCTAACCTGACTTATGGGATGGTAACCTCTTCTTGACCTATTTAATTTTTCTTTTTTTTTTTTTTTTTTTTTTTTTTTTGGCCAGTCCTGGGCCTTGGCCTGAGCACTGTTCCTGGCTTCTTTTTGCTCAAGGTTAGCACTCTACCACTTGAGCCACAGCACCACTTCTGGCCATTTTCTATATATGTGGTGCTGGGGAATCAAACCCAGGGCTTCATGTATGCGAGGTAAGCACTCTTGCCACTAGGCCATATTCCCAGCCCCAACCTACTTAATAATTTTTAATGAAAGCTTTTGAATTAAAACAAAACACATTTAAAAAAAAGAATGTGAGGCCTTGAGTTCAAGCCCCAGTACCAGTACAAATGAATGAATACAAATAAATCCTTAATTTGGGGAAAAAAATAGAAAGAGAATGAAATGGGTTTCCTGGGGAGATAAGTTCTTAAATTACATATTTAGAAGATATATAAATGTGAGCAGGAAGATTAATGTCAATATTAAATGACACAATTCACAGATCTATTGCTAAGTAAAAGGACATGTAAGATGTTATTGCCAAATTAATATTTGAGTATAATTTGGTCAGGACAGAGTGAAAACTGAGAATACCTTGAAGGTCAGGTGTAGCTACAGAATAAACATGCCTCTCAGCCTTTTGACTATATCCAAGTATAAAATTACAGACATGGGTGTTTTTAATCTACCATGTATAATACCTTAATGTATTGCTATTTTAAAACTCAGAGACAGCTAGCTAGCTTTTATATCAATACCTACTGTTTGGAAATGAAGTTTCAGTGACTAATGTGAGTATTTTGAATAATTATACCATGGTATGATTCTACAGTAGGTGCCAGTGGCTCATGCTTTTAATCCTAGCAATTTAGGAGACTGAGGTCTGAGGATCATAGTTCAAAGCCAGTCCAGGCCAGAAAGTTCATGAGACTCTTATTTCCAATTAACCACCAGAAAAACTGAAAATGGAACTGAGGCTCAAGTAGTAGAGTGCCAGCCTTGAATAATGCTAAGTGACAGTGTCTAGGTTCTAAGTTCAAGCCTTAGTGCTAGGAAAAAAAATCATATATATATATATATATAATATTGTAATATATACATATCAACATATGTTGATTAACTGATATTTTTAAGTAACTATTTTTCTTTCTTAGTAGCCTTTTGGAAAAAGTTCATTGAATATAGTTTCTAGTTATGTTACTTTATTAACATAATTAGTTTAAAATCTTATTGGGAGAGAGTTAAATAGCACTCAAGACAATGGTTCAGGGAACCTGTCCACTTTTGTATGTCTATCTTTCACCATAATTTCTTCTTCCCTCTACCCCCATTGTGGGGCTTGAACTCAGGGTGTGGGTACTGCCCTTGAGCTCTTTTGCTCAAGGCTAGTGCTTTATCACTTTAAGCCAGAGTTCTACTTCCTGTTTTCTTGAGGTTAACAGGAGATAAAGTCTCATGGACTTTCCTACCTGGCCTGGCTTTGAACTGCAATCTTTAGATCTCAGCCTCCTGAGTAGCTAGGATTACTGGTATGAGCCACCAGCACTTGGCTCAACCATCATTTCTGCACAAAATTTCCACTTAGTCTCTCAAATATCAATACTGTGAAAGTTTTCTAAAAAGTTCAGCAGATTTTTCGGTTTGTTTTTTTTAGTTTCCAAATGCTTACAGTGTTCTATAAATCTGTTTCTTGGTGTCTGATACAGCAATCTGAAGAAAGGCAGCGCTGTTTTCAAGGAAAAAGGAGACCTTCTTTGAGATCTTTGATATATTTTTAATGAATTCTTTGATGTGGGGAGCTGGACTGCTTCCCTCAGTCTCTGCTGAGAGTCTTAGCTCAGGGACATGTAAGCCAAGATAAAAGTACACTTAGGCAACAAACATCCTGTCTTTAAAGTAGGGAAGTCCTTGTCTTGTAGAAGAGTTGGTTTGTCACCAGACAAGGTGAGCAGCCTTATGAGTGCTGATCTCTCCTCTATTTTGGCATCATTTCATGGTGCGCTCACAACTCTGTGAGAAACCTTCCAGTATTAGTCAGCTTCACAGTACTTCAACAAAATACCTGAAAGAGGCTGCCTATAGAAGAAAAGAAACTTTACTTAGTTCCCTGTTTTGAAGGTTCAAGTTCAGATTAGGGTGGCTCCACTGGCTTGTTGAGGACAATCGATGGAATGAGGATGCGGGTCACAGCATGAGCCAGGCTTCAGAGAAAGACTTCATTCAGGACCCTACAATCCCTTTCAAGTGCATACTCCAGTGACCTAAAGACTTCTTACTAGACCCCCACATTCTAAAGATTCCACTACCTCCTCATTGTGCCATCTACGGATAAATTTTTACCTATGCACCTTTGAAGGACATTCAACCTCCAGAACATAGTAGTTCTATTATCAATCATTTTGTAAAAGGGTAAACTGGATTTTTCTCTTCTAAAAAATGGAAAAAGAGGAGCCTTAACACGCTTAAATAATGGCTCTAGGTCACCCTGATAAAATACTGTTGGTAACAAAAATAAAAGCGAATACTGCTTGTGACTTTTGGAGCCTTTTGGCATTAACTGCAAGATGAATTTTTTGACTTGAGAAGAAATTAGCTAGATATTAGAATATTTCCAACGGTGCCATGTCAAATATGCTAGTTGTAGCTGAGTGGCAAGGTTGGTCTTAGAGATATGCTTGAGTTCTAATGAGATCTAGTGGTTTAATCTTCTCTCCCTGATCAGTTACCTGGCTCTAGAAACGTATGGAATGTCTAATACATTAGTAGGGTTTTTTTCCCCAAATGGTTCCTTCTGCCAAGTATAAATAAGTGTCACATTTCCCACTTACACAATATTAAGAGCCCTTTGTTATGGAGGATTTGTCAAGGATTTTTTTTTAATTACTGGAATTTGAATCTGTGCTTTGACCTTTCTAGGCAGGTATTCTACTTCTTGAGCCATGCCTCTTGCCCTTTTTGATCTGGTTATTTCAAAGACAAGGTCCCAAATGTTTATCTGGGCTAGTCTGAACCATGATTTCCTTTATTAATACTTCCTGCCATAGCTGAGATAATAGGTGCACACCATTATGCCCAGTTTTGTTGGTATTGTTGAGATGGGGGGGATCTGAGTAACATAAGGCTGGCCTGGGATTCATGATCCTTCCAATCTTACTCTCCTATACAACTGAGATAATGGGCATGCACAACTACACTCAGTTATTTGGTTGAGATGGGGTCTTACGAATTTTTTGCTTGAATGGACTTCCAGCTGAAATTCTTCTGATCTCAGCCTCGCAAGTAATGGGGTACAGGCATGAGGCATTTTCCCTATTGTCAAAGCTTTTATCATGGTACCATTTCCCAAGAAGCACTGAGTAGCTATTCTCAAATGTATGTGACACCCTCCTCCCTTTTTCCTAGGAGCATCTCAGGAAATGATTACTATAGGGAAGACCACTCCAAGAACTTTGTTTTTGTTTGTTTGTTTCCTTTTTTTCTTTCTTTCATTTTATTTTATTTTATTGTCAGTACTGGGGCTTGAATGCAGGACCTGGGCATTGTACCTTAGCTTTATTCACTCAAGGCTGGCACTCTACCACTTGGGACACAGCTCTACTTCCAAGTTTTCAGTGGTTAACTAGAATAAGAAATATCACAAACATTCCTGCCCAGACTGGCTTGGAAATACCCAGTTGCAAGCTAGTAATTTCTCAAACAATATGCATCCTATGGCCTGCACTGGAAATTTCCTGGTTCAAAAATCCCCATGTTGACCACTGGGTGGCACTCATGGGCTCTTGTCATCTCTTCCAGTTCAAGTGGTCCATGAACTGTCAGCCTTTGTGAGCCACACAATGGTGGGAGCAGCAAATTTGTCAGTGTTAGGATTCCATGTTTTAACGTATTATTAATTAAATGGTCATCTGTTTGTACAACTCTTTATACTCTTTTAAATTCACAACTGGTATGGGCTCACGCAATTCTATAAATTCTCACCGGTGTCCAATCAATATTGGTAGAAGAGCAAACTTACATACTTCCTGTCTTACAATACGATGTAGAGAAGAGTTCTCCAGTCAGATATATTATTCATTCCATTAACACATTCAGGTAAAGGAGGTACATGCAACCACCTTACATAAATCCATTCAAAAATTCCAATTTTCGGGCTGGGGATATAGCCTAGTGGCAAGAGTGCCTGCCTCATATACATGAGGCCCTGGGTTCGATTCCCCAGCATCACATATACAGAAAATGGCCAGAAGTGGCGCTGTGGCTCAAGTGGCAGAGTGCTAGCCTTGAGCAAAAAAGAAGCCAGGGACAGTGCTCAGGCCCTGAGTCCAAGCCCCAGGACTGGCAAAAAAAAAAAAAATTTCCAATTTTCCTCCATATTTGCACCTTACTCCTACCATACCAAACACCATTTCTTCCATATAATCTCCCATTCTAACCATATACCTCCTTCATATCTCAATAGGTATTGAAATTATAATATACCAGGGTTCCATCCCTTGAGCTCTTACTCACACATGTCATAGTGTTTGGAGGAGGTGATCATGTTTCAATGATAGAATTAATGGCATGTAACCGGACATCAGAAAATGGTTCCCCCTCTTCCTCTCCTCTCCTCTTTCCTGAGTCTCTCCCCATTCTAATGTAAAAGACAAGGGAAACTTCAAAGTAGCTGCAGTTAAGAATATGTTCCTCTGCCCAAACACAGATCTATCAGAATACAACCTGATAAACCTTTGGCCAAATGTTAAAGTATGAAGTCACAGAGACAAAACCTGGGAAACAGGGCTTCCATATAAACATAGGAACAAAGCAACCACACACTGCTGGGGAGACAGAGTTCATAAACAAACAAAGCAAACACAATAATGCTGCATGAGAAGAGATGGAGAATCCCATGTAATACATCCTTTCAGATGTCAAGTATTCAAGAAAACATCATAAGGCATGAAAAGATCCACACAGAGACAAAAAGAGACTCAAGAGGAATTGTGCGATCATCCCCCAAATACCGGATTTAGTAGACAAAGCCTTTGAAGTGGCTATTATAAAGGGCTAAGGAAATCCACAGTTAAATAGCTGAAAGAATGCACCATAACAATGATTCAACAAATAGAGAACCTTAATAAAGATAGGACTTATACAAAGCACTAAATGGAAGTTTCAGTTCTGGAACTGGAAAGTTCAGTAACTCAAGTGGAACATTTACTAAAGGTATCAAAGACAGGATTAAGAAGATGGGATAAGCAAACTCCAAGTTAAAAGACAGATCATAAACGCTGTTCAATCTGAAAACAGACACGGCACAGTCAAACAGGAACACCATAGACTTCTGTTTGTACCTGAATGCTAGTAATTCTCATGAATAAACAGTTTGTGGTATGCATTTGGTGCATTTCCAGGGCAGTGAAAGGATTTTTTCTTTTGCTTTACTGTATTGGGTTTCTTCCATGCATATAGGTGCTTCAGGGGAAGAGAATCTATAAGCCTGCTAACTTTATTCTATCAAAACTCTAACATTTGTCTATAGACTTTATTGTTGTTTTAGGGTTGGTCTGGGTTGGGGGTTTCTGGTGTTTTGTTTTGTTTTGTTTTGTTTTTGAGACAGAATCTTACTGTGTAACTCAGTCTTCAACTCATGATCTTTCTACCTCAGCCTCCCAAGTGCTAGGATTACAGGCATGAACATTTGGATCCATACATGGATCCAAATTCCTTTTATGCCAGTCCTGGGAGTGGGCATTGTCCCTGAGCTTCTTTTGTTCAAGGCTAGCACTCTACCACTTGAGCCACAGTGCCACTTCCAGCTTTTTTTGTTTGTTTGTTTATTTGGTATTGACGAATTGAACCCAGGGCTTCATGCCAGGTAGGCAAGCACTCTACCACTAAGCCACATTCCCAGCCCCCAAATTACATTTTTACTGCAAAGATTTGTTGTTGTTGTTGTTACAAAGGTAGACATTGCCTATTTTCACTCACAAGCTACACTCACAAGGTTGTACATTTATTCCCCCACTCTTGGATTGCAAGAGCCAAGAGGTTAACAACCACATTTCCTGGAGAAATCTCTCTCTCTTTTTTTTTTTTTTTTTTTTTTGGCCAGTCCTGGGGCTTGGACTCAGGGCCTGAGCACTGTCCCTGGCTTCTTCTTGCTCAAGGCTAGCGCTCTGCCACTAAAGCCACAGCGCCACTTCTGGCCATTTTCTGTATATGTGGTGCTGGGGAATCGAACCCAGGGCCTCATGTGTAGGAGGCAAGCACTCTTGCCACTAGGCCATATCCCCAGCCCCATGGAGAAATCTCTTAAGGGCACTGGGTGGACGGACAAAGGTTCTACCAATGAGATGTGATTGTGTGAGATCTAGAAGGCGTGGGGTGGCAGATGCAATCTTTTGGGTAGTAGTAGCATGTGATGTGCAGCTTCTGGCTGAAGTGTGCTTTTGCAATGGCCTCATTCCATGTCCCACTGACCTCTCACCCCGATTTATGTGTCATGGCAGCTGTGACCTTAGGAATGGTTTTCTACAGCTTCTTGGATCACTACTGCTATGGTATAATTTTGAGGTCTAGTCACAAGTCCCTGAGTTCTCTTCCATTCCTTTCTACTATTTTAACAATGAATCTACTATTTTAAATCCCTTTCTGGCCAGACACTGGTGGCTCACACCTGTAATCCTAGCTACTCAGGAGGCTGAGATTTGAGAATCACGGTTCAAAGCCAGCCTAGGCAGGAAAGTCCATAACACTCTTATCTCCAATTAAGCTCCAGAAAATCAGAAGTAGAGCTGTGGCTCAAAGAGGTAGAGTGCTATCCTTGAGCACAAAAGCTCAGGGACAGCACCCAGGCCCTGAGTTGAAACTCCATGATCGACCCCTGCCCCCCATCCCTTTCTGTTTGAAACACCTGGAGTAATTTTTCTTTCTAAACTATAACCTAATCGTCATGATTATACTTCAGGGAAGTGTGTCAGCTTTCTGTCACTACAACAAAGTACCTGTGCTAATCAATTTATAGAGGTAAAAGGTTTATTTTGGCTCATATTTTTGAGGTTCCAGTCTATGATCAACAGGCCTTATTGTTTGGGGAGACAGCATATCGTGGCAGGGAATATGAACAGCTAGGATTACAAGTGTGAGTCCCTGGTGCCTGGCTGACACTTTCGAGCCTGTTAAACAGACTTACAACTCATATTAAAAGTCTCATCACTGCTTAATTACTGTGCTACATTTTACTATTACCTGTGCTCTCAAGGTTATTCTTGTCTATTTATCTGAAGGTGGAATAATGATACAATAGTTTATACTATGTCTTTTCTCAATACCATTCAACTTAATAGACATTTGTAGCTTGAAACTGGCCATGGGTAGAGTATTTAGAGTACAGGAATCATAACACTCTATGAACCCAGCCTTTAATTTGGGCCATAGGGAGGGCTGGTACCAGGGCTTGAACTGAGCCATATTTCCTGGTTCGTTGAAGAAAAAAGTCTCGTGGACTTTTTTCCTCAAGCTGGCTTTGAACCTTGATCCTCAGATCGCAGCCTCCTAAGTAGTTAGGATTACAGGTATGAGCCACCAGTGCCCAGCTTTGGGCCTTTAACTTTTAATAGGAGAATAGACTGTAAACTATTCACCAGCACACTATCTGATATCTATTATTCTTGTTGCTATAGATGGGCTTGTGTCCCCTGCCCCCTCTCAAATTCATATGTAAAAGCTACATATTTGAACCTGTGAGGGTGAAATGAAAGTTAAATCAAGATTGGGTACTGGTGGCTCACACCTGTAATCCTAGCTACTCTGGAAGCTGAGATCAGAGGATTGCAGTTAGAAGCCAGCATGGGCAGGAAAGTCTGTGAGAATCTTATCTCCAATTAACCACCAAAAAGCCAGAAGTAGAGCTGTGG
The DNA here is from genome assembly GCF_023159225.1 of Perognathus longimembris pacificus. NCBI lineage: Eukaryota > Metazoa > Chordata > Mammalia > Rodentia > Heteromyidae > Perognathus > Perognathus longimembris. The sequence continues at coordinate 107,965,106 of NC_063161.1, forward strand.
CTCAAGTGGGAGTGGGATAGTACTAGCCTTGAGCACAATAGGTGAAGGATAGTATCCAGGCCCAGAGTTCAAGCTCCAGGGCCAGCAAGGAGGAGAGAGAGAGAGAGAGAGAGAGAGAGAGAGAGAGAGAGAGAGAGAGAGAGAGAGAGAGAGAGAGAGAGACAGAGAGACAGAGAGACAGAGAGACAGAGAGAGAGACAGAGAGAGACAGAGAGAGAGAGACAGAGAGAGAGAGACAGAGAGAGAGAGAGAAGAGAGAGAGAGACAGACAGAGACAGAGTCAGAGAGACAGACAGAGAGAGACAGAGAAACAGAGAGAAAGAAGGAAGGAAGGAAGGATAGAAGGAAGAAAAGGAAGGAAAGAAAAAGTTAAACTAGATCATATGGAAGAGGGCTGATCATATGGAAGAGGCATTGGATCTCCAGAAGGTAAGGACAACACCACAAGGAAGCTAACTGCAGGCCTCACTAAGAACTGGATGGGCTGAAGGCTAGAAAAAGCAGGGAGAGGAATTATGTTTCAAAATCTTTCAGATTATAATATGTTGTTTTGGCAGCTGGAGCAGATAAACTTGCTGTTAGTAATGTATTATTAAAGTGCACTATTAGTAAATGGGAGAACTTCCCCTTCCTGCTCCTCTTCTTCCTCCTCATCTGACATTCCAGATGAAAATGCTTCACTCCCAGGCCTGCCCCAAGTAGGGTTCTCAAGGTGCACATGACCAGCCGGGAGCATAAGGTGCATTGTTCAGGGCTCCAAGGTCACAACTTGTGGCTGATTTCTGTGTTCAGAGGGTCCTGGATATTCTCCAATCTTGTTAAAAAGTGTTTTTTGAGTCAGGCACTGGTGTCCCAAGCCTGTAATTCTATCTACACAGGAGGCTGGAATCTGAGGATCATAGTTTGAAGTCAGCCCAGACAGGGAAGTCCATGAGACTCTTTTTTTGTTTTTTGCCAGTCCTGGCCTTGGACTCAGGGCCTGAGCACTGTCCCTGGCTTCTTTTTGCTCAAGGCTAGCACTCTGCCACTTGAGCCACAGCGCCACTTCTGGCTGTTTTCTATATATGTGGTGCTGGGGAATCAACCACTTGAGTCATGCCGCTAGCCTTCCTTTTTGTTGGTTATTCTGAAGATAGACTTCTCCAGTTTTTCTGTCTGGGCTGGCTTTGAACTTCAAATCTCCAGGTCTCATCTTCTTTAGTAGCAAGGACTACAGATGCGGTCTCCCAGCACACAGTGTCTTCATACATTCTTATTATTGATCACTTGTCTAATGAATAACTGGCAAATATTTTCTCCCATTCTATAGGCTATCACTTCATTCTGGCAGTGGTTTCCTATAACGTGAATAAACTTTTAAATTTGATGCAGTCCAATTTGTCAATTCTTTCCCATATTTCCTGAGCTACCATTTTATGATCAAATTTTAAATTTTTGGGAGCATCATAGACTGACATGTTTAAAGAAATGAATCTGGTATGGTGCTACACACCTGAAATTCCAGCACTCAAGTGGCAGAAGCACAAGGATCATGAGTTTGAAACCAACCTAGGGTACATAGTGAGACTCTTTCTCTCTTTAAAAAAAGAGAAATAAGATAGAGAGCACTTATGCATGCTTCATCCAGTTTCTCTCACATTTTCTTCACACAAGATACACAAATGATTAATAAATACATGAAACGATGTTCAACATTGGTAGTCATTAGGAAAATGCAAATCAAAGCCACAGTGAAAAACTACCTCAGGTTCATGAGGATGCTACTATTTTTAAAACCGAAAATAAGAAGTGTTGGTAGAATGTGTAAAAGGTGACACTCTTTGTACCTTATTAGACAGGTTAAACAATGGAGCTGTGAAGAAAAACAGCAGTTCCTCAAAAGCCAAACAGAGTTATTGTGTAACCCAGCAATATTACTAAGTAAATACTCCAAAGAAGTGAAAGCATTCCTCACGGAAACTCATATAGTAGCATCATTCAAAACTATGCAATGGGGTGGAAACTGGGTTGTCTGTAAGCAGATGAATGAATCAAGAAAAGGTGTTCATATAATGGAAAAGTATTTAGCTATAAAAGTGAACAAAGCTCTGATACTTGCTACAACATGGATACACATTGAAAATATTCTACTAAAAGGGAACAATTGTTGTATTGCACATACCTGCCTGAGCTAGATACACCCTACATGGAGTTGAGTCCTCCAAAGGGCTGAGAGGTTTGGCCAAGACTGTGGCCCTGCCCAGCCTCTTCTAGTTTCTTTTCTATCATGGGGCTCCTTCCTGCCTTCCTAAGGATTCGATCCCTAGTAAACAACTCTGTGTGTGTGTGCGCGCACGTGCGCGTGCGCGTGCACTAGTCCTGAGGCATGAACTCAGGCCCTAGGTGCTGTCCCTAAGCTCTTTTGCTCAAGTTGAGCCACTGTGCCACTTAAGCAACAGCTTTACTCTGGATTTTGTATTGCTTACTGAGGGTTTGAGTCTCACAGACTTTCCTGCCCAAGCTGACTTGGAACTGCAATCCTCAGATCTCAGCCACCTGAGTAGCTAGGACTATAGGTGTGAGCCACTGACACCTGGCCCTAATAAACAACATTTAACCAGTCTCAGAAATTGATTGTGGCTTCCAGAGACCTCAACTGGTCACAAATCTCAAGTCATTCTGGTCAACCTGATCTTGATAACTGGTGATGAACATAATTTGGTATGATACACCTCAGCAATCTAATGCCAACAGACCTCCTCTCCTGATGTATGTCTCTAACACACATACACAAACAAATACACATGTACACACTCCATCATGCCCAGAAGTTCTAACTTCACTCGGCCTTTAATCATACTCAACCATAAACACACTTTTTTTTTTTTTATAGCTCTGCAGGCCTTCTCTTGGGTACAACCTTGGTGCCTGGCAAACAGCTGCTTCGCCTTTGAGACTGAGCCCATGTTCCTCAACTCCATGCTGTCCTTCACAGTCCCCAGAACCTCATATACATACATCAGCTATATCATCAAAGCAGTTAACAGGTGACACTGGTGCCTCCTACTATGTGAACTCCTAAGGGCAGATCTGTGTCTGCTCCATTCAGGGAGGGTTCAGGGAAAGTGTGGGGAACTGGGAATACAGAGTCAAACACAGACTTGGGTTCAGGTCCCAGGCTACTCCAGTTATAAGCTACCTTGGGCTTCATTTACCTCATTGTGCCTCAGTTCCACAGTCTATGAGATGAGAACAGCAGAACCTGCCTTGTAACTTGTTTGTGAGGCTTAGGAAAGATAGCAAACATTTACCAAGGCATAGGGTTAGAGAAATCTTCAACAGCCATCAGTTCTGTCAGAATCTCTGCCCCTGCCCCCCGCTCCTGCCCAGGCCTGGCATGGAGAGTTTATGAAGTAACTGATATTTTGATCTAGGCCAAAGACCCTCTGGTGTCATACAGCATGGATATTCAGGGGTTCTAGGCCTATTCAGCTAGCATAATCAAGCACACCTGAGCAGGCCATCACCCTGTTGCCAACTGGAGCATCTGTGTATAGAAGCTTCCAATGGGATTCTGGCACTTTTGCTCACAATGGCACAGCAGGGTGACTGGCAGGAGTCTCCTTTGTCCCCAGGCCCCTAGCTAAGCAGTCAAGCTCTAGATGGGGCCACTACATGCATTTTTTTTATACTCCCAAGTCCCCACTACAACTTGTTTCCATTTCTTCTCTGCTAGGGCTGCCTCCATCCTTCTGTGCATTTTCTGCTTTTCACCAGAGGGGGCAGGCAATCAAGGAGCAGTGCTGGGTAAAGCTAAGTTCTTTGGAACCCTATCTGGGGCCCCTAATGTAGTAGGCCCAGTTGATGCTAAGCTTGGTGGCTCACGCCTGTATTCCTAGCTGCTCAGGAGGCTGAGATCTGAGGACTGAAGTTCAAAGCCATCCCAGGCAGGAAAGTCCTTGAGACTCTTGTGACCAATTAACCACCTGAAAACCAGAAGTGGTACTGTGGCTCAAAGTGGCAGAGTTCTAGCCTTGAGTGAAAAGAGCTCAGGGACAGTGCCCAGGCCCTGAGTTCAAGTCCTATGACCAACAAGAAAAAAAAAAGCCCCTGATCTCTGAGAGCTGCTAATATAGGAAACACTTCACAGTACAGTATACATTACCCACTAGAGAAAGGAAATAAATTCAGGGGAAAGGCATCAAAACCCAGCAGGGTGGCGTGAAGGCAATGCCCCTCTGCAATGTACACAGCCTTCAGGGTGGCTGTGCTGACTTTGAAAGAGATTTGAAGAGGAGAGGGTATGACTCAGTGTGATGATGACTGCAGTGATACAGACAGAAGTGATGGGGCTGGGGCCAGCAAGCAGGAGGTTTTCATGTGGGGTTATTTTCAAGCAGGAGAGACATCTGCTGACAGAGTGAATGGGTAAGGAGGTGGTCATAAGCCTGTTTCTTCATTTATAAAGCAGATAATCTAATTTCAGGTATTGTATGCACTGACTAAACAAATGCTTATCAAGGATTTGACAGTGTTGGGGACCCAGAGTGTACAATACGAGTAGCCTTTCATCTATACTGTAGATTCTACAGAGTGGGGTTGGGGAGATCAAAACCTGCCTTTCTTGTCCTTATGAGTCCCTTAGTCACAGAGCCTTGGCCTAGCCAATTTCTACACATCCTCTGGGTTGCCATTGTGTGTCATCTCCTCTGGAAGCATTTCTGAATTCCTCCATCCTTACTCATCACACATCGTGTATTCCAGATTCCTCTCACACAGCCCTAACATTGAAGATCAGTGCCAGCCCTCTTGTAAGAAGCCCACAATGGTAACGAATGCCCATTTTTGTAACTGAAAGTGCCTGAGATCATCCTAGTCCCTCTGCTACATCACGTCTCCAAGTTCAAACTACCTGCATCAGATTTCCCTGTCTGTCCCTCTCCCTCCACAGACCAGGATCACAGACAGGTATAGGATGGGGGTGGGGAGGCTCCTGTCAAGCCAGCCTAGGTAAGACACAGATGGTATAGAGGCTGTGTATTTGTTGGAACAAGGCTTGTTCCTTCTTTCCCCTCTGGTTTCTCCCATTTATTATAAACAGCTTGCCTCTGCCAGACACATAGGATTTTCAGTGTAATGTCAGAACAATCTCAGTAACCAGACTGGTTGGTCATGTTCTATTCCCACTATGGCTGAATTCCTTAAAAATAATTTAATTCCACAAGTCAAAATATGATATAGTCTTCACAAATAATCAAATAAGACATTAAATCACTAAAAGAATTAAGGTTCCTTGGGGGGAAATAGATCATCCCATCTAGGACACAGGACATATAAGATTACTCCATCCTGGAATGTGTTGTGACAGAAACTTAAAAAGTGCTAAAAAGTTATGTCACTTTGAAAAGATATACAGCCAACTTGGAGGGGCTTCTAGTAGCCAACTCTAACATTTAAGTACCAGAGGAAAAAAAGTAAGGGCTGGGATGTAGCTCAGTGGCAAAGCCATTGATCTCAGCCTCCTGATTAGCTAGAAACAGGCATGAGCCACAGTCCTCCAGTAAGGTTACTCTTGGTAGTAAGCCAAGAAAACTTTTTTGGGGATTAGTAGTTAGGTGTGTTAGATGTCATTGAGATTTCATTGAGGTGAGATACAATAAGGAAATAAAATAAAAATGTATGAAACAAATTTGTTACAGGTTCAGAGGTTATGGCATGAAAAAAGGAAAGAGGGGGACTGTAGGACTGTGCCTTTATTGAGGTCCATAGCATTCGTTTTTACCTTACAGAAGGAGGTGTGGATTGGCTAGTTTTAATAAGAACAGGAGGGAAGTATAAACTTATCTTCACGATTCTGGTGTTGACCATTGTAGGTTAATGAAAACTTAATAACGATCAACAAGCCAGGATCAGCAGCTGTGGGCTGTGTGAGCTATGTGGGATCAGAGAGGGGAGGCCCAAGCAGCTCGACATAAACTACCACACAAGGGAGGAAAGGGTTTTTTTTGTTTTGTTTTTGCCACTCTACTTCTTGAGCCACAACGCCATTCTCTGTTTATGTGGCGCTGAGGAATCGAACCCAGGTCTTCGAGCATGCTAGCAAGCACTCTACCACTAAACCACATCCCTAGCCCCAAGAGGAAAGTTCTTTCTAGGTCTAAGGTGAAGGCCGTTTCAAATACTGATGTCACATCTGCAAACGGGTGCCGGGCAGCAGCTGAATTAAACTCACTGACGACATTGTGTTCACAGAACCACCTTCATTCCTGCACTGCCACGCAGGGCAGTGGGGGGAAAACCACAGGTCGGTCAAAAGTCGCCCCTGAGGGCCGGCGTCCTCGACGAGCCGGCTTCCTTTCAGCAACGCCCGCCAGGTTTCCATCCAAAGAAACCCACACTGAGCGCGAGCCACACGGTCCCCAGGCTTTTATTACAAGCGGGACAATAACGCAACAGGATGACGTCTGGACACATCTATCTGCCTCTCCTGTGCCAAGGCCAGGAACCCAAAACCTGGAGGTTCTCCGGGTAATCGCAGTGTCCCTGGGTTTGACATGTCGAGTCTGAAGCAAAAGGAGGAGGCGCCGAGCTGCAACTGATATGGGCGTCGGTGGCGCTGGCCAATCACAGCCCGGAGTTGGGCGGGAGACCCGCGCAACGGATCTTTGTAGTAGGCACCGCCGAGACAGCGACAACTTCACAAAGGCGCCGGGGAGCCAGCCTCAGAATACGGACCAATCACAAGCCGTGGATCGGGCGGACGCGGGGCATGATGGGTCTTGTAGTCTACGTTCGGCGGGACTGCAACCCCCAGTGTGCCTTGCGCGAGTTAGGGCGAAGCAGTGCGGCGGCGCGGACGGCCGTCGGGGCTGGGCGGCGACAGCGGCGGCGGCGGCGGCGGCTGAAGAGGGTCCGGCCTGCAGGAACCTTGGTGGGAGAGCCGGCTACGGCGCGCGGCCACCATGACCGCGCCGTCGGAGGAAGAAGAGTACACACGGCTGGTGATGGACGCGCAGCCAGAGTGGCTGCGCGCGGAAGTGAAGAGGTTGTCCCACGAGCTGGCCGAGACCACGCGCGAGAAGATCCAGGCGGCTGAGTACGGGCTGGCGGTGCTGGAGGAGAAGCACCAGCTGAAGCTGCAGTTCGAGGAGCTCGAGGTGGATTATGAGGCCATACGCAGCGAGATGGAGCAGCTCAAAGAGGTAAGCTGCCACCGCGCGACCCCCGCCCCGGGAGCCCCGTGAGTACCTGGGGCCTGTGGGGCTAGGTCACCCTTGCCCGGCGGAGGATGCCAGGGCTGGGAGCACGGGCAGGGTGTGGGAGTGAGTTCGGCCTTGGCCGGCGGGCCCTTACCCTACTGCGGCTTGCGGGAAGGGAAGGGGGTGCTCTGGCACCCAGCAATTCTCCACCAGCTAGCCTCCTTTGAAGGCCCCGGCGGCCTCTTTTTCCTTTCGTCAGGGCTAAGGCTTTGCGGTGGTCGTCGCTGCCCGGGGTGTGTCTGTCATGTGGGTATGGGTTGGTGGGCAGATGCTGAGCGCACGGACTCAAGTGACCCTCTAGAAAAAGCTGAGCCTGCATCTGGGTGGCCATTACTTTGTCACCTTCAAACAAATCACTTCCCCTCTCTTTGGTGCAACTGCTTTTGGAGCATTTTCATTTAGTTCCGTCAGTGCCCAGAAGCCGAAAAGGGACTTAGATAAAGGCCTGAGCACGTCAGGGTCCCAGGTTGCACTTGATCCCTGTCACGGGCCGGGGTCCACTAGCATCATTTCTGGCCCAAGTGCTCTGACCTCGTCATCATCTCCGTGATTGCTCTCCCACCGGTTTAGTTCAGATGCATGGCTTCCTTCGTCCACTTCCTGCTCTGCCCTCCCTCCTCGACCCTCCCCCTCGCTGTGGCGTCTGTGTACCCCCAGGAAAGAAACCTCAGTGGTCTGTGTCATTCCCACTGTGTGGAGAAAGGTTAGACACCTCCCACCCCATCCAAAGCTGTCAGGGAGCTTGCAAAAGGGAGGCAGTTGGAAGAATCTGGGCAGTCATTTTCTGGGATTATTTAAATGTCACTGTGTCTTCTGCCCTCCCTGACTTCTCAGCCTTTTTGTGGATGTTTGAGAGGAAATGTTTTGGGGATGGACACACTTGGGTTTGGACCCAGGCTCTACCACTTGCAAGTGGTGTGGCTATGGTCTTCCCTTTTGCAAAATGGGAATGTTCTTTCCTGGCTCAGAAAGGGTTGTTTTAAAGATTATGTATTTGGAAAAGCCTGAGGTGGGGTCAGGCAGGCAGCCTGTCGGTTTGCTTGACAATGTCCTCCTTCCCCATCAAACTATCCTGGCCATGGTTATTGGTCATAGGGTTCACTTTCTGGCACTTTGGACAGGTGCCTGGACTCTTTGGAGCCTCTGTTACTTCTTGGGAAGGTCAGTAGGGCTCTGACCTGGAGAAAAGAGAATGAATTGATCTTTAAGTCAAAGCTCAGGCAGGTGCTGGGTTAGCCCCGCTGGGAAGGTGGAAGTTAAGTCTTCACGCTTAATGCTAAGGACCTGGAGTCTTAACTGTCCATTGGCATTAGATCTAGTAGAGGAGTGGATATGGTGGCACCACCTACAAGAGCCTTCATCAAGGAGTAGGGGGCAAATGACAGATAAAGGTAAGGACCTGTGAGAATTTGGGTTGAGTGTGCCCTCACCCCATTTCTGGTCTCCATGGCAGGACTCACTCCTGCCTCCCTCCTTCCAGGAAGGCCAGTTCTATCAATTAGAGAGCTCTTCCCTCTGCACACACTTACAGGCAGCCTTACTTACTTGTGGAGGGCATGTGAACTGGTCTTAGGCAGCCCTTATAGTCTCCTTTTATATTAACAGCTTTCCTTCAGTGGTATCTGCTTTGAGAAGAGACTGTTGCTGGCTTAACTGGTGTGTCTCCTCCCGCACCCCCCTTCAGAGCCTTTCCATTGTCAGCTCTTTGCTATTAGGGACACAATTGTTTATTTTTTTTTTTGGCATAGTAAAAAAACATGGAATAATCTTGGGGCAATTATCTTTTGGGCAAGTCTCTAGCAGAACTGGGAAGAAGGTGTAACCATTTCTGTAGTGGCTTTTTATGTGTTTTCTTAGTTGAATATCACCTCTTCACTCCTCCACATACTGGCCATATAACTTTGGTCAAACTACTTCTCTCCCCTTTGTAAAGTAGGGTATGGTTCTGCTCAAAGTCCCAAGCAGAGTCCGGCAGGGATGGGGAACCTTTATACTGACAAGGACCATTTTGATATTTATAGCATCATTCTCACGTCATAGAAAATTGTCAATACAGGCACATGGCTTGGCAGCCAATGAGAAACATAAGTGTCTGTCCCACCATGTGTTTGTATCAAGTGATTTCTTGGGCCTTATACAGCCCTCAGGCTGGACATTCTCACCCCTGGGAGGAATAGCATTAATTTCAGAAGTGTTGCCAAAATGTTTTCTGGTTTACCTCCTAACCACATAGTTTGTGCTTGTTCTTCATACCCATACCAGCATAGGCTCTTGTTTGCCTGTTTACTCTTTGTCGATATCATATTGGAACACCTTAACTCCTATCTAAAAAGTCAGTACTTCTGGGGCTGGGGATATGGCCTAGTGGCAAGCGTGCTTGCCTCGTATACATGAGGCCCTGGGTTCAATTCCCCAGCACCACATATACAGAAAACGGCCAGAAGTGGCGCTGTGGCTCAAGTGGCAGAGTGCTAGCCTTGAGCAAAAAGAAGCCAGGGACAGTGCTCAGGCCCTGAGTCCAAGCCCCAGGACTGGCCAAAAAAAAAAAAAGTCTGTACTTGAGGAGCCAGTATCTGCTGGGAGTTCTCTCCCCTAGACTGGTAAGCCATTCTAATTCTTTTAAGTTTATTTCTTGAACTAAGATGGTTTGGTTGTTTGTTTTCTGTGCCAGTCCTGGGGCTTGAACTCTCAGGGCCTGAATGCTGTCCCTTAGCATTTGTGCTCAAGGCTAGTGCTTTATCACTGGCCACAGCTCCACTACAAGCTTTTTGGTGGTTAATTGGAGATAAGAATCTCACAGACTTTCCCACCCATGTTGGTTTCAAACCTTGATCCTTAGATCTCAAACTTCTGAGTAGCTACAATTACAGGCATGAGCCATCCACAGCCAGCTAAAATGGATTAGTTACTAGCAAGTTATGTTACAAATGGAGTTGCTTGCAATCTTTCCTGCATTTATAGATATAACAATCATTGAGGGAAGGAAGCGGGTTGATAAGCTGAGGAGGGTCTCATGGTAGGTTAATGGAGTCAGTGCTGGCCCTGCTTTCTCTCTAGGGGGATGCCTATATTCTGCTGACAGCATGGCCAAGGCTAGCAGTGGGGAGGATACCCAACGATCCAGTTTACTAGTGACTTTTTTGAGTCTGACTTGGTCACATCTGTCCCAAGTTACCTTGTGTCTTCTCCCCTTCTCCAGCTTGGTGGGGAAGAGAATTGGGTGAGCTTTGGTCAGCCACAAGGTGTTTATAGATCAGAGTTGCCATTGGAACATCTAGCTGTGTCAACTTCAGCTTCCAGGAGACAGATGTGTTGGTAGAGCACAACAGGTACCATAGGTGAGTGGGCTGAGGCTGGGTACCATGTGGGTCTCATCAGAGAGTTCAGGGGCAGATTTGGGTGCCTTCACAGCTTTGCTGTGCTGCTTTGGATGGTGCTAGCTTTGGGATGTTGCCACCCTTGTCTTTATAGATTGGGTGGAATTGGGTGTTGGGCTGGGCTGGATACATCAAGTGTTTTGTCGGCTGGATACATCAAGTGTTTTGTCAGCTTTGCTCCCACTTCATTCAAACCTAGGTCTCCTCATTGCAGTACCTGTAACTCCTCCCTGTTCTTTGTGCTTGCTCAGTGTTGTCTCTCATTGCTGCCTCCTGAGGACTGCCCTGTGTGTCATACCTTTCCAGTTTGTGGGACCACCCTACTTGCCCTTCCTCCTTGAAGTCCCACCCACTCTTCAAGCTTGGATATTTTATAGGAAGCTCCCTTGACTAGTGCTTTTTGAACTTTCCTGAGCTGCTGTTCCCAGCACTTGGCTCACTCCGGGAGGCAGTACAATCGAAGGATTAGCTGAGGTCCCGCCTCAAGGTCCACTGCTTGGTATGCTATGGAGAAACCAGAAGTAAGACTGCAGCGTTTGTTTCTAGAGTAAGAGAGATCCTGGTTTTAGTTAAACAAAATAGAATATTCTCCTGTTCTTTTTATAGCCTGTGAAACTGTCTTGTGTCTATTTTTTGAGCAGAGGGGCATGAGGGAGTGGAAAATTGATGGAAACCCAAGGATGTTTTGTGGGGCCAAGTGGTGGTGATCTGCTATTTACATAGATGCCTGGCTTGACTCACTGAAAGTGTTCCTAGGTCTGATAGAGAGAGGCAACTTGAGGCATCCAAAGTGTGGTCATGTGGTCCCACTCATGTCACTCACTCCCTTCTGGGCCTCCCTTTCCAAATACCAAATATGGAGCAGAAGGTCAAAAAGGAATCTTAAAGGGCCCTTCCACTTTAAAAAGTGTCTGAAACTCCTACATCAGGCGCTAGTGCTGTTTTCTGCAGTGCCTGGAGACTTTAGGCACTTGTACTTGGCAGAGAATCTGCTCCAGGCATGTGAATGGCTGCTCCAGGCCAGTCCTGCCAGCATTTGGAGGTGTAGCCTTGGCCATCTTCCACTGGCATGCGGCTGACATAGCTGTGATGGAGTGGACCTGTCTCCAGGGATGCCAAGCATGCCTTGAGGCTTAGCAGGTGGGGCCATAAGGAGACCCAGGGTTAGTGCTGAGAGACTGTGGGCTCCAGAGGAGCTAGGCATTGCCTGAGCAGGAGAGAAGACTATTCATGGTGGCATTCAGCTTTATGGGGTCCACACTCAAATACCAGAGTGGGAGTTTGGACCCTGCCTAGGCATTAAAGAAATATATGGCCCTAGCTTAGCCACTCGTCCTGTCTGGGCCATAGTGGGCTAATGATGGTACCTGTCACCACAGCCCACTGCTCTAGGAACATCCCATGTTCATTGTCCTCTTGGTTCTGAGATTCCAACTTGGTAAACCCCAACCCAAATTCATATAGGATTCCTTCTGGACTGCCCTATCACTTGAGGACCTCAGTTCTTCCTCTAAGGGCAGAGATCAGATCTGTCCTGTCAGCTTAGGCCAGTGTCCTGGCAGTCAGAGAGATGGGCCTGATGAACTGTGCAGGACAGGTGCCCCTCAACTTCCTCAGAACTGTGAGGGTTGCTTTGCTCAGGGATGGAGGAAAATGGGGCTTACTTCATTTTTAGAAGATACTCTGTGACAGTAGAGACCAAGTCTGTGAATACTGTATATGTTCTTGATACATTGTATATTGCATATATGTCAACCTGACCTAGACAAGGGATAGAAAAACAGGTTGTAAGATATCATAAGAAATGTACACACTGCCCTACTATGTAACTGCACCCTCTTTGCACAACACCTTGTAAAAAAATTTATGTCCAATTAATAAAAAAAAAGAAAAAAAATAAATCTAAAATTAACAAAAAAAAAAAAGAAGATACTCTGTGTGTGTGTGTGTGTGTACGTATGTGTGTGTGTATGTGTTGTAATGTATATTTTAAGAACCTCAGAATGTAAAGCAGAGCAGTAGTGTCTCTGTGAAATATATGTAGACAGTGAATGATTAGTGCAGGAACATCTGACTTTTGTTGTTAGCTCTTTTTTCCTAGGAGTGTGTGATATACACAGACAACATAAAGCAGGAGAAACTGCTCAGAGCCAGTAGCTCATGCCTGTAATCTTACTTAGGAAGCTGAGATCCAGAGGATCAAGGTTTAAAGCCATCCTGGGTAGAAAAGTACATAAGACTATCTTCAAAATAACCAACAGAAAGCAAGGCTGGAGGCATGGCTCAAGTGGTAAAGAACAATCTGAGCCAAGTGCAAGGACCTAAGCTCAAACCCTGGTACAGGGGAGGGGGAATGCAGAGGAAATCTTAATACATCTGTCATAGTTCTGGTTTTTTTTTCTTTTAAAGAAAACATTGGGGGGAGGGAAGAGGGGGGAATGAGGGAGGAGGTAACAAACAGTACAAGAAATGTAACCAATACCTAATGTATGAAACTGTAACCTCTCTGTACATCAGTTTGACAATAAAAATTAAAAAAAAGAAATGTACTTATTGCCTTACTATGAAACTGTAACCCTTCTGTATATCACTTTGACAATAAATAAAGGAAAAAGAAGCTTACCTTAAAAAAAAAAAAGAAAACATTGCCTAGGTAGATAGAAGGACATGATGAGCTTTTTTGTGTTCTTGCCCACACCTGCAGTTTGTAGCTATGGCCAGTTTTGCTTTTGTATCTCAGTTCATCTTATATGACTACTTCTGTATTAGTTGCTTGGCCACACTTGATTTTTCACACATAAAACGTAATGATTCTTAATTGTTAATGTTGTCTGCTGTCAAGCAGCATTTCCCCAAATTTGGCTCATAAGTTTTGTTTTATGGGTTGTCCCTGTCCAGAGCCAAGCAAAGTCTGCATGTTATATTGGAGTTAAGACAGAGCCATGTGCAATAGTCCTGTGCATCTTTACCCAGCCAGCTGTCCCTATCTCTGTCCCAGTGCTTTGGAGAATCCCAGCAGGCAAACTCCCATCTTATCTGGCATGAGTAGGCACCCAATTCCTGTCTTATCTCTTTTAAAACATTAGCCAGGGAGCTACCTTCAGCTGATGATGATATTGCTGGGTCATCTATGCAGCCATTCCTATACTAGCATTTGTTGAACAACTGTGCCTATGTGAATTGAATTGACATCTGAATTGACATCATATCCTGAGTACCACAATGAGATGCCCATGCCCAGTGCTCCAAACCAGAAAGGAGGGACAGCTGTTCATATCCTACAGGTAAAGGAATGAAGGTCAGCGTGAGGATTGATTTCAAACTCTTATTGCTAGCATAGCACTGAGTCAGCTGCTCTTAGCTAGACTTGTGACCTAGAGCTGGTTCTCCTCCTTTGTTGGCTTCAATTTCTTTTAGGCTCGTTTGTTTCTGAAGGCCTTGCAATGGAACCAGCTTTTCACAATGGTGATGGTACTGTGACGAAGTGCTCTGCAAACACCTGCTGCTTGCTGCCTAGTATCCTTGGTTACTTTGCTCTACCTTTCCTCCTTGTACCCTGTGCCTCTTCCCTGCCTCATAGAGCAGCTGCCAGGGTCCAGGACTGGTTGATGAGCACTGTGCCCCTGAATCTGAGGGATTGGTACCCTGGGTGTCCTAGGAGAATGACCTGAGAAGACAGTTTTCTTTTGTGTAGCACATTCAATTCTCTAATGCTTGGGAATAGGAGAATATATACACTTGTTCCAGAGTATTGTAAGGGAATAATGTGATGATAATGAGAAATTTTGTCTCTGTGTAATTTCTTTAAAAATAGTAAGTGCAGAGCCATCCATCCAGCTAACCTGAGCCATGTGGGACTTACATGGGAAATACACCCCCCCATATCTCATGGTACACTGCCTATCCTATTTCTTTTTTCACTCCCCACATCTGGTGGTACACTTCCTATCCTATTTCTACCACCTTACTATTGCTCTAGAGTTGCCAGCCTGGTAGAGCACATCTATCAGCAAACCTGTCAGCATCTCGTTAAAATAAAGTACCATATATATGTATATATATATATATATATGTATATGTACATATATATACATACACATATACACAGTTTTATATATAGTTTCTATATATATATAGTTTTTAGCCCCATTTAATGTTAATAGTTTCCTCAGAGAACCACATACCCATGTCTAGCTTTTAGTGGTTTAATGTCTCTTGAACTTTTTGCCTGGGTTGGCCTCCAGTTGTGATCCTCCCATCTCTGCCTCACAAGTTGCTAGGATTAAGGTGTAAGCCACTGCACCCAGCCTATTTTCCTTTTTTTTTTTTTTTTTTTGCCAGTGCTGGGCCTTGGACTCAGGGCCTGAGCATTGTCCCTGACTTCTTTTTGCTCAAAGCTAGCACTCTGCCACTTGTGCCACAGCACCACTTCCGGGCATTTTCTATATATGTGGTGCTGGGGAATCGAACCAAGGGCTTCATGTATACGAGGCAAGCATTCTTGCCACTAGGCCATATTCCCAGCCCCCTATTTTCCTTTTAAAGCACTTTATAACTTTGTGATACTACATGATGTTCCATGCTTATCTTGTATGTGTCCTGCCTCAGCCTTAGAGTCTGCCATTCCTCCCAAGAATCCTTGATTCCTTTAAAATTGGAAAAGTACTAAAAGCAAACAAAGATCTAGTTTTTAGGTTGCTCATTATACTAAGGTATCTAATTCTAGATACTTTCAGCTATAGAGCAAGTAGATAATATGTGTATTTACTAACTTATGTTAATATACACTTAATAGTATAGTTCTGAATGTAGTCATCT
The DNA here is from genome assembly GCF_023159225.1 of Perognathus longimembris pacificus. Classification (NCBI taxonomy): domain Eukaryota; kingdom Metazoa; phylum Chordata; class Mammalia; order Rodentia; family Heteromyidae; genus Perognathus; species Perognathus longimembris. Next base: position 107,980,539 of record NC_063161.1, read on the forward strand.
GCACATATATTTAGCTAAATATGACTTCATACTGCTGTGTCCAACTCTAATCCATCACTATGTGAAGCATTTTCACCACCTGCCCTTACTATCTATAATATCCTACTCACTGAAACACCTGGCTCCTACCATCCACTAGACAATAACTGAATTGTTCCATTCCATTTCATAGGTATAGGTACAGTTCATAGTACCAAATTGTTAATTCATACCCTAGTAGGCTTCTATGTTTTAGTCTTGGAGATTTCACTTTTTCCCAAAATTACTTACATCATCATCTTATCTGCCACTCCTTTCAGTGAGGTTTTCGTTAGTTATAATGTTATTTATCTCCTATTTTATTAGCATATAAAATTGTTTTAACACCTTAAAAAAATTCCCATACTTCACCTATTCTAACTCTATCCCTTATTGAGCCTCAGCCAACTAATAGTTTTATTTTTTTTACAGAATGTTACATAATTGTAATCATACAGTATGTGGCCATTCTAACTTGGCTTTTATCCTTAGCATTATACATATAAGATTTGATCTTGTCTTCTCATGGCTTGATTTTTTTTTTCTTCCTTTGCCGATCCTAGGGCTTGAACTTGGGGCCTGGGTGCTGTGTCTGAGCCTCGTTGTACTCAAGGCTAATGATATACCACTTGAGCCACAACACCAATGTTTGTTTGTTTTTGAATAGTTTATTAGAGATAAGACTCGCACTTTCCTGCCCTGGCTGGCTTCAAACCATGATCCTCAGATCTCCTGAGTAGCTATGATTATAGGTGTGAGCCAGGCCATTAATCCATTCTTGAAGGCTCTCCTCCCATGATTCAGACCTTTCCCACTAGGCCTCACCTCCCACCACGTTAAGCCTCAACATAAGTTGAGCAAAATAATGAGCTGAGGCAGACTGTGACTTTGGCCAAGGGACCCCATGGGAGAAGCTGTCCAGAAGGACCATGTGTGAGGTCATATGACCCCATGAGCAGGAACAAAAGACTCCCCTGGGAGACCAAGACAGCTGGATTCACTGTATTTAGTATACACTGAGTCCTAGCATCCCTCAGTCTGAGTCTGAGTCCCTGCAACAGGGACCTGAAGAGGACCAGAGTTTGGAAGTGTTTGGTGTCTTACTGAGCACTGCAACCCTAGAACAAAGGGTGCCTGGCTGCTGTGTTGCCCACAGAGCCAACCCCTTCTTCCAGAGCTTCTGGACAAGTGTGCATTTGTATCGTTTACAGCCAGTGTCTGTCTCTCTTTGGGCTCCTGTTTTACCATGGGTACTATGGTGGGAAGGACTCCAAGACTTAAGTTAGAGGTTCTCCTGCCACTTGCTGACCTCGAACCTTGCTGATATCCCTTCCTAAAACAGGCTAATGAGGTGAAGAAATATGATGAGGGCCAGGGATGAAGTGAGAAGAAAACCTGGCTGCTGCCCTACTCTTCTGTGATTTCCATCCTGGCCCAAGCTGCTCTGCCTGCTGAGCCATCCTTTGCTGGCCTGGCACAGATGTGAACTGGAGAGCAGCCTGTTGGGACAAGGGTGGGGGTGGGAGTTATGTTCCCCCCCTCCCCATCCAGGTTGCTGAATGGTTTGTAATAGAGCAATCAGCTGCTGACAGCTGGTCCCCAGGTCCCAGAAGTGAGCTCTGTGTCCTCAGGCAGGTGAGCCAGGGTCTATAGGGAACTCTGTCAGCCCCAGGGCTCAGCTGGCCAAAAGCCTGTCTGCTGATATGAGGGCAATTAGGGTGTAATCTTCTCTAAATGGCACCCAATTCCAGCTAAATCCCTCCTGCCCAGGGATGAATCCCCAGTTTTCTAAAAGCAGCTTAGTATTTGGATGCTGCCCAGGGCAGCTGGGGTTCTCAGTTGGCAATGGGACAGCCACTGCAGATTGTTACTGGCCTCACAGAAGGAGGATTATGGGTGGTCAGGGACTGGTAACGGACATCACAGCCCTGTGTTACTCCCTAGGTGTCCTAGTGACCCCTATAGCTACAAGTGTAGGACTCCTAGAGGAAAGAGAACTACACAGAAGGAAGGTGATGGACTATCTTCCTCAGTCTCTAGCTGTGGGTAGGATAGGTGGGTCTTTAGAGGAACTTGAGGTGAAATAAGTCTCCTGCATGTGACCTGATGAACAAGGAAGGCATGCTTAGAGTGGAGTATAGTAGACGTAGATGTGCACTATGCCTACCTGACCCTGATTCCTAGGAGACCCCTACCCTATCTTACAGCAGTTTTATAGCCTTTTCACACTTCTGCTGACTGGAAGGCCTTAGGGTCCAGACTCCTTAGCAGTTCCCTGGACCTCCCTGGACACTCCCTGCTCTGGGAGCCACCATTTCTCAAAAGAGTGTTTGTTTTTATTTTTTTTGGTGAGACTAGGTGGTGCTACCCAGGTAAGTCATCTGACCTTGCTGAGCCTCAGTTTGCTTACCAGTGAAGTGGAGGTGGTGACAGATTCTACTTTGTAGGGCTGTTGTGAAGATCAGAAGATCAGATAAGATCACTGTCTCTTCCTGAAGGCTCTGAAGCCTATGCCCTTTGCTGCCTGTGTCTGTTCAGGAAGTCTCTTTGAACAATGGGAGGAGGGAGTTGTTTGGCTCCTTCCTGGAGCCCCCTCACCCAGTGTGGGTGACAGGAACAGCTAGTGAGTATGATGAGATAGGGTATCCTATAATGCCTTTGGATCAGTTGGCAGGCCTGTGTGCCCAGATCTGCCTGCACATAGGATAACCTGGAACTTTTAACATTCTCAAGCCCAGGCCATACCTGGGGCAATTAAATCAATCTCAGGAGTGTGTCTACTTCTGGAATAATCCTGTGGTAAGACAAGTCAGAAGTCCATCTCTATGCAATTTCCACTTGGGGGGGGGGTGCATCTTGAATATTCTCACTCTGTCTATCACTTGTGACTTAGCCTATGGCAGAATCCTGTGTACCATGGATACTATCTGGAGTATGCTTTAGCCCAGGGACCATTGGGTAAGAACAGATCTAGGAGTAGGAGCTGTACCTGCCACATAGTCACTGGCAGTGTGATCTTTCCACTGGCAGGAAAGATTAGGTGTCAGGAACTTGCAAGGGCAGCCCACTTAGCACCCCCAGAACTCCCTATACTTCTAGAATCACCTAGCCCCACTCTGTACTTTTCAGTGCTTCAGCATCTAACCGTCCCACAGATCCATCTACTTCCTTTGAGTATAGTACCTGTCACCTCCTAGCTATGTCCCTTCTTCTATCCTTCATTTGTTCCACAGATCTGAGTATTGCTCTCTATTAAGTATGGGCTCACTCCCTTCATCCCTGTACCTACCATGAAGATCAGGAACAGAATTGTTGCCAGTACAGGATCCACAGGATGGGGCTGGACCTTCTTTTGCAGAGTGTTTCCCTGCCCAAGTAGCTGGGATTAGGACTGGGAATATGGCCTAGTAGTGCTTGCCTCGAATACATGAAGCCCTGTGTTTGATTCCTCTAGCACCACATATATGAAAAAGCTAGAAGTGGCACTGTGACTCAAGTGGTAGAGTGCTAGCCCTGAGCAAAAAGAAGCCAGGGACAGTGCTCAGGCCCTGAGTCCAAGGCCCAGGACTGGCCAAAAAAAAAAAAAAAAAAAAGAAGAAGGAAATGAGATCCCAAGTAGCTGGGATTATAAGCTTGAACTATCATTTGTTGCCTTAAAAAACTATTTTTGTTTTCACGTCAGACAGGTAATGTGCTGATGGTGTAACAAGTTTTGAGAGAGATGGCCATGTCATGTAATAGTGTCAATACCCAATTATCTTATGAAGTGCTTATGAAGTGAAAAAGGAAGGAAGATATTTTTTTCTTTTTGGCTAGTAGTGGGACTTGAATTCAGGGCCTGGATACTGCCCCTTAGCTTTTTTGCTTGAGGCTAGTGCTCTACCACTCCAACCACATCTCCACTTCCAGCTTTTTGCTGGTTGATTGGAGATAAGAATCTCACAGACTTTTCTGCCCACATTGGCTTTGTTTTGTTTTTTACCAGTCGTGGGGCTTGAACTCAAGGCCTGAGCACTGTCCCTGGCATCTTTTTGCTCAAGGCTAGCACTCTACCACTTGAGCCACAATGCTACTTCTGGCTTTTTCTATCTATGTGGGGCTGAGGAATCGAACCCAGGGCTTCATGTATATGAGGCGAGCACTTTACAGCTAGGCCATATTCTCAGCCTCCTTACTGGCTTTGAACCTTGAGACTGACATTTCAGCCTCCTGAGTAGTGAGATGCCCTGTCCAAAAAATATTTTTTAATGGAAGTAAGTACTTGAGTCTTTTTGCTCATTTTATCTTATAGAAATTTATCCATAAATATATGTAAATGTAAGTTTGAAGTAATCTCTTAAGAATTTAAGGCTGCTCTCTTCGGGCTCTGTATCTGTGGTACCCATATGGTGGTGGCTTAGCTGTAGAGCACCACCTAACAAGCACAAGATCCTGAGTTCAAACCCTAGTACCACAAAGAAAGAACAAAAGGGACTATTAGTTTGTGGCATAAATTAGTAGATTGCCTTTGGATATAGGGTATGGTTTACTTATTTGTTGGCTTAATCTTGTTTCATGGCAGATGCTAAATAGAGATTTTTTAAAAATTGAGTTGGTTTGCTCTAGAAATGGACTCCTGATCACAGTGACTAATTTTTAAGATTAAAAATGTTGGTATTGTCTACTGAGATTTTGCTGGGTTTGCTTCAGTGTTCAGCATGAAGTTGGTCCATGAGCACCCATTCTTAGAAAGGGAAGATTTATTGAGACATTATGAATGTTCCTTGTTTGAGTGAATGAGGGACCCTGGACCTGGCCTTGAGTTCAAGTACTACTGCTCTGCTACATGGCACCTGGGATGCCCCTTGAGCATTATCCTTTGGCTCAGATCTCCCATTTAAGGAGCCTGCAGTTACTGTTCTTGCCCCAACATTCAAATTAGACCTGTGACATAGAAGCTCATTGCTCAGATTGTAACAGCAGTATAGTCAGGAAGTGTTCAGTTTCCTGATTTAAGATGATAGACTTTGTATTGACTTACCGATCTGAACTATAATCATAAAATGATTTTTTCCCCTTCTTGCTTTCTTTTCTGGGTTTTTGTTGTGTTTCTTCCCTTGTGTAAGACTTTTGCCTTGCTACTTTGTTCAGTTTCTGCAATCTCAGAGTAGAGATGCTGCTTCCTTTTATCATTGTTTGTTCTAGTGCAGTGTCTCTCCCCTAGCAGTTCTGCTTGGCAATAGTCCCTCTATTTTGATATGCTGTTACTATTTTTTGTTTACTCAGTTTCCTGTTGTTTTGTTCTGTATGCCTTCCCTGATGTATCGTTTAAGAGATCCCTCCTCCCCCGCCCCCGTTTTCATGTTTGAGTACATGCCAACATAGTCTTCTATAATGCTTATCTCTTATAACAGTCTTAGATTTACAGAAAACTTGTGAAGTGTTGTATTTTCTTCTCCTATAGTGGACAAATGTAAAAGGGAGTTTCTTCCTTTTTTAGATTACTTTGGCATCATTCTACATGTCTTTGTGATACCATTTCCTCACAAAAAAAGGCCTTTCTTAGAAAGAAGGTTGAGTCCTCAGCCTTGATATTGAGTCTTCTGTGCCCGTTCCAATTATTTGCTGTTGTGAAGATCCCAAATCTCTGGTTCTTTGTCGAGTTGACACTTTCACTTATGATATGTTAGGCTCATTCAGTGACAGTAGATCTAATCAAACTTTGATTATAAGCTTAATCTCTTAATGCTAAAAAGTCTTTATCTTGAAACAATAGTTTTGGGCTGTATTTATAGCGGCTTAGTAGGCTTGAATCTCATCTTGAATTTAATAAGATTTGATGCCATTTGGTGTCCTGTGGAATCCTGGTTATGCAGGACTCTGAACAGCTACATTGGCCTGCCTAAATGTGATCGAGGCTCACAGACATGTGGCTGGCACTTCCCACGTCCCCACATTCTGCTAGCCACTTCAGCTCCTTTCCAGGCCTCAAAGACATTGGATTTCACATTGATACCATCAAAATTTGAAATCCTGTGAGTGTACTTGCCAAGTTCTAGGGGGAGGGGGAGAGAGAGAGAGAGAGAGAGAGAGAGAGAGAGGAGAGAGAGAGAGAGAGAGAGAGAATGAGAATATAAAAATTACATCCAACCCATGGCCCCTAGCCCTGAGGAAGAGTACATCTCTACTTCAGCAGCTGATGGAAAGGCCCTACCCAGGCAGACATGCCAGGGTGGGCAGCTGGTATAACTCAAGGATTCCTGGGATTCCAGGCCCCAGCCATTCTAGGAGCTGGATACACCCTGATGGCCAGCACGGTAGACCTGAACAAATGTGAGACCTACTGTCTTTAGTGGGTGGTGCTGAATAAGCCCAGACAAAAGGAGTGGAGGATCCAGCTTTGTTGTGGAAAGTGTTTCTTGGAACAAACCTTGCCTCATTGGAATGCTGAGGCCAGCTACCCTGGCTTGGCTGGGGCTGTACTTGCTGCATCAGATGACCAAACTGGTTTAGGAAGAAAGAATTCCAGGGGCCAGCCCTGCCCAGAGGCCTGTTCCCGGTTGTGTTGGTGTAGGCCTTCTCTAGGGAAGGCCTCTATGGACAATGTATAGGCAGTATGTGCGTGGAAGGGGGTTGTTAATGCTCAGTGTCTGATGTTCCCAGACCCTCATTAGTCCAGAGACTGAAGGATCCTAAGCCTGTACTGCTGGAACAGATAGTCAGCTCTCATTGGGAAGTGTCTACATTGCTCTCTGAACAGTGGAAACAGGGAAAGGTGGCTCTCCTCTGTAATTGAAGACATCAGTAGCAGAAATATTTCCCATATATGTATGAGCATTGAAAATATTTAGGAGCTTTGGTACATAACCTGTGAGGACTGCCAGGGATTGGCCCAATGATTTGGCAAGTGGAAAGAGAGAAGCATTGACTTCGGGCTAATTGTGGGTATCCAGCTTCTTCAACACAGGGCTGGACTTCCACATATCTAACCTTGGAAGCTCAAGTCTTGTAGACAGTGGCAGAGATAGGAGGTGGGCTCAGGTTGGTTGGCCACTCACTCTCCTGGTGCGTGACTAGGAAGTGCTCAGGAAGTTGGTGCCTCCTCCTGACTTGTGGGTCATCGGGGTTGGAGGTCTTCATGGCTAGGGAGAATAGGGAAAGGATTATTATCTGAGGTTTTAGATGACCTGTTGTGAGGACCCAGGTCTTCTAGCCCTTTGCCCACTACTGTTCCTTCCACCTAGAATTCCTCCGCATCCTCTTTGGCTCTGACGAGTTTCTGTTTCTTCCTCTGCACCAGGCTCAGGATCAGAGTTGCAAATCTTCCAGCATATACTTAGAGATTTTCCTACCTAGCCAGTTAGTTCCTCCTTGGGCAACCTGGTGGTTTCCTGCTCCTGGAAAGTCACCATATTGCTGCCAAACAGTGCGGGTATCATCAGATCAGTGTTGCAAACTACAGCCTACAACTCCTAGACTCAAGTGATTTTTCCCGCCTTAGCCTCCTGAATAGCTGGGATTATAGGCTCATACTATTGCCCAACAACTTAAAATTTTTCTTTCTTGTTGAGAGGGAAGGCACAATATTGGGTTAATTTTCTATAATAAACCATAGGATATAACACTTGAAAGTTCTTCCAGGCTGGTAAGGGCACCCAGATGACAATAGGGAGCTTTGCAGGTGTTCACATTGTGAGCTGGAGAATTGCTTAGAATAGAATCCAGAAAACCAGAGCTCCATGGACCAGCTTGATTTTACAATAAAATTTTGCTGGGATACCCCCATTCAGTAGTCCCAAATTCCTGCTTCTGCTTCTACTTCTGGCACTCAACCTTTGTTCTGAATGATGAGAACTTGAACATCTGGTATGAGCTGGGGCTTTGGTGTTGGCCAGCTCCTGGAGCCACCTGGCCTCCCATCCCATGTGTTACCTTCACTCTGGGGTTATGGGAGGTGGGCTTGACATATTTATGCTGCTTCAGGGACAAGAACCATGGCCATGTCCTGAGTTCAGTGTATGCTGACTATGGAGGAGTAGCTTTCTCTGGGCCACCAGAAAGATAGAGGAGTGCAGGGAGTGACCGACTAAAGCTGTATCGTTGGGGTCTACATGAGGCTAATTGGGGTGAGAGGCCCCTTGGGTTCTGGTAAATGAAGTATTAAGTAAATCCTGACAACCACAGACTCAGGTTGGAGGTATTTTACAAGGATTTTTTTTGTTCCTTTGTTTTGCCAGTCCTGGGGCTTGGGACTCAGGGCCTGAGCACTGTCCCTGGCTTCTTTTTGCTCAAGGTTAGCACTCTGCCACCTGAGCCACAGCATCACTTCTGGCCACTTTCTATATATGTGGGGCTAAGGAATCGAACCCAGGGCTTCATGTATATACGAGGCAAGCACTCTTGCCACTAGGCCATATTCCCAGCCCCTAGGTTGGAGGTATTTTAAACTCAGGTTACAAATGAGGAAATTGAGGTACACCATGATCTGTGCCCACCACCAAAGACCCTGTCCTCACTGCCCCCCCAGTACTATACCATCCCACAATGCCCTCAGATCATGCAGCCTTGGCAAGGCACTGAGTTTTAGTATGCCTCCATTTTTCCATATGCAAAGTGAGTGCATTGCAGAATTCCCTACCCATTCCCCCATGAAGCTTTAAAACTGGCTACCACATGGGCTGTGTTCTGTGTGCAGCAGCTGCAGTTGCTTGATGAGTCCTACAGGCCACTGGTACTGCTGTTACTTAGAGAGAGTCACCTGCCTATCTGTGAGTGTTCATCATTAGGGGAAAACAAGGAGGGGCTGGCCAGATCCTGGACTGCCCTGAGAAGGACCCATCACCTGCTTTCCTCCTGAGACTTTTGTAGTGAGACTTAGGACCTTGAGCAAGCAAGGTTGAGGTGACTCCAGATGTAGTATGTTGCTTACTGGAGACCATAGGCTGTTACTCCCCAGGTAAAACAGGGAAGTGACAGAAAGGAGATACTTGCCTGCTCCTAAATGTGTCCTACCTGCTCAATGTGCACCACCTGCCCTACACCCCCTCTGCCCCCCAACTTCAGCTTCCTAGGATTCTTTCCTTGCTACCCCAGGCCCTTCCTTCATCTTCCAACCCTCATCTCTTTCTATTGCCTTTTAAGAGATTCCTGATGCTTTGGCATTCCAGGACCTCCTTTCTCCACATCCCTCCCTGTCATTGCTCATGCTGTTCTCCAGAGCCTCTGTGATTTCTTCTCTTGGTCTGGAGCTTGCAAGTGCCCCACTACCCATCCCCCTACTCCTATACTACATTTGACACATCAGCCTGGGTCATGTAGCCTGTCCAGAGCCCACAGCCGTAAGGGATGATCCAAACTTTCTAGTCATGTTTGGCCTTTGCTCCCTAGAGGCATAGATGTCTCATGTCCACATGAGTGTGGCTGACATTGAGGCCAACGTACCAGGGGGCTATGTGTTGGTCAGAAGCAAACATAGGCCATTCTCCCTCTTGGAGGCACCTAGCTGGCTGAAATCTCATGCCTGGGCTTTTCCAGCCCTGTTGGATCTTGCTGAGCCTGGGCAGCTTGAGAACAGAAGGCAGGGTGTGGCCTGGAGCCTGTGTCAAAAACAGCATCTGCCTGCATCTACCCGTAGGAAACATCAGCAGGGTGTAGCCTCTTCCTTCTTGCCAGATGTGGAGGGTGGGAGCTTGACTCTTCCATTTTCCTGTCCTCTTTCTTCCCTAGGCTATCCCACTGTGGATCCTAACAGTAGGTTAGTCAAGAAATCTGCAAATATAGCTAGTAATAGCTAGTGATTCCATAATTCAGACAGGGCTCCCTTTCTTGGAGCAGCTTCTCAGACGGGGCAGGAGGAATGATCTATTCACTGGAAGTTAAACAGAATCATGTCATGTACTCTAGAGAAGACAGGTTTTGAAATGGACCCGTGAGGTATGGTTGAGGGCATTTGGGTCAGAAGGAAGAAATGTGACAAAGCATGTCTCCAACTCTTTGAACCCAAGTCTCCTGGCCTGTAAGCCCATGACAGTTCTTGTCTCATAAGTTTACAGTCTCCAGTGTGAGTATGACACTTCAGAAATATTGGAGTTGCTTTCTTAATGAAGTATAACATAGGCCATCAACATAATCATGATAAAGAACATGTGACTCACCTCCCTTGTTTCCTTCCCCATTTGTAGTCCTTTCCCATTGCCAACCTCCACAATATAAATTAGTTTGCACTTTCTTGAGTTTTATACCAATGGCATCATACCACACATACTCTTCAGTTGGCTTTGCACTAGGCAATTGTGATGTTATTTATCAATAGCTGATTCCTTTTTACTGTGAGTAATAACTTATCATATAGATGTACCATTGCTTTTCATTAATTCATTTTCCTGGTGGTGGTTTTTCATTAATTCATTTTCCTGGTGGTGGTTATTCAATTGTTTTATGTGTTTTAGAAAAAAATCTTAATATCTAGGCTGTCTACAAAGTTACTATATAGTGAAATACAACACATTTTTGTGCAAGTGTTTGTAATATGCTTTCATTTGTCTTGAATAAGTACCAAGGAGTGGATAACTGTATTAGATACATTTGGACCTTTGTACCCTTCAGTTGTGCATTTGAGGAGTCAAGCAAACATAAACTAAGAATATCTGAAAAAATTCCAGGAAGTTCTTCTTGCTGTTCTCACAGAAGTGGGAAACCGTTCCTCTGTCAAAGGCCATTTGGATATTGTATATTTATGCCAAGGGTCATATAAAATGATCAATATGGATATGGATCAATATGGCTGCTGGCAGCCAGAGAAGCATACAAGCCTGTTCTGTCTTGTACCAAATGATTTCTAGGGTCTTATATATGCTCCACCCCTGCAATAACTACTTACATAGTATTTACCTTGTATTAGGGGCAATAAGTTATGGGATGGTGATTTAATTTATAACATTCTAATAGATCATGTACTGATATCTCATTGTCCTTGTAATTTATATTTCTCTAATGACTTATGTGTTAAGTATCTATTCATGTGATATTTTTCTATGTGTGTACATATTCTGGGGTTTTTTGCCTATTTTTATGGGGTTATTTTTTCAGAGTTCTCTTCATATTCTAGATTCAAGTCTTTTATCATATGATATATAAGTATATCTATATAACTATATGTATATATACTTGCAGAGTATATATCACACACATACACACACACACACACACACACACACTTGCAGAGTTTCTTAACATATTTTTCAAATAGCCTAAATTTTTAGTTTTGAAGGCCCGTTTGCCAGCTTATGAGTCGTGTCCAAGGTCACAAACTTACTCCCATGTTTTCTTCTTGTTTTATACTTATAATATTTCAGCCCATAAACCATTTTGAGTCAGTTTTTATGTTTAATGGGAAGCATGGGTGGATCAAAGTTCTTTCTTTTTATTGTTGAGGTTTGAACTCGGGGCCTTGTGCTTGGCTTGGCTAGGCAAAAGCTCCACCATTTGAGCTGAACCTCCAGCCCTTTGGATAAGATCTTGCTTTTCCCTTGAATAGACCTTGAACTGAAATTCTCCTACTTATGGCCTCCCACACATAGTAGGATGGTAGACATTTACCTCCATGTGAGATGGAGTCTCACTAATGATTTTACTTGGGCTGGCCTTAAAACTTTGATCCTCTTAGCTACCTTCCAAGTAACTAGGATTACAGACATGAGCATTGTGCCCCACAAATTTGTTTTGTTTTTCAGAAAGTTTGTTTGCATTTTTGTCAGTCCTAGGGCTTGAACTCAGGGCCTGGGCATTGTCCCTAAACCTCTTTGTACACAGGGCTAGTGTTCTACCACTTGAGCCAAAGTGCCACTGGCTTTTTTGAGTAATTTATTGGAAATAAGAATCTCACAGGAACTTTTCTGCCTGGGCTGACTTTTGGAGTGATTTTCATATCTCAGCTTCTTTAGCTAGGATTACAGGCGCTAGTCACTGGTGCCCGGCTTCAGAAAGAGTTTGCTAGGCTGCTCTCAGAGTCCCGGGCCCAAATGATCCTCCAGCTTTAACCTTCTGAGTACCTGGGACTACAAGGGTGTACCACCTTGCCTGGCTTTGAAGCATACTTTTTGCTTATAGATGTTAATTTATTTGTACATTATTTGTTAAAAGATTATTCTTTTTCTACTAAATTGCTGTTGTCAGATCATTTGGCCATACTGAGGTCTATATCTGGATTTATGATTCTGTTCAGGTCTGTTTCACTATTGTGATGCAATAGTATATCTTTTGTTTACTGTAACATTATAGTAAGTCCTGTATTTTCAAAATCAACTAGTCTATTGTATGTCCCTGTGTTTCCATATGAATTTTAGAATCTGTTGCTCATTTTCTACAAAAATAACTGCTGGGATTTTGACATTGTGATAAATTAATAGATCAATCTGTAGGAATTGATATCTTAATATTGAGTATTAGAAATATTTAGTTCTTTAATGTCTGTCAGCAAATTTTGTAGTTATTAGCATATAGGTTTTTATATATCTATAAAATTTAAGCAAACACATTTAATATTTATGGCCTGCAAATAGCATTTTCAAATGCTTTCTGAAATAAACTTTATTTTTCATATCTATCTTATACAACTTAGCTAAACCTATTTATTAGTGGTAGTTCTAATGGGGTTTTTTTTTTGTGTGTGTGTGGCCAGTCCTGGGCCTTGGACTCAGGGCCTGAGCACTGTCCCTGGCTTCTTCCCGCTCAAGGCTAGCACTCCGCCACTTGAGCCACAGCGCCGCTTCTGGCTGTTTTCTGTATATGTGGTGCTGGGGAATCGAACCTAGGGCCTCGTGTATCCGAGGCAGGCACTCTTGCCACTAGGCTATATCCCCAGCCCCTTCTAATGGGTTTTTGATAAATTCCTTTGGGTTTTCTACATTGACCATCATGTAATATATTATTAAAGACTTCTTTTTTGCCTCTGTTTTCAAATCTAATGCTTTTTCCCCCATTCATTGCACTACAGGCTAGAAATTAGCATAGTTTTGAGCAGAAGTAATGAGATTCTATCTTCATCATTAATGTAACTGAAAGGGCTGTGTGTGTGTGTGTGTGTGATAGTTGAGCACTCTACCACCTTTACCACTGAGCAATCAGTACTCGTGCAGCCCCAAGTGTAAGTTTTTGGAAGATGCCTTTTATCAGTTTGAGGAAGTTCCTTTTATTTTAATGAGAATACTTGTCAGAAGTGGATGTTGAATTTTGTAGATGCTTTTTGTACGTCTTTTCACATGGTCACATTTTTTGTCTAATTTACGCTGATTTTTTAGTTGTTAGTGGTTTTGTTTGTTTGTTTTTTAGGGGAGTGAGCACTGGGAGGGCAGGTATTTCTTCTGTGTTTTATTCATTCAAGTGTCCTAGGGCTTTATAGATTTGTGCTGGTTGAATGAAACTACCCAAGTAAGTCCAGACAGCTCCTAATAGCCTTCTGAGTGATTAGAAGATAGGAGCTGGGGATGACAAACAATGCCTGGGATCCCAGCACTCAGAAGTCTGAGGTAAGAAGATCTCCAGTTGGAGGCCAGCCTGGACTACATAGCAAGACCTTATCTCAAAAAAGGGAAAGAAGACAGGTGCTGGTGGCTTAAATCTGTAATCCTAGTTACTTGGGAGGATTGAGGTTCAAGGCTAGCTAGGATAGAAGAGTCCTAGAGATTCCATCTCCAAAGTAACCAGTATATAAAGACAGGCTGGAGGTGAAAAGCTAGGCTAGAAGCATGGCTCAAGTGGTAGATTACCAGCTTAGCAACCAGTCAAGTGAATAAAAGGCTCTGAGGTAAGCTTCAGAATCAACAGAGAAGGGGGTGGGGGAGAGAGAGATGCAAAAGACAAAAGTGCTTCACTGGAGGGGAACCCGTTCACTTGGGGAAAGTTAAATTTCACTTACCAACAAAAGGATCAATGAAGGGGTTGGAGGCTTGGCTCAAGTGGTACAATACCTATCTTGCAAGTGCAAGCCCCTAAATTATATCCTGAATACTGGGGGGGGGGGGGGCGGAGGGAAATCCATAATAGTCTAATAGTCTAAAAAGGGGATTCAGAGCCAGGCACCATTGGCTCACACTTGTAATCCTAGCTATTCAGGGGGCTGAGATCTGAGGATTGATATTCAAAGCCAGCCTGGGCAGGAAAGCCTGTGAGACTCTTATGCCCAATTAACCACCAGAAGACTGGAAGTGGAGCTGGGGCTCAGAGTGGAAGAGGGCTAGCCTTGAGCTCAAAAGCTCAGGGACAGGGGCTGGGGATATGGCCTAGTGGCAAGAGTGCTTGCCTTGTATACATGAGGCCCTGGGTTCGATTCCCCAGCACCACATATACAGAAAACGGCCAGAAGTGGCGCTGTGGCTCAAGTGGCAGAGTGCTAGCCTTGAGCAAAAAGAAGCCAGGGACAGTGCTCAGGCCCTGAGTTCAAGGCCCAGGACTGGCAAAAAAAAAAAAGCTCAGGGACAGTGCCTAGACCCTGAGTTAAAGTCCTACAACCAACAAAAAAAAAGGTGGGGGCAAGAAAGGGGAACTCAGGGAACTAAGCAGCACAGGGGGAGAGGCTAGACAAAACAAAGTTTTGATTACTATACAAAAATTAGACAGCAATTCAGTGACATTCACAATCTTAGTCAAGACCCCAAAAAAGATCTGCAGCCATCCCAAAGACAGGCAAAGGGAAAGAAAAGCTTTGTTAGTTGGAAATAAAGTACAATCTACCTTTGTTTTTTGAAGTTCTCAAGCTTTTTGGCATGCATACACACAGATCCTATAACCCATGTAGCTACTGACACATGGAAAGTCTGGATCATGGTTTTGGAGGTCCTAGTCGATGATAGACTGACTGTTGTTTTGGTTCTGTAGTGAGACAGCAAGCACATTGCCGACAGCAGAACTACTCACCATATTACCAGGAAGCAAAGGAGAAAGAGGAATGAGCTGGGGGTCCCATAATCCCCTTTGGGACACAGCCTCAGGACCTCCGACTAGAGGTTGGTGGAACCCCCTCAAGTGTTTAACCACCAGCATCTCCCTGGGGACCAAGTTTTCAGGAGAGGTGCTTCAGCTCAGGTCATCACTCTTGGCTAGGCAGGTGTTTTACCCCTGATCTATACCCTCAGCTCTTTTGCTTTGGTTATTTGAAAAGGATTTTGAGTCCTTCCTTGGGATTACCTAGCCAGATCCACCTATTTTAGGGCATCTTTCATAGTTCTGATGACAGGTGTCCGTATTCTTCTATTGAGATGGAGTTTGATGAACTTTTCTGCCTGGGCTGTCCTGGAACCAAGATCTTCCAGATCTCAGCCTCTGACATAGCTAGGAAGACAGGCATATGCTACCATGCCCAGCTATGGGTAGAGAAGGGTCTCATAAACTTTTCTGCCTAGAGTGGCCTAGAATTGTGATCCTCTAGATCTCTGCCTACAAACAGCTAGAATTAGAGTCATGAGCTACCTGATGCTTTGCATAGCCATGAATATGCTCTGCTCTTCTTTTTCTAAGAAGATTACTGACAAAAATGTCAAAAGTCAAACTAGAAAGGTTCTAAGACCTATCAACAGAGGGCACATCAATACATTGTGACTTACTTGCACAAGCGAATATTATGCAGAAATGAAAAATGAATATTGTTATATGAACAAGATGAGATGCATACCAGTACACACTGTGACTCCATTTATATATAAGGTTCTAAGAGTAAGTAAAGCTAATTTATGCTTACAGGTAAGTGCTTTGGAGACACACTAAGAGAGATTCTAGAGTTTGTAAGATCCTGATTCTTAATCTGGGTGTTAATTACATGGGTGTGTTCAACTTGTGAAATTTCTGATTTATACTCTATGTTTTACTTCATTTTTTTAAAGCATGTAGGTCAAAAACAACACATGCGGGGCTGGGGATATAGCCTAGTGGCAAGAGTGCCTGCCTCGGATACACGAGGCCCTAGGTTCAATTCCCCAGCACCACATATACAGAAAACGGCCAGAAGCGGCGCTGTGGCTCAAGTGGCAGAGTGCTAGCCTTGAGGGGGAAGAAGCCAGGGACAGTGCTCAGGCCCTGAGTCCAAGGCCCAGGACTGGCCAAAAAAAAAAAACAACACATGCATGCATATGTCAGGTTCCAGGATTATTTCCCAGCACTGAATAACAATAAAAATAAAAATAACAAAAATAGAATAAATGAGCATGACACCAGTGGCTCATGCCTGCAAATCTTTGCTAGCTACTAGGGGACTGAGACCTGGAAGATTGTGCTTTGAGGTCAGCCCAAACCACAGTCTTTAAAAGACTCTATTTCCAAAATAACCACATCTCACCTACTTAATCTTTTTTTAGAGGTTTTAATTCTCCTTATAGATTTAGATTTCTATATGGTACCATTTTTACTCTGTGTAAGGGAGTTTATGTAATATACTTTGTACAGTTGTGCTGTTGATAAATCCCTTCAGCTTTTGTATATCTGAAATCCTTTTCTCACCTTATTTGTCAACTATCTTTCTGATAGTTGTTTGGTTTTGAAGATGTTGTCTTCTGGCTTAGCATATAGATCTGCCATCATCCTTATCTGTACTCCTCTGTAAGTTCTACCTTTTTCCTCTGGCTGATTTTAGTAGTTTCTTTTTAATTTTAAAATTTTAATTATTATTATAAAGGATGATGTTCAGAGGGTTGCAGTTGCATAAATCAAGTAATAAGTACATTTCTTTTTGTTTTGTTTTTTTGCCAGTCCTAGGGCTTGAACTCAGGGCCTGAGCCCTGTCCCTGTCTTCTTTATGCTCAAGGCTAGCACTCTACTACTTGAGCACAGCGCCACGTCCAGCTTTTTCTATATGTGTGGTGCTGAGGAATTGAACCCAGGGCTTCATGTATATGAGGCGAGGTCTTTACCACTAGGCCATATTCCCAGCCCACATTTCTTTTTGGACAGTGTCACCCCTTCTCTTGCTCTCTCCCAGTTTTTCCCTCCTATTCCCACCAACAAGGTACATAGTTCATTTTCAATGTAGTGTCTAATGAATACCCCTGCTGCATTTGTTTGCCATGATTTTGTTGCATTGCTAACTTTAGACAATTTTATTTTATGCTGTGGCATAGTTGCCTTTATATTTTTCATGCTTAGGGTGAATAAGCTGCTAGTATTTGTGAATTTATAGTTTTCACCAAATTTAGAAAATTTTTCAGCTCTTTTTTCCCTCAAATATTTTTTCTGTCTTCCCTTTGTGACCTGAAGAGATTCCAATGCCCCATAAATGAGGCTCCTTGGTTCCACACTTCACTGAGGGAAGCTCTGTCTACCGTATTGAGATTTTTTTCACTGCATTTCATTGGAGCAGTTTGCTCTGTTTCAGAATTGTCTCATCTTTTCTATTACATGATGTGTCTGCTGTTATTTCCTGCCTTTCATTTCTTGGAGTTCCATTTGGGTCTTTAATATATTCTGTCTTTGCTTTAGCACATCTGGTCCTCTCTCTGTCCCTGACTAGTAGGATTCAGTTCTGCTTTTGTCTTCTTGGCCTAACTGCCCCTGTGGGTGTGTCAGGTCTGGGTGCTGTCCTTTGATGTTTTCCTCCTTAAGGCCATTCATTGGCGCTCTCACCTTCTGAGTGTTTTTGCTTTCCTGTGCATGTTTTGAGCTTTGTCCTAGAATGTAATGACCTGGAAATGGGTTAATGCCTTCAGGGTGCCTATGCTTTGTTCTGCCATACCAGAAAAATAGCATGTAATCCAGGCTGATTTTGCCAGTCCCTGGGAGTGCTCCCTCTGCCATTCGTGAATCAAGGAAGTCCCTCCCTCCCTAGCCTTGCCTTCCCTCCCCTCCCCAACCCTCCACTGGTGAAGATTGCTCTCTCTGCCCCTCTGTGTGTTTCTTTCTTATGGTTTTCTCAGCTGCACACTAAGCATCCTCAGTGAAGACTTGTCCCAGGCTACAGCTCTGCTTGCCCTTGCTGCTTTGCCTATTGTCTCCCAGCTCCTGTTCCACAGACTATTATTGGTTTCAGCCAATGCCACTGACCTGAAAACTGCTTATTTATTATTCATACATATTGTTGCTATCATTTTCCAGTCCTTTAGGTTTTCACATAGGAAGTAGATTCAGTTTCTTGATAATCTCCGTCATGGTGTGTTTGAAAATGCTGGGAGCTTGGGTGGAGAGGAGATTCTACGGCAAGTTTGGGCTTGAACAGTGTGTCACAGTTTTCAGCCTTGCACCTTGAGAAAGCTCTGAGGAAATATCCATGTCCCCAGCTTCAGATTCATGGTGAGTCTGGAGTAGACACAGGTGCTGGACTCCAGCATCACATTGGCCTGCATCCTCCTACTCCCCTGTACTTGATGAGGAACATGGGAACTACTCAAGCCAGGAGCCCTGGGTTGGTGCCAGCTCTATGTCTCCTATAATGAAGTGCCATGGAGATATAGCAGTTGGTGACTTGGTCCTTCCTCAAACCCAGATAAAGGAGAACAGAAAATAAATCACAAGTTGAGGTGCTTTGAAATAAATAGTAAATGGCAGAGGGCTGGCAACAGATGTTCACATCTGGGGAGGGAACATGGGTGAGTTGGATGTCCAGTATCCCCACACAGTCTTAATGCCAGCCCTGGGCTTCCTGCTGGGCTATGTTGTCCTGTTAGCCCATTCTGGGGCCTCCCCAACACCATGGGCTATAGCATATGGCTCAGCCCACGTGTGTGCTCTTATGGGCAGGATCCCATGTTCTCATGGTGTCACAAGGTGGGCCTGTCTTCCCTTATCTCCCCTTTGGGATCAGACCAGATCCAACTTCATTTAACTGGTTCACTGTCAGTCAAGAAATGAGTCACTTTCTTATGTTTTCATTTATTGATATTAGAGAACAACTGTCTAGCTGGCTAATGCCCTTGTACAGTTGGCTTTTTATATTTCTACAATTGTTTTCTTGGACTGAATTTCTAAATTTAATATTAAGTAGTAAATGAGTGACAATGTTCTTTTTCTTAAGACTGAAAAAACATCCTTTTCTTTTCTCTTCAAATTTTGGAGTCTTTATTGGGATGCTAGCAGACTGCAGGCCGGCCAATTACAAAAACCTACAGCCTCCTTTCCTTTTTCTTTCTCTCTCATTAGTAGCTTTTTTTTTTATTTGGGGAGAGGAGGGTACTGGAATTTGAATTCAGTGCTTCATACTTCCTAGGCAGGTGCTTTATTACAGAGCCATACCTTCAGCCCTGTTCTTTTGCTGGTTACTTTTGAGGCAAGGTCTTGCTTTCTGCCAGGCAGAACCTAGAACTAAGTCTACCTCATTTAGACTTTCTGTCATTGCTGGGATGGCAGGCTCATGATACCTCATCCAGCTTCTCTCCTTTGAGGTGGAATATCAAGGACTTTTCTGCTTAGGTTAGAACCATAATCCTTCCATTCTCAGCCTCCCAAGCAGCTAGGATTACAGGTGTAAGCCACTGACACATAGCTTATGGAGTACCCTTTCTCTTGATCTTGTTTGCTGCTGTGAGCCAGCAGTCTCTATAAAGAGCCAGGGAGAAAAGAAGCATAGAAGACTCCTGCTGAGGGCCTGGCTCTTATAGGGAAGCACAGAATGGATGTCTAGGCCAGGCAGTGTCCTAAGGCAGGGATGCAGCACAGTTGCTGACCTCAATCAAGTATAAGCTGATACCCAGTACCCATTGCTGGCCACTCTCACTTTTCCCTGAGCCCAGGGCCCTGCCTACTCCTTGTCTGGAACATGGCTAGGCCTGCATACACTGTGCTGGCCTCTCTGATTCCTACCTCATCACTGACCCCAGGGTTAGGGCTCTTACTGCTCAGCCCAGTTTCCCAACAATAATTAAAGGCTAAGTGGACATCAAGCAGCTGGGTGAGAGGACTCCCTCACTCTCTTGTGTGGGTGGTTAGCATATTTTCTTGAGCTTGATTTTCCCATCTGGACTTCCCATCTGGAGGAAGTTTAGGGCTCTAAGTAGTAACTCCAGGTTATTCCATGTTGGCTGAGCCAGGCTCATGGTACCTTTAAACCCCTATTGGTCCTCAGGAGCTCCCCTGCTGGCCCCCAGGGTGCAGCTTGGCACTATCCTACACTGACATTGCTCTTGCCACAAAATACATCTCATGGTATCCTGACCTCCATGCTCTGTCCTGGCACTACATACACTAAGACCTAGTTTGTTTGTGTTATGGTGAAGTGTGCCCACTTCACATGTGTATCAGTGC
Source organism: Perognathus longimembris pacificus (assembly GCF_023159225.1). Taxonomy (NCBI): domain Eukaryota; kingdom Metazoa; phylum Chordata; class Mammalia; order Rodentia; family Heteromyidae; genus Perognathus; species Perognathus longimembris. Next base: position 108,000,753 of record NC_063161.1, read on the forward strand.
TGTTTATGCACATACATGCCATAGACCCTCTCCTAGATCATGGACCCTACTCTCATTTCATGTTGGTTGTTGTCTTGGGTTTTCATTTCTCCATGGCCCCAGGAAGTGCATCTCATGAATGTCTTTTCTCAATACAGGCATTTGGACAGGCCCACACAAACCACAAGAAGGTGGCTGCAGATGGTGAGAGCCGAGAGGAGAGCCTGATCCAAGAGTCAGCCTCCAAGGAGCAGTACTATGTGCGGAAGGTGCTAGAGCTGCAGACAGAGCTGAAACAGCTGCGCAATGTCCTTACCAACACACAATCTGAGAATGAGCGCCTTACATCTGTGGCTCAGGAGCTGAAGGAGGTGAGCAGGGTTTAGAGGTGATGTTTGTAAGTATGACAATATATCCTGTGGCATATGTGCCTTGGGAAAATGTGCCTTGGCACTTGGGCTGTGTTGGCCTCTGTGGCTTCATCCAGCCATTGTCTTGTTCTTCTGTTCCCCTCCACAGAAGTAAACAGATGAGGCCTTCTGTGTTTGAGCTGTTAGCACTTTTCTGCCCATGAGCAGGCTCAGATCAGGACAGTGGTCATAATTCCATAGAGCTCCAGCCTAGTGCCACCTTACCTGAAGGATCTTTTGTGTCATTCAGTGCATGGCCATGCTTGGCTGGTAGGGGTGTACCTGGGAGAGGAAGAATGTGGAGTGTCAAGGAGAAATAAGTCTTGGTAAGGAGTGAATAGGCCATGGTCCAATTTGCAGTGTAGTGACTATCAGAGCAAACATGGGGCCAAGAGCCAGAGAGAAGCCTAGCCAGGAGATGAGAGGGCTGAAGAGAGTCCATGCTCTTTGAGGAAGGATGATATTCCATCACCAAGGAAAGGGTAGGAGAGTAGAAGACCCAGAGGCCCCTACATGAGCTGCAGTCCTAGCTGTGGCCACCTGGATAAGGTGTTGGAGGGTTGTTTTAGCTCCCACTAAGCCTAGGCAAGGCCCTGTTCTCACTACAGCCTCCGTTTTCCTATCTGCACACTCATACTCCTGAGAGCCCCTGAAGGGAATACCCTGTGCTCTTTCACTCCAAGTATCTCTGGACATCTGTTCCAGCTTCAGAAGCCCCATCCTGTGCAGTGGATATTCTCACCGAGAAGTCAACAGAACATAGGCCATGGCTGGGAATGTGGCTGAATGGTAAAGTGCTTGCCTAATATGCATGAAGCCCTGGGTTCAATTCCTTGGTACCATATAAACAGTAAAAGCCAGAAGTGGCACTGTGGCTTAAGTGGTAGAGTGCTAGGCTTGGGAAAAAGGAGCTCAGGGACAATGCCCGGGCCCTGAGTTCAAGTCCCAGGACTGGCAAAAACAAAAAAGAACATAGGCCATGAGAGTGTACAGCAGTCAGGGCCCCACAAGACTGGCTGGTGATTGTTGGCCAAGTATGCCATGACCTGGGGAGAGGCTTTCCTGGAGCTGGGGAGGCAACCCTTAGATTCTGCAGACACAATGGATGATCTCATTTCCTCCTACAAGTAAGGCTGTGGTCAGGGTGGGAGGAGAGGCTGTTACCCAGGAGAAGATGGAGCCCCACCTCCTTGGCTGCCATCTGTCTATCTGTACCTTCCTTTCCAAAAAGGCCAGTGCAAGGATTCTCATCCATCTCTCACATTCTGTCCCTTCCCTGGGCAGCCAAGAGGGCTGGATGACTCTGCCGGTCCGGAAATGAGCTCAGTCAGTTAAAGACCAGCAGACCTGAGGTTAAGGGGAAGAGATTCCTGCTGTTCCTGTTTGTGTTTCAAGAGGAAATTCTGAGTCTCTCTACACACTCAGCCCTCTTTTGTCTCCTGAACTTCTCCACCTTGGTCCCCAGGCCTGTGAAGCCCCTTCCCCATGCCTGCTGTCCCTCCCTTGTTACAGAGCCACAGGAATCCTCCTGGATATGAGGTGGAGGCTTTGATCTTATTTACCACTTGTCCTAGCCACACTCGGCTCCCTACTCTCCACTGCTATTGCTTCCTGGTCTGAGCCACTTGCTGAACTCCTCACTGCCCAAGGCTGGCATCCATGTGGGTTGGAGCTGGTCTTGTTGTCAGTGAGCATTTAATGATGGATCGCACCTTTTGGCCCACTACTTGCCTTCTGCAATGCCTCCCTAGAAACTACTTGTTTAGGTGTCTGGTCCCCTCCACAACCTAGCACACTGTAAGAACCCAGGAAGCCTTAGGTACCAAACTTACTGGACCTGTGGCAGGTCCTCCTCACCATTTTGTCATACATAAGTAAACAGGCTGGTAGGAGTAGAGTGGCTCTGGGCTTCTAACTCCTAACCTTTGTGCTGTGAGGGGGATTTGCAGAAGACAGCTTGGCCAGGTTTTGTCCTGCTGGTGTTCTTTCTAGGAAGTCTGACCCTCTGATAAGTGGTTGAGTATCTGAGGAATGGCTCAGAGCTGTGTGTGTGTGTGTGTGTGTGTTATGGTCTGGTAAGTGGTTGAGTATCTGAGGAATGGCTCAGAGCTCTGTGTGTGTGTGTGTGTGTGTGTGTGTGTGTGTGTGTGTGTGTGTGTGTTTTGGTCTGGTAAGTGGTTGAGTATCTGAGGAATGGCTCAGAGCTGTGTGTGTGTGTGTGTGTGTGTGTGTGTGTGTGTGTGTGTGTGTTATGGTCTGGTAAGTGGTTGAGTATCTGAGGAATGGCTCAGAGCTGTGTGTGTATGTGTTATGGTCTCATTTCCCAGATGAAGAAGCAGAGCCCTGTACCCACACTGAGCCTCCATTGGCTCAAATAGGGTGGGTTCCCCTAGGCCATCAAGCAGACACAAGTGTCCTGAGGACAGATATGGAGGGCCTTTAGTGGGGGCAGCAAAGAGAGCTGCCAACCCCCATCACCAGTGCCCCCTTGAGGCAGGCAGTTGTCATACCTTTCTTGCTAATGAACACCTGAGGTGAGGGGGTCCTCCTCTTCTGAGCCACTTGTCTGCACAGAGCAGAGCTTGTCCCTGCGCTGCTGAGCTGACATCACATGGGCTCACATGGGAGAAGGTGCTTCCCTGAGAGAACACTTAACCCCCAGTGACCAGTCAGAGCTTGCTTGAGCCCTCGGCGGTGGGCGTAAGCTGGGTGGAGGAGCTAGGCAGCAGGCCAGCAGGGCCTTGCCTACACTTCATGGTTTGGATAGAAGTATGGGTGCATGGAACAAAAGTACACGTGTTTGGTTCCTGCAATGTCAGCAGACAGCACCTTCACTTACCATGTGGTGTTGCTAGCCACAAGTGTGACTTGGATGTACTTTTCTGTGCTTATGTCTGACAAGGTCATACACTCACAGGCCTGCAGAAGCCAAACACTCTTCAGCCACAAGAGGCATTGTTGTGGGTAATCACCTAGATTCTGGGCCTGGTGATGGTACAGGGGCAGAACTCTTAGTGAGTCTTGTCAAGGACAGTCTAGCAGACGTACTGCTTCTGGAGAACACTCCCATTGTACCTCTGTACCTCTAAAGGCTCCCCTGCTGTCAGGTATCTGGCCCGGCAGTCTGCCCTAGTGTTGGATGGGCAGGTTGCTGTCTCTGTCTTTGCCTTGCAAAAGCTTTTAACACTTCTCTTCACACTGCCCAAGGAGCTTTTTAGGTCTGTCATTCTTGTCCTCCAGACCTGGGGAGCTGATAGGACTCAAGACCTTTTCCTTCCATTCCACCTGAGGAGCCAGCCAGTGGCCAGATGGAGTCAGGCTGCATATATTTGAGTACTACTGCATACCAAACCCTTCAGTTTGCAAAAAGGAGGCAGGAATTGGGAGCATTTATTTTGTCAGAGAGGTACCTGAGCCCTAGGTTGTTTGTATAGAGCCTAGATACGCATTGGCTTACATGGCACCCCAAACTCTTAGTCAGGGACCAGAGTCCTGCCTGTGGTTGCTGCAATGAGGCTGATTCCTCTCCTTCCATCACAGCACATACCTTACTTGCTCTCCCCTCCCAGGTGAGACTTTGTTCCCTTCAGTGTTCTCCCTCATTGATATCTGTTTATTCTGGTGTCATCTTTGTCACCTCCTTGAGTCACTTATAGGGCTGTGTCTATGTGGCATTAATGTTAAATACCATCTTAATAGTAAGCATTTATGAGTAGTGCTTGCTATATGTTGTGACATTAGTTGTGTGTGTTCTTGTGTGGGGTCTTGGAGTCTTGTGTTCCTCAGATGGAACACATGGATATGATCAGGAGCAACCCCTGCATGAGCTGAGGTGACAGTGCTAGCAGGAATGTAGAGGGCCCAGAGAGGCCATCAGGGTATTAGAACAACAGATAGGAGAGGAGCAGTTAAACGGCCTAAGATGTATAGGATAGCTCCCACCATAAAGAAGAATCTGGCTCTGTTGTCCAGAAGGTTAAGGCTAAGAGTCACATAGCTCAGACCAGCAGGTAGAGAATTCCTATACTCTAGATTGTGTTCCATTCATCTGGGCTCTTCACTAGCCTCTCTCTGTGATTGTCTCTCAGGTGACTGGGAGACCTGAATCAATGTCTTAACAGCTTTGTTAAGGTAACACATCCTGTACATTTCTCCCACTTAAATATAACCCAGGGGTTTTAGCATATTCACAAATGTGTACCCGATCCCATAGTCATTTTTTTTTCTTTTTGTGGTACTGAGGATAGAACCAGGGCCAGGCTTATGGTAGGCAAGCCATCTACCACTAAACTACATCTCTACCCCCTCACAATGAATTTATAACATCACTTCAGAAACTCCAGTCTTAGTCACTCCCATTCCCTCACTCTAGCCCCACGAATCTACTTTCTATCTGTGTGGATTTGTCTCTTTTAGAAATTGCATGTAAATGGAATCATACAATGTGTGATCACTTGTGACTTGCTTTCTTTCACTCATCAGAATGTCTTCAAGCTTCATTCATGTTGTAGCAAGTGTCAGAACATCATTCCCTTTTGTAGCTAAATAATGGTGCATTGTGTAGGCAGGCCACATTTGTCTATTCATTCACCTGTTGATGGACACTTGAATTGCTCCTACCTTTTGGCCATTGTAAACACCGATGCTGGGAACATTGGTGTGTGGGATTCTGTGTGGATATATCTTATTTCTCTGGAGTAGACACTGTTTAATTGTTGGATCACCTGTAAACTTTGTACTACATTATTGCTCCATTTACTAGTCCATGAACAGGATAGATCTATCTTACAGGTGAAAAAACTTGGGGGGGGGGCGATCAGAGTAGACTCAGTCACTTGCCAGAAGTTCCAGAGCTGAAAAGAGCTAAAGCAATCTGACTCGGTGTGTAACCTGTTCCCTACACATCATACTGCCCTAGATCCTAAGTTCTATCTGTGACATGCCATGCTGTATCTGTCCACTCTTGAGTTCCTCCCCATGCCATTTGGAGGTGAGAAGCAAGGGTAGTGGGGCCAGTTGTGGAGGCTTATACCTCTTTTGCTTCTGCCCTGGCAGATTAACCAGAATGTGGAGATACAGCGTGGCCGCCTTCGGGATGACATCAAGGAGTACAAGTTCCGGGAGGCCCGCCTACTACAGGACTACTCAGAGCTGGAGGAGGAGAACATCAGCCTGCAGAAGCAAGTGTCTGTACTCAGACAGAACCAGGCAAGTCTCCAGCTGCAGCGTGTGGGTCGGTGCCTAAGTCAGCTCTAGGTCTCAGCCCTTTTGTCCACCCATCTTCCATTTTCTTGTCTTGTTCCACAACCTGAGACCTAGGATCAATGAAGTTAGAAACAACAGGGTCTAGATACTTAAAAACCACTGAACAAGGTCTGAGGCTGTAGTGTTTGCTGATCATTGGCCAATCCAAGGTATAAGGTTTAAAAACAAAATCCAAGAGATAATGAAGAGGTTACACCAAAAAACCCTAGAGATTAAACTTCTAGGCTCTGTCTTCTCTCAGGTGTTGGAGAGCCTGAAATACTGACATAATAGGCAATAGCAGGCACCTGGAAGGTCCCCTGATGGAACAAGGTGAACCTGGACTCAAGACCACTTAGGACCAAACATGCTCCCTACTTTCCAAGAGACACAGTTCTGCTGAAAACTATTTTTCCCAGAAAATATCCCAGGATTATCCCAGAATATCATAGATACCAGCCTTGGTTTCCTCAGAAACCCCCTACATCCAGATGCTCTTAGAATAGAAAAGTCTCACTATCTGTGAACCTGCCTGGTATTTATATCCTGCATGGGGAAACTCATGCATTATGTAGAAATCTCTACATAATGCAAGGAACAGATTTTGCTTCCCAGGAAACCACAGAAACAGAGCTCACAACCCCCAGCCCTGCAGTAACATAATGATACCTCATGCTAATTAGTCCTGAGGCGAGGAGAAGCTAAGCTTTGGGAGATGCTGCCCTTGAGATTTAAGGCTCATTTGCAATTCCTCACTTCTGCTTAGGCCACTGAGGTTGGGGACTTCATGTCCCCCTCTCATGAGCACACCAAGGCATGGTACTATTTATTAATTTTTAATTTAAATTTTTATTTTTTTTTATTTTTTTTTTTTGGCCAGTCCTGGGCCTTGGACTCAGGGCCTGAGCACTGTCCCTGGCTTCTTTTAGCTCAAGGCTAGCACTCTGCCACTTGAGCCACAGCGCCGCTTCTGGCCGTTTTCTGTATATGTGGTGCTGGGGAATCGAACCTAGGGCCTCGTGTATCCGAGGCAGGCACTCTTGCCACTAGGCTATATCCCCAGCCCTAAATTTTTATTTTTGTACTTGTCCTGGGGCTTGAACTCAGGGCTTGGGTGCTGTCCCTGAGCCTTTTTGCTCAAGGCTGTGCTCTACCACTTGAGCCATAGCTCCATTTCCAGCTTCCCCCCTTCTCCCCCCCATATTTATTGGAGTCTCGTCTCATGGACTTTCCAGCCCAGGATGGCTTCGAACCATGATCCTCACACCTCAGCCTCCTGAGTAGCTAGGATTACAGGCACAAACCACTGGCACCAAGAAGCCACCAGCACCAAACCATTTTTTAAAACCTAAGAGAAATTAGGCAGCATAGATGTGGCATTGCAGATTCCACATGTCCCCAATGTTTGTATTGCTCAGTCCTCTCAGACACACTTGTTCTGGCAGTGGGCTGAGCATTTCTGTGCATTTGTAGCTCATGCTCTGAAATCCTCTTAGCATTCACATCCCTGAATGGAGGAGGGGCTGTGGTATGGGCAGGTACTGCCTCTACTGCAGGATGGTGCCCTAGCAGATTCTCCTTGTATATGAGACCCAAACAGCCTCCATCCACATTATCTTGACATGGAAGTATATGACCTCTTTTTCTCAGGTGGAGTTTGAGGGTCTCAAGCATGAGATCAAGCGTCTGGAGGAGGAGACTGAATATCTCAACAGCCAGCTGGAGGATGCCATCAGGCTCAAGGAGATCTCTGAGCGGCAGCTGGAGGAGGCACTAGAGACATTGAAGACAGAGCGGGAGCAAAAGAACAGTCTGCGCAAGGAGCTGTCACACTACATGAGCATTAATGATTCCTTCTACACCAGCCACCTGCAGGTCTCCCTGGATGGCCTCAAGTTCAGCGATGATGCCACTGCTGAGCCCAACAATGATGCTGAAGCCCTGGTCAATGGCTTTGAGCATGGTGGCATGGTCAAACCACCACTGGACAATAAGACGTCCACACCCAGGAAAGATGGCCTGGCGCCACCTTCCCCCAGTCTTGTCTCTGACCTGCTTAGTGAGCTCCATATCTCTGAGATACAAAAGCTGAAGCAGCAGCTAGTGCAGGTAAGCAGGCAGGGCCATGTCTGCTGACCCTAGGCCCACCCTGTCCCCTCCAAATCACTGAACGTTCTGCTGTACTGGGTAAACTGGGCTTCCCAACAGGCGGCTAGTGTTAATTTACTCACATTGCTTTTAAATCTTATTGTTACCATAGTGAAACTCTAGTAGCTTAGAGAGTAGAATTCCAGAGAAGTAGATTTCCAATTATTGGGTAAGGTTTGACACGCTGAGTGTCCATGCCGCTCTGTTACCCATATTGTGTCAGATTGGAATTATATAATGCTGGCCCCCTCCATGTGACCTTTCCCCTCCAAGACCACATGTTGAAATGACATCAGGGCCCAATGCATGGGCTTATTACTTCTGTGGAGATTGACCACTCTTGGTCTAGCAAATAATTGAGCTCTCATCCTCTAGAGTAGAGCACTGAGGCACTAAACAGCCTATGACAACCTGTTCTACTTGCCATGCTCGAGCATTCTTAGGTCTTTGTGGGAATTCTGTACTGTATGTCACTGGTATTCAGGGAACCTGCAGAGACCATGGCCCATCCTAGCACAGACTGGGATGTTACTAGGACATCCTAGAGGTCCTTTAAGAACACTGATGAGCTTTTTCATGCTTGGATCCGTACAGATGGAGCGAGAGAAGGTAGGCCTGCTGGCAACACTGCAGGACACCCAGAAGCAACTGGAGCAGGCACGAGGAGCCCTGTCTGAGCAACATGAGAAGGTGAGCCGCCTCACAGAGAACCTGAGTGCCCTGCGTCGCCTGCAGGCTGGCAAGGAGCGGCAGACGGCCTTGGACACTGAGAAGGACCATGACAGCCATGAAGATGGCGATTACTATGAGGTAGACATCAACGGGCCTGAGATTCTAGCCTGTAAGTACCATGTGGCTGTAGCTGAAGCTGGAGAGCTCCGGGAGCAGCTGAAGGCTCTCCGTAGTACCCATGAAGCTCAAGAAGCCCAGCATGCCGAGGAGAAAGGCCGCTATGAGGCTGAAGGCCAGGCCCTCACTGAGAAGGTCTCCCTGCTAGAGAAGGCCAGCCACCAGGACCGCGAGCTGCTGGCCAGGCTGGAGAAGGAGCTGAAGAAAGTGAGCGATGTGGCTGGTGAGACCCAGGGCAGTCTGAGTGTGGCTCAGGATGAGCTGGTGACCTTCAGTGAGGAGCTGGCCAACCTCTACCACCATGTGTGCATGTGCAACAATGAGACACCCAACCGAGTCATGCTGGATTACTACCGAGAGGGCCAGGGTCGGGCCGGGGCTGGCCGCACCAGCCCTGGAGGTCGTACTAGCCCAGAGGGCCGGGGGCGTCGCTCACCTATCCTCCTGCCCAAGGGGCTTCTGGCCACAGAAGTGGGCCGACCAGATGGTGGGGCTGGGGACAGCAGCCCCTCACCCAGTTCTTCCCTGCCATCACCTCTGAGTGACCCCCGCCGGGAACCCATGAATATCTACAACCTGATTGCCATCATCCGTGACCAGATCAAGCATCTGCAGGCAGCTGTGGACCGCACGACAGAGCTGTCTCGCCAGCGCATTGCCTCCCAGGAGCTAGGCCCTGCGGTGGACAAGGACAAGGAGGCACTCATGGAAGAGATCCTCAAGCTGAAGTCACTGCTCAGCACCAAACGGGAGCAGATCACCACTCTGCGCACTGTGCTCAAGGCCAACAAGCAGGTGAGACAGCCTTGTGGGCGTGCTGGTCACCCTGAGCTGGCCAGGTGGGTATTCCTTACCCTTGGTCTGCATCCTCTATCCACTGCAGGGCTTCCCAGGCCCACAAGATAGAGATGGCCCTGTCTCAGCACAGACACCTGACCTCTTCTGCTCAGGGCTCCTATGTAGGAGGCTAGGGTGGATACCTGGGCTCAAGGTACCCTTTAGCCTAAGGAGCATGGCCAATAAGAATGTCTCCCACCTTACAAAAATCCTGTGCAGCCTAAATGCCCTGAGGAGAGTGATGTGGAAATTTGTGGGGGTCCTAGGCAGGTTTGGGGGTACACAATCCTCTTCTGATCAGAACTAGTGGATGGGACCCACTGAGGCATGCTGCTGCCAAAGTTTGTCCCCAGGATTGCATCAGAGGAAGAGTATCCCCCAGAGATCACTGCCAGCTCCACTTTGGACCCAGGCCCCCTATTGTAGCCCAGAGCATCTCTAGGACAACTCTCCTTTCCACACCTAAACACCCTGTGCCTTTCTGTCCCAGACAGCTGAGGTGGCCCTTGCCAACCTGAAGAGCAAGTATGAGAATGAGAAGGCCATGGTGACTGAGACCATGATGAAGCTACGCAATGAGCTGAAGGCCCTGAAAGAGGATGCAGCCACCTTCTCCTCACTGCGAGCTATGTTTGCTACCAGGTAACTCATTGTCCACACCCCTGCTGCTGCTACTGTTGCAGCCTCTCCCTCTGTGAACACCAGTGGTCATCACACAAAGCCCTTAAGCCTCTTGCCTGAGACATGCAGACCTGCTGGCCTAGTGCCTGTGCCCAGCACCATGTGGGGCTGATGATTTCTGGGCCCCAGCTCATCCTGACACACAGGGGGCTCAAGTTGGTAATGGGGAAAGTGGGACATTGTGAGGACCGTGCATTGCTAGAATTTCCAGGTAGTTGCACTTTAGCTTGTCACGTGCCATGTAGGGAGGTGCCCAGTAGAACGAGGGGGGGAGGGGTGAACAACGACACCACATGGCTTATGTTTAGCTGGAGATGTATGGTCTTCTCCTTGTTTCTGTTGCTGCCTGGTCTGGGCCCCAGCTGTCTGGGCTATGTCTAATTTGTCTATTAATGAGAACCTAACAGGCCTAAATTGTCCTGCTTTTGTACATAAGGAGGCTGAGAAGCAGAGGGGCAGGGAGTCATGAGCTTATAGGGTAGGTGGGATCAAACAGTTAGGAGAGCTAACTTAGGTCCAAGTTAGCGCCAAACTTGACCATAAGGCTCATGCATGGGTTTAGGTCTGTAGACTCAAAGAGAAGGTTTTCCTCCAACTCTGTACCTGGACCCTGTCAAGGAAGGCTAAGGAGAAGAAACCTCAGGCTTGGGAGAGGAGTAGCTTTCTTTCTTCTCCCATGGGGGTTCTTAGTGAGGGGCCCTGAGGTGAGCTAGGAGCCACTTAGGTGTTTACCCATGCTCTCCCAGAATGGGAAAGATCAGACTCAGACTGGAAGGTAAGGCTCCTGTCATTCATGCACCAGTTAGGGCCACCACCTGCTGGTGGATATTGGAATGGCATGGAACCTGATCAACTTAGCTTTATTCTGAGGAAGCTGAGACTTCTAGAATGGGGGCCTGGCAGAGGAAGTCTGCTTTCCTCATGGCAGGCCAGCCACTCCCAGTTTCTCAGTATCCCTTTAGGGAGGCCTTGTTATAGCAGATAGGGTCCCACTAGAACCTAGAACCTTCCATTCTTCCTAGAGTATAAGATAGTTCCTGGGAAAAAGATTCTATAGTCCTGGTTTGTAAACACCAGCTTTTTAAACTTGTTTCGTTTAAAGGTTGAACTTTTTTGAGCCAGGACTTCAGACCTATGAGGAAGATAACTCAAAAAGTGCTGTCAAAGCACCAGCAGACAGATGAAGGGGAAACCAATGCAAATGTCCCTCCTGGGCACTGCATCCTGCCCCCTAGTGGGACAGATGTGTCACTGTGTGTGGAGGCTCAAGCATCAAGAACTGTTTATAGAACCCACGCACACCTTTCTTTGACTCTGACTGTGTGGCCCAGCAGACTTAATAAGCATCAGTCATGGCTTAGAGTGAAAACAAGCCCCGTCTTGCCTCAGTTTATACTCAAATCTCAGTTTATACTCAAATGTCTTGGTGCTGAAGCCACCTCCTAGCCTTAAAGTGGGGAGAGTACCCCACTCCAGGAAAGCCAGATTACTGAGGGTCATAGCCTTGTTATAGGAACACTTCTAGTCTGTGCACAAAGCATCCTCCTACTTATTCCCACTCCACAAAACACCCCACAGAATCCAAGGTAGCTTTATATAATTTGGGATTCCAAGTGTTTTTCTGGCCCTCATCAAAGTCTTTTACTGAAAAAGCTTTTGCTAAAGGAAACCAGAACAAGCCTCTCCTAACCCTGGCCCCAACTCAAGGGCCATACCAGGGTCTCTTGGCCCTTCAACTACACGCTTGGTCTCCACAGGTGTGATGAGTATATCACGCAGCTGGATGAGATGCAGAGGCAACTGGCAGCTGCTGAGGATGAAAAGAAGACACTTAATTCCCTGCTGCGCATGGCCATCCAACAGAAGCTGGCACTTACGCAGCGACTGGAGCTGCTTGAGCTGGACCATGAGCAGACCCGACGGGGCCGCACAAAGGCAGCCCCAAAGGCCAAGCCAGCCACTCCAAGCGTAAGTCACACCTGTGCCTGTGCCAGTGACAGGGCTGAGGGCACTGGGCTGACCAACCAGGTGTTCTGCAGTGAGAAGCACAGCATTTACTGCGACTAGGGCTGTGGGGTTCCGCACGCTGCAGCTAACATCTGCTTCACCTCAACTAACCCAGCAGCGGGACAGCGGTGCTAGGCCAGTCTTAACGTGACTAATGCACAGAGGGCAAGATTCTAGCCAAGTGGTGGTGTGGGGCACCAGGACACTTCCATGAGCTTTGTGTCACTTCCTGCTCCTTTTGCCTCCAGTGTCAGCTGCTGTCTTGGGGGCTTTGGCAATGGGGTGGTGCTTCATATCTTTGTGGAAGACAGATGTGTGGAAGTGTCTTCCAGGGGCCCAAGGAGAAAGTCCTACTCCTGCTCCCTGGATACCCCCAGAGAGGCAGAACGTGGAGCTTATATTTGCATGTTCCTCGCATGTGTCTGTGTCAGCACCTGAAAGCAGTTCCACGAGGTTCTGACCTGCATCCCAGGTCCAGCCTCAGAGGACAGCTCTGGTGGGCTGGCATAGTTTTAGGAGAAATGTTACATTATAGTCTGTGCAGCATCTGCAAATCACATTCGGGATAAAGTGCAGAACTTCTTCCCCAAACTCAGAGAACAATGGCCCTGGACTCTTGCATTCTGCAGATGAGAACCACATATGTTGGAGACAGCTGACCATAACCTGGGAGAACAGAGCTTGGAGGCCACAGTTTCTCATTTGTGAGATCTGCATGTTGGTCTACTGGCCTGTGAGGTAACAAGTTGGCAAGCCTTAAGGGCCAGGTTTTTGGTTTTTTTGTTTTTTAAATAAGAAAAGTGTTCCAAGTGCCTGGCCAGACCTTGGTCCTTGGTGTGCAGCCCATCCTTCTATTCCCAGTTGCCCATGTTCAGGGCTTCTTTGTAGAAGGCTTCAGACCTGAAGAAGCAGAGGCTTGAGAGCTGCTAGCACGCTTGGCTGAGTTGCAGATACCCACAAGTGTAGCACAACATAGCCTTGTGCTCGGAGAGCTTTGCACAGGCCCAGGGCAGGTAGGAGGTTTGTGGTTCTCTAGTGCAATTTGGGAGTGAGGACAGAAAGAGGAAAAGCAGCCAAAGTACTCCTCTTTATGGAGGCATCATCAGCGCAGAGCTATGGCATCAGGCACCGAGTTCCCGCACTGTGAAACAACTCATTTCAGTATTCCTTTCCTCATCTCCATGGGGCTTCCAGAACTGAGGCTTCCCCTTGCTCCCCTCATGGCTGCTTGCCAGTCTGTCCCTGCTATGTTGACCCCCTCACAGCTGTCCGTCCTTACTTCCTCTGGATGCCAAGAGTATCTTGTTCTCCTCCAGGTTCTAGGTGCTGCACAGATGCACATTGAAGTATAGAACAGGCCACATTTGTCCCCTGCACATCCATCCTAGAGATGGCTGCTTGCATGCTCACACACTTTCTGCCTTTTTCTCTCCTCACTGGGCCAGCAGCAGCTTCTCTTGTACTTACAGGGGCTTTGTGGGCACTTTGGAGCCACTGGCCTTCCTAACACACATGCCCGTCGACTCCGCCAACTAACGAGCTCGCGCACTCCCAGCACAAGAGCTGTAGTTGTCAAGTGAACAGCAAGTGTCAGGTGACCAGTTTCTAACGTTGTCTTATTTTCTCCTGTTTTCAGCTGTAGAGTAGCTGCTGGGAGGACGTGGCCGCCCAGCCCTGTCACACTGCAGTCCCTTTCCCCAACCCCCTCCCGTGGCCCATGCAGAGGAAGGAAGGGCAGCCTAAAAGTCACATTTTAGAAACATTTTGGATATGCCACTGCAATTCTTTTCAAAATAGCACTACGCAGGTTTTTTTTATGGGAATGAGAAAAAAGAAAGCTTTAATGTTGAGAATGCCGCGAGCTGCTGCTTGGAAAGGCCTCTGCACAGCCGAAGAACCTGCTTCTACAGCCACTGTCAGGCTTGCTAGGAGCCTGCTGGAACACCCATCATAGGGGTCTCCTTATTACACGTGTTCCTTTTTTACCCGATCAACCTGTGCACTTTTGATATTTTGATATTATATTTGCTTCCCTAATTCCTTGTGTAGAGATAGTCTCAGATGCTGTGGTCTGTGCTTGTGGTCCTTTAGCTGTCTGTCTAAGCTCCCAGTGCGTTGATCTGGCATCGACATGAGGCAGAGCTGTGCTCCATACAAAGTGTGTAGCTCTAGAATGAAGATGGGGCTTCCACCCAGTGAGGGGCTCAGCTAAATGTAGCCACGCTGTGGTTCAGCAGCCTTTAGTTTATACGGCATTATGGTTCATGTTTGAAATTACAGATCTTAAATGCCATGTTCATTAAGAAATCCAGGGTATTCTGATTCTGGGGTTTTTTTCATATTGTATTATTATTATTCTTAGGAATAGTTCAATGTAACAAGAAGAAAACTTGACCTTTGCTCTGGTTAAAACAGTAATAGGCACTTGAAAAAAAAGATAAATTATTGAATGAGTAGTATTACCTACAAATTCCAGAATTTTCTGGGTTTTAGGACATTGTGAAGCATGACTGATTAACAGAATTTTATACAACTGTACCAGTGAAATTCCAAATTGGAATTGTTTTGTTACTCTGGTTGTTGTGCCAAATTGTGGTGCACTTAGAAAATTCTACAGTCGTCGATTTTTAGGGTGTTATATTTCAACACCTTTTTGTTAGTAATCATTGCCAGTAGTGCCTTCATCAGTTAAGGAAGGTGTCCCAGTGAAGTCAATTCTCTGAAATGGGCAGCAAAGAGCTAGTTGGGAATGCTGAAGGCCAGTGTGAACCAACAGGTGGGAGCAGGCACCCACCTCACACTTGTACCTGGGCATCTTCATTGAGGGGGGAAAAAACAGTAATTGTGCAAAATTCTGTTAGTCAGTGATTCTTTACTTGCAAATTCAGGGGTTTAGAAAACAAAAGGAAACACAAAACTTTGAGTGTGCTTTTGGGAACCAAATGGACTTTATGGGACAAACTAAGCAAGCTGTATGAACACCACGTTTGTGAAGAGCAGAGGGCGGCAGGAGAGCCGGCAAGGTCAGTCGGCACTCTAGTAGGGGGATGAGGGCTAGCCATAGTATTCTTTGCAAATGTGAAAAGGAGGACATTTTATCTTCTCTTGCTTGGTGTAACTAATCACTGTTAATTTCAGGAAACAGAACTCATTAAAGCTCCTTAGCAAACTGCTTGCTAAGTGAGAGGTTCACTGGTGTGGTCAGATTGGTACTAGTGGAGGAGAAAAACTGGTCTCCATCCTCCAAAAAAAGGACAAATTTTAATAGTATAAATTGCAAGGATCAAAGAATTCTGTTTCCTGGAAAGAGCATTTCTTACTCCTCATTGTTGGGACTCCTATTTTTACCTTCTGTTACAGTGTTGACTTATAAGAAATATTGTTACATTTAAGATAACCATCTGTATGGGGTATTTATTTGCAATGATGTCTAAGTACTGTATTTTTTTTGTGCATTACCTTAGTGTCATAATGTTGGTCTTTATTTTAAAGTCATATGCATGTTATCCTGCCAAGGAATCTTTACACAGACCCAAACAAACAAATGATAATAAGCAAATGCCTTCAGTTTCTGAGAAAATGAGGCAAAGTGTGAAAAAGGAATAGGAGGGAAAAATGATTTGAGACTCTTTTGGACATAGACGTGAATGTCCGTAAAGCTAATGTTCATAGGAACAGTGGGCCTGGGTAAAGAGTCATGCTGGTAGGACCAATAAATAAAGAATAATAAAAAGATGAAGCACATGGCTTGTTCCCTGTGATTGTTTTGACTCCTGTTCCAGGTGACTGGTTCCAGCAGTGTGCAGTAGTAAGTCCAGTGCCTCAAAGGAAGCCAGCCTATCCAAGACCCTGGGATGGGAGCTTAGAAGCAGCCGGGGGTCTGTCCTAAGGATGTGGAGTGCACCCCCAGATTGCACACCGCATTGCATGTGAATACCCAGCAGCACAGTAGTCAGAGCACATTGTGTTCAGAGATTATCTCCAGTCAACCACTAAAAAGCCAGAAGGGAAGGTGTGGCTCAAGTGATAGAAAGCCCCTGCATTCCTCTTTCTTATATACCCCAAGAACTGAGTCTTCTGTTGCTGGGATGGAATGCCAGCCTTGGTGAATGTGGTCCTGGGGACCTATGGGGGAGATGCAGCCCATGCTGAAAGGCCTCTTAACTTGGCCTTTCCCCCCCAAGAGGGTATGGTCTGCCCTCTTATTCTCCACCCCTGTAGCAGTCTCACTCCATTCTCTGGCAGGTCACCAGGACTGAAAACAGCACAGACTTGGTATCTGGAAGACTAATTGAACAGTTTGGTACCTGGTTGTCCTTGATTGACAGTCTCTCCAAACCTCAGTTTCTCCATCTGTAAGCACTGGAAGCATTGGAAGCACTGGTTCTCTCAGAAGTGATTGGCACTGAATCGTGTCCTTGGTTCCTGGCATGCAGCAGGTGCTTAGTGGATGACTGGTGGTAATGTGGTTCTGGCTGATAATATTATCGCTTAGGCCTTTGGGACAGTATTATTATAAATCAACTATTAATCAAAGCATCCAGGAAAGTATATACATTCGAACATGCAGCTCAGATTTACAATGAACACGGCTATGTAACTAGTAGCTTTGAAGTCTCTTGACAGCCCCCCTCCCCCAGGAATGTTTTTGGGGTGTGTTGACTTCATCATACACAGAAATGGGTCCTTCTGCCAGCCCTGGAGGCACTAGGTTGCCTCCTTCCCACAGGGCTCCAGAACTGATGTTCTACTTCAGATCTGCCTCTATGTGAGCTCATTTTCCAGCCACTCAATTATGATTTGTTGAAGTTTTTCCTAAGCTCGTCTCCTTCATCCAAGACTGCTTTCTTGAGCTCAGTCTCTGAGGGGACTGGATCTTCCCATGTGAAGCTCCTCCTCCTAGAAAGTAAGTGGAAGAAAAATCTCCCTTCATCCCTTCCTCCCAGGATGCCTTCTATTCATCTCATTCTCAATAAAGGAGTCAAGAATTGTTGTTTTCCTTAAGGTCTCTTTTTCCCCAAAAAGATACAAAACTTTTTAAATTAAGAAATAAGACAGCAAGTCTTATTAAAAAAAAACAACAACCCCTAAGGCCTTCCAGGCTCTCTTATTTACAATAACACAATATATCATTCACAGTCACTATGTAAATATTCTGTGGGGTTTTTTGTTTGTTTGTTTGTTTTTTACCAGTCCTGGGCCTTGGACTCAGGGCCTGAGCACCTTCCTGGCTTCTTCCCGCTCAAGGCTAGCACTCTGCCATCTGAGCCACAGCGCCCCTTCTGGCCGTTTTCCATCTGTGTGGTGCTGGGGAATCGAACGGAGAGCTTCATGTGTAGGAGGCAAGCACTCTTGCCACTAGGCCATATTCCCAGCCCCTATTCTGTGTTTTTTAACCGTCATGGACAGTACAAGAAGGCTATATCTCAGGAGACTGAGCCTCTTTCCTCTGGTAGAGACGTTCCAGGAGAACAGGAGACACAATTACTGCATCATGTTGAAATAAAAACCGGTCATTGTCTCTTCTTCTGGGCCTTCAGTCAGAATGGGAGCCTGCCATGTCCACATTGCCCAGCTCGGTCCTGGGGTCCAATAAAAAGCAGTCACAGTGTGCTAGGGGGTCATGCTGCCATGACCGCGGGGTGGAGGAATGCGGGGGAAGGGGCAAGCCAGGGGAACGCTGGGTACATGTATCTTCATATGCAGCAGCAGGTGCAGCAGCAGGGGGTCAGGGCTTGAGAAGGCCAGGTCGCACAGGTGGCACTGGAAGGTGCCGGTTGCCTGTGTGCGTAGTGACGGGGGAGCTGGTGGGAGAGCACGAACTTACAGTTGCCTTGGTTACGGGGGCTTCTCGCCTGTGTGCATGCACAGGTGCGCCTTGAACTAGGAGCCCGTGTTGTTGCACGTGTGTGTGGCCGTGCGCTTTCGGGGCCATGAGCGCCGGCGCGCTTTGGCTTGGCCTCCAGCAGCTCCAGTGGGGGGCTCGGGGACGTGATGAACCCGCGGGCGGCTCCAAGTCCTGGGTTGCGGCGGCGGCGGGCCTCAGGCCTCGGAACCTGTGCCCTCTGAACGGTGGCGGGAAGGACGCGTGGGGGGGGGGGGGCTCGATGCTGAACGGCAGCGAGTCCTCCGGCGGGGGGGGCGCCCTCGCCCTTCAGGCCCCAGGGGCTCTGTGCAGCCGTGGCCATCCGCGTGGGTGAGAGAGCTCGGCCTTGACGCCTTGACGTGGCGCCCTGCAGCTTCCCGCTGGGGTGCGCTGCAGCTTGGGGCCCTGGCTGCCGAAGGGCGGAGGTGAAGACGCCCAGGCCCTCCAGCCCCAAGGACCGGATAAAGTGCAGCATGCTGTTGTCATTGGTGTTGCGGGCCTCGGGCTGACAGGAGGAGGACGGTAGGTTGGGCTCGCACAATGCCATGGCTGGGACCCAGGGAAGGGACACCCGGCTGCTGTGGGCACGAATGGGCAAGGAGGGCTCTTCTCCCTTACGTTTGTAAAGTTTTAATTATTATACTTGAAAATGTAAACAAAAGTGACTGGTGGCTGACTGACGGGGGGGGGGGGGGGAGGGAGTAGGAAGTGGTGTCCTGGGGGGGGCTTGAATTTAGGGCCTGCCCACGGTCCCTGAGCTTTTCCACTCAATGTTAGCACTCCACCCCTTGAGCCACAGCTCTGCTTCCAGCCTTTACGTGGTTAATTGGAGTTAATATTCTTAAGAATTATCCTGCCCTGTCTGGCTTTCAAGCCGGATCCTCAAATCTCAGCTTCCTGAGTAGCTAAGTTTACAGGCGTGAGCCACCATTGCCAGGCAAGCTAAATTTTACAAGCTGAAGATGGTGGTGTTCATGCATGAGCTGAATGTGGTGCTGTTCAGGCAATGAGCCCCCCCCCCACCCGCCCCGTCCAGCTTTTTTCTTATTTTTGTAATAATAAATGAAGCATTCAGTTACAGACCTGAATCTTTATGATAAATTCACCTACCAAGCTGCATTTAGCATATCAGTCAGTATGTGTTTGGAGGTGGTGATTCCCTTTATATTCACAGACACTCTAAAAGTCAAACTGCAGGGAAAGATATTTCATACAAATCAAAAAGAGCATGTATGGTTATATTAATATCAGATCAAATAGATTTGAAGACAGATTTTTTTATGAGAAAAGCAATGGTAACAATCCATTCACCAAGAATATATAACGGCTGTAAACATTTGTATACCAAACAAAAGAGCTCTAAAATGCATGAAGCCAAAGCTGCCAGAATTTAAAGGAGAAATGACTCAAAAACATTTGAATTGTGTGTGTGTGTGTGCGTGCGCGCGCGTGCATGCGTGTGTACACTGCGTTTGAACTCAGGCCCTGAAGGTTTTTCACTCAGGGCTGGTGCTCTACCAATTGAGCCATAGTTTTACTCCCAACTTTTCTTTTTTTGCCAGTCCTGGGGCTTGGATTCAGGGCCTGAGCACTGTCCCTGGCTTCTTTTTGCTCAAGGCTAGCACTCTACCTCTTGAGCCACAGCGTCACTTCTGGGTTTTTTGTTTTTTTGTTTTTTGTTTTTTTTCTCTCTATTTATATGGTGCAGAGGAATGGAACCCAGAGCTTCATGAATGCAAGGTGAGCACTCTACTGCTAAGCCATAGTCCCAGCCCTCCTAACTTTTCTTAGTGACTAATTAGAGATAGAGTCTTACAGATTTGGTTAATTGGAGATAAGAGTTATAAACTTTGGTATCAGGGCTGGGGATATGGCCTAGTGGCAAGAGCACTTGCCTTGTATACTTGAAGCCCTGGGTTCGATTCCCCAGCACCACATATACAGAAAATGGCCAGAAGTGGTGCTGTGACTCAAGTGGCAGAGTGCTAGCCTTGAGCAAAGAGAAGCCAGGGACAGTGCTCAGGCCCTGAGTCCAAGCCCCAGGACTGGAAAATAAATAAATAAATAAACTTTGGTATCTGGGCTGGCTTTGAACCATGATCCTCAGATCTCCACCTCCTGGGTGGCTAGAATTATGGGGATGAGCCACCAGTGCCCAAATTCTGATGAGATTTCTATTCACTGAAGCTAAGGCTCGATTTCTCCTTGCTATGAAAAGAAAGAAATAGATGTAATAAGGAATTTATTTTATTTTATTTTGCCAGTCCTGGGGCTTGGACTTAGGGCGTGAAACTGTCCCTGGCTTCTTTTTGCTCAAGGCTATCACTATACCACTTGAGCCACAGCACCACTTCTGGTCTTTTTGTATACATGTGGTGTTGAGGAATCGAACCCAGGGCTTCATGTATACGAGGCAAGCACTCTTGCCACTAGGCCATATTCCCAGCCCTATAAGGAATTTTTAAAGGGTGGGGAACTAGAACAGTAATATTTATCTTACAGTTCTGTCGGTACCTGTTATAAAAATGAGAAAACACCTAGAATAGCCAAAGTAATTCTAGGCAAAAGAAGCAATGCAGGTGGTATAACAATCTCAGATTTGAAGTGCTACTACAGAGCCATTATAACAAAAACAGCTTGATATTGGCAAAAAAAAAAAAAAAAAAAAAAAAGAGACCAGAAGACCAGTGGAATAGATTGGAAAACCCAAAAATAAAACCACACACTTAGAGTCAACTGATTTTTTTTTTACAAAGGAGCCAAAGACATACAATGGAAAAAGCATAGTCTCTTCAACTATTGGTGCTGGGAGAACTGGGAAGCCATATGCAGAAAACTAACAGTGGACTCCAGCTTGTCACCAAGCACTAAGATCAACTCAAAATAGATTAAAGACCTCAACCTCAGACCTGAAACTATAGGATAGAGTAGGAGAAATGCTAGAACTTATAGGCACAGGCAAGATCTTCCTGAACAGAGTCCCAGATTGGAGAGACTCAACAAATGGGACTATATCGCAGCACAATTTGTCATAGCGAGAATCTGGAACCAACCCAGATGCCCCTCAGTAGACGAATGGATCAGGAAAATGTGGTACACATACACAATGGAATTTTATGCCTCTATCCGAAAGAATGACATTGTCCCATTTGTTTGTTTGTTTTTGTTTTTTTTGTTTGTTTGTTTGTTTTTTGGCCAGTCCTGGGCCTTGGACTCAGGGCCTGAGCACTGTCCCTGGCTTCTTCCCGCTCAAGGCTAGCACTCTGCCACTTGAGCCACAGCGCCGCTTCTGGCCGTTTTCTGTATATGTGGTGCTGGGGAATCGAACCTAGGGCCTCGTGTATCCGAGGCAGGCACTCTTGCCACTAGGCTATATCCCCAGCCCTGTTTTTGTTTTTGTTGCCAGTCCTGGGGTGTGGACTCAGGGCCTGAGCACTGTCCCTGGCTTCTTTTTGCTCAAGGCTAGCACCCTACCTCTTGAGCCACAACACCACTTCCGGCTTTTTTCTGTATATGTGGTGCTGAGGAATCGAACCCAGGGCTTCATGTATACGAGGCGAGCACTTTACCACTAGGCCATATTCCCAGCCCACATTGTCCCATTTGTAAGGAAATGGAAGGACTTGGAAAAAGTTATACTAAGTGAAGTGAGCCAGACCCACAGAAACATGGACTCTATGGTCTCCCTTATTGGGAATAATTAGTACAGGTTTAGGCAAGTCATAGCAGAGCATCACAAGGCCCAATAGCTATACCCTTATGAACACATAAGATGATGCCAAGTGAAATGAACTCCATGCTATGGAAACAATTGTTATATCACAGTTGTAACTACTTTCAACGTCCCATGTGTATATGTAGCTTCTATTATTGATGATGTTCTTGTATCACCTTCCTGTGGTTGTACCTACACTATCTCTGTAATCTTATCTGAGTATATTGGAAACCGTGTATACTGGTATTGGATGAAGGAAATTGAAAGGGAATACCAAATTTGAGAGACACAGGGTAAAAAAAGACAAACAACTACAAAAGCAATACTTGCAAAACTGTTTGGTGTAAGTGAACTGAACGCCTCCTGGGGGTGGGGGAGGGAAAGGGGGAGGAGGGAGAGGGGAATGAGGGACAAGGTAACAAACAGTACAAGAAATGTATCCAATGCCTAACGTATGAAACTGTAACCTCTCTGTACATCAGTTTGATAATAAAAATTTGAAAAAAAACAACAACAAAAAACAAATGGGACTATATTAAAATAAAAAGTTTCTGCACAGATAAAGACATTGCTACTAAACTAGAAAAACAGCAAACCAATTGGGAAAAGATATTTACCAGCAAGGCAACAGACAAAGACCTAATTTCCATCATCTACAGAGAGCTCAAGAAACCAACCCCTCCCAAACCTAACCAATCACTAAATGGGCAAAGGAACTAAATAGACACTTCTTAGAAGAAGAAATAAAAATGGCAAAGAAACACATGAAGAAATGCTCAACATCCCTGGTTGTAAAGGAAATGCAAATAAAAACAAAAACAACACTGAGATACCACCTTACCCCAGTAAGATTGGGAAGAAAGGAATGAGTAAAGGAGGGAATGGATGTGGCTAAACAAAAGAAACGTAATGTACATATCTGAAATGGAGAAAGTGATTGTATTGTTAACGATCTTAGACTTCATAAGCTATGTAGAGTAGAACAACAATTTTCATTATTGTGAATGTTAAAATGTATATTGTGAAATATATATAGTAACTTAAACTCAATTTTAAAAAATGAGAAAACACCAAGGAAATTGCCCACAAAATAACCACCTGAGCAGAAGCCAAGAATAGAGATGGAGATGAGCCAGCTGGGACTGAAACAGAGGACAAAATGAAGGAAGGTGTGGGCTGGGAATGTGGCTTAGTGGTAGAGTGCTAACCTTGAGCAAAAAGAAACCAGGGACAGTGCTCTGGCCGAGTCCAAGCCCTAGGACTGGCATAAAAACAAAACAAAAAAATAAAGGAAGGGGGTATTCTACAGGACATGAGCATTCATTATCCTACAAGAAAAGGAAAATATGTACCGAAAGATGATTGACAGATCAGCAGGGCTGCTGCATCTTCTATAGGCTCAGAGATTAGGGATGGGTGGTTGGGGGAGGCTGTTTCTCTTTGGAGTCACAAGGCAGAGCCTCCTTCATTTCAGTGATCCATGTGATGATTCCCCAAGGCCTCAGGTTCCTGTGCAACAACTCAGGGCTCCAGGGCTCCAGTGAAGAGTCACTACTGTGGTCAAGGGAGTGATGCTCTTAAACTGAGCTTTTCTAGTCATGTAGCATATAAGACAACCAGGATTTTTCTCAAGCCTTAAGATCTAATGGGATTTTCCCTGTTAGGTTTTGAATTTAATTGATATCTAACACCCCTTCTTTCCATTGTCTCTCTTTTGGCATGAGAATATTTGTCCTTTCCCACCTGTATTTTGGAAGTGTGAAACATGTTTGGATTCACATGTTTCTGGCTGGAGAGGCATTTTGCCTGATGATGTGTCATACCATGAAATACCACTCAGTGAGGCAATCCAAGTCGAGGAATGCAGATGACTTGTGCTTTTCCCACACAGGTCTTGATACAACTCTTTCAGGGGCTGTGATTTTGAGGTGAAAGAAGAGCTTACCTACTCATCAATGATTTAAAAAAAATGTTTTTCTTTTATTAAATATTTTGTTGTTATTTTAAAGGCCATGTACAGAGGGGTTACTGTTTCATGACAGGTAATGAGTCTTCCCCCCCCCCCCCCCCCCGCCCACACACACCCTTTCTTTCTTTGCCAATCCTGGGACTTGAACTCTGGGCCTGCGCTCTGTCCCTGAGCTTCTTTTTGCTCAAGTCTAGCATTCTACCATTTGAGGCACAGTGCCACTTCTGTTTTTTTCTGAATGGCTTATTAGAGGTAAGAGCCTCATGGAGTTTACTGCCTGGGCTGGCTTCTAACTATGATTCTCAGATCTCAGTCTCTTGAGTAACCAGAATTACAGGCATGAGCCTTTTTGGATAATGTTACCCTTTCCTTCTCTCTCTCAAGGTTTTCTCTCCTGTCCTTGCCCACAAGTTGTATAGTTCATTTTCAACATGGTGCCTAGCAAGTACCACTGGTGCATTTGTTCATCCTAAATGAGATTTGGTACTGGAATGAATTAAGAGTTAGGAGCTTTGGAAATGGAGGTGGTAGGAAGGGTATTTTCAACTGAATTATGTTACCCTAGAATTCATCTGAATTTCTGATCCCAAGTACTTGAGAATATGACTATATTTAGAGATATATTTACAGAGGCAATTTACTGGGCTTTGGTGCCTCACACCTGTAATCCTGGCTACATAGGAGGGTTAGATCTGAGGATCACTGTTGAAAGTAAGCCTAGAGGGCTGGGAATATGGCCTAGTGGCAAGAATGCTTGCCTCGTATACATGAAGCCCTGGGTTCCATTCCCCAGCACCACATATATAGAAAACAGCTAGAAGTGGAGCTGTGGCTCAAGTGGCAGAGTGCTAGCCTTGAGCAAAAAGAAGCCAGGGACAGTGCTCAGGCCCTGAGTCCAAGCCCAGGACTGGCAAAAAAAAAAAAAAAAAAAAAAAAAAAGTAAGCCTAGGCAGAAAAGTCTGTGAGACTTTTATCTCCAATTAACCAGCTAGAAGCCCAAAGTAGAGGTGTAGCTCTAATGGTAGAGTACCAACATGAGTGGAAAAAGTCAAGCAAGAGCTTGTGGCCCTGAGTTCAAGCCTCAGTACCAGACAAAAACAAGCAAAAACCAGAAAGGCAATTAATTTGAAAGGAGCCTTTAAATGGGCCCTAATCATTCTGATGAGTGTCATATAAAAATAAGAAACAGACCAACACAGAGGGATAACCATGTGAAAATAAAAATAGGAAGATGGCTATTTATAAGCTAAAGGGAAAAGCCCTGGGGAGAAACCAAACCTGACAATACTTTGCTCTTGGACTTCCAGTCAAGGCTATGTAAGAGCAGATAAGCTCATGTGAATTACCCTTTTGTGTGTGTATGTGTGCATGCTAGTCCTAGGGCTTGAACTCAGGTCCTGGGCACTGTCCCTGAGCTCTTTGCTCAGGACTAGTGCTTTACCACTGAGCCATAGCTCCACTACCAGCTTTGTCTGAATACTTTATTAGATATATGAGTCTCACTGACTTTCCTGCCCAAGCTAGCTTCAAGCCACAGTCCTTGGATCTCAGCCTCCTAAGTAGCTAGGATTCTAGGTGTAAGCCCACTGGCACCTGGCTAGATAACCCATTTTTAACAGATATTTACACAAACTACCAGTGTTCAAATATGTGATCTTTCTGGGTTCCCAGGATGTCAAAAACTTTGTTATGATGGGATAATTCTCTATCATATAAGTTAGCAGAAGAGGATATGACCTTCCTTTCTTTCTGCCAGACCTGGGGTTTGAACTCAGGGCCTGGGCTCTGTCCCTAACCCTTTGTGTGTGCAAGGATAACACTGTACCACCTGAGCCACAATGCCACTTCTGTCTTTTTTTATGTGGCACTGAGGAATCGAACCCAGGGCTTCATGTATGCAAGACAAGCACTCTACCACTAAGCCACATTCCCAGTCCAGTAAATGACCTTTCACTGTTGAAGTTTGTAGGAAAAACCAGATGCCTTCTAAGCTTCCTGAAATGGAGTCTTGCATGCCTGAACTAAAATGTTTGAGTTTTCAGCCACAAAACAGCTTCTTCTCCCAGCCCCTATCCCACACATACACTTTAAATAATTCCAGCACTTACATAAGATACATAAATACTGCTCAGTGAGACAAACCAAGTCTTGTCCATTTATAGCATTCAAGTTCAGAAACTATGCTGATTCCTAGACTTCTTTGTCAGAAGTAAAACTGTGGCTCAAGTGGTAGAGTGCCAGTTCAGAAAGAACAAGCCAAAGGGACAGTTTCCATGCCCTGAATTGAAACCTCAGTACCAGCACTCTACCCCACCCCCACCAGAAAAAGCTTAGCTATTCCACACTACTCCAAAAGTATCACTCTAGATGTTTCTGGCAGAAAGAGATTGAATATGGGGAGTTAGTAGTTTGCAAGATCACAGAAAGGACTAGAAGAGAAGAAGGATCAGACCGTGGCTAACCTCAAAGTCATGTCATAGCATCCATGATACAAATACCTGTCAAGAAGTTGCATGCACAAAAATAGAACAATGAAACCAGTTTAGATTGTTTTAAGAGGAAGACCATCAGGGGAGAGTTATAGTGTAGCCAGAACTAGGTGTGGCTCAACTGGTAAAACATCAGCCATGAGTGAAAAAGCCAAGCAAGAGCCCAAGGCTCTGAGTTCAAGCCCCAGTACTAGCACACACATATACACTAACAGACTAGGTTTACAAAATACACTGTCTCAGAGGCTGGGAATATGGCTTGGTGGCAAGAGTGCTTGACTCATATACATGAAGCCCTGGGTTCCAATCCCCAGCACCACATATGTAGAAAATCACCAGAAGTGGCACTGTGGCTCAAGCGGTAGAGTGCTAGCCTTGAGCAAAAAGAAGCCAGGGACAGTGCTCAGGCCCTGAGTCCAAGGCCCAGGACTGGCAAAAAAAACAAAGAAGACTCTGTCTCAAAAACCAAAACTGAAACAACAATTAAAACCCTTAGTAAGTAAAACATTACTCAGAGTTTTTGACATGATGAAGTTAGCAAGTCCATAAATCATAAATCCTTTCCCTAGAGCTAAAGAGAGACTTCACAAGAGAAGAGATAAAAATGGCAAAGAAACATATGAGGAAATGTTCAACATCCCTGGCAGTAAAGGAAATGCAAATAAAAACAACCTTGAGATACCACCTCACTCCGGTTAGAATGGCCTATACTCTGAACTCAGGCAACAACAAATGCTGGAGGGGATGCGGGGAAAGAGGAACCCTGCTCCTTTGTAGGTGGGAGTGCAAATTAGTACAACCACTTTGGAGAACAGTATGGAGGTTCCTCAAAAAGCTCAACATAGACATACCCTATGACCCAGCCATACCACTCCTAGGCATCTATCCTGAACAACAGGTCCCAAGATATCAAAAAGACATCTGCACTTCCATGTTTATCGCTGCACAATTCACAATAGCCAAAATATGGAAACAACCCAGATGCCCCTCCACAGATGAATGGATCCAAAAAATATGGTACCTATACACAATGGAATACTACATAGCGATTAGAAATGGTGAAATATTGTTATTTGCAGGGAAATGGTCAGAACTTGAACAAATAATGTTGAGCGAGACAAGCCTAGAACACAGAAAACAAAGGGGCATGATCTCCTTGATATATGACTGTTAAGGTGGGGGAAAGGGGAGACAGTAGAGACCAGGTCTGCGAAACCAAAAACTTCTTGTCAAATGGTACCCACAGGTTTGGGTCATTGACTACGTAACTAAAACCAAACAACTACTCAACATATAAAGGTCAAAAATAGACCTCTCAGTATATCACAATAGCTCAAAAGCTATGTATGTACGTTCATATAAGACAAGGATAAGCAAACCCTATTGCCAACATTACATTTAAAGCCCTAGGCGAATTTCCTTTGGTGTAGGTCATGTGGCTACTGTATATGTTTTTGGTACACTGTGTACTGTATATATGTCTACCTGATCTAGGGAAGGGAAAGAAAAACAGGGTGTAAGATATCACAAGAAATATACACACTGCCCTACTATGTAACTGTACCCCTTTTTGCACAACACCTTGTCAAAAAAATTTGTTTAATAAATAAATTATAAAAAAAAAGAAAAGAAAATGAAAAAGAAATATGGTTGAATAAAGTAGGCTGAGTGGCAAATGTTATGAATAAATAAATAAATAAATAAATTCTTTCCCTAAAGAGCACCTATGAATCTGGAGAAAGCCCAACAAAACAAAGCAAAGCAAACACTCAGTCCTTTCAGAGCTCTGGAAATTTACCAGATGCATACAACAAACTCTTTATTCATGAAAATTACTGACTTTCTGATACAAACAGCCGAAGTCTATGGAGTTCCTGCTTGACAGAACAGCCTTCCATCTCTTTGTTTTCAGACTGAACAGCTTTTTTATTTTTAATGTATTTCAATTCAGAGTTTGTTTATTCTTCCCTCTTAATCCTAGTTTGTAAGCATGCCAGCCTCCAGGCTACCTGGGATCTGACTGCCTGCTGAAAGTTTTAGCCTAAGGGTGCCCTTCCCTTGGGTGTTTTCTGCACTGCAGTCCAGAGGTAGCCTCTCAGTACCTTAATCCTAGTCTGCATTTCAATGTAAACAAATCTTAACTCATGTTGCTGATGGTACATATTTTCTGTTTTGTGATACTGATAATTCAAACAACTGGTAACTCCAACTAAAGTCTCAGAATGAGAGTCAATAGAACTGCAAGGAGGAGGTGTGACTGGAAGTCACAAGTGTGACTAAAGCCTGTCCCTGTGACTGGGGGTTGCTCCAACCATCTTGGGCTGACTAGCATCCTGGACTCCAGGTGGAAATAAACTCAGCCTCACTCAGATTGATAGATTTTTTTTTTTAACTTACAGCTAACCCTGTATCACTTGAGCCACAGTTCTACTTCTGGCTCTTTGCTGGTTTATTGGAGATTAGATTCTCACAGACTTCCTTGCCTGGGCTACTTTGAACCATCATCCTCAGATCTCAGCCTCCTGTACCACCAGTACCCACAGAATTAGTGGTATCTTTATAAAAGGCCTGAGGGAGCTTGTTCATTTCTTCTGTCATGTGAATATACATAAAAGTGCCACCAGTGAAGAACAAGCTCTCTGCAGACACCCAGTCTGCTAATTCCTTGAGTTTGGACATCTGCCTTCTGAGTCATGGGAAATAAATTTCTGTTGTTTGCAAGCCATTTGGACTGTGGTATT
Source organism: Perognathus longimembris pacificus (assembly GCF_023159225.1). Lineage (NCBI taxonomy): Eukaryota > Metazoa > Chordata > Mammalia > Rodentia > Heteromyidae > Perognathus > Perognathus longimembris. The sequence goes on from NC_063161.1 coordinate 108,029,688, forward strand.
GTGTTACAGAGCCCAGTGGATAAGACAATCTGTCTGCCAGTTCAAGGCTAATATCACCATCACAGGCCTACTCAAATTGACACTTACCATCCACAAAACTCAGGCACAACTTGCTTTTTTGTCCTTGTGTTGGTACTGGGGCTTAAACTCAGGGCCTTGTTCTCTCCTCAGCTTTTTCGCTCAAGGCTAATGCTTTACCACTTGCGCCACAGTTCCATTTTCCAGACACAATTTCAACAGTTAGAATGCTCCAATTGAAAAATGTCAGACTTTTGGGAACTAAGAAACCCTGGCTTAGAAGAATTTATTTCAATGTAAAGGGATAGGTAGGATAAATTCCTATGAAAGGTTTCTACAAATTTCATTTTATTTTTTTTTGTGGTGCTAGGGATCAAGCCCAGGCTTTTTTGTGTGCAAAGCAGGCATTTTATCAGTGAACCATATTCCCAACACCTGCCTAGGTTATATTTTAATAGATGTTGCCAAATTATCCTCCAGAAAGATTATACCTGGGAATCCCACACTTCCCAGTACAGAAGGAAGTGTTCACTTTTCCATCACGCCACCAGTACTGAAGTTGAAGGATGTTTATGTTTGTTTTTCTTATCAGACACCCATAGCATTATCTGCTTTTCTAATTTTTTTTTTTTACTGTGATTCACTGGCTGCTGATGTGGTGAAACAGATTAACATTCTCCAGAGCTGTGAGTCACTTGTGCATGTTGAGGCTCATTGTCTATGGGTTAGCTGTGTTTGCTAATTGCTCATCTGAGGTGGGTCCCCTTGGGAGAGGCCTAGGACAGAATCCACATGGGACTTTTCATCTGGACTAGGGGAGGACTCTTTCTAGAGCAGGGGCTCATAAAAGGGAGGGAGGGGAGCACAAGCATGGAGGGAGGAAGGGTGAGCAAAACTCATTGTACTCAGTAAAATTTATGTAAACATTGAGCTCTGTAACTTGAGGGTAGGATAGGATGGGGAAAGATGAGGGGGACAATGAAAGGGGTGACACTGATCGAGATGCATTATACTCTGTATAACATGACTTCTGGAATTGAAACCCTTTGTAAAACTACTTAATAAAATAAAAACAGGCTGGGAATATGCTTAGTGGTAAAGTGCTCACCTTGTATACAGGAAGCCCTGGGTTCAGTTTCTCAGAAACATATATATAGAAAAAGGCAGAAGTGGCTCTGTGGCTCAAGTGGTAGAGTGCTAGCCTTGAGCAAAAAGAAGCCAGGGACAGTGCTCAGGCCCTGAGTCCACGCCCCAGGACTGGCAACAAAAACAAAACAAATAAAATAAAAACATTTTAATGGAGGTAGAGCCAGGTCCCAGGCAACCTCAATGAAAGGGAGGCTTCCTCTCTCTAGAGCATCTTAAACCAGGTAACATGGCCTTCCTTCCCTCTGCATGGCCCCATTTCTAGCTTACATCCTGGGGGAATACTGTTTCTTCCTCTTGGTCCTATAGACTTGAGCATCTTCCTGGAGTTCTTCCTTCATCTTCCTAGTCACTTCTCATTCCCAAGCAGCTTTGCCTGCTGGTTGGACCACAGTTCCTGTTAGCAGCATCCCATCGTCCAATGACATCCCTCAGTTGTAGGCTGGCACCTGCTTGTCACTCCACCTGGGGGCACCATCCAGCTGTTTCTTGGCTGGTTCTTTCCAGTGCTTGGAAATCCATGTCAGGGTTCCCTAGAAGCCATGGCGTGCCAGCATTCACTTTACATGTGGGGATGGTGACACATCCCTATAGAGAGGCATGTAGATCCCATTGGCCAAGCCTGCCTCACACCATAACCCAGCCTTGTGTCACTGCTGCCCACAATACTTGCATAACCAATGACTCAGGAAGTTCCCTGGGACTTGCCATCTCTGTTCCCATTCATCCTCCTAAAGGCTCCCAAAGACTCCTCCTTCCCACACCCCTGGTAGACAGTGGGCCTGCACCTGCCTGCCTCTCAGGAGTTCATGCCAGGCTTCCTTGTGCTTCCTGCACTCTTCTCCAGTCCTCTAAGGCTTTGCTCTGCATCAGCCCTTCATATACCATAAGGTTGCCCACAGGCTGGGACTTTTTGCTTGGCCCCAGCTTGGCCTATGAGCCTTGACAATAGGTCCCAGCCTGGCCTCCTCCGTGGCTCCTTGTGGCCAATTCTAGCCTATTGAAATTCTGGCTTGCTGAGATGCTTTCTGATCTTTTGAGAGAAAGGCGTTGTAGGCACACGTCACAGGTCCTTATGTCCCTTTACTACTGTAGATAAATGGGGGAATTGTGCCATGGTGTTCAAGAACCCTCTTCAGGGTTCTCCTCTGTCCCAGCACCCAAAGTAGTATGTTCCCCTTCCCCCCAAGAAGAATGGCTTCCTATCAGACTTTCAAAGTTCTACCCTGGTCCCTTCTTTCTCTGATCTTTCTCTTACTGCCTATGTTTCTATTTTCCCTCCTCGCACGCACGTGTGTGTGTGTGTGTGTCACAAGAAGATACCTGAGTTACAAATAGCCTTATTTAATTTGAGTCATGGTGTGGGGACTGCTTTCTCTGCTCCGGCTCAAATTCTTATTTTCTCTCTTATTATCCTCGCATCGCCTTCTCCCCCGACCCTCGGCCTGCAGGTTTGTCGGGGTGAGACGTGGGGATGTCTCCGTCCTGGCGGGCGCGCGACCCGCGTGGCAATGTGACCGCTATCCTACTCTGGAAGCAACGGACATAGACCACGGAGTCAGCTTCTGAGAGCGAACTAACTTTATTGAAAGAGGGGCAAGGGTAGATGATCCGGGGGAAGGGGGTTGGCCAGGATTCCCATAGGCCACGAGCTGTCAGGTGACCTCCAAGGGGTTGGTCACTTGACCTCCAAGGGGCTAGTCACTTGACCTCCAGGGCGGGGCTGGTAGGCGCCAGGCTGGCTGCCAGCTAGGTCGGGGGTCTCTTATCGGACCGGTTTCTCCAGATTCCAATGTAGGGAGGATGGAAGGGCTGCATTCCCCAGCTGGGGGAGGTGCCTCAGGCCCCTTCCATCTAGGGGGAAGATGGACCCCAACATCTGCCTCTTTTATATTTTTTTTTTCGAACAGCAGGAGGCGCCCTACTCGAGAGCGCGCCATGTCTTAGGTTGCCCCCCCCCAAGGGGAGTCTTACCCGTCTTGGGCTAACGCCCTAGCTCTTCAGGCTGACCTTCCTGCCGGGCTGGCGGGCCCGATGAGAGGCCTTGGGGAGAGTAGGATTGGCACTCGAAAGAGAGCCTGATAATTTTTTCCGGTGCTGGCGGACCTTACTGAGCAGCAGGGCCTAGGGTTCGAGTGACGAGCCTCTTGGGGTTCTTATATGGCTAAAAGGCTAAAGGCCACTTGGTACCTAGACAGCTCTGGCCCATCGCTTACAACAAGAGACTCAATGTAAATATAAGGTAAATGGGAGCATAAAGCAGACATAAGCATGAGCAATCGTAATACAAGGCAAATGCAAACATGAGCAACTGTAACATATGAGCAATTGTAACACATGAGTAATTACAACAAGGCACAAGGCAATGGAGTGTCTCTTATCGGGGTCAGTCCACGGAAAACAGGAATTCTGGTCCAGTCTGGTGTCGCTCAAGGCAGCACAGATGGCTCTTCCTTCCCTCGATGGTGAGGTAGAGGGGCAGGTTCAGGTCCTGGTGATGTGGCAGCCAGGATGCTGGTAACTTAACAACTGAGGTTAGTAAAACACTTCATAATAAACATTGCAGCAAGGTGCCAATACCTTACTTATTATAAACATTTGTAATAAAACATTAAAGTGTCCAAGTCCTTTAGCTCCTATTTCCCTCCAATGGGGACCCCTGAGATAAGCAGCAAAGGGGGGAGCGAAAGAGAGGGACAACCGTGCAAAATTTCCCTTTGGTCCTTGTGCAAGGCTGTGGGCCACGCTGCCACAGCAAACGTTACTCCAAAGGGCGTCAGGCAGGGTCCAGGGAAGAAACAGGGCCGACACTGGGTCCAGGTCCATCGCTGGTGCAGGCAGGCTTTCCGTTTCTCCTTAGAAAATTCCACCTCGGTCTTTGCTTTCCTGAAAGGAAACAAGGGGAGACATCCCTCAAGGGCAGGTGCCCTTGGGTGGTCATTCTGTTGGACAATATTTTACATCTCTAGCTGGTATCCAGATTGGATTCGGTTCCCCAGTAGGGAAGACGCAGGCGAATCCCCTTCCTGCGCTGATAATTGGGTCGGGTCCACGCCACGCCCCTGTCAGAGAATCCTTCCACCGGGCCTCCACTTTTAAGTAGGGTGTTTGGCTTGACCAGTGTCTCTGGAAAGCCGACAGAGGTTGGTCCTTAGAGAAATTTAAAATATTCAATGTAAACATCGCTGTCCTCAGCTGGTCCTGGGGGCTTCCCCCCCCTTTTTGTTTTAATAATTGATCCTTTAGGGTCCTATTATGCCTCTCAATTATGGCTTGACCCTTTGGGTTATAAGGTATTCCAGTGGTATGTTTAATATTCCACATTTGGAAAAATGCCTGTAGAGGCTTACTGGTGAAACAAGGTCCATTATCTGTTTTAACCTGTAAAGGCAGTCCTAGGATAGCAAAACATTGTAAGAAGTGGCTTTCAGCATGCCGTGCTCTTTCACCGGTATGCAGAGAGGCCCAACATGCACCAGAGCAGGTGTCAATGGACATAAATATATATTTTAGCCTTCCAAAGGGAGCGTAGTGCGTCACATCAGTCTGCCAAATTAAATTGGGTCTTAAACCTCTTGAATTCACACCTGGAGATTGCAAGGGAGGGACTTGCACGAAAGGCATACATGATTTGCAAGTCCTTATAATCTTTTTTAAGTCTTTTATAGGAATTGAAGGAAATCTCTGATGTAACCCTCTCCAATTTAAGTGAGTACGCTCATGAAGCCCTTTGGCCATTTGGAGGTTTTGAGGTTGTACAATGGCTAGCGCTATGATGGTTCCATCAGTGGCCAGCTGGTCAGCCATACGATTACCTTGTGCCAGGTCCCCAGGCAGTCCTTGGTGTCCACGAAGGTGCTGTAAAAAAATAGGCTCACTCCGCTCTTTTAACAGAGACCTGACTTGGATCATCAGAGGAGTGATTGGGTTTCCATCCAACTTGATATGTGAATATACCAGGTTGGGTAGCAAGTTAACCACATACAGACTGTCAGAGAACAAGTTCATTGGCTGTTTAACATGGGTCAGTGCCAAGGCGACTGCATACAACTCTTTAAATTGTGCAGAGCCAGTGACGGCTTCAAAGTAATGGGTGTTATCTTTCCCACCGGCAGGGGGCGAGGCGGAGCGCACCACTACGGCAGAGCCGGCTCGCCCACCATCTGTAAAGACATTGGCAGCCTTGACAAGAGGCTTGGTAGAGAAAAGCACAGGGGGTGTCCATTGTAGCCTGGAAAATGAGGTCACCCATCTTGAAGTGCCATAGTGGCAATCTATCTTACCCATAAAGCCCTCCAGGGCACTAGACACACGTGAATTATTTCTCCTGACCCATTCAAAATCTGACAACCGGTAGGGAATAGTTAGCACGTCAGGATCTCTTCCATAATGTCTCAGGGAAGTATCCCTGCCCTTAATTACCAAGTCAGCTAGCTGGTCCATCTGGGAATAAACTCTGGGAGCTCCTCCCACTGATGCGTGCACCCACTGAAGGGGCTCGCCTGATTGCGTAATTGCAGCTGAAGAGAGTTCGGATCCAGGGAGGATCCAAAGGCAAAGTGGGCACTTAGGCTTGTAGTGTGCCAGCTGTGCCTTATTTAAGGCCAATTGGATTTTCTGGAAGGCTGTTTGGAGTGATGGAGTTATTGTAATAACATCAGTGGGCGCCTTGCCCTTTAAAGAGTCATGGAGTGGTAACAGCTCCTCTGTAGGCAGTTGAAGCCAGGATCTTAGCCAATTAATTTCACCTAACAGTCTTTGCATCTCCACCAGAGTATAAGTTGCCTGGAAGGATAACTGGGGCTTGAGTGGGCATACAGAGTCTAGTTTAAGCTCTGCCCCCAAGATCTTGAAGGGGTATACTTTCTGAACCTTGTCACTGTCTATACGCAGCCCTCTTTGAAGGAGTATTTGGGCCTTGCTATAGGCCAAAATCTAGTGTTTGGGCATCTACTGATCCAATAATAATGTTGTCCAATTAAATGCATATGGTCCGATCTGCTCCTGTATTAATTAAGAATCGGAACTTTTTTCCAAATATCATGATTACTGTCTCTGGCAATAGGGACTGCCCAGCAAGGGGCTTTAGGCTGTTTATTGCCTTGGTTGGTGGGGAATCTAAAAGTCAGGCTGTAAAGCAGATATTTTGTCCAGGGCGCGTTCGGCCTGCCTCTCTCAAGAACCATCCTCCTGGATTCATGAAAATCTGTAGTTTCAAGGCCTCTGAATTTAAAAGTGGCCAGGCCGGTCTTTTTTTTTTTTTTTTGCTGCGGGGCACCGCCGCCGCAGAAAAGCGGCTCAGGGCTGCCGAAATCTGCATATGTATAGATTCAAGCTGAGCCTCACATGGGGGAGGGGTAGCAAGCCTGCGGCTGCTCTGCTCATCTCCTGTCTGCCTTGGATTCCTGGGTGCCGAACGAGATTTGGTCCCAGGGCTTTTTGGAGTAGGCATCGGGGCCCACTCCAGATCAAAATTAACTCCGGCTTCCTTCTCCTGAATCCAGGGACTCCCCGCCCGGGTCCCAAGAGAGGCAAGCCTTGAGAGTCTTAATGGCTCGCAGTGGGGGTTCTCCTCCACGTTTTGTTGTTTGTAATTCCCGCTCTAGTCGGTCCCAAGTTTCCCATGAGAGTGGGTTGGCTCCAGTTAGCCACGGGACCCTGTGGGTCAATTCCTCCCAAATTTGTATGGCGCAGGGCTCTGAGATATTAATCCCCGCGTTTTGGAGGGTGAACTTTAGGATCTTAGGGGGCGAATTGTTTCGCCGATTCTGGACTTGTCCCATCCTCTTACCTGGGGTGGGAGGATCGCGCGTCTCAGGATTTCCAACCTGTTTCCGTCAGGGCCGGTCGGGAGCCGGGCTTTCTTGCGTGGATTCGTGCAAACCACGTGGGGCGCCACTCTGTGGGGACTGCTTTCTCTGCTCCGGCTCAAATTCTTATTTTCTCTCTTATTATCCTCGCATCGCCTTCTCCCCCGACCCTCGGCCTGCAGGTTTGTCGGGGTGAGACGTGGGGATGTCTCCGTCCTGGCGGGCGCGCGACCCGCGTGGCAATGTGACCGCTATCCTACTCTGGAAGCAACGGACATAGACCACGGAGTCAGCTTCTGAGAGCGAACTAACTTTATTGAAAGAGGGGCAAGGGTAGATGATCCGGGGGAAGGGGGTTGGCCAGGATTCCCATAGGCCACGAGCTGTCAGGTGACCTCCAAGGGGTTGGTCACTTGACCTCCAAGGGGCTAGTCACTTGACCTCCAGGGCGGGGCTGGTAGGCGCCAGGCTGGCTGCCAGCTAGGTCGGGGGTCTCTTATCGGACCGGTTTCTCCAGATTCCAATGTAGGGAGGATGGAAGGGCTGCATTCCCCAGCTGGGGGAGGTGCCTCAGGCCCCTTCCATCTAGGGGGAAGATGGACCCCAACATCATGGCATCAAAATATGTTACTTTTCAGTAATCCAAGTCTGAAAAGAACATTTAATCCCTAACTTGCGCAACACAGCAAATAATTTACCAGGAATTTAGGGCAGCTAAGTTTACCTTGATCCTTGCCACTGGTAAGAAAATAATTCAGAGCTAGGTGTTAGTGGCTCACATCTATAATCCTAGCTAAACAGTAGGCTGAGATCTGAAGATCAAGGTTTGAAACCCAAGAAGGAAAGCCCATGAGACCATTATCTCCAAGTTAATCAGCACAAAGCCATAAGTGGATCTGTGGCTCAAAATATAGAACACCAGACATGAGGGAAAAAGCTAAAAGCTAAGGGAGAACACCTGGCCCTGAGTTCAAGCACTGTAATGGCATAAGAAGAAGGAGAAATAGGAAGAGGAGGAGAATTATTCAGGCAAGACTCAAACCTAAGTGAAGGTGAGAGGAAAGTTTATTAGAAAAGAAATATGACAGAAAGAGAGTACATGGCACAGACATGCCTTGAGGAAGATGATACTTCAACCCCTGTCAGTCACCTTGCACTGTCTTCTGGTTTACAGAGATTGGCCTTGGATTAAATAGTGAGAGTTGGGAGTCTTTGAAAATTATTTCCTTCCTTCCTTCCTTCCTTCCTTCCTTCCTTCCTTCCCTTCTTCCTTCCTTTCCTTCCTTTTCTCCCTCCTTCCCTCCCTCCCTCCCTCCTTCCCTCCCTCCCTCCCTCCTTCCCTCCCTCCCTCCCTCCCTCCCTCCCTCCCTCCCTCCCTCCCTCCTTCTTTCTTCCCATAGGGATTGAACTCAAGGCCTGAGTGCTGTCCTTGAGCTCTTTTGCTCATGGCTAGCACTCTACCACTTTGAACCACAATGTACTTCTGGTTTTCTGGTGGTTAATTGGAGATAAGAGTCTCACAGATTTTCCTGCCCAAGCTTTGAACCTCAACCCTCAGATCTCAGCCTCCTCAGTAGCTAGGATTACAGACGTGAGCCACCTGTACCTGGATAAAGATGGTTTTCTGATTGGTGGGTCTCTTTTCTGTTTACTGTAAGGTTGTGATCTCAAGGTTTTGCCTCCATTTTCTTGTCAGGCAGGTTTTGGATCATCAGTTTATCCTGCCATCTGCAAGCTGTATAGGCCACAATTCTCTGTTTGTCTGATTTCCCACTAACTGCTATCATTTTCACACACTTGGAAGCAGTTCATTAGGGCACATGACAGGAGGGCCCCATCCTAGCAACTGGCAACCTCAGGTCACCAAAATGCCCCTCTCCATGTCTTTGTACCAATTTATAGCTCTACAGAGAGATCCTGTTACCTGCTTTCTCTCCAGCCTGGGCTGTAGTCAGACTCCATAATATTTTCTAATCTTAGATGGGATAGTATTCCCAAGCATGGGATAGAAGTTCTCTGATACGTGAGTTTAACTTTTCATATTGTGGTATTTGAATTTGTATATGCCTGGTTACTAAGGCACCAACATCTTTTCCTGTTTCATTGTGCATGAAGAGTCCTCTCTGAGGGTTACTTGCTTCAGATTTATGACCATTTTTCTTTTGAACTCAAGGCCTGGAGGTTTTTTTCTTTGTATTTTTATTTTTTAAGTTGTAGCAAGGATTTGTTTTAGTATAAGAGTGTCAAAGCAGGGAGAAATAGAAAACTACAGAAAAAATTCCTACCCTCCATGCAGTAAATGAGCGTTAAGGAGCCCTTCACTATCTCTTTTGGGGGTAGATTATTTGTTCAGAAGAGTTTCATTGTGTCACATGCTAGTGGTTCATGCCTGTAATCCTAGCTACTCAAAAGGCTGAAATCTGAATATTGCAGTTCAAAGCCAGAATTAGCCAGCAAAAAGCTAGGAGATGCGTATGGCTCAAGTAAGTAATCGAGCACCAGCTTGGGGTGAAAAAGCTAAGGGTGAGCTCAGATCTCAGCCTTGTGAGTAGCTAGGATTACAGGCGTGAGCCCCCAGTACCCGGATGGATGTGCTATTGTCTTAGCTCCAATGGAAGGAAATCCAAATTTGTTAAGTATCTAAATTTTGGTAGCATCAACATCTGTGTGTATGTTTTTGAGAGGACATGTACTTTCAACTTATTTATATAAACACCAAGGGGTTCAAATGCTTGATCATATAGTAAGAACACATTTGTTTTTCTTAAGAATTGGCTAAAATGTCTTGCAAACTGGCTGGGCTATTTTATTCCCAACAGTCATGATTGAGAGATCCTGTTTAACATCTGTTCACATCTCAACAACATTTTTTTTTTTGGGGGGGGGGGCTAGTCCTGGGGCTTGGACTCAGGGCCTGAGCACTGTCCCTGGCTTCTTTTTGCTCAAGGCTAGCACTCTACCACTTGAGCCACAGCCATTTTCTATATATGTGGTGCTGGGGAATTGAACCCAGGGCCTCATGTATACAAGGCAAGCACTCTTGCCACTAGGCCATATCCCCAGCCCACTCTCAACAACATTTGTTACATCACAGTTTTGAATGTAAGAGTCTCATGGACTTTTCTGCCTAAGCTGGCTTTGAGCCGTGATCCTCAGATCTCAGCTTCTTCAATAGATGATTACAGACATGAGCCACGGGTCTTTGAGCTTTCTGCATGTGTACATTCATGTCTTTCATAACATATGTGAAGATTTTTAGTGGTTCAAGCTGTTCCTGGAACTAGTGCATGGCTGTGGTAGATGGCGTTTTAGAGGTGAAGAATGAGTAGCTGATGTCATGAGAGCTGATACTGACTAAAATCAACTGCAGTTTACCATCTAAGTCTGCCCCTGGAATTTGCAAGCTTTTGCTAGACTCTGGGGTTCCAAAATACTTGCATCAGACTCTGCCAGTACAATTGCTGTCTAGTTGGGGCAATGTACGAAGAGATGGACTTTTTGTGTGACATTTTTAAGCATGCATATCATGTACTTGGGTCACTCATCTCCCCATTACCCTCTCTTGTTCCTCTTCCTCCTGATTTTCTTCCTCTTCCCAAATAGTTCCTCCTTCTACTTTCATGTTTCAATAAAGCATGTTTGATCTCTAGCACTTCATGTACCAGATTTTCCTTTTTTTCTGCTGACACTGCCTATCTGCTTTTTATTCTTCTTTTTAGTAATTACTTATTTATTGTCAAAGTGATCAAAGTGATGTACAGAGGGGTTAGAATTTCATACATGAGGCAGCGGGTACATTTCTTGTATAATTTGTTACCTCCTCCCTCATTTTCCCCTCCCCCTCCCCCTTTCTGCCTACCTGCTTTTGTAAATTGGCCTACCTTTTCCACTAGAGCCTTTAGCATAATAATATTTTAAATTCCTGGTCTGAAAAGTCTAACAATGATATAGCTTTTTTGTTTGCCTTTAAATATGATTTTTATTTATTTATTTATTGTCAAAGAGATGTACAGAGAGGTTACAGTTTCATACATTAGGCCTTGGGTACATTTCTTATACTAAATGTGATTTTTAATTTGTTGAAATGCAGGCATAACATATGGGTAAAAGGAGCTTTAGGAAATTGGCCTTTTGGAAATGTGGTAGTAAAGTGTGGAGCAAAAGAGGAATTCTGTTAGCCTAATATATGCATGCTGGTGCCAGTGGTACTCAGGAGGCTGAAATCTGAGAATCACAGTTTGAAATCAGACTGGGTAGGAAAGTCCATGAGACTCTTGTCTCCAATGAACCACCAAAAGCTAGAAGTGGATCTGTGGCTCCAGTGGTAGAGCACTAGCCTTGGGCACAAACGTTCAGGGACAGTGCTTAGGTCCTGAGTTAAAGCTCCAGAACTGGCAAAAAATAAAGTAATAAAAAATAATACTTATATTAAATTAATTTATATTATATCAATATAATGTATGTATTGCTATGTTTATATAGATATGTTCATATGTTAACATATAAGTGTATTTGTTACACTAATGCACATATTTATTATATTAATGCATATATATGCATATGTGTGTATATATGTAGTATTAGCCAGGTGCTTGTGGCTCACGCATGTAAACCTAGCTAGGATCACAGTTCAAAGCCAACACAGGCAGGAAAGTTTATGAGACTCTTCAATAAACTACTTAGAAAAAGCCAAAGTGGTGGTGTGGCTCAAATGGTAGAGCGCTAGCCTTGAGCACAAAGAAGCTCAGGGACAGTACCCAGGCTCTGAGTTCAAGTCTCAGGACCCATAAAAATAAGAAATAACATAATATTTGTTTATAATATATTTGTTAATGACTATTAGATATAATACAATATTCAATTATTATATTTTATTTTATTGTTACACACATTAATACATATTATATTTTTATACATAACTGTTTTGCATGTGTGCATGCGTGTGTGTGTGTGTGTGTGTGTGTGTGTATGTGTGTATACCAGTACTGGATCTTGAATTTAGGGCCTGGGTGCTGTCCATTAGCTTTTTCACTCAAGGCTAGTATTCTACTACTTGAGTCATGGCTTTTGGCATACGAATCCCATAGATTTTCTGCCTGGGCTGGCTTTGAACCAAAGTCCTTAGATCTCAGCTTCCTGAGTTGCTAAGATTACAGGAATGAGACACTACTGTTGGGATTAGGTTTATATTTTAGAGAGCCTGTGTTCCTAAGCTGTGAACTTCACAGTGCATTTCAGTTTTATTTCCCCTGACTTCAAATGGGGGAGGATGGTTAGAGTGGTTTGGTGTTGGCTACTTCCCTTTCCTTCTGGGTTGGTTAGGCTGCTAGGGAAAAGTTTCTCCTGAGTGCAGGACTTATAAAGTACAGAATGTTTTGGTGTATTTCAAAATGGCTATTTCTCCCCTCTCTCTGCCAGCACCAGATGATTTTTCTGTGATGTTTAGTGTGAGAATTGGACTTCTGGAAGTAGTATGTAGTAGCACTTCTTTAAGTGCCTCTACCTGCCTTGCCCAGGGAGTTTTTAACTCTCAGACTTGTCCATATTGTACCACTAGTAATTTGTCAATTGCAGTTTAGATTTTACTACTGATTGCTTGGTTCTGGTTAAAAAAATCTCTTCTTATTTTCAGTACTAACATTGTGGACTTGAACTTGGGGCTTGAGCACTGCCCTTTTGCCTACAAGGCTTGTGGTCAACATGGAGTTCCAGCTCCACTTTGGGCTTTTTTTTTTTTTCTTGTTAATTGTAGCTAAGAGTCTCATGGACTTTCCTGCCTGGGCTGGCTTCAAACCAGGCTGCTCAGATCTCAGCTTCCTGTATAGCTAGGATTACAGGTACGAGTACCAGCATCTGGCACCTTTGGAAAATTAGGGTTCTTTGTTCTGCAGTGTGGTTTCTGTGCTAGGTCTAACAGAACCTGATTTTCAGTTTGTTCTGTTTTTTCTTTATGGTGAGGATAAGATCAGCTTCTCATGTGCTGTACTAGAAAGCAGGGTTTACTTTTATTTATTCCTTGTAGGTAAAATATGTGCATATGTATGTACAAAATTTAAAACATAAAAAAGAGGGAACAGAATATAATAACCCCCATCCTCCTACTTGTATATAGAATTGTTTAAAGTGGATTTTAGACCCCAAGCCCAAAGTCCAAGAGTCCTAAGTTAGGTCTGGCCACTCACCCCATAGGCCAAATAAAAAGACATGGTAAAGGTCAGAGAAAGGAGATTCATTACATGACAGCCATTAGAAGACAGCACTTCAATATATCTTCTGGGGTTTGCAGGGGTACACATTGGCAACAGGTTAAATAGGGAGAATAGGGTAGTATGAAAGGTATGTATGGTTAAAACAGTTCCAAGTCACAGGTATGTCCTGATTGACCATTGGCTCAGTCTTTTGTCTATAGAAGAATTCCAGAGAAGTTGTTACTTTACTACTGGAACAGAACAGGAATACTGTGGTCTCTGAGTTTTGGGCTGTTTGTTTTAAGATAACAAGAAGCCATAGCTTGTTTGAAGGGCAGTTTGCCTTCCACACAAGATAGTTATCTGTGAATCAGGTCTTTCTTGGAGCCCATAGTGATTGCAAAGTTGACTGCAGCAGAGAATAGCTCAGATCAAAGGGTACAGATTCAAACTGGGTTTGTTTGTTTTTTTTTTAGTTAATTCATAGTACTTAGCAAAAACATCTTTTTTTGTTGTTGGTGTTGGTGTTGGTGGTGTTGGTGGTGGGATGTGTGTGCATGCTGATCCAGGGATCAGGGCCTGGTCACTATCCCTGAGATGTTTTGCTGAAGGCTGGTGCTCTACCACTTGAGCCACAGCTCCATTTCTGGCTTTTGGGTGATTAATTGGAGATCTAGGTCTCATGGACTTTCTTGCCTGGGCTGGCTTTGAACCATGATCCTCAGATCTTTGCCTCCTGAGTAGCTAGGATTACAAATGTGAGCCACTGGCAACTGACCAAAGGCATCTATTAAGTTGCCTTTGACATTGTTACTATTTTCTTATATATTCTTCTAGAAATATTTTAGTACATGGAAACATTTACTGGCTATTTGTGTTACCATACATTAGGTAACACAGTATACATAATATCCTATACTTGACCATTTTAACTTATTGTAGCATTTAGTTGTAGTATGTAGCCATCACAAAGGATACAAATAGACTCTTTGTAATGGTTGCATTCTATAGCTTTGATATCTAATTTAAGTATTGATTTGCTATCATTTATGTGTATTGGAATTATATGTTGTTCATGTATATTTTGGTTTCTCTTTGTTGTGGTTAAATGTATCACAACAAACGATCATTTTAACCATGATTCAGTGGCATGCATTCATAATGCTGTGCAGTCACCCCCACCATTCACACCTAGAGCTTTGATCGTTCTGCAAAGCTGAAATTTAATTCACTAAATACTCTCAATTCTTGCCCCCATCCCCCAGATTTACCTGCCTCCACCCTAGTCTATGGCAACTATCATAGCCATCACCAGCTTTCTTTTCTGTCTCTATGAACTTTTTTTGATTATCTAGAAATTTTAATTTTTAAATGTAGACAAATATATTTATCTTTTTTGTTGATAGATTCTTTTGTTGATAGATTGTACTTCCTTGTCTTAAGTTAAAGATGATCCTATGAAATGTCCTCATTTGGGGGGAGTTGGGGACCTCAGTGGCACCATCACCGTATAGCCTTGATTTTCCTGGAATATATAAAAGCTGAGAGTCAGGTGCCAGTGGCTCTCACCTCTAATCCTAGATACTCTAGAAGCTGAGATCATAGGATCATTGTTCAAATCCAGCTAAGCCAATAAGCTTTCATGAGGCTCTTATCTCCAATTAACCACCAAAAGTGGATGTGTGGCTAAAGTGGCAGAAGTCCAGTCTTCAGTGAAAAAAGTAAGGGACAGAGCCCAAGCACCAGTATTTTCACGCCTCCTCCCAAATTTAGTTACCATTGTTAATGGGATTAAGAGATGATTAGTCCAGGAGGACTCTGAACTCAGGAACGGACTGCAGGCCCTTATACAAGGTTTTTGTTGCAATTAAAAAAAAGTAAATTATATTCTTGATCAGTGTTATCACAATTAATAAGGTACACATTTGTCAGGTGGTAGTGATTCATCACTGTAATTTTAGCTACTCAGGAGGCTTAGATCTGATGATCAGGGTTCAAAGCTAGCCTGGGCAGAAAAATCTATGAAACTCTTATCTCCAATTAAACAGCAAAAAGCTGGAAGTGGAGGTGTGGCTCAAGTAGTAGAGTGCTTGCCTTGAGTAAAAAAGCTAAGGGACAGAGTGCTCAAGTTGAAGAACTAACACACAAAAAATTAAAAAGATACACATTTTTTCATAATTTTTTTCTATTCAATATAAACAGCGTTTCCTGTATTTAACAACATATCATATAAATCTTGATTTATATACTTTCAGAAAGATTTTCTATAGAGTTTTGTCTTTAAAATGAAGACAGATCTTCATTTAATTTTTTTTTTTTTTTTTTGCCAGTCCTGGGCCTTGGACTCAGGGCCTGAGCACTGTCCCTGGCTTCTTTTTGCTCAAGGCTAGCACTCTGCCACTTGAGCCACAGCACCACTTCTGGCCATTTTCTATATATGTGGTGCTGGGGAATCAAACCCAGGGCCTCATGTATATGAGGCAAGCACTCTTGCCACTAGGCCATATTCCCAGCCCCTTCATTTAAATTTGAGAATTTATTTCTTTAATAGGATTTTATTTCAGAAATAGTATGTGCATTTGGTAGAGCTAAATTGTGGAGCATTTACGTAGTATGTGTGAGGTCTTGAGTTTCATCCCCAATGGACTTGGGAGGAAGATATATGACTGTATTCTCTCAAAGAGTCAACAATATATAAATATAAGTAAATTAAAGTTTCTCCTGTAGTTCTACCTGTTTGCCCAAGGAAATAGTTTATATTACTTTTTCTTTGCACTTATGTACATGCATGCAGAGTCACACACATACTTATAAAAACACATACTGAATTATATGTTTGTTTTGCTTGAGCATAGCCTTTGACATCGTTCAGGTCAAAACAGAACAGGCTTGGTTTACTTATTCTAACAGTCTGTCTCTGTCCCTAGCTATATGACAATTGAGGGATTCTGAGACTTACTTGGGAACTTGTTAGGATACAAAGTGCAAACCACGTCTTGCTGAGGTTGGCTAATTGCTGCCTAAAGCCATACTGAGGTGTCCCAATTTGGGAATCAAGTCCCATCTATTACTCTTCCTGTTTCTGTATGAAAACCCTATATCTATCTCTGAGGAGCTAGGGGTGTTTTGTAGGCTAAATTTATAAATGTGAAAACAATGAGTTGATTGAGATTAGTTTTAATAATGTAGCCAAACTGAACTCCAATACAATATTCCTCTATCCCCACTAATGGTGGGCAAAGGTGTGGAACTGCCCTTTTGCCATCCATAGCAAACACTGCCTGACTTTTTGTCACTTTGACAAGAAGAAACTTGATTATTTCAGTTGTTAATTATGGATTTGTTTGGTTTTGGGTGTTTTTTTTTTTTTTTTTGCCAGTCCTGGGGCTTGAGCTCAGGGCCTGAGCACTGTCCCTGGCTTCTTTTTGTCTAAGGCTAGCACTCTGCCACTTGAGCCACAGCACCACTTCTGGCTTTTTTCTATATATGTGATGCTGAGGAATCGAACCCAGTGCTTCATGTATACAAGGCGAGCACTTTACCACTAGGCCATATTCCCAGCCCTCAATTGTTAATTATAAAGGAAGCTAAACAATTACACTTTTTTTGTAAATGAAGTTTCTATTTTGGAACTGTTGAATTTTCAGAAATGTTGCAGCTAGTATACTTTCTAAATATCTGTCATTGGCTTTTCCCAAAGCAACAATCCACAAAGCTTGTCAAAACTCAAAACTTATATTGGTAGATTATTATGAACCAACTCTGGATTTTATCATTTTCCTATCAATGTTTTTTTAACTTTTCTTCCTCTCTTTTTCCCTCCCTCCCTCCCTCCCTCCCTCCCTTCTTTCATTTCTTTGGCTTGAACTCAAGATCTTGGGCTTTGAATTAGATTTTTCTCTCAAGGCAAGTGCTCTTCCACTTGAGCCGTAGCTCTATTTTTCGGTCATGGGGCTTGAACTCTGCCACAACTCTGTTTATCAGTCGTGGGGCTTGAACTCTGGGCCTGGGCACTGTCCTTGAACTCTTCAGCACAAGGCTCGTGCTCTACCACTTTGAGCCACAGTGCCACTTCCAGTTTTCTGGTGGTTCATTAGAGATAAGACTCTCTTGGACTTTCCTGCCCAGGCTGGCTTTGAACCATGACCCTCAGATTTCATCCTCCTGAATAGCTAGGATTACAGGTGTGAACTACCAGTGACCAGCTATTTCCAATTTTTCGCTACACTGGAGATGAGTTTCACAGATTTTCTTCCCAGACTGATTTCAAATTGGGATCCTCAGATCTTTCTCCTGAGTATCTGGGATTACAGGCATGAACCACCAGTACCTAGCTAGATTGCATTTTCAAAGATAGTCAATAGCCATGTATTTCACCACCCAGCTCTTTGTCTGTGGTTCTGTCAAGACATCATCAAGCCAGCATGGTCAGGTTTTGATGAGGGCAGCCTTTTTACTATGTTTTTACATGGTAGAGAAAATAAATTGATCTCTCTCTTGACCATACTGGGGCTTGAACTTAAGGTCTCAAGATTGCTAAACAGGCACTCTACTACTTGAGTAACACCTCTTTTTTTTTTTTTTGCCAGTCCTGGGGCTTGAACTCAGGGCCTGGGCACTGTCCCTGGTTTCTTTTTGCTCAAGACTAGCACTCTACCACTTGAGCCACAGCGCCACTTCTGGCTTTTGCTGTTTATGTGGTGCTAAGGAATTGAACCCAGGGCTTCATGCATGCTAGGCAAGCACTCCACCGCTAAGCCACAGTCCCAGCCCCCACCCCCCCTTTTTAAGAGCACTAATGTCATCATAGGAGCTGTGCCCTTATGACCTTCGAAAAAGCCCACCTCCAAATGCCATTGGGAGTTCAGGCCTCAAGATAGCTTTCAGAAACTTGGAATCAATTTGTAGAATGGTGTACTGTCCTTGCTGTTCCCCAGCTACCTGTAGTGCTCATCATGGCTGGTCATACAGGTAAATGTGGCCTTCCATTGCCACGATGAGTATGTTTCTCTGCATTCTCTTCTAAACTGAGCTTTATCAGATAAGCCTGGCTCATCAGCCCACTGTGCCTCAAGAACTAACCACAGGGCTGTTGCAATTCCCAGGAAATGTAATTCCGATTCCTCAGGTCAAGGCCATAAGTCTAGCTTTGAGTGTAGTGATGAGTTCATTTAAGTCAGATGACATAAGCAGAATAGAGGAAAGGCATTTCCCTTCATTCAAACCTCTTGCTTGGTGATATTTCAAGAAGGCAATATGAATCTGGAGCAAGTACCTTGTTCACTGAACTTCAGATGAAACCACTTTCCTCTGGGCCCCACCTCCCCAGTCTTACCCTACCACATTTCGTTGAAAGCACTCAAGTTTATTCCTTAGTATCTAGTGTGTTGGAAATGTCTCAGGATGTTGAGGTGTTGTATAGAAATAAAGACACCAACTTGATAGGATTGGTAAAGCAAGACTTTACTTCTATAGAAGGGCATACTACAGACAGGAGGCTAAGTAAGCAAGTGGGAAGCCCAATCAGGTTATCCCTGAGTTCTCACCCTTTATTTTGATTGGTAAGAATTTAGGTTCACATTCTTGTGATTGGCTAGTTTCAAAGGGGTTAAAAGTTTATCTGAGCAACCAACCAAAGTTGTGGAACCTGGCCAAAGCTGGAACTTGTAAGAAAAGCAATTTTTTTTTTTTTTTTTTGGCCAGTCCTGGGCCTTGGACTCAGGGCCTGAGCACTGTCCCTGGCTTCTTTTTGCTCAAGGCTAGCACTCTGCCACTTGAGCCACAGCACCACTTCTGGCCGTTTTCTGTATATGTGGTGCTGGGGAATCGAACCCAGGGCCTCATGTATACGAGGCAAGCTCTCTTGCCACTAGGCCATATCCCCAGCCCAGAAAAGCAATTCTTACTCAGCGGAAACTCTACCATTTGAGTCATGCCTCCAGCCCCTAGAAAAACAATTCATATTAACAAGATGTGGCTTAATTAAAAGTTTTATTTTAAGATGGTAGCTACACCTATGATGGTGATGCTATGTCTAGCAACCACTTTGACAAAGATTCCTACAAGTGGTGTATGTATCAAGGTGTGGAGGAACGTTTGTGTGAGCACTGTCTGTAGAGAATTTAAAACCAATTATGAAAGCAAAATGCAATCCTTTTATAATCATCAAATAGAGGCAATTATAAGTTGTGTCAGTGATAATACTCCCTCCCCCCAAAAGTTGATATTTAAGTTCCTAGTTTCAAGGTGTTTCCTCAAGGAAATATTTTAATATTTACTGTAGTGTTGATTCTGATCACACACAACTCTTTCCCAGGGAGCTGAGAAACACAATCTGTTATGTTCAGGATCATCTGGCTTTATAAGGGTGTGAGAAGGCCTGGATTTTGTGAACCCTATCATCTAATCACTCTGTACCTGCCTCCTCTCTCTCTCTCTCTCTCTCTCTCTCTCTCTCTCTCTCCCCTTCCCCCTCCCCCCCCTTTGTGGGTCTGCTTACTTACTGGGATGGCTATTTCTACTACTTCTCAGCCATCCCTGGAGAGGATCTTGAGCAATACCTCCCCTATAAGCCTCAATGTTGATGGGAAAGAGATGCTCAAAGCTGTCAGCTCACTTTGCTGACTCACTGGCCTCAATTCATCATTTCCAAAGCCTGTCCGGGTGCCCAGTGGTACTCCAAGCTAGTCATTCTCAGTTTGATCCTATTCCTTTATGAACCATATACCTACAATAGGCTAAATTTTGTTGATGTACATCAAATGAAGCAATATTCAGCTAATGCAAGAGCAAATGTGAAAATGATCTCTGATTAAGCCAGAATTTTGAATAGTTGCAAATGCAAAACATGAAGTTTTCTTTTTCTTGTGTGTTACAGCTATTAAAATATGTAATGTGAAGTTGGACACTGGTGGCTCACGCTAGGATTCCTAGCTGCTCAAGAGGGCTGAGATTGGAGGTTCCAAACTATGCTGGAAAGAAAAGTTTGTGAGACTCTCATATCCAGTTAAGCAATAAAAAAAATAATAATAAAGGAAAAAGCAAAGGGCCTAAGTGGAGGTGTGACTCAGGTGATACAAGGCCAGCCTTGGGCAAAAAGGCTATAGGAGAGCACCCAGGATAGATTCAAGCCCTAGTACTAGCGCACAGACTGACACACCGTTGTTTATTTTTGTGTGTGTGTGTGCGCAGATTCTGGGGCTTAAACTCATGGGCTGGGCGCTGTCCTTGAGCTTTTTTCTCAAGGTTAGCGCGTGGCCACTTAAGCCACAGTTGCACTTCCGGCTTTATTGGCGCTTAATTGGAGATGAGTTTTGGGTACTTTCCAGATTAGCTAGGATTACAGGTGTGAACCATCAGCGCCAGGCTTAGGTGCTTATTCTTTAAATGGAAAATGCTTTTAAACATTTCGCTTTAACTTAGAATATATTACTGGAAGCCATAACCTACATCAGCAAAAGCCTTTGAGCCTCTTAGTTTTTAAGAGCAATAAAGTGGTCCTGAGGCGGAGAGTTCCGGAAGACTGATCTCATGCATTCCTCTTTCGGCGCCAGTAGGTAAATGGAGGCCACTGAGTCTCCGCCTCAACGGCCAAGCGGAGTCTCGCTTTCTACCCGAATCGCTAGCGGTTCCCCAGCCAAGGCGTCCAGACAGGAACCCCGCGGGGGTCACATCTCCCCGCCCGGAGAGTGTGCAGTATATTTATTTCCTTGGACCAGGAATGTCTCTGCTTTGTGAGGATGTGAAGGGTCAAGTTTCATCCGAATATGTCGCTACGATCTCTCTGTTGAGCAGTCTGGGACCCAAGTTCGTCGGTTGCGAATACCGAACACCACCCACCAGTGCCGGGCGCCGAGCAGCCGCCGGCCACTCCCGCTCGCCTCACATCCGGCGCCAACTCCGGAAACCTCCCTTCCGATTCCCAGGACCGCGCACCGGAAGTGAGTCACTCTGCCAGCACCTAAGATGACCTCCCGCCCATCTAGCGCCACGGTCAATGAGGTGAAGTGGGTGGGAACCCGGAAGTTGCCCGGTTCGGCCATGGCAGCCCCTGGGGGCGTGGCTTCCGGCGGCCCGCGCCTACTAGTCGCCCAGGCGGAGTAGGGCGCAGTGGGCGGCTGACAGTCGTTGGTTTCCAGGTCTCGGCAGCTGCCACCGGGCGAGGCGGGCGGCCCCCAGCTCGCATCCCCGTGTCCTGGCCTGTGAGCCTCCAGGGCCGCGCCGGGGCATGGAAGAGGGGAAGATGGACGAGAATGAATGGGGATATCACGGCGAAGGCAACAAGAGCCTGGTGGTGGCTCACGCGCAGGTGAGCGGCTATCGGGCGGTGTGTGTGGTTCGGGGCCTCACCCGACGGGCCGGGTCCATGGGTTCTTTTCTTCCCCCAGCACCTTCGCAGTCTAGGTTGGCCTCACCCCAACACCACCCCTAGATATTTCCCCACTATTCCCTAGTAACCATCCCGCTTCAGCGCTTCATTCCTCTGCTTGCCCCCAACCCCGCGCTCGGTCTCCCGCTCAATGCCCCATTTACCCGTTGGTCCTCTGTCCCTCCTATAACTCCTCTCCCCCCCCCCCCCCAAGTGCTTTCCTACACCCCAGGGTCGGTTCTGATCTCTCCCTTCCACGCCTGTCGGTGCCACGCGAACAGCCTCCTCCCGGGTGTCCTGTCAGGCCGTGGTGGACTAAAAGGACCAGGACCCGGGTTGCACTGGGGGAAGTGCCAGAGATACTGGCGCTCCCACCACGGAGATAGTGCAGCCTCCTGAGACCACGGAACTGCTGTTATCCCTGCTTTTGCTGTTAATAATAACGGGGCACTGCCTACAGGTTCGCCCTCGGAATCTTTTCAAAATATAGGGCTTCCCCTTTTTAATTCAATGGGATAAGACTTTGACTCCCACGGAGGTGAGCCCAGGAAGGGGAAGGAACATGCGGATTTGTGTGCAGCCCCAGATTTCTTTTGAGGTCTTGCAGTCTGATACAATCTTTCAGGAATGTGGTGGGCTGGGGGAGTAGGAGGGAAGGAGTGTCATGGGGGGAGGGGTTAGATTTGGAGTTAGAAGCAAAGGGATTTGGGGTGACTCCCATTTCTACCACTGACTAATGGAGGCTCGTTCAGTGCTTGCATTTTGAAAATGGAGTTAGGATTAGAGTGCACTTGATAGAATTGCCTGAAACATCAGTGGGTAAATTATACTTGGCAAGTGATAACTATCATCCCCTTAAGTTTGTGATGCGTGAGGTGAAAGCCCTGCCCTGTTCCAACATCTCCTCAGGGATGCCGGTTACTACAGGTACTACTACCTTGCCTGAACAGTCATCTTCAGGGCAGCCCAGCTCCTTCCAGGACAGCTGCTCAACACAGCTCCAATCATTGTAGTTGTGTTTCTTTCATTTTTACAGTTTAAAACTTTCCTTCAGCCATCGGGCTGCCCTGGACCCATGTATTACTACTACTACTACTATTAGTACTACTGCCACTTTGCTGGGGCTCAAACCCAGGGCCTCAAGTACTCTAGGTAAGTGCTCTAGTACTGAACTCCACCCCCAACCCTTATCACTGGTTATGTTCATGGCCCTTCTTCTACTTCTTGTGTCAAGTCTGGGAGCACCCCACTTCTCTGCTCAACTTCCCAGATCTAGCCCTTTGCCAAGTCTTACCACATAGGGAGATGCTCATTTTCTCTGTGAGAGCACAGTCACTCTCAGAGTTGGAAAGCCCTTAGAAAGGGCCCCTGTGTACTCTCCCTTCTAAGCAGCATATGATGCACAAGCACACAGCCCTCCTGCAGGAACAAAGGGCCAGTTGGGGACATCTGTACTGCCACTGGAACATGGTGATGTTCTTGCCATGGACAAAGTGGGAATGAGAGAGAAAGAAAGAACACCTTTTGTGGTGTTACAAGGCTTGGGGATGTAGATGCTCCCTGTGAGCTGTAGGAGGGGAATGGGGTGTGCTGGGATGGACAGCAGACCAGCTCACAGAAGTTTTAGCAGGTTCTATTTCCACAGCTCCTTTTCTTAGAGGGAGCCCCAAATGGTTCCATTGTTACTGTTGGGCCAAGTTCTCTCTTAGATAGCTATGTAGTATGTTCATTTCTCAGACATAATCCCTCAAGTTCCTCTACCTATCTGATAGACTCTCTGACATACTTTACAGACTATTGCGCTGCCTCTCATGGCTGTCTGGAGCCCCAGGCTCCCATGAGGGGATGATGTCTGAGGACATAGCACTTATTTTAGCAGCCACATCATAGATCTTGGAACCTGTTGCCTTTCTGTATGCGACTGTAGCTGCCCTTCTTTCCCAAGTGTCAGCACTTGTCTCCTTCACCTCTTCTTGTTGCTTTTGGCTTCTGAGTTTTATCCTGTGAAAGTTTGTTGTTGAATCTCAGGTATCCAGGACACTGAACCCCAGAGGTTGCCTTGGCCTCAGGGTAGAACATTAAAGCTGTCATTTTATTTTTCCTTTATGAAATTAATCATTAAAAAGAGCTTACTTTAGCTGGGTGCCAGTGGCTCACACCTGTTATCCTAGCTTCTCAGGAGACTGAGATCTCAGGATCATAGTTCAAAGCCAGTCCAGGCAAGAAGAGACTCTTATCTCCAATTCACTTTACTCCCCTGCCTGCCCACCCCCCCCCCCCCGCAAAAAAAAAAAAGAGACTGGAAGTGGGGCAGTGGCTCAATTGGTAGAGCACTAGCCTTAAGCAAAAATGCTCAGAGACAGTACCCAGGCCATGAGTTGAAGCCCCCAGGGACCCCCCTCTGTCTCTCT
Organism: Perognathus longimembris pacificus; assembly: GCF_023159225.1. Taxonomy (NCBI): domain Eukaryota; kingdom Metazoa; phylum Chordata; class Mammalia; order Rodentia; family Heteromyidae; genus Perognathus; species Perognathus longimembris. Next base: position 108,053,629 of record NC_063161.1, read on the forward strand.
TTTTCTCTTTCTTTCTCTCTGCCCCATCTCATCCCCCCCCCCCCAGCTTGTTTCAGTTATACATAGGGGACTGCATTGATAACATTCCAACACATGTTTATACTATATTCTAATCACTCTCACCTCCTCTATCACTCTCCCTTCTCCTAATTCATCAGATTTCCTTGTTTTGTTTTCATAGATGTAAATATATTTGATCATATTTTCCTTTCTTAAAAACATTAGTGTATATAGATCCTTTTCCAGTTTATAAGTGTGATAATTGGGTTCTCATGCACTTGTGTGACATGTGCCTCCCACTAAACCTTGCTATGACTTGCGCACACTACCCGTCTGACGTGAGAAAAAAAGAAAAAGAAAAAAAATAGTGTATATATACAACTAAACAGAGACCTTCCCTACGACCCAGCCATACCATTCCTGGGCATCTACCCTGAACGTCATGAGCCAGAATATGATAAGGACACATGCACATCCATGTTTGTTGCTGCATTATTCACAATAGACAAGATATGGAAACAGCCTAGGTGCCCCACAATAGATGAGTGGATCCAAAAAATGTGGTGTTTGTACACAATGGAGTTTTACATAGACATTAGATAGAATAAAATAATGTCATTTGCAGGGAAATGAATGGAACTAGAACAAATCATGTTAAGTGAAGTAAACTCAGACAAAATGGTGCATGTTCTTATATGCAGAAATTAGATTTAATATGCACTGAGATTGACAAATTATATGGGATTCTAAATACAGTGAGACCAAAAGAGGATACTCTTAGGAGAGAAACTCAAGGGCGCAATGTCTAATTGCCTCTTCATATTTATATAAAATGATGTGCCTATTGGAATGAACTCCAAGGTATGGAAATGAGACTTATTTTTATTTTTCAGTTTTTAGTTTTTGATGATTCTGTCTTCTTTACCTTATGTATGATGCATTCATGTGTATATCTTTGGGGGTGGGGTGGGGGAATGACAGAACTACAGGGAAAAGGGTGAAAAAGTGCAGCAGTGGAGCACACTGGACATTCATGAAAGTGAACTATAGAACTCGTAGGTGGAGACAGGGAGGGACTGAGAGAGAATGAGGGAACAGAAGACACTGTACAAAAGGAAATGTATTCATTACCTGACTCATATAATTGTAATCTCTCTCTATCACTTCTGTAATAATAATAAATTAATAAAAATTAGTGTATATTAGTTATACAGAGAAAGGAGTTTCATTGTGATATTTCCTTACTTAACGTGTAAATGCTTTTATTAATAGAGGTGACATGAAAGTCTTTACCAATTAGCCTGCCAACAAAAAATATTTACTAAAAGCATGAAGAGAATTGCTCATTTCCCTTTGTTCTAGTTGAGATTCTAAGGAGAGCTCAGATCCTTTCTGTGAATTGTGTGGGTGCCTGGGGTGTTGTTCTGGGCCTTGTGGGTATGAAGCTTCCCAGCTGCCTGAGGTGAACAGGCTTCCTCTGCCACATATCCTGTAAATGTGCTGCCTTGCCACAGGCCCCAAAGCAGCAGGGCCAAGCAAGTCTAGAACTGATGCCTTTGAAACTGAACCAAAATAAACCTTTCTCCTTTTAAGTTGATTTTCTCAGGTGTTTTGTTAAGATAATTGAAAGCTAACATTCCCTCAGGCTTCACATCAGCAGGTGTTCCTTTTCCTTTTAATGTATTGGTTTTTTGTGACTGTTTGCTTTTGTTTAATGTGAATTATTTCATCCTTTATGAGCCTAGAAAGTATAAAAAAGTAGAAGGAAGAAAGTAAAAATCACCCAGCACTTCTTCACATAGAAATTAAGTTCTGTTAAGAATTTGGTGCTCTTCCTTCCAATCTTAACAAATTGTGGCCTTTGTTGGGTAGTTAGAAATCCTGTTTATTTCTGTTTTGATCTCTTCCACCTTAGGGTCCCTCTTGGACTCATCATATCTTTTGGCTAATGAGAGTTGGTATGGGGCTGATTTTTCACCTGCTTTATGCTGTCTGCATGAGTTTGCCAGGCCATTTTCCTGATGAGCTTTTGTCTAGCATTAGCCAATTACCACACCCTCTTAGCTGGCCCAGCCTAGTCATGCCTCCGATAGGGGCAGTTGGTAACTGACTGGTTGGCGCTGGTCATACAGGACAGGTGAACTGAGTGTGTCCTGAGTGCTGATATTAAGACTGACCTTTAAAGCTCACTCTGAAGTTCTGGGAGTGGTGGTTGGGTTTCTGGTGACAGTTTTTGGATGATAAAGGAGTGGATGGAGGGGCTAGGAATTGGTCTAGTGCTAGAGTCCTTGCCTGGCATACATGAAGCCCTGGGTTTGATTCCTCAGTACCATATAAACAGAAAAAGAGCCAGATGTGGTGCTGTGACTCAAGTGATATAGTGCTAGCCTTGAGCAAAAAGAAGCCAGGGACAGTGCTCAGACCCTGAGTACAAGCCCCAAGACTGGCAAAAAAAAAAAAAAAAATGGGTGGAGGAAGCATTTCTTTTGACATGGACCCATTACTACATTCACATTTGCTCAGCTGGTTTCTGCTCTTTAATGGGAAGGGAAAAGAGACTTCCTGTGGGAGGCTGAGCCACTGCACATGGGTGTGGTGGCAGTGGACACACTGGAAGGTGGTCCAAGAGGGGTATACGGAGCTTTGCTGCCCAGGCCTGGCAAGGCCTTTGTGTACACCCTCTGTTGGGAACCAGCTCTCTAGTCAGTACTCTCAACTTCCTAACTGGAAACTCAGCAGTCCCCAGGAGCCTGATAACTAGAAAGCTGGAGACCTTCTCAAGGATTTAGTCCCACTTCTAAGCTCTACTCCATATAACCTTGACCTTTGTTGTGTGCCATGGACCTCAGCTACCAGTCTAGGGTTCATTTTAGGAAGGGTAACTGTCCAGCAATGTACCAGGCACTTGACACTGACTGAAAATGGGACCTCATTCAATAAGTTGGAGAAGCTGGTTCTGGTAGTGGGCATGCTCAGTCCATTCCATGTAGTTCCAGCACTTGGGAGGCTGAGGCAGAAGGATCACTATACTAAAGAGTTTGAGATTAGTATGGAAATATAGAGAAACTCTGTCTCTTAAAAATAACAAAATAGGGCTGGGAATGTGGCTTAGTGGTACAGTGCTTGCCTAGCATGCATGAAGCCCTGAGTTCGAGTCCTCAGCACCACATAAACAGAAAAAGCTAGAAATGCTGTGGCTCAAGAGGAAGAGTGCTAGCCTTGAGCAAAAAGAAGCCAGAAACAATGTTCAGTCCCTGAGTCCCAAGCCCCAGGACTGGCCAAAAATAAATAAATAAAAATAAATTAAGTAAATGAAAGTGTGGCTGGGTTGGGACCAAGAAGTCCCATCCATGATCACTGGGTTTTAGGAGCCCTGGCCCCATTACCAGGGGCAGTTTTTATCTCTGTAGAGCTTTTATTGCTCAGGCATTTTTGTTCTAGAATGTTGTCCTCCCTCCCCCCTGCTTTTTGAGGTAGGATCTCTGTGTAGCCAAGACTGGCCTTAAACTTGTGATCCTCCTGCCTTAATGTAGTGGAAGGCTACTCCCAGCAAGAATGCTATACTTTCTAGGCCTTCTTCAGTGTGACCTCCGCTCAGTCCAGCCTGGTATAAGTGGACCCCAGAGTTCCTGCCTCTCACCTTTGTGCATGTAGCTAGAGTATCTTTCACATATACTTTTCTTACCATATAAAATAGGCATTCTTATTAGTATAATATAAAAACATTAATACATTGAAATAATTAAGTAAACTTAAAATTTGTTATTATTCTTTGACTTGGAGATGCTTTTAAACTTGTCCTGAACATCCTTTCAGACCACTTCATACAGTTGATATACATACTTCATTTAATAATTTTAGTTATTTTTATTTGTATACATTATTTATTTAGGCAAGGTCTAGTTGCTTTGTGTCCCATGATGGCCTCAAACGTAATATGCCTGCCTCAGCCTCACTGGTGCTAGAATTACAGGTGTATACCACCATACTTGGCTAAAAATTGCTTTAAAAATGTAAAATTGAATTGTAAGGATACCTATAGAAAAATGTTCAATTGTTAGTGTTTAATTTCATTTTCACAAAATAATTGGGCCTATGACCAATTCTTTCTGGAACCTTCCTTAGGGATCATACTGTCTTACTGAAGAGAGGCTACCCAGTATCAGTTTTACCTATTTCAACTTTATACATGTAGAACTTACTCAATATGTATGTATATGTGTATGTTTTTTCTTTTAGCAAGGGGCTATTTCTGTGTAACTTACATTATCACTTCCAATTAGTAGTGTGTGATGACTACATGTCTATAACTACTGATCTTCCTTAGTTTCTTGCAGGTAACTGTATAATGTCCCACAGTTTGTAATGTATTTTCCAGTATTTATATTAACCAGTATATATATATTAACCATCCCATTGTTGCTGGACATTTAGTTTGTTTCCACTTTATTACAAGCAGTTATAAGCAGTTGCCTTCATACAGTTGCTAATGTTGTTTGAGCTTCCTTAATTCTCTTTCATAAGATAAATATCTAGGAGTGGGTGGCAAGGTCAAAGGCTATAGTGTTTCCTGGCTGTGCTGTAGCCCAGGCTCTCTCCATGTTGCTCCACCCTGGCCTCCCCTGGGAGAGCTCCTATAATGACTGGCCCCCTGCTGTCCAGCTGTTGACCCTCATGTCTGGCTGGGTGTTAGCCAGTACTAATCAGACTTTTCTTTATTTTCCAACAGCGCTGTGTGGTGCTGCGTTTTCTGAAGTTTCCCCCAAATAGGAAGAAGGTAAGATTGGCAGGATGGCCACACAATCATCATAGTCATTGTTTAAGAAGATTTGGAATTTTTTTCCTGTGTATTCTAGTTGTAGAAATTGAAATGTGACATAAACTTTCAATATAGAAAGTGGTAAGGCTGGGAATGTGGCTTAGTGGTAAGAGTGCTTGCCTAGCATGCATGAAGCCCTGGGTTAGATTCCTCAGTTCCACACAAACAGAAAAAGCTGGAAGTATCACTGTGGCTCAAGTGGTAGAGTGCTAGCCTTGAGCAAAAGAAACATAAGGACAGTGCCCAGGCCCCGAGTTCAAGCCCTAGGACTGGCAAAAAAAGAAAAAGAAAAAGAAAGTAGTAGGTTCCCATTCCTGATATGAGACTTGCCGAGGCCCTGGGTTTCCTGTGTGTCACCACACTGGGTGTCACCATGATGGGCCTGCATGTGCGGAGCAGGCATTGCCTTTGCTCTGCTTGTAGGTCCTGCTCAGAGGGCTCACCTTGTGGTGAGAAACTGGGGACCAGCTCTTGGCTTTGTTTTGCCAAGTTTCTTAGCTTCTGCTGCCTCAGTTTCCCCATCTGTGGGATTGTATCTGTGAAAATAGTGTATGAGATTGATAGAGAATCTGTATTACATTAAATGTCACACTGGGCAAAGCCAGATGGATCATCAGGTTTCTATTGGCTGAGTTATCCAAGTACAGTACCATGCGCTACCATTGACAACTGCTGCCTCTGTGGTGAACATTCCAACCACAGAGTAAAGCAGCGTTTTCCAGGTAGCATTTGCTCCAAGTAGTGTATAGTGGCATGGTGCAGTATAGCTGCCTGATCACAGGACTTGTGGTCATTTTCCTGCTGGCCTGATGGGCTTTTTGTCAGAAACTGACACAGCCATGCAGGGCCACCAAGTGTGTTCTGGACTTTTCTGTCAGGCTGAGTTGTGATGTGATCCTGTTGTGGGAACTGTAGAACATTTGCAGTGCTCTGAGGGGGTGTGTGTGTGGGGTGTGTGTGTGTGTGTGTGTGTGTGTGTGTGTACCATTTGATACAAGCAATGGATTCCCTAAGGAGGCCTGGGTGTGGAGTACCTCTAGGTTTGCCTTGAAAAAGCCCCACAAGCTCAGGCCAACCCTGCTCTGCCAGTCTAGCCTTTGTCACAGTTGGGGAGCCATCGTCTTGGACCCTTCAGGCTTTTCAACTGTGGGATGTCTCATCGTTTGAGACATCCCTTTTCTTGTTTTGTGGTACTGGAGTACTTCTATGTAGGTGCTCTACCACCAAGTTATGCCTTTAGTCGTGTGTGTGTGTGTGTGTGTGTGTGTGTGTGTGTGTGTGTGTGTCTGCGTGTGTGTGTGTCTGCGTGTCTGCTTGCCTGAATCTGTGTGGTGTGTATGTTGATACTGTGGCTTGAACTCAGGGACTTTTAACTTTCTTGCTCATGGTTTATGCTCTACCACTTGAGCTATGCTACCAATTTTGGCATATTACCAGCTAATTGGAGATGGGAATCTCTCAGACTTTCCTACATGGATTGGGTTTCAACTGAAATCCTTGTTCTTAGATTCTCGAGTAGCTAGGATTATAGGTGTGAGCTGCTGGTGCCTGGCTTAGGGTTATTTTAGATAAAGTTTCACTTCCTGCTGAGTGTGCACCTGGACTGTGATCTGCCAACTTCAGGGTTCCTATTGTTGTAGTTGAGTAGAGAGGTACACTATTATGTCTTAACTATGATGCTACTGTGTCTAACTTCCCTTCATGGAGATAGTCTTGTAGACTTTCCTCCCCAGTCTGGCTTTGAGCTGACATCCTGCCATTCTCAGGTCCCCAAGGTAGCTAGGATTATAGAACGCTTGAGCCACTGGCACACTGCCTTACCTGCCTTTTTACCCTTTAAAAATATCTGATTGAGAAGAAAACTTTATCCTATATTAAAAGTAGACATCTAACTGGATATAGCTAGGATTACACACTTGAGCCACTAATACTCTGCCTTTTTATCCTTTAAAAATATCTGATTGGGAAGAAAACACTTTATTCTATATTTAAAACTAGACACCTAACTTTGGATGTAAGAGTTTTCTAGTCTTCTGCTTAGTGTGTGCATTGGATGGTGGTGGGAGAAGGGACACCAGTGGTTCATGCTGAGTGTTTCCTGTGCTTGTCTCATGTAGACCTCCGAAGAGATATTTCAGCACCTGCAAAACATAGTGGACTTTGGCAAAAATGTCATGAAGGAGTTCTTGGGGGAGAACTGTGTTCACTGTGGGGTAAGTGATCTTTATTCAAATCTCAATTCATGGATAAGTCCTGTATCAACCATACCAGTGTCTCAGTTGTCATTGGAATTTTATGCTTAATGGTAACCCTTGAATAGTCAGTCTTCAGGTGTCTTGCTCTCTGTTGTGCCACATAACAGTTGAGTACCATGCGGTTGGAGAGAACTCTCCTCACTGTCTGTCACTCAGCTCTGTCCTAGGCTCCTGTTTGGTGAGACACTCTAGTGTCCAGCCAATCTTGAGCCCAAAGGGACAGCTTTGCCTTCTGCTCCTAGAGTGCCTTCTGTAGGTTAGGGAACAAATTGGACCCTGCCCTAGAAGCTGCTGGCCTTGTGGAGAGGCACCGGGACATGAGCAGCACAGGACAAGTCACTGGATTCAGCTAGTGTAGATCCTAGTTGCCCCATTTAATATTTTTAAATTATTAAGGTGATATCCAGAGGGTGTAAGTCAGATGAGTACATTTCTTTTTGGATAATGTCACCCCTTCCCTCACGATTTTTCCCTCCTGTCCCCACCCACAAGTTGTATAGTTCATTATCAACGTAGTGTCTAGTAAGTATCACTGCTTCATTTGTTCACCCTTTGTCCCTCCATTTCTGTGTCCCCCATACCTTCCAAAGATAGATAAATGAACAAACAAGACAAAAAGAAAAACTCCCAAGAAACAAAAACACCAGAAAGCAAAAGCAAGACAATGCTATTTTCACCACCAACAACAGAAAAAATGAAAATAATAACAACAAAAACCTTGTTTCCATTCCCTGGAATTTATTTGAATAAGTATTATTTTATACGTTCATAGGCACAGAAGCGTTGCATCCTTGGGTTCCTTCCCTAAGAATATCCTTCTTCAGTCTCGCTGTGTGTGAATTCCTGTAGTCCTGTATAATTTATCATGTTCCCTTGTATTTGAGATCTAGTATCTACATATGCGAGGAAACACAGACCGTTTGTCTCTTTGAGCTTGGCTTACCTCACATAATATGATTTGTTCTAGGTCCATCCATTTCCCTGAAAATGACATATTTTTTCTGATGGCTGTGTAAAAGTCCATTGTGAACAAGTGCTACATTTATTTGATCCACTTGTCTATTGTAGGGTTTTTGGGCTGTTTCCATAACTTGGCTAGTGCGAATAATACAGCGGTGAACATGGGTATGCAACTATCTTTCTGGTATCCTGGCTTATGATGTTCTGGGTAGATTCTCAGGAGTGATACAGCTGGGTCATAGGGAAGATCTATGTTTACTTGTTGGAGCAACCTCCAGACTGATGTCCAGAGTGGTTGTACTAGTTTCCATTCTCATCAATAGTGCAATAAGTTCTTTTCCCCCACATCCCTATCCCTTCCAGCACTTATTTGAATTCATCATGTTGGCTAATCTAACTAGGATGAAATGGAATCTCAGAGTTGTTTTGTTTTGTTTTTTTTTTGCCAGTCTGGGGCTTGGACTCAGCCTGAGCACTGTCCCTGCTTCTTTTTGCTCAAGGCTAGCACTCTACTACTTGGGCCACAGTGCCACTTCTGGCCTTTTCTGATTATGTGGTGCTGAGGAATTGAACCCAGGGCTTCATGCATGCAAGGCAAGCACTCTGACGTTAAGCCATGTTCCCAGCCCTCAGAGTTGTTTTGATTTGCATTTCCTTTTATTATCAGGGACATATGTTTCTTTGCCACTCTTACCTCTTGGTCTGAGAAGTCCCTCAGAAGTCCCTGAGAAGCTCCTTTGCCCATTTAGTAGTTGGTTTATTAGCTTTGGGAGGGGTTAATTTCTTGAGCTCTGTGTATATTTTAGATATTAGGTCTTTGCCAGATATATTGCTGGTAAAGATCTCTCAGTCTATTGGCTATCTTTCTAGTTCAGTAACTATGTCCTTTGCTGTACAGAAACATTTTAGTTTGATATAATCCCATTTGTCAAGTCTCTCTCCTATCTGCTGTGCCCCTGGGACTCTTCAAAAAGTTCCTGCCTATGCCTATAAAGTTCTAGTGTTTCTCCTACTCCCTCGCAGTAATTTCAAAGTTTCAGGTCTGACATTTAGGTCCTTGATCCACTTTGAGTTGATATTTGTGCATGGTAATAATTAGGGATCTACTTTTTGTTTTCTGCATGTGGGTGCCCGGTTTTCTCAACACCAGTTACTGAAGAGACTTATCTTTTTTTTTTTTCCACTGTGTACCTTTGACTCCCTTATCAAATATTAGATATCTGTAAGTATATGGTCTTCTGAGTCTTGCATTAATATTTGGGTCTACTTTTGTGCCAATACTAAGCTGTTTTATTATTATGGCTCTGTAGTAGAGCTTGAGATCTGGGATTGTGATACTGCCAGAAATGCTTCCCCCCCCCCCCACACACTTGGTGTTGTTTTGGCTATTCTAGGTCATTTGTTGTTCCATGGGAATTTTTGGATTGTTTTCTCTATCTTTTAAAGAACATAATTGTTTTGTAGATCACTTTTGGCAGTATGGCCATTTTCACAATACTAATGCTACCTACCTATGAATATGGGAAGTCTTTCCATTATGATTGTCCAATTTAATTTTAAAAGTGGGATTTTTCTGGATACCAGTGGCTAATTAATGCCTGTAACCCTAGCAACTCTGTGGAGACAGATCTGCTGATTGTGATTCAAAGCCAGCCCCAGCCCAGTTAACCAGCAAAAAGCCAGAAGTGGAACTGTGGCTCAAGTGGTAGAGTGCTACCAGCCTTGAGCAAAAAAGCTGAGAAACCTGAATTCAAGGCCCTGGATTGGCACCAAAAAGGAAAAAAATAAAGCTGGGATTTGGAAGATAAGCCATGAATACACTTGGTGCTGCTGTTTATGCTGGCCCCCTGCTTGCAGCTTGTCTGATGACAAGACAAGAGGCGCTGTGGCCCACCTATCTGACCTAGATTGCTTTCTGAGCAGAGCTGTCGCCTGCAGCCTCGAAAGTCATGTCAGTTTTGCCTTTTTATCAGCTGCTGCTGCTCGTGTTTATTCTATTCTCCAGGATGTGCTCCTTGAATGTTTTCTTCCTTGTGGAGAGAATATTTTCAGAGGCGCCGTCTGCCCACTGGGCTGGGTGGGAGTGTGTCTAGGTCTTGTGGGTTTCATATTCTTTCTTGAGCAGGATGTGGTGCTTGTTGTTGTTGTTGCCTGTTGTTCCACTGGCTGTGGAAATCTCAGTTGTGATGGTCAGTGAAGTGGGCAGTGGGGACTCATGAGGGAGTGGCAGGATCAGGGATGTCTGGCAATACCTCTGGTACTTTTTGTCCTTAGTGTAAATGAAGCTATAGTGACTGGGGCTCAGCGTATAGGTCACCACCCTTGTGTGCCTCCTTTGTTTTTTTTGTTTTGTTTTGTTTTCCAGTCCTTGGGCTTGAACTCAGGGCCAGAGCACTGTCCCTGGCTTTTTTTTGCTCAAGGCTAGCAGTCTACCACGTGAGCCACTGCACCACTTCTGGCATATATATATATATATATATGTATATGTATATATGTATATATATGTGTATATATGTATATATGTATATATATACATATATACACACACATATATATATATATATATATATATATGCAGTGCTGAGGAATTGAACCCAGGGCTTCATGTATACAAGGCAAGCACTCTACCACTAGGCCATATTCCCAGTCCCTCCTCTGTGTTTTGACAGTTCAGTCAGTAAACTAGAGCTGGCTTTTTCTCAGGTGATCATGTCTTGGCTGGCTGCTCTCACTGTGGGCCTGATTGTGTCTCCCAGCAATCCTAGTGGCTGCATTGGCTGGGCCATGTTGACCCAGCAAGCACAGATGTGTGAGCTAGTTAGGCAATGTGGAGTCCCCAAGGGCCTTTTACCCTGTGTGTCCTGGGACAAGACACACCAGCTCCTGTGAAGAAGCACCCCCTGGTCCTGCCTGTGGAGGGGGTGTGGTCTGAGTCTGATTTCTCCATAGAGTTAGAGAATTTACGAAACTTTTTTTTCCCCTTGGTGCTGGCCCTGGGGCTTGAACTCAGGGCCTGGGCACTGTCCCCATGCTTTTTTGTTCAAAGCTAGCGTTCAACTACTTGAGCCACAGCTTTACTTCCAGCTTCTTTTGGACTTTCCTGCCTAAGTGGACTTCAAACCACAAACCTCAGATCTCAGCCACTTTAGTAGCTAGGATCACAGGTGTGAGCCACCAGCACTCAGCTAGGGAACTCTAAGTATTGGAGGGGTTTGGAATTTTAAAAGCTCCCATCCTGTCGTGTGTGACTGGATCCACTTGAGTTTGCATGTTGTGTGGGATGTCATTAACTCCCCATTTGAACCTCATGTGCTGATAGGCTTGGCAGGACTCACTCAGCTGGAGGTTCTGTAGCTGGTGTCCTTCTGGGAAGCATCTTGTCATCCCTTTGAGATATACCATGTCTCAGCATTCGCTATCTCCTTCTTTGGGTGTCAACTCTGGTCTTTTCCAGCAAGAGCCTTGTATAATGTTGGTTGTCATATGCTCATTTGTAGTCAGGTGGATACCAATGCTATTTAACCTAAAATGGAATGCCACCTGTAACCATTTTTATCTTGAATTGAGACATATCCATCCTCATTGTAAAATCAGTCCTTTGAACTTGTTTAGAGGAAACTCAGGTCTGCTCTTCACTGTAAAGGTGGACTCAGGAGGGCATTGGGCAGATGGTGGCATAGAGGATGGCATTGCTTGTCTAGCCATTTGTACCAGGATATAAGACCACTGCATTTCTTGGGTGGGGATATCAAAGCAGTTCTTTTCATCATCCTATACAGCATTGTGATGGGCACATGTCCCTTTGGATTTTTGGTTTCAGTCACCAAGAACTTTTGTGAGATAGCCCAAGTTTTGAATTTCTAAACTTTTACATATCTTCCTCTTGCCCCTTGTCTCACCTAAGTATAAGTAGTAATATTTAAGTACCTAAGTACTGAGAGTTTAGTGCCTCACGTTTCCTTAGCATATTGAGGTAGACATAGAAGGCATAGTATGGAACTAGAATGGCAGGATAGGGAGCAAGACCAGGCTGGACCAGGGCATGCCAGGCCCAGATAGAGAAGGCTGTTCTGTTCTCCTCATGTCAAGATTCCAGTATTCGTGGCTAGGTCTTCTGTGTCCTTTTGAGACTTTTCCAGAAGTCACAGTTCTGCTACTCTGAAAACACAGAAGGACAGAAGGTGGTAAGCAATGTGGGTTAAATCCTTTTTTGTTGAAAAGACATGCTGGCTGTCAGCTACACAGTCCTCCATGGCTGACTCATCAACACACCTGCCATCTTAGCCGAGATCAATTCTATCAACCACTGAATTGCTGCTCAGGTGAAAGTGGGAGATGCTAAGTTTGTCTGAGGGGCCAGGGAGTCTTCCTTGTGGCCCAAGAACTGCCTTGGGCTCCTGCTCTGTTTCTTATTTATTTATTTATTTATTTATTTATTTATTTATTTATTTATTTATTTATTTATTTATTGGCCAGTCCTGGGCCTTGGACACAGCGCCGCTTCTGGCCGTTTTCTGTATATGTGGTGCTGGGGAATCGAACCTAGGGCCTCCTGTGTCCGAGGCAGGCACTCTTGCCACTAGGCTATATCCCCAGCCCTCCTGCTCTGTTTCTATATTGCCAAGTTCAGCACCTCTGTTGTTTAACCTTCACATGTTTGTCAAAAACTACTCACTGAATTTTTTAAGCTATAATTTTTAAAATTGTGATAAAGTGCAGGTAATATCAAATTCACCATTTTAGCTGTGGTTTGGTGCAGAATTTTGTGTTCATAACTGTAGTCTTGTTGTTGAGTAACCCATGTATTTTGTATTTTTTCTTCACAGGAAGTAGTCCAGCTGCCTTTAGAGTTTGTGAAACAGCTGTGTTTGAAGATACAGTCTGAAAGACCAGGTAAGACTGTTGTAACTTAGAAATATTGTTTGTGATTTAAAAAATGGTGTTCTAAGTTGTTTGAAATGACCATCCATGTTAGGTATGGATGATTTTTTTTTTTTTTGCCAGTCCTGGGGCTTGGACTCAGGGCCTGAGCACTGTCCCTGGCTTCTTTTTGCTCAAGGCTAGCACTATGCCACTTGAGCCACAGAGCCACTTCTAGCCATTTTCTGTATATGTGGTACTGGGGAATTGAACCCAGGGCCTCATATATATGAGGCAAGCACTCTTGCCACTAGGCCACATCCCCAGCCCAGGTATGGATAATTTTTAATGGGTCTGTTGCCAGAAACTTCATTATCCACATATCTGCCTCCCCTCAGCACCATGCCTGCTTTCCTTTCGCTTTTGGCTTTATTGTCTAGAACCAGGTCAAAGCTTTTTTTCCCCCAAGTAATTTTTCAGAAACGTATATGTTGATGGCTGAAATACCTCTTCTAGATGACAACCAGGCATTAAGAGTATGGAATTGGCCACCATTTCTGATTGGGATTGGAAAATGAAAGCAAGCATTGGTGTCTGGGGCAAGGAGGAACAGCAAAAGGGAAGGTGCTGGATAGTGTCTGGGCTCCAATCTTTGTCTCTACATGGTAGACAGAGGCCAGCTGTAGCTTCTTTCCTCAGCTGCTCATGCTCAGTCTCCACAATTCATTTTTTTGCTCATACTGGGGCTTTAACTTAAGGCCTTGTATTCTCGCTTGGCATTTTTGCTCATGGCTGGTGTTCTACCACTTGAGCCATGCCTCTACTTCAGCATTTTGCTTGTTAATTGGAGGTAACTTCCTGACTTTATTGCTTTGGCTGGCCTACATCCTCAGCTCTTGGCCTTCTGAGTAGCTAGGATTGATTATAGGCATGAGCCACCAGTATGTCACCTTACTTCATTTAGAAACTACAATAACTAGTTAAAAGAAGGCTTTCTGTGTGAAAGGGAAGTCTGGAGCCCAACATTGTTTGGTGGCATCCACACAGCTTCCAATAGAGCCATGCTGAGGCATAGTGGAAGAGATGTGTTGGGAAAGGCCTGGGTTTGAGAGGAAGGAAGGGGCCAAAGCCTTCCTCTTTCCCGAATTCCTACCCTAAGGGAGTTGTGGAATTTGGGGGCCATTTCTAAGTCTACTCACTTGTAATAGCTGTTGCTCATTTGGAAGTTCCCCTAGGCCATGCTCAGATCTAGGAAGACTTTAGCTCTTATGGTTAGACTTAAGGTTCTGGTTTTATTATGGCATAAGGATAAGGATGAAACCAGGCAAGGGATGAGGCACAGGGCAGGTCCCCTCCTGCAGGGCTGTGTGGGCAGCACTTACTTCAAGTGACCATGTGTGATAGACCCGAAGTTTCATTGAGCCTCAGAATTCAGGGTTTTTGCTGAGTTCAGGAGCATGATGAAGCTGACTTCCTGTCAAACAGATTCAGCCTTCAGGCCTCCAGAGATGACTGCATTTGTTACACAACCTATAGTAAGCTATTTTTCTGCTGTCATAAATGTACCCAATAAAGTTATACTTCTTAGATTTAGTGACTTCCCTGTACCCAGGCTGTCTAGAAACCCTCCCTTACAGGATTCTTTCTTCCAGTGTCTACAGTGCTTTCTGTCCCTTGTACTGATTCTCAGGTATGACCCTTGCTCTGTCTTGTAGAGTCTCGTTGTGACAAGGATCTGGACACACTCAGTGGTTATGCTATGTGCCTTCCCAACTTAACCAGACTTCAAACCTACCGTTTTGCTGAGCACCGGCCGATTCTGTGTGTTGAGATAAAGGTAAGCTTTCATGGAAGGACAGTGATGTGGGTAAAGGAAAAGATCAGTTTGTGTGGCATCTGCCTCAAGGACACATTCAGCCTCTTCTCAGGAACTTGCTTTTCTCCTCTACTGCAGCCACACCTGCATCCTGTATGCTCTGGTTCTTTTCAGCTCCAGACCCTAGGCGTGGGCTTCTTCCTTGGTGCCAACAGTGGGGAAGCCCACCTTGTTCATCTGTGCTCGGAAAGCCCTGCTTGAGGTCCACTGGAGGGAAGTGTATTGGCTCTCCCTCCACAGTCCACTCAGATACAAACTTCTTCCCCAATGCATTTAGCTGCTTGGCTGTACCCAGTGCTTGTGGTGCTAAGGGTCCAATTCCAGGAAGCTCTGTAAGTGGATGACTCTGTATCTTGTGTAGGAGAGGCACAGAGGCCTGTATGCCCCCTGAGGCCCTTCTATGTGCTGCTAGTGGTCCAGTATGGATTTTTTGTTTGGTGCAGGCAGTGGAAGCTGCAGAAAGACCAGGACTCCCTTGTTTCACCTGTTTGTATTGAGGGTGGCTGCCCAGGCATCCTAGAAAGCCTTTCCATGTGTCTGGCCATTGCCTACCTTCTTCCTCCCCACTGCTGGGGCAGCGACCTCCAGAGGGATCATGCCCTTGGCTTGGGTACTTAAACCTCATGATCCTCAAGAGGATCATGTTCTGTCTCCCCAGCCACATTCTCCAATGTGCTGAGCACAGACCTTATGTGTTGCACTGCTCAGAGGATGCAGCTTTTAGAAGGCAGCTGGATTCCCTGATGTTTTGGGAGCCTAGCAACTATCAGATGGGCACCTTCCAGGCCACACACTAGTGTCATTGGGCACAATGGTTCTGATTCTTGTTGCTGGGAGCCCTGGGCCCATCTCCATTCCCTCCATTCCATTCCATGCCAGTGGTGTTCTGTAATGAAAGCACAAAGCTGAGCTTTGTTGTGCTCTCATTTGGCCAGCGAGAGCCTTCATTGGCCTCCCAGTGGGAGGCCTGGCCAGCCTGCGTCCTCTGGAAGCAGAGAGATGTACTATGTGCTGAGGTGAAATGAGACTAGCTTCTGAGGACATTTCTACCCGACCTTGCCTGTCTTTATCATCTCTAGTGATGTGATTTCTCCCTAAATATTTTTTGTTGTCTGTTTATGTTACAGCCAAAATGTGGTTTTATTCCTTTCTCCAGTAATGTTACCCATGAGATGAAGCATAAAGTGTGTCGCTACTGCATGCACCAGCACCTCAAGGTGAGCAGAAACAACAGCTGGGCTGTTGGAGGGCAAAACACTGTGTGTCTAAGGCGAGACCACTCTGGTTTCAGAATAAAAGAAAATGTGATTATTTCCTGTTGACTTTTCATTTTGCAAGTAGCTCTGGGTCACTTAAAAATAATTAAGACATAATTCACAGACCATTAAGATTGCCCTTTTTAAAAGCTGGGTGCTAGTGGCTTCATAGCTACCAAGGAAACTGAGATCTGGAGGACTCTGGTTCGAAGTCAACCTGGGAAGATAAGTTTGTGGGACTGTCTTCAGATTAACCAGCAAAAAACAAGGCTGGAAATGTGGCTTGAGTGGTAGAGTGCTAGCCAGAGAAGCAAGTCACTTAGGGTAGAGTTGTTATCTTATAGTTCATGAACATGTTTATTCTCAAGGTATATCCATGTCATAATGTTGCATACTTCTTCCTTTTTAAGGCTGAATAATAATGGTGAGTTATATGAATATATTATATTTTATTTACCTATTGGCCTGTTGATGAACACATAGATTACTTCTACCTTTGGCTATTGTGAATAGTGTTGCTATCTCTGCCTCAGTATTTTATACAACTGGAAGTAAAATTGCTGAATCTTATAATCTATTTTTTTATTTTTATTTTTGGCCAGTCCTGGGCCTTGGACTCAGGGCCTGAGCACTGTCCCTGGCTTCTTTTTGCTCAAGTCTAGCACTCTGCCACTTGAGCCACAGCGCCCCTTCTGGCTGTTTTCTCTATATGTGGTGCTGGGGAATTGAACCCAGGGCTTCATGTATACAATGCAAGCACTCTTGCCACTAGGCCATATCCCCAGCCCTTATAATCTATTTTTAATTATGAGGGCTTGCTGCAGTCTTTTTCATTGTGGCTTGCCATTTTACATTCCCATTAGTAGTATACAGGGTACAAGGGTTCCAGTTTCCTCACAGCACAAGTAACATTGTCATTTTTGTTTTTTTTGCATTTTGATTTTGGAGATAGGCTCTTGCCCTGTATCTCTGGCTGGCCTGGTATCTACTATGTATTCCAGGCTTGCCTTGATTTCCCAATCCTTTTGCCTCACTGTCTGGAATGCTGGGATTACAAGGATGTATCACCACATCAGGCCTTTCGTTCCTATTTAGTTCTGGAGATTGGACCTAGCTTTTGCATATTAGGCAAGATCACTACCACTAGTCCTTTAGTTTATGTTTTGTTTTTCAGATAGTCTGCACTGGCCTCAGACTCTTCAATCCTGCCTCTGTCTAGATCACTAGGATTACAGATTTGGCTATCATGCCTGGCTTTTCAGTAATAAAAAAAAATAGTATACATCTTTATGCATATGAAGTAAGAAATACAATTAATTGGTTTTTATTGATCTTATGTCCTACTATCTTGCTGGTTATTTTCATTTGTATATGTATTCACACATAGATACCCATATATACTCACACATATGTAATATACAATATGTATCTTTGTATACACATACACCATGCACAGCATTTTTAGTGATTGAAATGAGGCACAAACTTTTTTGTTCAGACTTCTCTCAAACTGGTCTTCCCATCTCTACCTCCTAAGTAGCTAGGATTACAGATGTGAGCCTCTGGTGTCTGGCTTCAATATATGTTTTCTTTTTTTTGCCAGTCCTGGGCCTTGGACTCAGGGTCTGAGCACTGTCCCTGGCTTCTTTTTGCTCAAGGCTAGCACTCTGCCACTTGAGCCGCAGCGCCACTTCTGGCCATTTTCTGTATATGTGGTGCTGGGGAATCGAACCCAGGGCTTCATGTATACGAGGCAAGCGCTCTTGCCACTAGGCCATATCCCCAGCCCTCAATATATGTTTTCTTAAGTTCCAGGAACCAGTAAGTCTCCCAGTCTTTGCTAATGGTCTCTCTATATGGGTGTTGGAGCCCACTTAACAGTCAGTAGGGTAGTTGGCATCTGTATTCACTTTCATGGAGTCTCTGGTCAACTCAGGTGAGAGGTTAGAGCTTTCTCAGATCGTTCTTGTGCCTGTTCCTCACTTCTAGATTCCCAGGGATTTGTTAGAGCTTTTCAAGTCCTCTTTGTACATCTTATTCCTTTGCCTTTCTTTTTCATGCTGCTACTGGGGCTTGAACTACTCAAGGCCTCATGTTCTCACTTGGCTTTTTTTGTGCAAGGCTGGCTTTCTACCACTTGAACTATACTTCCACTTCTAGCTTGTTGCTGGCTAATTGGAGATAAGTCTCACAGATTTTTTATGCCTGGGCTAACTTTGAACCTCAATCCTCAGGTCTCAGCCTTTTGAGAAGCTAGGATTATAGGTATGAGCTACTAGCTTTTAACTTTTTTTTTTTTTTTTTTGGTCAGTCCTGTGGCTTGAACTCAGGGCCTGGGCATTGTCCCTGAGCTTCTTTAGCTCAAGGCTAGCACTCTACCACTTGAGCCACAGTGCCACTTCAGCTTTTTTCTGTATATGTGGTGCTGAGGAATTGAATCCAGGGCTTCATGCATGCTAGGCAAGCATTGTACCTACCACTAGGCCACATTTCCAGACTAGCCTATTATTTGTCCCAATTATTACCTACCTTCTCAGAAAACCATATGAAGTGGCACAAGTGTTTCTAAATATTTCTGACAGTTTTCCCCCCACCTCCTCTGGGGAAAAGGGCTCTGTACTTAGTGAGCTCTGAATCATTAGTAAAGGCAACCATACAAGTGAAATTTTCCTGGAATCAAGACTCAAGCCAGATAATGATAGTACTCTGAGAGGGAAGCTTTGGAGATAGTTCTGTCCTGTTCGTTCTGTGGCAGCTACCAGGCTGCTGTTTTTTTTTGTTTTTTGTTTTTTTTTTTTTTTTTTTTCCTGATAATAACAATGGTTTTCATGGTTCCATGGGAGCTAGTGGATAGGGAGATCAGAATAGGACCTTTAAAGTGCCAGGCACTGTCCAAACATCTGGATAGAATTGGCCATTTTCTTGACTACACACTCTTTAAATTGTTGAAAACTTTTTGGTCAGATTTTAGAGTTTCAAAATTATTTTATTCTGACAATGTTTGCTAGTTTTCATATGTAAGAAAACCATCCGCAGCTTATTTTCTTATTTTTCCAGTCCTGGGAAGTGAACTCAGGGCCTGAGCACTGTCCCTGGCTTCTTTTTGCTCAAGGCTAGCACTGTGCCACTTGAGCCACAGTACCACTTCTGGCCATTTTATACATGTGGTATTGGGGAACTGAACCCAGAGTTTCATGTATATGAGGCAAGCACTGTTGCCACTAGGCCGTATTCCCAGCCCCCAGCCCCAGCTTATATGTAGACTTTAAGAAATACTTATTATGAAGCAATACCTATTTGCTTGTATAATTGCCAAGCACGGCATTGAATGACTTAAAAAGACTCATACTTGTCAGTGTGCATATCTTTTCAGGGTTCTTCCTGTGGCAGCATATGTATACATGTATTCAAGTGGAAATGAGGTGATGCCTTTCTTCCATGTATTCTATTTGTGTGAGTGCGCACACACACTTAACAAGGCAAAAGCATCATGCATGCCATTTGTACTTTTCACTAAAATCACCTTTGAGGATTATTTGTTGTATATTCTTTTTTTTCCCAAATTTTTATTATCAAACTGATGTACAGAGAGGTTACAGCTTCATACGTTAGGCATTGGATACATTACTTGTACTGTTTGTTACCTCATCCCTCATACTATTGTATATTCTTTAAGGCTTTTTCAATGTGTATGTGAATGTGTGCATACATATATAAACCTTTTATTTTTTTTAATAAAAGCAAAAACCACATGCTATACTATACTCTGAATAAATCTTGATTTTTTTTCCCCGCCTCTTTCTGGGAATGGCTGCCTGTTATCCATTTATTTCTTCTGTGTACAGGCTCCACTGCGTAGTTTCCTTTCCTGCTTATGATTGTCTCTCTTGGTTCTACTGTTATTTATAGTCTACAGTGAACATCTTGTCCTTGTACAGGCCTTTTTACCCTATGCTAGTGTTTTTAGATTCCTTGCAGATTTATTGAGTTGGGACAGGTATGCCAGTTTATCACCCCATCAGCAACACAAAATTACTTATACTATACCTTCTCCATTATTGGCTTAAGTTGAAAGAGTTTTCATTTTCATTGCCAGAAATTAGTCATGTAATTTTCAGGTACTTGTTGCTTTTCTTTTCTGCTCATGTGCAGGACTAGAGTAACTGGAGTCTTAAGAGTTGGTCAAAATTTTGTGGAAAAAGGTCAGATGGTTCCCTCTTCACTAAATTGAGCCAAACAGTCTATTTTAATCATTTGGATGCTATGCTGTTCTCTCTTAATGATGACACAAGCATTACATTTGATGCTGTCATAATTGTGTTTTAACAGGTAGCAACTGGGAAATGGAAGCAGATAAGTAAATACTGTCCCCTCGATCTCTACTCAGGGTAAGAGTCACTGTTTATTGGCCCTGTTGGGGTGGGATGGTGCCTTGCTATCTGGCATCCTATGATGTGGGGACTGGATAGAGGGAGAAGCTATTATGTGAGGTGGGAACTGGGGAGAGTTCTGTGAAATGAGGGTTGAGGTATGCGAGATGAGGTGGGTGTTCTCTGAGATGGGCTTGGGGTCTCCACTCCATTTTCACAGCTTTTTCTACTCTCAGTGCCTGGGCTTTAGGTTTGAGGCTTTTTCTTTTTGCTTTCAGTTTGAAGTAGTTGGTATTTCACTGATGTTCCTTTATTGACGTTCCCACAGTTTGACTTGCATTCCTACAAGGGAACAGTTGATGCTGAGTCTTGTCCTCACCCACCTGGACTTTTGTCATACTTTTTGTATGTCATACTTTTGTCCCCAGATATAAAAGACTGCTCCTCTGGTAGCAGTTTCTGCACTGATGAGGTCGCTCTAACTGGTGCGTTTGTGAGCCTCCTCTCCCCATCTGGGTCGGCCCTTGGCCTTCCTGGCCATGTAGCTTTGTTGTGCACCCAACATGCCCTAGGCTTGTACATAGTCTTAGCCTAGAGTGTTCGTGGCTAGTGAGGTAGAGGTGGCCAGGAGCTTGGGAGAGTCCATCAGCAGCAGGGGCTATAGGAGTTAGTCCCCTTGCTCTAGGGCAAAGTGGGTGGCAGGGCTGGGAGAGGGTGGAGTGAGGTGGTGCCTGAGTGATACCTGTTTTATGACAGTCCCCTGCGTGCCCCTACTCAGATCACACTCCTAGGAGTGAACCAGCCACAGGATGGTACATATTTGTGATCCTTTGATGTCCTTGATAAGTTGACTCCAGCCCTTTCTAGCTGCCCTTCTTTCCCTTCTTTGGACTCCAGTTAAAGTAGGGGTGTTTGCTGCTTCTGATTCTCACACTTGACTTTGTTGGTTCTTTCTCTTTCCACCCTTCCTTCCTTTGCTACCTTTCTTAGTGCCCAGCACTGACTTTGGGAGCAGTATGTGCATGCTCATCACTCAGGCCTTTAGGTTCAATGATGTGGCAAAACTTTCAGGCCAGAGATAGAAGTATCTTCACTGCTTAGTCATATGTTGATTTACCTGAGTAGACAAACTGTGAGCTCAGAAACTGTCAGTAATAAAGATCATTGTTGAACTTTTATAACTTATCAGACTTGAGCTAGGATCCTTACTTGAAATGGTCAGAATATGATGGGTTATGAGTATCCCTAATTTGGTGCATGCTGAAGTAACAGATTCCCTGGCCTCCTGCTCTCCTTGCCTCCGTGGAGTCCCCCTCAGCTGCCCATGCATGGGTTATAATGAGGAGAATGTCACCGGAGCTATTTGGGTTCTGGGTTCCCTGGCTTTGCCGACAGCCAGGTGTGACGACTAAGATGATCCTCACTGCCTTTAAAGCCTGTGAACACTTTGTCCTTTTAGAAACAAACAGCGCATGCACTTTGCCTTGAAGAGTCTGCTGCAGGAGGCACAGAACAACTTGAGGATATTTAAGGTAAGAGCTGCTCTTGTTTTGTTGCTGTCCTCAGGTGTACCTGCCACACTCTCATCCTGGTCACAAGCTCAGAGGCCACAGAGACCGGAGCATCTGGGCCAGGATGCCTGAGGCCCAGTTCTGTGAATCTTATGTGGCCCTGGGGTCCTCATGCTCCTGCCATCCACACAGACTTTCTAGTCTCAGTTCTCCATCTTTACATCTCCAACCCCAATGGATAAGCACAGGAGCCAAGTGGCCCAGATTGTCTGTGGTCCAGTGGTGGGTGAAGGCTCAACTTCTGCTAGGTAGGCTCAGTGTCCTCTATGCTGACAGGCGCACCCAGGATGAAGACAGCTCTGTCCTGTCCTGTCCTTGTGCTCTTGTGTCCCAATCCTATGTGGCTGAGAGGGAGCAGGAGCCAGGCTGGCCAACTGCCTAGTTTCCATAAGCTGGTGCCAACTGCCAGGCTCTCTGATGGCTGTCTTTGTTCCTTATTTAAAGACCTTGTGATTGAAGGAGCTCTTTGTTTATGAGCAAATTCTTAGGTCTAGCGTGTCAGGACTAGGAAATCTCCATCTACTGTTACTGTTTTTAGATCCTTGTCCCTAAATGGGCTGGCCCCTTTGTTGCTTGGCTGTTGCCCAAATGATGTGGGCATGAGGAAGAAGGGGTAAGACCGAGGAAGGTGGGAGCTGTGCTCATGCTGGAAATGTGACTCTGGGGTCCTGTAAGGTCTTGGCTCCCTCTTGAGAGCTACTCTAACTAAGCAGGTGGACCTGCTTACAGAAGCAGGGTTATGGTGGGTTTCCTGACTCCTTTGTTTGGTCTGGGAAAGGTGACTGGTGAGCTGGAAGGCCTGCTTGTCTTCTTGCTGCTGTGTGGCCATTGCCCTTCCGAGTATATGGGACACAGTCTAATGTGAATAGGCACTCATATCCCTGGTCTAACTCAGAAATTCTGCCTTGGTGGCTGATCAGAATAATTGACTGCCTCTGCCTTTCCAAATTCAAAAAACAAAGACATATTTCAAAAGTAGTTTTAAACTGTTTTTGAGGACTTAAGGAATTTGGCATTTAAATCAAGATCTGGGTGGGCCTTCTGCACTCTGATCCTGGCCACGGACTGGTGGCCATAGACAGTAGCATCTTGGCTAAGCTGACCCAAACCAAGCTCTACAAGTCTGATGTCTTCAGAACCAAATCCAGAAGATAAGCACTTCATAATCAAGCCTATAGTGAAGCTGGTTTCTGACCCCATTAGGCTCACACTCTAGGTTCCTGGGCCCACTACCCTGCTGTTCACTGCTTCTGGAAAAGTCATCATTGGAAAAACCCAGAGGATTAGCCCATAGATTCCAAAGAGATGGATTGAGAGAAGTGATGAGGAATGACTTTTTAGAATTGTAGGACAGTAGCATAGTACATTTTCTGTGAATAGAGGGTAGCTTCACTTTGGGTACATATGGTCCTGCTTGAGGCCTCAGCTGGCCACCCTGGGTCCTGATTTGGGCTACCTTCCTTTATCTCCTTTCCAGCTTAACCAGCAATGACCTAGTATGTCTCTGTCATCCCATGGGCCTGGAAAGTACCCTTTGAGAGGCATCCCATGGTCCAGTGGGGGAAGAGACCCTGCCATACTTCTTGAGGGCAAAGATTGGCCTCTGTCCATGTACTGCTAACCCCAGACCTTAGCTTCCCATACTTCCTATTGCCTCAGCATTGCAGAGGTCAGGAGTGCAGGAGAAGCTTAGCTGCTTCTGTCTCAAGCTCTCATCTGAAAGCTTAGCCAGGCTGATGGCCACACTTCCCACCTTATGGGAGGACTGGGTTGCTCCATGATCACTGTGACTGAGGGAAGAGTACTAGGAAAGAATGACCTAATTGGGAAGCCATAAGTATCTTTGTGTAACTGCTTTGCAGGCCCATATGACCAATCTTGGGATTGTCCTACAGTACACACTACACTCTTATGGACAAAGACATAAGGGTCAAAGGGCCCTGTCACTCCTTGGGTTAGCTGTGTGAGCTTGGGAACAAGCCCCAAATAAGCTCAAGTAAGACCCAATAGATCCCCTATAAAAGCCCAGTGTGGGTGGCTAGGCAGCAGATGTCCCTGCCAGGCTGGGGAATTTCTGAATCTGGCTGGTATGCTCTAAGGAGTTCCTGTGAAGCAGCAGGGTGGTCTTGAACAGCTCCTTCCACCATGGCTCTAGCCTCTGCCCTGGGCTTTGCCTTGCTGTTCCCAGCACTGCTTGGGCCCTTAAGTAAGAGAACTGTGTCTCAGAGACTGTTGCTCTGTGCTAAGGGTTTGCTTCAGACATACTGTTTGATTGTCTGAGCCATGGCTGTGAGACCAGTGTGCTGGTGGTCTTGGGTTTTTGAACGTTTCAGGCTCCATGGGACTCGCTTTTTGATTGATGACCTTCTTGATTGATGATGTGGCACATGAGAGTGGTTTTCCCAGACGTGCCAGAGTGTGCATTGACCCTGAGGAGGCTTGTCCAGAACATGTTTGCCCACCACCCTAGCAGGTGCTGAGATATTCTCTAACAGCTTATAAGACCCATGTTTCTCTCTTTCTTGCCTAAAGAACGGTGAACTGATTTACGGTTGTGGTGATGCCCGGAGCCCCGTGGCTGACTGGAGGGAACTTGCGCACCACTTGAAGCCCTTCTTCTTCCCCTCCAATGGCCTGGCCAGTGGGCCCCACTGCACCAGGGCCGTGATCCGGGAGCTGGTGCATGTTATCACAAGGGTGCTGCTGAGTGGCTCGGACAAGTCCCGAGTGGGTGCCTTGAGACCTGGGCTCCAGGGCCCGCGTGTATGTGAAGCCAGCCCTTTCAGCAGGAGCTTGTGCCATCAAGGTAGGGCCTGGCCTTCCCTGAGTGGGTGGTAGGGACTGTAGCCATAGAACTGTCTTTTTCACTGGCAGCTAGGTTAGAGCCTGTAAAGTGAGGCTCTAACTGGCTTGTGGTACCTCTAGGGGTGCTGCCTGGTTTCATCAGAGCTCCCCAGAGTGAGGCCTCCTTGCCTTACATTGAGTTAGAGACTCACTTTTTCACCTTGTAGCTAGGTTTGCAAATTGCATGGCCTGTTCGGGCTGCAGGGTTTTTCTAGGACTATTGCTCACATATGTGTCTTGTTTATTCTCATCATAGCTCTAGGGGCAGGTTCCCCTTGGCCTGAGATGAAAACTGAGACAAAGAGTCCTTCAAAGCTGGATTGAGTGTCATAAGGTGAAGGTAGACTCACAGGGCCTGTGGGTTCTAGTTGCCTTCTTCACAGACAAGAAGGAACCAGACCAGCCCAAACCACTGCCCTGTGTCCTAATATCTCATGACGTGGGGCACCACAGAAACTCTTGAGTATGAAGGTGGCTCATGACCATTAGAACTCCTACAGGTTTTGTCTTCATGGCTCCTCCCCAGGCTTCTTTTTTTTCTACAGGTGAATTTTGTGGGGTTTTTTTTTTTCTTGTGACAAAAATTATTCTGTCAGAAACTCTTGTTAGAGCTAAAACCCATAGTCTGGGCACATAGCTGCATAATGTGTCTGGAAGGACTTCCTCATTCCTATGCAAAAGCAAGCATAGCCCATGATTGTGCAGTATTTAAAATCATAAGGTCACCCTCACATGTTGTTTGTAACCTGGTGTTTTTTTCTTAAGTAGCACCAATCTATCAGCAAATGTGTTTTTTTTTCATCTGTTATCTACTGTGTGGTAGGTATTCACTGCATGGTGTCCTGTAACTTTGGCACATGCTCTCACTGGTTGAGTGTGTTTTACATTTTTCTGCCTCTTGCATGGCTGAGCACATTCTGCCAGGTTGCTTGAGTGCAGGCCTGCAGTCGCCTGCAGATGGCTGCAGCTGCTCCCTGCACGGCATTCCCTATTCTGATTTTGCTTGTAGTCAGTCTTTCTAGAGATAATGATTGCTCCACTCAAGGGCAGGACACGGTGCAGGATGTGGCCTCTCTCTGAGGCTCAGGTGGCTTTCATATATAGCAGAGTCAGTTGCATGAGTGTTTGGTTTCTTCATCTGTCTTGGAGAATGGGTCCTTGTTGGTGACTTTGATAGTGGTCAAAGCTGTTCTGAGCTTGTCCTGCAGCAATCAGGCCTTCCCCCTCAGCACGGGCTCATGGCTAGACTCTAGAGGCAGTCCTTGTTGTCTTTATTTTGGTCTTAGAGGTTTAAGGCTGTCAATATGATCTTTTGTAGTTTTGGACCTTGTCTTATTTAGAATGAAGATATGTTTAAACATGATTGTAAAGTGCCCTCCGTGGCTTGTGGAATTTAAGGGACTTTGTAAGAAGGGGAAGTATGTTTGGAGATCACAGAAAAAAGTGAGCTTTTTAAGCTGCTTGCCTCTCGTATGTTCATGGCCTGGTATGTCCAGGATTTCTGAGTGTGTTCCAACCCTGCAGCTCTGAGACAGACACAGTGTCTTCCATCAGCATTAGGTCAGCCGGGACCTAGTCCTGGAGCCTGAGGCAGCTGGCAGGCAATCCCAGGATGAGCCCTCTGGTCTGTGCTAGCCTATGTTTTCCCCCACAGTCTTCAGTCTTTGATAATAAACCTGCTCTCGTTTTCCCCTGATGTTCTTGGTAGGAAAAAACACCCCAGAACGCTCGGGGTTACCGAAGGGCTGTCTTCTGTACAAAACCCTCCAGGTGCAGATGTTGGACCAGCTGGACATCGAAGGCCTTTACCCTCTGTACAGCCGGGTTGAGCAGTACCTGGAGGAGTTTCCTGAGCAGAGGTGAGTTGGTGTTAGAGGAGGCCACCATGAGGGAGACTTGAGGATGGTTTGGGACCCAAGTTGCTCCAACTCTGGGACAGAACAAGCTCCCCTGCACATCACCTCTCCTGCCAAGTCCAAGCACTAAGACCCAACTGTAAATGCTGTGCCTGGGGGCCCTGGAGCCTGAGATTTGTGGTCATTTACCCATTTGTAGAAGAAATTGTCTGAAAATTGAATTCCAAAATCTCTAGTCAGGGGCAGCCTGTGGAGGGCAGTGTTGTCCCATCTCTGCCCCATGTATACTGGTTTAGCTCTCTTTCCTGTCAGCTGCGCCTCTGTCCCTGGGACTACACTGGGTGCCTCTGGGACACACACCTCTGCTGTTTCAAGGGGCTGGATCTTCTCTTCCTTCCTGGGCTTTGTTCCTTTTTCTCTGGTAAACAGCAGGAGGCCTGGCCTCCAGGCTCCTTGTGCTCCAGTGTTACTGGATTCTGTTTAAGGCTTTGGTGCTGCAGATAACTAAGATAGTATTAGGGAGCAGTAAATTCATTAGGTGCCCTTTGGATCTTGGGTTGAAGGATAGCCTAGGCTACATAATGATGCCTTGTCTCAGAAAAAAGCAACTCAAAGCTGTAATTGTTAAGTTATGGTTTAGATCATATTAGCAACTTAAGAAACCAGAAAGCTTTGTCATCCTGTTTTGTTTAGTTTTTGTTTTTGGTGCTTTCTTCTTCAGAAAATCATTACAAATAGATGGGCCTTATGACAAAGCATTTTACCAGAAGCTGCTTGATCTATCCGCTGAGGATGATGGGTCCGTGGCCTTCGCATTAACAAAGGTGAGCAGAGCTTTGGAGGGCTTTGTGCTCTGTAGGCTCTTGGCCCTCACTCAGGACTTTCCTGCTCCTACCCCTGATGGTGACAGCAAAACACTTGGGATCTAAGAGCTCAGAGGTCTCAGTTCTCCCCAGTTGGTCTGGGGCAGGTAGTGGTACACATAGTGTCCAAGAAGGGTTTCCTTGACCCTCACAAGATAGGAAGGGGAACTGGCGCCCATCTGCCTGAGGAGAATTCAGCTGCTTGGGACCCTGGCTTGGGACCCTGCATCCTTCTCAGAAGCTTTAGAATGGGCACAGTGGTCCCATTCTTTGAGGCCCTGTACACAATAGATAAGTGGTCTTCCACAAAGCCACCCACTCAGTTGTGGGCTTTGAACTTTGGGCGTGGGCGCTCAAGGCTAGTGCTCTACCACTTGAGCCACAATGCCACTTCTGGTCTTCCGGTGATTAATTGGAGATAAGAGTCTCACGGACTTTCCTGCCCAGGCTGGCTTTGAACCATGATCCTCAGATCTCCACCTCCTCTAAGTAGCTAGGATTATAGGCGTGAGCCACCAGCGCTGGGTCTAGAGAAACTTCATAGGTAATTTTGTTGTTGTTGGTCATGGGGCATGACCTTTGAGCCACAGCGCCACAAGGCTGTTAAATATAAAGATGTTTGTCTAGATTTATGTACATGTTTGGTCCATCATTTCCTGATATCTTTAGTTCTCTGTTGTTTCCTCTTTATCCTTTTTCTTGGTACTGGGGCTTGAACTTGCAAGGTAGGCACTCTACTACTTGAGCCATATCTGTCCTTCTGTCCCTCCCTCCCTCCCTCCCTCCCTCGTTCCTTCCGTTTTTGTGCTGGTAGTGGGGGCTTCAACTCAGGGCTTTGGGTACTGTTCCTGAGCTTTTCTGCTCAAGGTAAGTACTCTGCCACTTGAGCTACAGCTCCATTTCCAGCATTTTTGGTAGCTAATTTGAGATCTGAGTCTCATGGGGTTTTCCTGCCTGGGCTGGCCTTGAACCATGATCCTCAAATCTCAGCTTCCTGAGTTGCTAGGATCAAGGTGTGAGCCACCAGCATCTGGCTCTTTAAACAGAGTCTCACATTTTTGGTTGGGCTGCTTGGACTCCTGATGCTCCTATTTTTGCCTTTGGTGACATTGGGATGTTAGAAGTTTACCACCACACTTGGCTATTAGTTGGGGAAAGGATGTATAGTTTTGTTAATTTTTTTGCCTGTGTTGGCCTTGAACCTCAATCCTCCTGATCACTTACTCCCAAATAGCTACAGTTACAAACATGGACTACTATGCCTGTCCCTCCCCTCTCCTCTTCCATCCCTTCTTCTCCCTTCTCCTTCCTCTCTCCTCACCCTTTACTTTGTTGCTCATTTGCTCTTTTCCTTTCTTCCTTTCCTTCCTTTCAACTGAGGCTTGAACTCAGGGCCTTGTGCTTGCTAGGGAAGAGCTCACCTTGAGCCATGTCCTGAGACCCTTTGTAATCTGGAATAAATATATTGGGTTGTATTTTACATGCCATACCTGATCAACTTTCTATAAATGATTTAGTAAGACATTATTTCCATGACATACAGTTTACTCAAAGTGTACAGTACAGTGTTTTTTTTTTTTTTTTTTTTTTTTTTTTACTCTATTTAGAGATATGTGCAACTATCCCACACCATTTTAGGAGATGTGCTAGACATGGTGGCTGGTGTCTGTCATCCCTTCTCTTGGGGAGCATTTCATGCTTCATGGGCAAAAATATAAGACTGTATCTGGAAAAATAACTAAAAAAGAGTAAGGGAGTGGCTCAAGTAGAGCACCTACTGACCTGACAAGTACAAGGCCCCTAAGTTCAAACCTCCTTACTGCCAAATAAAACAATAATGAAAACAACTAACCACCCCACACTCCCATTTTCTCTCAGTTTCCCTCAGGCCTAAGTAACTACTATCCGTCTACTATCCATCTCTAAAAGAGACTTGTTGACTCCAAGTAATGCTTATAAATATTCAATATGGAGTCCTTTTTGTCTGGTGTTCTCATTTAGCATAAGACTTTCAAGTGTCATTGATGAAATTTGGGGCTTACATCAGTGTTTTTCTCCCTTTTATTGGCTCAGTATCCCATTTATAGACTAACCATATACTGTCCTCTCATCGGTTGATAGACATTTGGGTTGAGTTTTCAAATGTGTGTGTTTGTGTCTGTGTGTGTCTCTCTCTCTCTGTGTGTGTGCATTGTCCAATAATAACTATGGTTTTTTTTTGTTTTGTTTCTTCTGAGTCAGAGTTTCAGATATTGCCCCTCTTGCCTCAGCCTCCTAAGTAGTTGGGACTGTAGGCACACAGTACTACATTCAGTTAAAAAGTTCACATTTTGTTCGTTGTTTATTATTAGAACCTTTTGTTAATCTCATTTAACAACTCTTATCTGCTAGTTGGAATTGGAACTTTTCTTTGTTATTATTCAGTAGTTTGTATCTTAGGAGGTAGGTAGCTCATTTCACCAAAGTTGTCTAATTTGTTGGTTTGTAATTATGTATAGTTTTCCTGAAGAATATTCTTTGGAAGTTAAATTTTTGTGTGTGTGTCTGTGGAAATTTTCTATATCTTGTTATGTTTCTATTGCACCTATGTTTCTTGGAACAAGTTTTTTTTTTTTTTTCCAGGTATAGAAAAGGAGTTGATATCCCCCTCTCCCTGCCCATCTGATCTTTAAACATTTTGCATGACATCTTGTGTCTGTGGAAATTTTCTGTATCTTGTTATGTTTCTATTGCACCTATGTTTCTTGGAACAAGTTTTTTTTCTTCCAGGTATAGAAAAGGAGTTGATATCCCCCCTCCCTGCCCATCTGATCTTTAAACATTTTGCACGACATCTTGTGACTATGGTTGTTACTGTTGAGACAGACCCTGTTAAAGTGCCCAGAAGGTGCCTAGAAGGTGATGGAGCCGTCTTTTTTTTGTCTGCTATTAGACTCTTGTGTCATTTGATGTTGAGTGCAGCGCGATTAGTTGTCTTGTTCTTACTCATTTTGCTCAGTCTATGTTGTACTTTTTCTACTTATAGATTTGTGGCTTTTGTTGTGGAAAATTCTCAAATATTTTCTACATTATCATGTTTTCTTCTGTGTAGTGGCCTTTATTTTCTCTCTCACATGTCTTAACTGTCATTTCATATTTTTCATCATTGTGTTACAATGCAAGTTTTGTTTTTCTGTTCAGTCTTTCAATTCACTGCTTCCTTCTTCAGGTGTCTAATCTGCTATTTCACTGATTCCTTTTTTCCTTTGAATTTCTAAAAGTTCTGTGTGGCTCATTTTCACATCTCCTTGGTATTTTTTGGTAGCTTCTTGTTACTTATCTGTTAAAATAACTACTTTTTATGTCTTTAAGCAGTTTATGAGATAGTTATTCTATATGTGATTTCTATCATGTAAAATTAAACCTGGGAGGTAAACCAGGTTGCCAATGGCTCATGTCTGTAAATCTTAGCTACTCAGGAGGTTAGTTTGAAACCAGCATAGAATAGTCTGTGAGATTCGTTTTTATTTTTATTTTTGCCAGTCCTGGGGCTTGAACTCAGGGCCTGAGTACTGTCCCTGGCTTCTTTTTGCTCAAGGCTACTAGCACTCTGCCACTTGAGCCACTTCTGGTGTTTTCTATATATGTGGTGCTGAGGAATTGAACCCAGAGCTTCATGTATACGAGGCAAGCACTCTTGCCACTAGGCCATATTCCCAGCCTGTCTGTGAGATTCTTTATCTCCAGCTAATCAGCAAAAAGCTGGAAGTGGAGGTATGGCTCAAATGCTAGAGTGGCAGCTATGAGTGAAAAAGCTGAATTAGGGGCTCTGAGTTCAAAATGTACAAAATGTTTTTCTTAATGAGAAGTGAAGAAAACATATCTTTTTGGCCAACTTACCTATGTTGCTTTGATTGGGTGTTTGGCGCTGTGTGATTGTGAGCTCATATTTTCATCATCTGAAGGACTTCTGGAGCAAATTTCTAGAAGGAATGTTTTTTGTTTTTTGTTTTTTTCCCAGAGGCAGAAGTCTGAGGTTTATATTCTTTACCCTGTAGCTTATTCCTAGAAGCAATACTCATGTTGGCATTTGCTTGCTCTGCCTTCCCAGTTGTTTCCTGCTTAAAGTTCTTATTTTGGTTCTTTTGGGAGTGATGACAAGAATGGGTCGAGTTGGGGAATCCCCTTACCTTTTGAGCCAGTGCATTAATATTGCATTGCAAGGATATTAGCAGGTTTGAGTTTTGCCCATTTCCTCTTTCCTGGACTTTACTCACACATATGTTAGACACATTCTGTTTATTCTCCATGTCTGTACTCTATTTATTTTTTCATTTTGCAGCTATTTTCCTTTTCCTGTTGGATTGTGTGTATTTTTCCTTGGCCTATCTTTCAGCTTAGCAATTCTCTTCAGCTTTTCCTTTTCTTTTTTCATTGTTTTACTCTGCCTTGGTACCTGCCCTAAATGATTGTCTTTAAGTTTAGAACAATAGGTTAGGTAGTCATGTTATACTTCCTAAGAGACATTTGCATTCCGTCTCTAAAGTGGGTCTTGTGGAATTACTCTTGCCTCTGAAGAAGCTGTAGCAGATGCTTCCAACCACAGCAGCCAGCTGCCTCCTCTGCATTTGCCTAAGGCTGGCTGATTCCCACCCTCCTAGTGCAACATCCTTCTCAGGCAGCCCAGCTGTAAGACTCAAGATGTGATTGCTAGTTGGAGAAATGCTAGTTGGTCTTTGTCAGTCTTGTTTATATTTGTTGAAATCATCCCCTTCAGCCCAGATATCTTATTTTCAAGTTTTGCTTTCTAATCTACCTTTTTAAGCTACCTACCTCTTGAATTTATAATACTTATTTTTGTTTTAAAATTTCTAATTTTTAAAAATTACAGCACTGAGTGGTAAATTGTATTGAAGTACAGTGACTTGTGTAGGCTATAGAACCAAGTTATTTGTGCTAAAATTTAGTCTCCCATGTCTTGCCTGTTATCTAGTCTTGCAAAAGGCTTTGTAACTCAGGTTCTTCAAATGAAACAGCAAAATAACATTCTCTTCTATCGCATGCAATTACTGCAGGGAACAGTTGAAGGAATTGATATAAACAAAGGTTTACAGGGTCATGGCTTCCATTGTTAGCATTTTGATTCTTATTAAGAAATGTAAGAATTATAAAGTAGAGACTTTATAAATTAACTTCAATAGCAGGGTTTTAAGACTTCAGTTACTCATCGTTCCAGAACAAGTAAAAAGAAGCTCTAAAAGCAGAAAAAGAAAAGAAAACTGGAAGGATCAGTGGTTTAGTGGTAGAATTCTCACCTGCATTGTAGAAGGCTCCAGAGTTTGATTGTTGGCTCATTTAAGAGTTTGCTGGCTCATTTAGTACCTGATTGCTTTTGCTGTATGCTAGTGTTTCACATCTCTAATCCTAGCTACTTAGTAGGCTGAGATCTGAGGATCCCAGTTTGAAGCCTGCCCAGGCAGACAAATCTGAGAGATTCTTAACCCCCAATAAACCAGCAAAAAGCTGGAAGTAGAGCTGTGGCTTAAGTGGTAGAGCTCCAGCCTTGATTTTAAACAAAAACCAAACAAGAATTGTGAGGCCCTGAGTTCAAGCCATAGTACTGACACTAGGAAGAAAAGAAAACAAAACAAACTAGCAGGCTCTTAAAGTTGTTATTGGAATAATGAAATGAATAGTTTTAATGGGAGTTTTGTCAAGAATTTTGTGTTCATCACTTTATTTAATGTGATATGCCTTATCTTCTTTTAAAATATTCTAAGTTTAATTTCAATAAACCATTCTGCCCATTTAAGATATTGGTATGTGTGAAGTGAGAGTAAACATTGTCTCAAAGTGCTAGAGAAGTAGCTTTCTTAAACATGCTGTCTTTACTACATTACTCCTTAAGAGTATGATACAGATGCCCCATTTGTCAGCAAGTACCTCAGTAGAAATATAGTTGACTCTGTCCACAATATCAGATTTTATTGAATAACAAATTCACAAGCTATCGGTTTTGTTGGTGTTAGTTGGCCAAGCACTACTTAACCACAGAGGTTCTTTTTTTTTTTTTTTTTGCCAGTCCTGGGGCTTGGACTCAGGGCCTGAGCACTGTCCCTGGCTTCTTCTTGCTCAAGGCTAGCACTCTGCCACTTGAGCCACAGCGCCACTTCTGGCCGTTTTCTGTATATGTGGTGCTGGGGAATCGAACCCAGGGCCTCATGTATACAAGGCAAGCACTCTTGCCACTAGGCCGTATCCCCAGCCCCACCACAGAGGTTCTTTATTCCAATCTTATTACTAATATTAATCTCAGATCACACATTATATACCACAGTAATATAGAGTTTGCAGGATACCAGGGAGGGTTCACAGAGGCCTTTTCCAGGGCAAGAACAGAGAGAGGATGCAGCAGAGTCCTTGCTGGTGTCACATCAGATGCTAATAAGGAACAGAACTGTTGAGGCTGAGTAGTGTCAGAAGGCAGAGTCCAGGTCATTCATGTCAAGCAGGGGATGGAGCTGAGCTAAAGTTCCCAGGACAAAGTTGACAAAGTATGGGTCACACATATACTGGATGGTCTTACCACAGGGTCAGTGTGTGCCACTTTGTTCCAGTGCTAGGTGTTCCATCTTTATATGTCTCAGATGAGGGAGTTATGTAAATCACTGGGCTGGTTTCTTCAGTGTGAGAGTATCTGATAAGACTTGATATATTTCATGATATATTGGTTATTGGCACAAATAAATGATCAGTTTGTGTCTCATGGTGTGCTGACAGATGATTGTTGTTTACATATAGAAACAAGATCTAAAGTCATTGTGTTTTGGCACTTATTCAAAATGGAGTAGCTTTACAAAATGGAGTGGGATCAAGACTAGGCACAGCCTTAAAGCTATTTTTACATGTCCTAGAGTAACTCAGAGAAGGCCCAACCTCTTCAACTGTCAACCAATACGTTATATACAATAAAGCAACATGTATAATATACAAAAAAGAGTAGATCCTAGCTGGGTGCTGGTGGCTCACACCTGTAAGCCTAGTTACTCAGGAGGCTGAGATCTGAGGATCACGGTTCAAAGCCAGTCCAGGCAGGAAATTCCAATTAACAACAGAAAACTGGAAGTGGCCCTGTGGCTCAAGTCGTAGAGCTCTAGCCTTGAGCTGAAGAGATCAGGGATAGCGCTCAGACCCAGAGTTCAAGCCCTACGACTGACCAAAATGGATAGATAGATAAATACAAGAGAGTAGATTCTGAATAGCAGATTTGGCTTCAGAAGGATTAAAAAATCTTCCTTCTACTCAATGGTCCATTTTTATAGTTTCCAGTTCTTCTAAAGTTGTTTTGTCTTTAATTCTTTGAGCATATGTGTCTGGCACTCCAGCAGCTGGAATCCCTGTGTATTCATCTTTTTTTCCCTACTATTCTGGATTGTTTAATTTTTTTTTTCAGTCCTCTGCAGAATTGAGTGGAAAGTAAAGAGTCTCACCCAGCCCCCCAGGCCTCTGTTGTGCTTTTCTTCATGTTTGGCTGCCTTTCATTTTGTCCTCCTGTCTTCTTGTTCTTGTGTATTTTTACTCGGATGCCAGAAATTGCATTTGCACGATTGCTTTAGAAATAACTTGAAATCTAGGCTTCTATCCTTTTCCCGAAGGAATTTCAGGCTGGCTTCTGCCAAGAGGACTGGAAAGCACTAGCAAGCTGGAGTCACTTGAATATAGTTTAGATGATTGATCTCTTCTAAGTGAAG
Source organism: Perognathus longimembris pacificus (assembly GCF_023159225.1). Taxonomy (NCBI): domain Eukaryota; kingdom Metazoa; phylum Chordata; class Mammalia; order Rodentia; family Heteromyidae; genus Perognathus; species Perognathus longimembris. The sequence continues at coordinate 108,088,889 of NC_063161.1, forward strand.
CTGCAGGGTCCTGTAGGACCTGTCAACTTTGGCTCACCTTTCCTTTTTTTTTTTTTTGTTGGTCATGGGGCTTGAACTCTGGGCCTGGGCACTGTCCCTGAGCTCTTCAGCTCAATGCTGGCACTCTACCAGTTTGAGCCACAGTGCCACTTCTGGTTTTCTGGTAGTTAATTGGAGATAAGAGTCTTACAGACTTTCCTGACTGGGCTAGCTTTGAACCAAGATCCTCAGATCTCAGCCTCCTGAATAGCTAGGATTACAGGTGTGAGCCACTGGCACCTGGCGCTCATTTTACCTCTTAAAGGGGCTAACTCAAAGAGGTTCATAGTACTGTTGTATTTGCCCAGCAGGTTGGTTCAAACTGTTGTCACCCAAGCCTCTAGAATTGTTCTACCCCTTTCTTGGAAAAGCCCATCCTTCCTGCCTTGTTAGCTCTGCCTTTAAGCAGATTTCCTGATATTTTGTACTGTTTCTTTCTTTTTTTTTTTTTTTTTGGCCAGTCCTGGGCTTTGGACTCAGGGCCTGAGCACTGTCCCTGGCTTCTTTTTGCTCAAGGCTAGCACTCTGCCACTTGAGCCACAGCGCCACTTCTGGTCATTTTCTGTATATGTGGTGCTGGGGAATTGAACCTAGGACCTCCTGTATACGAGGCGAGCACTCTTGCCACTAGGCCATATCCCCAGCCCTTTTGTACTGTTTCTTTAGTTAGTCCAAGTACCAATACCAGAATTACTCAGTTTAAATCCTAACCCCCTTCATTTTTTTCTCTTGAGACAAAAAAATTTACCCATCTGAAAGGTGGAAAATATTTCACTATTATAATTATCTTCATGTACATATAACTTTAATATATAAAATGTTACATTTAAAATATCTACACATGAAATTTATATAATATAAATTTGTCTATCCACTTCTCTATGTAGTTTTCTTTTTCCATAATGATCTCTAATATATTAAGCCAGGCATGGTTGGGCATACCTATAATCTGAGCATTTTGGAGGCTGAGGCAGAAGACTCATGAGTTTGAGGCCAGAAGAAACCCCATGAGACCCTGTCTAAAAAGAAACCAAACCAACCAGATAAACCTATCATTCATTTCAACTTTTCTTCTTTATTGTCAAGGTGATGTATAGAGGGGTTACAGTTTCATACGTAAGGCAGTGAGTACGTTTCTTATCCAACTTGTTACCTCCTCCCTCATATTTCTCCCACCTTCCCCTTCCCAATCCCCCCCCCATCGTTTCAACTTTTGATAAGTCTTAATGTTTGTTTTATATTGTATATATTTTCTTCTAGTATTTCACTTGTCTTTGTCCTTTGAATTAGCTCTTTCGTTTTTAGTTTTTTAGCTCTTTTAGTTTTTGAGTCTTCTGTAGCTTCTTGGTTTTGTATCTTGGTTAGAAGGTACACTACAACATGCTGAACGTCACATGCTTTTGTATTTAGCTCTTTATTTCTTTTTGACTGGGTTTGTATGTGTGTGTGTGTCATGTAAAAGAATGTCTTTGCTTAGTGGATGGGGTGAAAGGGCAAGAGCATGCAAGTTCCCTACTGCTGGCCAGTTTCTTGGACCAAGGAGCAGCAGGCTGGCCTGATATATGTGCACTTCGAGTTGCTTCTGTCCTTCATCCCCAGGCCTGCCTGCTGGCAGGTGCGGCTATGCAGTCCTGGGAGGTATTATCCCATTGTGCAAGAGTGGAAGAGTGGAGACCTATCCAACCTAAAACCATCTAAATGAAAACCGGCCCTGGTGGCTCATGCCTGTGATCCTAGCTACTCAGGAGGTTCAGTTCAGAGGTCTGTGGTTTGAAGCCAGCCAGAGCCGAAATCCATGAAACTTACCTTCAATCACCAGGAAGCCAGAGGTGGAGCCAGTGGCTCAAGTATTAGAGAGGTAGTCTTGAGCAAAAAGCTTAGAGACAGTGCCCAAGCTCTGAGTTCAAGTCCTAAAATGGTGTGTGTACACCCATGCATACACACACACACACACACACACACACACACACATCTAAATGATATATCAAATTCCAAAGAAGAAAAGGAAATGTATGTGCTGCAGAGGTGACTTTGTTTAGCTCTCCCTGTGTGCTTGTGGCACATGCTTGTTGGGGGTCCTGGCAGGTAGTGTTGTAAATCCAGTGCAGAGCTGCATTTGTCTATACCAGGCTGTATTTGTACCAGAGCTCAGACTTCAAGCCATGGCTCCTGGCTTGGGGATCAGCCCTGCTATCATCCAAGTTACTTGTGCCTAATTTTCTCCTGTGTACAGTGGACCTTCCCAGACAATTCAGTTGTGTGCAGTGTACTCATGATGGTTAGAAGTAGTGTCCCCTGAACACTGTGTACCTAATTGCTAGAAGGTTGGAGTGAAGCTTGCTCCATCCTTAGTGTGGCCAAAATAACAGAGCTAAAGCAACCCCTGCTTGTTCGTCTAAAAACAGACTATAGCTACCTTGCTGAAGACAAGTCTTCAGTTTCTGGGGTCCCTGTACCACTTGAACTGTGAGGTCGGAGGCCAGGGCTGGGTGTGATGGGCGTTGTTGCAGGGGAGGATTCCCTTCTCCCCACCAAAAAACGAACAAACATACCCTTGCTCCATGTCAGCCAGTCTTGTAACCTTATCCCAGGTTGCATCACAAGCACTGGCTTCTATACTGACTGTTGGAGAGGTTGTGTTTGGGAGCATGTGACCAGGAGATGACATGTCCCTCTCCACAGGTGCAACAGTACCGAGTTGCCATGACTGCGAAGGACTGCTCTATCATGATCGCACTCTCCCCCTGTCTGCAGGATTCAAGGTGAGGCGGCTGTGGTGACACCTGTCCTTGGGTGACAGTGTATGGAGTAATAGGACAAGGTGGCTCCCCACATTTAGAAAGCCTGCTTGGCAGGGCCGGCACATTCCTGGAGCATGTGATATTATGCAGCTGTATTTTGAGAACCTGAGGATCAAACCCAGGGCCTCACACTTTACCTCCAGGCTATAGACCTAGCCCTTGTGGGGCTTAACTCCTGTTCTCTAAAAGCTTGCATTTCAAAGACTCTTGTGGAGAATTGTTGTTAAATGGAAAGTTTTATTTTATAACAAAATACGAGTGTAGGAGGAATGTGGGTAAAGTTGAAGAATCCTTTCACAGGGCCTACACCCACCCGTCTAGGCTCCAAACTCTGATGTGGCAGAACTCCTTGTTGGTCTTGCTTCTAGTCTTTTACTGGTCACTGGTGTAAGGTCCCCTGGAAGGGCTCCATGCAGATGCCCTTACTTTTTAAATCTCAATGGGGTTACCTAGGTAACTGGCACACCTGGAGGCAGTTACCTTCCCCCCACAGATGTAAGGTTCATGGGAAAGGAAACTTGTCAACTCCTTTCAGGCAGAAAGGAGTTATTGGTGGGAAAGCAACCTGCCAGCCCATACAAGATGGAGGCATGAGGAGACAGAGGGGAAGGAAGAAGGGAAAAAGAGAAAAGAGCAAGAGAGAAAAGGAAAGAGAGTGGGGACTCCTGTTGAGGGAAAGGTAGGAGGTATGGCCAGGTGGTTTGGATGTGACCTCAGAAAAGGAGAGGTTAACTGCCTCCTGGTGTGCCAGTTACTTAGGCAACACAGGTATTTTTGGCACAGACCTAAACAGGTGGGGAGTATCTGAATAGAGCCCTCCTGGGGGTGGACCTTACAACTGGGATGTGCTGACTTTTCTGATACCATCATGGTAAAACCTTTCAAATAGTACATTCATTGTCTGCCTCCTGTCGTAAAGGCACACTCGTAAAGGCACACTCCGGACGCGCGCTCCTCCCTCCCTGAGTACTGGTGCTTTCTGAAGTCTCCTGTCTCTCCTTTCCAGGAATTCAGGTTGAGCCCAGCCCATTGTGGTCAGACAGCTTCCTAATTGTTCACCAGAGGTGTCTACCCCACATGTGGTCATGTTGGATGTTCTACATTCTTCTCACATGTTCCTTGGTCATTACCTATTGAAAGGCCACCCATTTTGCTGATGGTTTTGAGCTAAGCGGTTCCCATGAGGTCTATCCTCTTGGATGTGACATGCTGGAGAACACTTCCTTTTGTGCCAGTAGTAGGGCTTGAATTCAGGGCCTTGGTGCTTCCCTTTGTTTTTTTTTTTTTTTTTTTTTTGGCCAGTCCTGGGGCTTGGACTCAGGGCCTGAGCACTGTCCCTGGCTTCTTTTTGCTCAAGGCTAGCACTCTGCCACCTGAGCCACAGTGCCACTTCTGGCCATTTTCTGTATGTGTGGTGCTGGGGAATTGAACCCAGGGCCTCATGTATACAAGGCAAGCATTCTTGCCACTAGGCCATATCCCCAGCCCCTTCCCTTTGTTTTTTTGCTCTACCACTTGAGCCACAGCTCCTCTGTGAGGACCACTTACAGGGCATAACTCCAGCACACAGGTGGTATTTAGTTGAAAACTCCTGTTATCCCCCAGTGTTTAGTTACTGTTGGGAAGGCTGTGTTTGGTGGCAGCATGTGACTGCAAAAGCTACTGTGTTAGATGAGACCTGCCGTGAAGATAGTATCCTCTAACCTGCTTGGCCAGGGATGCAGCTGGGAGATGGTGGGTACTTGAATGAAGGATGCTCACACTAGAGCTAGCTGAAAGACTTCACTGCTGAAGCCTACCTGGATGTATAAGGTTCCCAAAGGACAGATGCTAACCACTCTCCCCAGCACTGTGTCATGTGTGGAGAGATGAGGGCTGAGCTCCTTCCCCCCTCCCTGGGCCAGGGTGTGGAAACTGCCACTTGCTAGGTGGGGAGGAGGGTGCATGTCAAAGTGTGAGCTTCTGGTACCGGGCTGGAGGCACTGGAATCACCCCGCTCACCAAACACTCCGCTTGTCCTTTTTCAGTTTGTGCATAAAAAATTAGGGAAACTGAAACAGCTGTGTAGTCAGGTGCAGTGGATGGGTCCAACTGGACTGACTGCACCCTTTGCCTTTGTGGAGTTGGCAAGATGAGGGAAAAGGGCCACCTGGAGTGCCCTCCCCCAGGTGTGTGGTGGCCCTCTGGCTTCCAGGAACTCCTGTTCCAGTCTCAGAGGCCCCAGTGCTGGCGCTGGAATGCACTTGCAGCAGCATTCTGATTTGACAGTAGACAGTGCAAAGCCAGGAAGTGGTTGAATTGTGGTGCTGCCATTTGCTTATTCAGTTAAAAGTTGGTATTCCCATTTTGTCTTTTAACATTTCATTCTGCCAGGCTTAGGACTTAATTTCAAGGTAAAGTTAAAATGTACAGATAGGGGGCTGGGAGTGATTTAGCAGTAGAGGGCTTACTTACCACGCATAAAACCCTGGGTTCAATTCCTCAGTACCACATAAATAGAAGAAAAAAAAATCCAGAAGTGGCTCAAATGCTAGAGTGCTAGCCTTGAGCCAAAAGAAGCTCAGGGACAGTGCTCAGGCCCTGAGTTCAAGCTCCAGGTCTGGCAAAAAAGAAAAAAAAATGCATTGATAACAATGAAGTATATTTTAAAGATAGGCTAAAACTTAGTAAGGACAAAGCAAAACTTAAGTCAGTATGTGTGAAACACTTCAGAATGGATTTCCATTCAAATGAATTTAATCATAATGTTAAAATGTGAATGTTTAAAAATGTACATATAGAGTTTAGACATGAACCAGAACCATCCGTCAAGTTTATTCGGGAGAAGTTCAACTCATAAAAGTTTAGAAATCTGTGACAGTTGAAGAGAGATGGGATCTGGAAAATTCTGCAGAGGGTTTGGAAGAGGAAGAGTGGGCCTTGCCTGTTAAGGCGCCTTATCTGCTGTGCTCAGGTCTCCAGGCCAGAGTAGGGACCATGTAGTGATGGGTTGAGAGCCAGAGCTATCAGAAGCCTTGCAGAGCAGAAAGGATGGTGGAACAGACCCTTGAAGACGTCCCACAGCTGCACACGTGCACCTAGTAGAAGGGGCTTCAGCAGGCTCTGGGTGGCTGAGGGCGGGGCTTTGCATCTACCCCATAGCTTCTCCCCAGAGAAAATATACAGGGCTGGGGCAGGTGCTTGTGTTGGCTGTTTCTGGCCTGGAGTGTGGCACTTGGGGAACCTAGAAACCAACTTAGACGTCTTTGCATGTATAGGTAGATGCAGAGTAAACCCAAGGTTGAATTTAGATCCTTTAATTTACAGCCGATAGGGCTGACTGCATTAATAAACTTATGCCACAAAACAAAAGCTTCACCAATGCCATTTCTTTCTTGTCATAATTAAGAAAGTCTTAAGTCTACTTTCTTGTTGCTGCAGGTGCTTAGGGATTTTGGAATCACTAGGAGACCTATCCACCTGTTCCTAAATCTTTCAGTTCCTCTTGATTTCCTGTTCGAAACACAGCTTGGGCAGTGGCGACAGCTTTGGCTTGTCTGCTTGACCCCCCGGCCCACCCTCCCAGCTGGTCAGTGCTCTGGAGAACCGCTGTCCATGCAGACCAGGGCAGCAGCTCCCCTGCAGACAGCTTATCTCTGTATCTGAGGCTGCTACCGGGACACCTGTGTCCCTGGGAGTCCTTGCTTAATGGCAGGGCAGACAAGCATTGTGGCTTGACAGGCTGGTGTATGCTGGCTGCTGGCCTTGTCTCATGTGGAGCTTGTGGCTGACCACAGCTAGACCCTCCCCAGATTTTTGAAGATCCCTCCTGTCTTGATATGTGTTGTTTTGGGTGTTGCTTGTGACCTGAGAAATTGAGATGTCCTTTAAGTTACACAGTCCTTGTCCTGGCCTAGGCATGTGGACTATTTCAGCCTAGCTAACGATCTAGGATTGCAGTTTAGCAGTTTTCAATAACAGAGCAAGTTGCTTCTAGAATGAGACTCAAGGCCTATTATTTGCAAATTATGTTCATTTAGCTTAGGGTAGCCTTGAACTTTTGATCCTCCTGCCTCAGCCTAAACTGCTAGGGTTATGGGCATGCAACATTACACCCAGATCCCAGAACACTTCTCTTGGACTTCAGAATTCATTTAGTAGTTTGAGTGCTGACTCTGTGCTGAGTCCTCTGAGCATAGCAGGGTATGCAGTGGTCTTGGTACCAGACTTGATTCTGAAAGTGATTTTTAAGTACAAGTGATTGTTTAGACTTCTGAAAAAAGCCACAAAAGCTCTGAAAAACAACACACAGAGGATTGAAGATATGATTTGAGAGTAAAACATGAAACCAGATCTCTCTCCAAATGTGAAAGCATAAAGGAGTTTGCATTTCTTCCCAGACATGGGAAAGGCACATAAAGAGAAGTCTGTTCTCCACGTTCATCCACTTGGCTGCCAGATAGCCTGATCTACTTTTGACTTTGTCTTAGGTTTTGTAATGTTTGGCTCACGATAAAGTGACTTTTTTTTCCAGCATTTGCTTAGACCACTGGGTTGTGGGGAATATCACTCACGCATTCCACATAATGGCTTTTCCGTCTTCTTCTTCTGTAACCTTCTTTTCTGGTGTGGCCTGGTGTGCTGGCCTGTGTCATGGCAGGCATGTACCTGGCAGAAGCTCCATGTGCTAGTGCATACATATGGCTGGCACAGACAAAACCAGGATGCACACAGACACAGAATGGGTGCTCTTTGTGAGCTGGGATGAGGCGATTTGCAGGGGCTGTGTGCTGAAATTGCTGTTGTTACTTGCAGCTCTGATCAGAGGCCTGTCGTCGCCTCATCGCGGTCTCGGCTGGCCTTCTCTGTGTCTGTGCTGGACCTCGACCTCAAGCCCTATGAGAGCATTCCTCACCAGTATAAACTGGACAGCAAGATTGTCAGCTATTACACAAAGACTGTGCATGCCAAAGACGACGCCATGGTGTCAACCAGGTTCAAGGAAAGTGAAGACTGCACATTAGTTTTACATAAGGTCTAACTTTTTTCCTGCAGTGTCTCTGGAACTGGAATGTGAAGGTTGAAAGATAAGAGCTATTTTCTATTGTGGTGGGTGACTTTTGGCTGTGAATACTTTTGTTTTTAACTCTTGTTGAGGTGAGATTGCCTCTTGGAGACACAGAATTGAAGAGCACTAGAAACATCTTCCAGGACAAGGAATGTAGGACACGATGCTGTCCCAGGAAGTCTGCATTCAGAAGATGGAAGTGTCCGCTAAGCCCTGGGAAGACATCGTAGGTAGTTGTTCTTCCTTCCAGCCAGGGCTCAGGTGGAATTCTCTCATGCGAAAAGCCTTATTGTAAGCCCCAAGGTTTGGATCTCCTACCACCAGACTCCTGATGTAGAAAACTTGAATTGTCACAAATATCTGACAGTTTGGACATTTGAGAAAACATGGAAACTACTAGAACTTGCCAGGCTGTTACTGGTCACTTTCAATGTAAACCACATATCAACACAGGCTTTAGGTGATTGCCTACTGTCAGAGTGATCAGGGATTAGTGAGGACATCAGTTCTGAGTGGTCTAGACTCAGGGTCCCTGTGGCGGTGGGTGCCGAAGCTCTCGGCTCTGAGAAGGGTCAGCAGGGAGTCTTGGGTGAGCATTGCTTTTGTTTTTGGCTTCAGGATTTTATCTTTCACTGTAGGGGAGATAAGGCATCTTCCCTGCCTGAAATTGCTGCTGTGGAAGCTGGAAGCATAGCTGTAACTTGCTGCTGTGGCTCTGGGGTGGGTGTGGTGGGCCTGCCTAACAGCCCAGAGTTTTCCTGGCACTCTGGGGTCTGGGGTGGTTGAGGAAGAGGTTTCTTTTCCTTCCAGGCCACATTGTTCTTTCAGTTTGCCTTGAGGGTGGGTGGCCCAGGGTCTCCCTGTTCCAGCAGGCTGCTGACGGCTCCTAGTTGGCGCCACTGGGGGTCACTGAAAGTGTGTGCCTGGCTGCTATGAAATCATTGGGAATCTTGGCTTCTTTTTTTATTCTATGGTAGCTTGTACAGACTGATTATTTATATCATTGTTTTGAGGGACTAATGAAGGCTTACTTATTGTAACATATACGTGAAACCATGAAATTGTATGAAAATGCTACATGAAAAATGAAAATATTTTGCTGATTAATTTTTTTGTGGGAAATTTTGTGATAACTTGAGAATTACATTTGTTTGAATCAAGCCAATTGTTGTAGAATTTCTTGAGAATGCTGTGCTAATATTTTCTGTCCCATACTCAGGTACACAAAAGAATTCTTATTCATTTAGACACTTACCACTTTCCTTGGGTTTTTCTGTGTATGCTGGATGGTTAGGGTTTAGGGTTAGGTAGGGTTAGGGTAGGGTTAGGGTTACCACTTCTGGCTTCTGAGTGGGTCAGTTCATTCTTTCGGCATTGTTCTAAAGCTAACAGTCCTACTTGCTTTTGTGGATGACAGAGAACATTAGGACTGGTAAGACATACTGTTTTACAGACTAGAGGCTGAAAGTGTGGGACCTCTGGGTTTGGAGGAATGCTTAGGAAATGAAATCTCATTGTCAGTTACCTCCCAGAAGCCTGGTGGCAGGAGCTGGGGGAGGTCAGGGCACAGCTCCTCCATAGCCAGCCACCCACCCACCCTTGGTTTAAAAAAAAAACAACAGTAAACATGTCACTTGTATTTGACATTTTGTATTTAAATTGTTGTATTTCTCATGACATGAGAGTTCCTATCTAATATAGCTTGGCTTGTATCATGCAGTACATCTTAAGAGGTGTGGATTCTGAGTTTTTATATTCAACATAAGTTGCTTGCACTTCAGTTAGCACAGCATCTTAGCCCTTTGGGAACGAGCCATTTCTCACACAAAGCAATTTATCAGGCTGTCTATAGCAGCTTCAATTCCCAGCACTCCTAGCAGGGTTCGGAAGTTCAGTGGAGCAGTTTCTATGACTTTCTTCTTATCCAGTTGCAGGGCTGTGGAGAAAACACAAATGGTAAGAAACCAAAGTCTTGGTGTCACCAATATCTTTCCTCCTCCTGGCAGAAAATGGAAGCCTGGAACAGGATTGAGATGAGAAACTTTACCTATACCTCCAGGCTAGAATTTTCCTTCTTCCTTCAGCCTGGGAGAGCAGAGGAGATAAACCCTCTCATGCTCTTTGGGCTGTTATTATCTATCTATCTATCTATCTATCTATCTATCTATCTATCTATCTATCTATCTATCTATCTATCTATTATATCTATCTATCTATCTGGCTATCTCTCTGTCATTGATTATCCATCCATCTATCCACCCCCGCCCCCTTTAGCAAGGTAGAATTTATTAGGTGCAGAAGGGTAAGTCATTGGCAAGCAAGCACCTAAAAATTATTTTAAAACCTTGTAGTCAAAGTACACTAATGAAATTCTTTATTCTTGCCATGTAAAACCAGATGAAACACACAGTGGCTTTGCGCACAAGGCCTACCTCGGTGTGGGGCTTTGGTGAGGAGATCCAGCTTTGGCAAAACCTTTCCTTCTTCATCTATTTGTATCCTCCAAACCACCATCAATTCAAACCTGAGAGAAAGCATTCAGTGCTTTTAAAGTGTAATTAAAAGATGCAACCTGGTTTCCATTTGTCTTTGCTGGGCTTGTCTGCTTTTAAAGATGCTTGTCTATAGAGGAAGACCAAGTGTGCTAAGTCTACAGGATTGTGGAAACCAGAACTACAGCGTTGTACTCACTACAAGAGGATGTACAGCAACAGGAACTTTCAAGACACTGCTGGTGGGGGTGGCAATGGCTCAACCATCTACTTTGAGAATAATCTGGCATTGACAGAAGGCTGTGCATACACCACTCCATGATGCAGGAATTTCAGTATCTGCACCCAGGAGAGGCCTCTATGCCACATGACAGGAGAAATAAACTGGAACAAAGACCCTAGACCCTCCAGGCCTGAAGAATGCAACAGACATTTTGGTCTATTCACTTAGTGTAGAATGAGCAGTAAAAATGAACTGCAGCCACATAAGTAAAGGCAAAAACCTTAGAAGGCTTGAGAACAAAGCATGGCTAAGCATTCATACTCAGGACCTGCACAGAGATACACAGGTGCATGTGAAGAGGCAAGAGGATGGCAGACAGGGAGGGGATAATGGGCCTGAGGTTGATGAAGGGAAACAGCTGCAAAGGAGTTGGGTGCTTGCTTTTCCACCTCCTAGCTTCCGGGGGCTTTCACACTAGCTCCTGCCTCCCTACCTTCCATTTCTGTAGTAGCATGGATCCATACACAGATCTACCTTCCTTGGAGCCCTAAGGGCCCTGCAGTGCTCTTGCTTGCTGGCTTTCTACAGCCCCACTCCTCTTCCTCCTCCTCTTCCTAATGCCAATTCCTCTGCTAGGTAATTTCCTGGGTGAAGCACAGTTGGCCTGTTTCCAAAGTTGTTGGGTATCTGTCGTGACTGCTGCTTCTTCCCATGGATGGTGCTCAGTCTTCTTTCAGTGGGTTACCTTTAGCCTTTCTACAGCTCATCTTGGTTGCACAGGGGTGTGAGGCCATAGTGCTGTGTACTCACCCAGGCTGGCTGGCACTGTGGATTTCCATGCAGTGTGAGTTGGGCCCCTCTGAGAGGTGCACAGTGCCTGGGTACTTGTCCTGTGTGGGGAGAGAAATGGTTGTAGGCAGATCCATCTTGAGGGAGCACAGGACAGGGTAGGGCCACTGGCTGGCCAGTCAGGGACCCTTTGGGGGCTGAGATCAAAGCATTACACATACCCTGCCCTCACTGGCCACCACCCAGATGTCTTTTTCCTGCCATGTGGCTTCCAGGCTCCCTTTATTGTCACTTTTCTCAGCATTAATGCCTCAGGTGACCACTGCACAATTTCATTCTGACTTGCCACCTCCCACCTGGGGCAGCCTCTCATCTCCTGTCTCTGGGCCATTTGGAGAGTTTTGGCATCTGCCAAACTTTTTTTTTTTTTTTTTGGCCAGTCCTGGGCCTTGGACTCAGGGCCTGAGCACTGTCCCTGGCTTCTTCCCGCTCAAGGCTAGCACTCTGCCACTTGAGCCACAGCGCCACTTCTGGCCGTTTTCTGTATATGTGGTGCTGGGGAATTGAACCCAGGGCCTCATGCATATAAGGCAAGCACTCGTGCCACTAGGCCATATTCCCAGCCCCATCAAGGCCTTTTTAAATGGAACCTCTGAGGGCAGTGGTTGCCACTCTGCTACAGTGAATGCTCCCAACACACCTGAACCTGGCTTTCTTCTTGGCATAGACAGGACCCCACCTAGGCACCCCAACTGTGGTGGGAGCACATGCTTTGTCACTTCCTGGTTGCAGGTTTCTAAGTTGGCTACTCTAAGGTGGTTCTCTCACATGACGTGGTCACTCAGATATGTCTGTGTATCTGTTATCCTGGGAGCTTCTGACATACCAGAATGACATACTGTCACATTATGTCATTGAGACAGTGCTTGCTTTATAGGTGTCTAAACAAAAGCCCTATTCACTAGTGATGTGAGAAGCAGTGGCCCCCACTGCTTCAGGAAAGGTGTCCTTTCCTGAGGACAGACTGCAGGATGAGGGGGTCTTACGGCAGACTCAACCTTGCAAGGTCCTAAGGACAACCTTGGAAAGACCTTTCTTCATGTGACTCCATGCTTGGTTGAGAGACAGTAGCCTAAGTTGACGCCTCAAAGGGCAGTGATTGGGAAAGGCCCGTGGAGCCAGGGCTGGGATGTGGGGCTAGAGCTTGCTGGGTTGAAACTGCTCATCAAATGAGGTTGTGTGAGGATAGAGATGTATGTGTTAGATGTTTAAAAGAACCAGTTCCCTCATGGTGAGCAGCTGCCAGTGCCTCCAAGGAGCCACCAACAGAGCACATCCAGACACCAAAACTGGAGTGGGTCTGATGTACGCTTACGGATAATTACTAATGTCACAAAAACAAGTTTTTAGGAGAAAATGTATACCTCAATGATTTAAATGGAAAGTGCTGGCTAGCTTTTAGACATCAGGCTTTTCCTAATTAATAACAACTGTTTGAGGAATGTAAAGGAGAGTGTGTGAACGTGGCAGTTTAGCTTCCAAGTCGCACTTGGCGGCAGCTTATGGGACTCCAGGGAGGACTGGGGGCCTGGGCTGCCTCCAGCGCAGGGCTGCGCTGAGCCTCCAAGTGGAAGGGAACAGAGCTCTGCTACCCAAACAAAGGAGAACTCGGATGAGAAGGCTCACTAAACAAGCATATTCCTTTTTCTCCCCCCGCCCCCCAAGACCAAAGTAGAAATACTGATATTGGGAAGAGGCTAGACACTCAGCATATGCTTCTGAAGAACTGGGATTGTGTGAAAAGCCTCATCTGTGTAAGTCACTCCACCTGTCCTGCTTCATTCACTTGAGTGGTCACCCTGCCCCAGAGCACAGCTGGGAATAGAAGGAAGCAACTAAGAGCTGAGAGAATAGCCCTGTGGACACCAGGCGTGGAAGCCTTGTTACAGTCACAGGTAATCAGAAGTATTATAAAGGCCAGGTCTTGGTAGATGTGCCCAGGTAGCTTAGCACAGGAGTTGTGATTATCACTGTATTTGACATTGATAAAAGAACCAAATTGACAAAGGGTTAAGACATGATAAGGCAGCAATACACACAGTATATCTTCGAATACCTTCTGGGAAAAATACTTGCACACCAAAAGGCTATTCAGAAAACTATAAGAGCATCAGTTGCTCACACCTGTAATCCTAGTTACTCGGGCAGCTGAGAATCAAGGTTTGAAGCCAGCCTGGCACACAACTCTGACAGACTCGTATCTCCAATTGAAAAAAGCCAGAAGTGGAGGTGTGAAAAAGCCAAAGGAGTGAGAGGTCCAGAATTCAAGCCCTAGTACCAACAACAAAATTATAAACCTGACCTTCTGATGGCCTGGCTCTCAAAGGTCAGTCTCGGACTTGGGGCTGTTCTGGGTGCAGTGTGAAGGTTGTGGTGTGGAGGAAAAGTACTGGAAGGCTGTGCTAAGGAGGGGTCTTGTCCCAGGCTGTGCATTCTAACCCGCAGGCAGACACTAGCCTATCTGCATTGGGGCCCCAAGGAAGGTCCGGAGCTCCATGGAGGAATGCCAAGGCTGTGATTCCGAGGATGTTTATTCAGGTGCTGGCCATCTGTGAGAGTTTGCATTCATGGTGCTTATGACAGGAAAATGGCCGCTGTGGGATTGCTGGCAATTTGATCCAGTCTATCTCACCTGAGCCCCCATGCTGGCGCAGTGGCTGCTGGGTTCTTTACAGAAAGCCTCTGCTGGATTTCAGTCACAGCATGGCAATGGCAGGGGCTAATGAACCCTTGAATCCTGTGGACATTATGGATGTCCATAGACTGTTGATTTATTGTGAATGTTTTCCCACAGGTTATTCTCTCACTGACTCGATTTAAGAAATATTTATATAACAAATTCATTCCTTTGAAAGACATAGTTGAATGGATTTTGGGTATATTTACAAGGTAATAAGCACAGCCTCATCACTTTCTAATTCCAGAAGGGTTATATTAACCCATAAAGAAACTCTTGCCCCCAGCCAAGTCACTAACATACTTTCTAACTAGAGATAGATTTCCCTATTCTGGGAATTTTGTATAAGAGGAATCACACACACGTGCTTTGCTTTTTGGCCAGGCCTCCAGGCATTTTTGCTTTAGTTATTTCTCAGATAGGGCCTTGAATTCTTGCTCCTGTCTTGTGCCTCCCTTGTCCTCAGAGGTTGTTCCATGTTAGTTCAGCCAGTTCACAAGCATCCCATGATGCCTGCTGAACCTCACCACCAGCTCCTCTGTAGCAGGAAGGGAGGCACTAACTTGAAAACCTCTAAGCAAGGAGAACATAGACACCATCCATTGGACACTGGCACCCTAATGCACATGGGTCCTCTGGACCTTTTGGTCAGAATATGACGTAAATCAGGCTACAGTCCCTCGGGGAGATGGGGACAGGGTTTTCAGACTGTCAAGCTAGAGGAGGGTTGGCTATTTTAGAGCAATTTAAAGATCAGCACAACCCCCAGAAGGGAAAAATGCAACTTGTCCACACACCAGCTGAAATGTTAGCAAGGCCCCAGACCATCCGGCTGGATGAACAGTGCCAACCTTTAAATCTTTTGATTACACAGAGGATGGAAAGACTGATTTCCAAGTCGAACAGTGTGGACTTCTATTCTCTCTAGAACTATATTTTTCAAGTAAACATTCCATGAAGTAACATAAACAGAGGAATGAAGGAGTTCTGCTGCCAAATTACATCCTCTAACCCAAATTATCCAAACTTTCCTGGACATACTCCTGAGTATTTGAGGCACACATAAAAAACAGCCTAGCTACACGTCGGCAGCCTGAAGTCATCTGCTTGTGAAGAACAGTGGGGGCAGTGCTCGCAGCTCAGGAAGTGTTCACATCTCCCTGTAGGACTGGGGTTGGAGCTTAGACACCATCAGCAGTGAACTCACCATCCATGACAAGCTCCTCTGGGACTAGCACCACCAGAAGCATACATGAAAATAAATGGGAACAGCTGAGGACTTCGTGGCACGTACTGCTGTTCCAGAGGGAGTCTAAAAATGTGCGCTAAATGTTGCTTAGAAAAACAAACAAGCTCTTGACAGTGGCTGATGAACCTGGGAAAGTGAACACAAAGCTCCCGGGACCGGAAGGCCCGGCCTGGGCGTGCCCATATTGTACTGCTGTCTCAGAACCTGTTGAGGCTTGTGCCAGACATTCTCCATGCGTGAGCCCTACCCCACCCTCAGTGCCTCAACTCCCAAGGAGGGGCCTTTCTTCCCATTACCCCTTAGCAGTCTTGGAATGAACTAAGGGAACCTCTAGGTTGGAAGAGACCCAATTCATTAGAAATATAGTCCAATGGTGTTTATGAAGCAAAGACTTTGGAAATTTTAATAATAGCCAGGTCAGGTCAGCCTGAGGGATCAGCTTATGTTAACACTGGGGAGACCAGAATGGGGACAACACAGGTTCCATGCCCCTTGCTGCTGTATGGCTCAGAAGCTAAAAATGGTTGGGAAAAAGACTTTTGTGACCTATGAAAACTAGAGGTCAAATGTCAGTGTTTATGATACTTGACTGGCATAGCCAGGCTCATGCCGTGGCTGCTTTTGTGTGGCAGCGGTAGAGCTCAGTGGGGTGCAGAAACCCCGTGGCCACAAAGCCTTCTCAGGCCAGTCACTGGCCCTCTGCAGAAGTGCACATTATGGGGGTGAGGTGATCGTTAGAGAGTTTGTGGCACTGTGTAGGATGTTTCTGAAACAAAACAAGTGACCCAGAAAAGCCAGCTGGGAAGCCAGAGGGGCCATGGGGCAGAGGGGAATCAGGCCACGTCCTGTGCACAGAGCAGAGGAACCACATGCAAATTGGCTTTTGGGAAGTGACCCTAGGAAATAGAGCAGATTAAAAAAACAATGTTCACTTCCCAGTCATTCTAGAGGACACAGAGATAATTGAGCAGGGCTCTCTTGGGAGAGGGAGGCTTGGGTGTCCTGTTGACCTCAGTCCCCAAGCCCAAGATGAGCTTTCTGCTCTGTCACTTCCTTGTCTTTGGGATTCACATAAGGGTCCAGTTAAGACACAATTTCTGTGCTTTCTAATGGCAACAAAATAGTTCTCAAACCTCAAGGGGGTGAAATTCCTGTGATAATTCCTTTAGTCTTCTAACCATTTCTTCTAATTTCCTTATAGTTTTCAAGTATTTTATTTTAATTCAAAGCTACAACTCTTTAAAAAGCCTTTATAACTGCAGATTTAAACTTCATTTATGTTTTGCTTGTAATCTTTGGTATTCATAAATGACTTACATCTTGGGAGACAGGACAGTCTGTGGACAATCAAGTAGTGCCCCAACCTCTTAACCCCCCCTCCATCTTTTCCCCATTCATCATTCCCCTAAAGAAAACAAAACAGGTTATTCCCCTGTTTAACCTCTCCTTTCTGGAACTGCACCTTGCATCCCTAACTCCTAGACTATTCAAGAGGATCTGCTCACTAGGAAATGCTTTTCTTTATTTTTTGCTTATACTGGGGCTTAAACTTAGGGTCTGGGCACTGTCCCATAGCTTTTTTTTGTTCAAGGATAATTCTCTACTACTTTAGCCACAACCCTACTTCTGGCATTTGCCAGAATTGGAGATCGGTGTCATGGACTTCTCTGTCCAGGCTAGCTTCTAATAATGATTCTCAGATCTCAGCCTCCTGAGTAGCTAAGATTACAGGTGGGAACTGTAAGGTCCACCCCCAGGAGGGCTCCATGCAGACCCCCCTCCACCTGTTTAAGTATGCACCCAGTACCTGAGTTACCTAGGTAACTGGCATACCTGGAGGCAGTTACCTCCTTCTCTGAGGTCATATCCAATCCACCTGGCTGTGTCTCCCATCTTTTCCTATATAATCCAGCTCAACACAGTCCCCGCTCTTTCCTTTTCTCTTTTTCCCTTCCCCTCTGCCTCCCCATGCCTCCATCTTGTGTGGGCTGGCAGTTTGCTCTCCCCTCAATAAGCTCTTCTCTGCCTGAACCCTGTGGTGAGTTTCCTTTCTGGATAACCTTACAGGAACCACTGGCATATGGCTGGACACTACTTTTGCTGAAGCCTGGGTACACTGCCAACCTGGCCTTGTGCGCCTTTCTCCTCCTGGACTGAGGAGATCTGCCACAGTTTGAGAGCAGGTCCTGTCCTTTGCCAACACAGGAAAACAGGAGCCTTGTTACCTTCCAAGCCCATTCATGCAAAAAGCTGCCTCTCAAAACAGCTGGAAAACAACCTCTAGCACTTTCCTAGGAAAACCACGAGTTACTGACAAGAGTGGTAGCAAGTAGAACTAAAAGTAACAAAGGAGTGTGGGGATCCAGATAATTTTTCTACACCTTCCTATGTTAGGATGAAAAGGGAAGACATGCAGGCAAAAACTTATGCAGCCAAGAAACACCCCCTTGCCATCAGTCTAGGGCAATTCACTTAAAACTCCTGGCCTTCCATGAGGATTTACTAGAGACAACAATCACACTGTGGTCCCCAGTAGTTTTCCAAGACTGTCATTCTAAGCTAATCATGTAGCAATTGTCTGCTTTGAGGAGTAATTCTCTCCCTCCTATACCACCAATGTCAACTTCATGAAGTCAGAAATGCTGGATATACATATGTGTATAAAAAATTTCACATTTTCTCTTTACATAATTATTAATAAGTATAATAGATAACAAGAATAGTATGTTACAGATATTTACTGGAAAATTTGATCACTGCTAAGGTTTAAATTCAAACTCTAACTTTCATCAATTTCAAAGTCTGAAATTAGTTGTATTTTAAATTAAGCATGGTCTCATTTCAGTGGAATCACAGACTTTTGGGTCAGGAGAAATGTAAGGTTCTCAGGTTCTTTTTCAAAAGACAGGTCACTCCAGCCCTTTGGTTCACCGAGCCTCAGCTTTCAGAGCACCTTTACATGTGACAAAGAGGAGCTCTCAATTCTTAGCAGCCCCAAATATCTTTGGTATAATGCCCATTTTCAGGAAACTAAGCTAACGTTAAGGATTACAGACTAGTAAACTGACTCAAACCTAAAGCACTCAGATTTTAAAACCTGAGTTAAAAAACATTTGACACTATCTAACACTTATAAATTTAAGTGTAGTTATAATCTAATTGTTTTGTTGTTGTTTGCAATCATCTCTGTGGTCCTGGTGACTGACTTTAATGTCAAGTAGCAACAAAACCAGTGCCAGCCATGAGTAAGAATCATGAATTAGCCTCAAAGATCTAATAAAAGACACTCCTGTATATTATTACTTTTCATTTAAAAATCCTTAGCTATTGCTGTAGGGAAAGTTATATGTGACTGTAGGAGCAGGGCATCAGTGGCTTACACCTCCAATCCTAGCAACTCAGGTGGCTGAAATCTGAAAATTGTGATTCGAAGCCAGCCTGGGCAGGAATCTCCAACAAACTACCAAAAAACTGGAAGTGGTGCTGTTGTTCAGGTGGTAGAGTGCTAGCCTTAAGCAAAAAACTTCAGGGACAGTGCCCAGGCCCTGAGTTCAAGCCCCAGGACTAGCACATACACAAAAAAGTGATTGTGGGTCCCACGCCTAGAACTCCTTGGTCTCTCTGGACTGCCACCATGGTGGGGCCAGACATGAGATGAGCGAGTCCCTTCTACTTTGAACCAGTCCCTGTACTACCCTGTTCTTCTATTAAAGGCACCTACTGCCTCTCATTTCCTGGCTACTGGGATTTTACAGAGCAAACCAGGCTTCTCTAAGTCTTTCTGTGTTCTTAATCAAATACTACTTTCATCTGATTCCTAGCTTCCAACATTTAATTGCTTCTCTTTATCTTTGCACTCTTGCTTTTACTGCCACTTTAGAAGGGTTAAACTGAGGGCATGGCTCAAGTAGTAGAGCACCAGCCTAGCAAGCATAAGACTTTGAGTTCAAACCCCAGTAACATAAAAAATCAAATCAAGCTAGGTGCCAGTGGCTTATGTCTGTAACCCTAGCTACTCAGGAGGCTGAGATGTGAGGATTTCAGTTTGAAGCTAGCACAGATAGGAAAGTCCAAGAGACTCTTATCTTCTATTAACCACCAAAGAGCCGGAAGTAGGGCTATGGCTCAAGGACAGTGACTAGGCTGTGAGTTCAAGTCCCAAGATTGGTACACAGAGAAAAAAGAATTTTAAGAACAAATGCATAGTTTTTATTTGGGTCCTAGAATAACCCCCGCCTCATTGTCTGGCCACAGACCGCAGGAGCAGCTCCAAAAGCACTAATCATTGTTCCCCTTCACTGTTGGCCCAGGCAGGGGAAAGGAACCAGCTTATTATGGGCTTGCCTTAAAACTCAAAGGAGATAATAGAAGAGTAGCAACTACTGTATTTTCACTTATCTACTCTGCAGATCATCCATGAACAGGAAAATATTTTTTAACCATTCGTATTTCAATGTGGATATCTCTCAGATTAGGGGAAATAGGGCAGAAGGGAGTCCTATGCTGTCCTAAATGGGCTTTGTGCAGCCCTTATTAAAAATACTTCAGATTACCCCACCCCTGGGCTGCACAATATGCTTAAGCTGACTTACTCATTTCAGAATGAGTTGACAGAGCATGAATGGCCCTGTGTGACACTATGGTGGATGGCCCCAGTCCTGTTTGACTTGCCCTAGAAGGCTTTATCTTTTCTCCAGTCCTGGTGACAAATTCTTTTTTTTTTTTTTTTTTGCCAGTCCTGGGCCTTGAACTCAAGGCCTGAACACTGTCCCTGGCTTCTTTTTGCTCAAGGCTAGCACTCTACCACTTGAGCCACAGCGCCATTTCTGGCATTTTCTATATATGTGGTGCTAGGGAATCGAACCTAGGGCTTCATATATATGAGGCAAGCACTCTTGCCACTAGGCCATATTCCCAGCACACCCCCACTCCCGCCCCCCAGTGACAAATTTTGATACTCTGTCCTCAGGCCCCAATCCAGTACTTCACCTACAGCAGATGGCTTCCTGAAATTGAGAGATGGGTGCAGGGAGCAGTACCACAGGGGCTGCTGGAAGGCTGGAGGTGGCCCTCTCCAAGGGCCAGCCATTCTGAAGATCAGAACTACTCCATCCCTTGTAGAGCTACAGAAGCAGCTCCTTTCTGTTTTGCTTAGGCCAATATGAACTAGGTTTAGGTCCCATTCCCTGTATGGGCCCTATAAAAAAAACATAGGTCTTGGGTTAAATGCTGGGTATTGACAGGTATACAAAATAAACACTGCACAATAAAACTAAAGGGTTACCTCTACATGCACATATACATGGCTAAGAATAGCTTTTAAGAAAACTGGTGTTGAAACAGGTGTGAACAGCTGGAACCCTCCTCTGTGCCGCTGAGGGGTATACTGGCACAGCTATTTTGGAAAACTACCTGGCAACATGGACCAAGGCCAGGACATATGTTTGCTATGACTCATCAGGTCCAGTAAACATACATCTGCCCATGTGCTCACCCACTCCCAGAAGCCCAGCTCATAATGATCAGAACAGGGACTGCTCGGCAACAGTGTAACTGGATAAACGCTTTGTGGCCACGTTCACACAATAGAGCACGTATGGCAACCAGAAGAATGGTCTGGAGTCACTCACTAAGCTGTGCCTCCTAGCTATACTGCCTAAAGCTGGCTTCCCCATGTAAGCTCTACTGCAAGCAGATGGGGTCCTTCCATAGAAATCCCAAGAGTGCTCACCTGAGAGAAGGAATGAAGAGGCTTCTGCAAACTGCTCATATTCTGTTTCCTGCTCTGTAGCTCTGATGGCTGTATTAATTTATGATGTACATCCTTTTCTATATGCCTATATGATGATAAGTGGTTTTTTTTTAAGGCTGCATCCTTTACCTCATGACATGTACAACTTGGTGAAAAGACAGATGAAGTGTATCAACGAAGTAAACTGAACTTATCATTTAAAATTGTGATTCATGCTGCCCCTGTCTTTGCTGTACCTTTCTTAGTCTTCATGTGCTTTTCCCCTCGAGTGACTTTATCTTCCGTTTGTGGCTCTTTTCTAGCTCTGCTAGTATCTGCCCTAAACAGCAGTGACCACAAATGCACCATATGCTGTGCACAGATTCTTGGGGCTTAGAACAAGGAAGTCTTGTTTCCCATACTTTACTGGACTAAGACTAGCAATCTATATAGCCATCCCCTGTGCTTCGGTGGCTGGGACTCTGTTCTAGGTAGCAGTTGCTTTGTCTTTTCTTGGGTCAGGACTGACAAACAGGGCAGTCTTTAGATTTGGATTTCACGTCCTGAATGTTTTTGTTTTTGTTTTTGCCAGTCTTGGGCCTTGGACTCAGGGCTTGAGCACTGTCCCTGGCTTCTTTTTGCTCAAGGCTAGCACTCTACCACTTGAGCCACAGCGCTACTTCCAGCTTTTTCTATATATGTGGTGCTGAGGAATCGAACCTAGGGCTTCATGTATATGAGGTGAGCACTCTACCACTAGGCCATATTCCCAGCCCCTGAATGTTTTCTTATCCATAATGAATTTTGATTATTTTTTGTGTGCTCTAAATAATGTTTTCAGCGTTTCCCATTCTCTTATATTTCAATGTATAAGCAGATATCTGAACACGTGCAGATTTTAATGTTGACTCCCTCTTGGCTCATAAACATAGAACTTTATATTTCTTCATCGTGAAACTATGGCTTGCATGATTAGGCTCAACTAGAAGTAACTACTGTAAAGTAAATGTGTCAAGAGCTGCAACTTAGACATCTTCATTATATGAAGACTCAGTTGTAGACCTGTGCTTTAATGTTCGTGAACTACCTTTTTTCTTTGTGTTGTGTGTATGTTGGCACTAGGGCTTAAACTCAGGGCTTAGGTGCTGTCCCTTTTTTTTTTTTTTTGTTCAGGGCAAGCACTCTATCACTGGAGCCACAGCTTAACTGCCAGCTTTTTGGTGGACTTTCTTGCCCAGGCTGGCTTTGAACTAGGATACTCAGATATCAGCCTCTTGAGTAGTTAGGATTACACATGTGAGCCACCAGCATGGTGGTTCTAATTATCTTTTGAAATCTTCCTCTACTAATAATTAAGCTTGTGACAAAAATAACAAACATTTAAAAAAGTTATTCAGTTAGCTTATAGGGTTAAATAAACTTGAAGAAACACTAACTTCCAGAAGCCAAGGCTAACAAAAAAAAAAAAAAAAAGAGGAAAAGGACTGCACAGTTCTTAGCTTTATTTGAAAACACACAGATGCTGTGTTTAAGGCTGAGCAGGACAAGGGCCCCTGAGGCCTACAGGCTTGCATAACAGCTAACTATGGTTATGAAGTCCTGGGCCAAGAAGAGGAATGGAAACAGAGAGCCAGAGCCAAGACAGCCAAGCTGTCTGCTCTTTTCTTAAAGAGAGAACAACCAAAAGATTCCAACTTCTTAAAACACATGTTTTATCCGGAAACAAATAGGAATTCTATGACTTTTAAAAAATCAAGAATCTTTAAGCACAGCGCCTATTTACATATTTGTAACAGGAACAGGATTCGATGTGCAACTATGTAGACGTGTCACTCGCTCCTACAAAACAGGGCTGTGCACTGAGAAGAACCACTCAGAGACTGCTTAATAATCTGTTATGTACAACAGAATCAGAGGAAGAAGCCCAATGATTCTGCAGGTGTACTGTACCTCTAAAACCCCATCAGAGGACCATTCCCCTCCTGAAGTTGACTCTCAAGAGCACTTGCAGAGATCTTCAGGTCTTTTCTGTCCTGCACCCTTAGTCGGTGAATGAGATGATGTTCCAATAACATTCTCCTTAATGACCGGCTTATGCTAACACTTATGGACATGTGAAATCATTTATCTAACCGGGCACTGCTGGTTCACACCTGTAAACCTAGCTTCTCAGAAGGCTGAGATCTGAGAATCGCAGTTCACAGCCAACCCAGGCAGGAAAGTCAGTAAGACTCTTATCTCCAGTTAACCAGAAAAAGCAGGAAGTAGAGCCATGGATAATTGGTAGAGCACTAGTCCAGCACAAAAGCTCAAGGACAGCACCCAAGCTCAGGGTTCAAACCCAGGATCGATAAAAGATAAAAAACAAAAAATAACTTGATAGAAAAAAATTTTCAGGATGCTTGGTTCAGCTTTTCCTTAAATGCACAAAGAAGTATTTCACACAGAATAGCTATAGTCAAGACAGACAATAACAAATGTGGAGTGTGCAGAAAGTAGGGGAATCACACGTTGTTGGTACAGACACTCTATAAAACAATTTGGAAGTTCCCTGTTTAGATTTTTAAAAAAGATATTTTTCATAAATCCTGAACTAGTATGTGCATATGGCAGGCAGAATAAAAACTTTACATTTCTTAGGAATGCAGTCATTTCATATTCACTCCTCACGGGCTGCACATACACCTCTGGCAGGGGGAATCTTCTGGTATCCCTAACTTAGGGCAACCCTGGGACTTCTAGGGACGTGTGGTTGGAGAGACACACCTCCCCTCTGATAGTGTTACCCTCAAGATGACTTCATCCTTTTCTTAGAGAACCCTGTCATTTCCATCTTTCAGGACTGGGACAAACCACCGAGGGCTTGTCTGACAAGCTAACTTTTTTTCTCTCTGTAAAATACTTTTTCCTGACATCATGTTTGGGAGAAGAGTTATGGAAAGGGAGAGAGTCCATTAGGTACCTTTTAAAACCTACAACTGCTTTTAATTTTAACTTACATAAAACTAAACTTTTTTTTGATCAGTTGTGGGGCTTGAAAACTCTGGGCCTGGGCGTTGTCCCTGAGCTCTTCAGCTCAAGGCTAGCGCCCTACCACTTGGGCCACAGTGCCACTTCTGGTTTTCTGGTGGTTAACTGGAGATAAGAGTGTCACAGACTTTCCTGCCCAGGCTGGCTTTGAATTGAGATCCTTAGATCTCAGCCTCCTGAGTAGCTAGGATTACAGGCATGAGCCACAGGCGCAGGACTAAAATAAACATTTAAAGTGATCAATCTGGCAATACTTAGTACATTCTCAGTGTTTTAGTCACTACCTCCAAAACAAGTTCATTACTTCAAAATAAAAGCCACACTATTAACTAGTTAATCCCATTTCTCTTCCCCTCAGCCTCTGGTAACCAGTGTCTACTCACTTGATTAGCTTTTATGAATTTATCTATTCTAGATAGTTCATATAAATAGAACCACACAATATGTGATCTTTTGTGTCTGGCTTCTTTCACTGAGCTTAAGATTTTCAAGTCATTATACTTCACATTTTTATGCTATTATATATCTGGTAATTCCATTGTATTTGTATCCAATTATTTGGTTCCTTTTTATAATTCGTTTCATTATTAATGTCATTTTGTTCCTGTATTTTTTCCTTTAGTTCTTCATATATAGGTTTCTTTGAATTAAAAGTTCTTTTAGTCTTTGTCTAGTAAGTCCAATGCTTGGGCTTCCTCAAAGCTGATTTCTGTCAACTTTTCTTCTATGCCCTGCATGTTTGCTCTTGTTAAAAACTGGAGTTAAAACCTAAGAGTTTGCTGTTGATTGCTGAGGGCTGCAGTTTTCTGTTTGACAACCTTTGCTAATGATTTCTGCACAGATTGTTCCTGGTTGTATGTGGTCACTGAAATGTCTACTCCATTATATCACAGTCAGCCAGTGACCTCTCTGAGAGAGCTCTTAAATGCCTAGAGCCCACAGTGTGTGTGTGTGGTGGGGGAGGGTGTTCTAGGCCTTTGCTGCTTAGCTTTGAGGTGGGCACTCCTTCAGTGAGGCAGTCTGCCCACCATGCTGCCCTAACCTTCTCTCCTGCTGGTCCTGTCTGGGGTGCAGCCTTAGACCTCTTGCTGGTCTCAGGCTTGCACTTCCCTTTGTAAACGTGGAGGTCATCTCAAGCCCCCTTTCCCCCTAAGAAACTTGTCCTGAGCTTCCTTCCTAGGGATTTTGGACCTATCTGTTGCTTTCCCTGCCAGCCACAGCTTACTCTTCAGGCACAGATAGTACACCCTGTGTATAGATGCTGTACTTCTCAGAAAGGGACCAGGCCCTGTCCTGGTCCCTCTGGGAACTACCAGGACAAGTCAGAATATATAGTCACAGTATTTGAAGAGGGTTTGCATTTGTTTCCTGGCACTTGCAAGCTACATCAAGAAGATGGTCATGGCCACTACAGGGAAGAATAACAGAAGACAAGCAGCCAAGAGAATGAGGCCCTGCTGGAGTCTAGCTGCCCCACTTTCACCTGCTCCTCCAATCTCTACAGGCATTCACAGAATTCTGGTAATGTTTAGTCTTTCAAGTGTTGGCAGTTGGGGCTGGGAATATGGCCTAGTGGCAAGAGTGCTTGTCTGGTATACATGAGGCCCTGGGTTCGATTCCTCAGCACCACATATACAGAAAATGGCCAGAAGTGGCACTGTGGCTCAAGTGGCAGAGTGCTAGCCTTGAGCAAAAAAGAAGCCAGGGACAGTGCTCAGGCCCTGAGTTCACAGCCTAGGACTGGCCAAAAAACCAAAACAAAACAAATCAAGTGTTGGCAGTTTATGATGGTTTTGCTGGAGCCATTGATTCTGAGTGTCCTACTGCCATTTTCTGTGACATCACCATGACTTGTCAGTTCCTGCTCGTAAAAATCAAAACATGTCCATACAGAAATCAATGTTCACAGCAGCTGTATTCATTATGGAAAACTTCAGATAATCCAATTTCCTTCAGCTGGTGAATGGATATGCAAATGTGGCATGTCCATGCTTGAGCTCTACTGAACCACAGAAAGAGATAAACCAATGCTTGTGTCTGCTATAACATGACTGATTCCATACAGATAAAATGCTCTGTAAAGGCAAGCAATGGAGTCAGAAGGGAAATGAATGGTTTTTGTCTTTATTTACTAATTTACTATGCTTAGGACTTGATAAACTTTTCTAAACTGAATATTTTTAAAGCAATACTGGGGTTTGAACTCAGGATCTCACTTGTGCTGGTTATGTGCTCTACCACTTGAGTCCTGTGCAGTGTCTTTTTTGCTTATTTTTCAAATAAGGTCTCATGTTTATGTCTGGGCCTTCTTAGGCTTTAGTCCTTCTATTTATGCTTCCTGAATAGCTGGGATGACAGGCAGGCACATGGTAGTGTGTGATTCAGGTGAGATATGATACATTTTTTGCCTAAGCTGGTCTCAATTCTTTTTTTTTTTTTATTTTTTGGGCCAGTCCTGGGCCTTGGACTCAGGGCCTGAGGGCACTCTTGCCACTAGGCCATATTCCCAGCCCTGGTCTCAATTCTTGACCTTCCCAATCTCTGCCTTGTAAGCAGCTAGGATTACAGGCCTGAGCCACCAGGCCTGGTGTTTATCTCTCTCTCTAATCTTGGATATTCTTACTAATTTCCTTCTTTAAATATAGTGTCTCTCCTTATTTTTGAAAATTCTAATTAGATGTATGTTAAACTTAGTGTCTCTCCTTATTTTTGAAAATTCTAATTAGATGTATGTTAAACTCCTCTATTCCATGTTTTTAAACTGCATTCTTACATTTCTATTGTATTATCTTCCTGTCTTTATGGCTTTTAAAAAATACTGTTTTTGTAAGGGCTTATGTTTGTTCTGTTATCACTCTGGTTATCTTCTTATAGTTTTATCTAGATTGTCCAATAATTATCATATGATGGAGGTTTTGTTTTTTAAAGTAATGGATAATTTTGTGTCATTTCCCTTCTGTGACAGTTCAGTGAGTACTGTTATGAAAATGTCCCTCCAGGACAATTTTAGGATAGCTTCCAGCAGAGCTGGGAGTTCATTATATTTACCACTTAATTCATTCTTAGACCTGAATTTCTCTCTAGATCACACATTAGGTAGGCCATTCATACAGATCAATGCCAGGGATTTTGAATTCTTTTGTTCTTTCTCCTTCAGTAACAAAGTTCCTGGCACATTCCCGAGCTGGCTGGTAGTTTCATCCTTTCTGCACTGACGGAGTTGTGTCTAAAGAATATGGCCTAGTGGTAGAATGCTTGCCTCGCATACATGAAGCCCTGGGTTTGATTCCTCAGCACCACATATATAGAAAAAGCCAGAAGTGGTGCTCAAGTGGTGGTAGAGTTCTAGCCTTGAGCAAAAAGAAGCCAGGGACAGTGCTCAGGCCCTGAATTGAAGCCCCAGGACTGGCAAAAAAAAAAAAGGCTCCAAATTCTGGGAGGAACACTGCTCTGACCCCTAAAAGCACCACCCAACACAGGCCCAAGGCATATGTGGGCAGGAATCTTCCAGCCCTGAGCCCCATCTGCTCTGAAGTCTGTGGGAGCCTCCGAGTCTCAGCATTTGTGCTGGTTGATTTCTTATTTATGGCTCTTGGGACCTTTGTACTTCTTTCGAGCTTGACTCTATGCCTTAAACATATCACACTGAACCCAGCACTTTGTACGGTTAAAATGGGAGAGAAGACTGGACAGTCACCAAGTTGGCCCTATTTATGCAAGACTTTTTTTTCTTTTTGGTGAGAAAGAATCCATTTTAATGCTTTTTGTCTAATTATACAGGCAGTTAGCAAATGTGTCTTCACTATAAAGTAGCTTTGCTGTATGTGTTTTAGCTGAGGGATGGATGAGGCCCACTTAGGCCGAACTTAGGCCCACGTGGGCTGGAGGAGCAATGCATCATCAAGGCAGGGCAGCTGTGGGGGCTGGGACGTGCAGGGCACGTGTTCCCCTGGCAGCAGTGTGCCAGCTCAGGCTGTCCCCACTCTCTCTACACATTTGTGTGGCTGCTCTACAAAGCATGGATAGACACCCTCATTCAAAAGCTGGGGTGATGTCTCGACTGACAACATGACTGACAGAGCCTCATGTGCACAAAGAATGAAGAAAATAGTGCCTGCATGTGGCTTTCTGAGGAGTCAGTGCAGGACTGAAAGTCGCTAGAATGAGCAACGGGTGCCAGCTTTGGTTTTGGCCATAGTAGGTTATGGGAGCTGAGGCTCGCACCACACCAGGAATTTTCCTCTCAATCTGCCCGGATGTGAGGCAGAAGGGGAGACAGTGGGTAACGCTTAAGAGGCTGTCAGCAATTAGAAAATAACAACTGAGTCAGCTTCTTGATTCTCTACCGCTTAAGTCTCTAGTGTTATTTTGTGTTAACTGTCCCAGTGGCTCACACCTGTAATTCTTGTTACTCAGGAGGCAATTCAAAGAAGGAGGATGACAATTCAAAGTCAGCCAGGAGAGAAAAGTCCATAAGACCCCATCTCTAAAATAACCAGCACAATGCCAGACTAGAGGCATGGCTCAAGTGACCAAGCACCAGCTGTGAGCAAGTAAGCCAAACAAGAACACGAGGCCATGACTTGAAGCACTGGCATGTGCATGTGCACATATGTACACACATGCATGCACACACATACAAGCGCAGGCAGAAGTGGCTACCTTATGCTGGGCGTTACCATCTGGATTTATGTGGATAAACTTTGTAACACTACAGATGGTATGCATGTCAAGGGTACCTCAGGAAATGGTTGCACCAGGACTGAGATAGCAGTAGTGTTGCTGAAATATTATAAGGAAGTGGAACTAATCACCATGGTGCAATCAATATTTGGTTCCTATCTAACACCAAGCACTAAGGAGCCATCAAATTACAGACAGAGCTTGGTTACTGCTAAGGGTTCAACCATTGCTAATTCTCCCCTCTTGACAATGAGACTGGGTCTGTGCTTCCCCTAGATAATTGGCCCTTGATTCCTGTTTCCTTAGGTGGTTTGCTTGTATTTAACTTCTATTAGGACTAAGTGTCCTCATCTGGTTTGGTTTGCTTATGTAGAACACTTTCCTGAAGTTTAATTCCACACACCTTATGTGGTCTTGGCCTATATGAGCTTTGTGCTAGCTGCATTCGCTGCTGCTGTTCTTTAAGTCCACTAGCAGTCCTCTGGCTCTCCAATAAAGATTCATAATTTGGCCTTTTAAGTGGTGGCTTCTCTATTTCTTGAGACTGAGCTTCCCTACAACACCATAAAGAAACTATTTTCAGCATGTAAACATTTCAAATTCACTTCTGTTCTGAATTATAGACACCAAATGGCATACTAGCATAAACAGATGATGGCACAGCTCCTCCAGCTTGTATGTGGTGATTTCATGGAGAAACTATTGTTTATTTCACTAAAGCCTGCTTGAAATTAGTCAGTTTGAAAGCCAAACAACTCATACCCACTGAGGACAGTGTATGTTATAACTAATGCCTTTAAATAGTGTTATAAAGAGAAAAAAATGTTAAGAATCAAATCAAGCACTGTCTTTGTATCTTACATCAAATTAAAGGATAGTTCTCAGGAGATAAGCTAAAACAGTATAAGATACCTATAATCACTTATAAATACTGTTAGAAATGAATCAACAGAAAAGAAAATAACCAAATAAAAATTTTCTGGCAAATTAATAGGTACAAAGCTTGCACTAGATTACATAGCAGTTCTATTCAGGAAAAAAGGTTGTATGAAATAGTAATAACTTTTCTCTTTGTTACAAAGACTTTAACAAGTGATAGTCCACACAGATGTTCATTCACTGAATATATGCTTAACTCCATAGTACACTACATTACTACTTCCCAGCTATGCCTGTATAAGCTGCAATTGACCTTGACCACAAAAATCATAGTGAATAGGACCAGGATGGACATATGATCCAGCTGGCCCAAGAAGAATGTCTTGAAGAAATCTGGACTTAAGAACCAGACCACCCATCTGGGAAGTTCTTTGAACTAAGGATATAGACTTGAGGACACACAGATGGGTCCTTTGGCCACATGCCTGATAACACAGCAGCAGCTGTACTGCAGAAGACAACACTTTTTGTTATTATTTTTTATTTATGTGGTGCTGAGGAATCAAACCCAGGGCCTCGTGCATGCTAGACAAGCACTCTACCACTAAGCCACATCCCCAGCCCAGACAACACTTTTTGAAAGAGAAGAATGAAAAGTGGTGGGGATAAGGCAACACAAGACCCCAGAAAAAGAAAGGTTGAGAATCTGCAGACTATGTTGACGAGGAGGGATCCCCATTCCTGATTCCAGCTCTTGAGAGTTTTTACAACTTGTCCTGCACCTTCCTACAGTAATGTTCTTCAGTGTTCCTCCTATTTACATTCTCATACATGAGCTTCTTTGAAGTGGGTTTCAGCACCTTGCCACTAGTCTTTAACAATCACAATGAAATTCCATTAGTAACAATAAGCATGGAATAGAAATACAAATTATTTTTCCCAGAAAGACTATTGAGGATATCCTGATAAAATATAGGCAATAAAAGAGAGGGGGAAAAAAAATCAGGATCCAAATGATTTGTTGTCTTTGGTCAATCTTCAGAGCCCTCAAAAGCACGCATGTGTGCACGTATGTCAGTCCTGGGGCCTGAACTCAGGGCCTGGGCACTATCCCTTAGCTGCTTTTGCTCACAGCTAGCACTCTACCACTTGAAGGCACAATGCCACTTCCAGCTTTTTGGTTTATGTGGTACTGAGGAATCAAAAACAGGGCTTCATGCTTGGTAGGCAAACACTCTACTACTAAGCCACATTCCCAGGCCTATCCCTGAGCTTTTTTGCTCAAGACTAGTACTGTACCACTTGAGCCATAGCTCCATTTCAAGCTTTTTTGGTGGTTAATAGAGATTAGTCTCATGCACTTCCAGCCTGGGCTGGCACTGAATCGTGATCCTCAGATCTCAGCATTTGAGTGGCTAGGAACCACCAGTGTCTAGCATTTTTGCTTTCTTTTTTGATAAGCTTACTTAAAATTGTTTTTTTTTTCCTTAGTAGCTGGGATCTTACACATCCTTATTTCTATTTCTATTTCTATTCATTTAGATGGCTCCTTCACATATTTTATCATGCTTACTTATTACAGTCTGAGTGAACCCAACTCAGATGAAGATTATCCTTTTTAAAATGAGGATCTATTGGAGGCAAACTCGGTTTCTATTTATCTGGCAGTATTTACTCTTAGAATAGTATAATGGCTATAGTTATGCTAGTACTGCACTGATTTGATAAATGTAGGTTGGTAGTAAATTGTAAAATCAGGACCACGTGAGGGACTAGAAGTGTGGCTCAGGTGTTAAGAGTGCCAGCCAACGAACAAAAGCATCAGAGTTGGAGTTGTGGTCTCAGACAAAAAAAAAAAAAAAAAGGAAAAATGATCATTTTAGCTTTATTTCAGGATTGCTTTGGATTCTGAGTAACTGAAATGTTTTCAATTCCTGACGGATATGCATGAAAATTATACTGAACCTCCCTTGTACAAATATATGCAAAAAAAAACTTTCAAAAATTTACTGAAAGCTGGGTGCTGGTGGCTCACGCCTGTAACCCTAGCAACTGAGTAGGCTGAGATGTGAGGATCACAATTTGAATGAAGCCAGTCTGGGCAAGAATATCTGCCTTTAGTTGACCACTCACCCCCCCCCCCCACAAAAATCTGAGAGTGGAGCTATGGTTCATATAGTAGAGCCCTAACCTCAAGCAAAAAATGACCAGGGATAGTACACAGGTCCCAGGACCAACACCGCCACCCCCCCCCCCCACACACACACACACAAAAAAAGTTACTGGAATTTTAGTAAGGATTGCATCAAATCACTTTGGGTAGTACTTATGTCTTAAGTATTTTCAGTCTTTAAACTTGGGGTGGCGTATCTATTTATTCATGCCTTCTCTAGTTTCTTTTAACAGTTTTATAGTTTGTATTGTACAAATTTTACCACCTCAATGAGGTAATTTCTAAGTATTTTATATTCCTTTTTTATCAGTTCCTTTTCAGATGTTCATTATACTATATACAAAAGGAACTAATTTTTATGTGTTGACTTTGTATCATTCTACTTTTCTGAGTTCATTCCAACATTTTATTTTAAATGGAATCATTATGGTTTTTACACATAAGATCATTTCATTGACTATCAGAGTAATTTCACTACTTTCTGATTTTGATGTCTTTTTCTTGCCTGATTTCTCTGGCTAGTACTTCTAGCATGGGATTGAATAGGAATGGACACAGGTGGCATTCTTGCTCTGAAAAGCTTTCATTAGTTCAGTTACTGAGTTTGTTTGTTGACTTCTTTGGAGCTTTCCTTTATGACTTTTATTGAACTGAGATAAACTTCAATTCTTTCCCTGCCAAATCACAAAAAGATGTTGAATTAGGTTAAATGTCTTTTCTGCATCAATTTAGGTGGCAATGTGTTTTTTTGTTATTATTGTACTTTGCTGTTGGTGCCATGCATGGAACCTAAGGTTTCATGCACACAAGGTAAGTATTCTACCAGTGAGCTGTGATCGCAGTTCCTATAGGACAGGACTATCAATTTTGTCAATCTTTTTCAAAGAATCAAAAATTTTGTGGTCATTGATTTTCTCTATAGTTTTTCTATTCTCTATTTCACTTATGCCTAACCTTCATTATTCCTTTCCAATGTAACTTTGGGATTCTTTTTCTGCTTCTAGTTCTTTAAGTTGTAATGGGGTTGCTGATCTGAAATCTTCCTTGTTTATTTGTATTTATAAGTATTTATAGCTTTGTTTCCTTATAGCCATACTTTTGCTATATCCCATAAAGTTTGTATGTTGCATTTTCACTTTTCTGTAATTATTTTCCAATTTCTTTTGTGATTCTTATTTGATTTATTGGCATTTAAGATTGTGTTGCTTCATTCCATGAGTTACTTTATTTCCCAGTGTCACTTCTATTATGGGTTTTTATTTTTAATAATGTAAGTTTTGTTTTCTGCTTTTTCTTTTTCTTTCTTTCTTTCTTTTTTTTTTTCAGTCATAGGCCTTGGACTCAGGGCCTGAGCACTGTCCCTGGCTTCTTCTTGCTCAAAGCTAGCACTCTGCCACTTGAGCCACAGTGCCAATTCTGGCCGTTTTCTATATATGCTGGGGAATCGAACCCAGGGCTTCATGTATACGAGGCAAGTACTCTTGCCACTAGGCCATATTCCCAGCCCCCTATAATGGATTTCTCATTTCATCCTGTGAAGAGTCAGGTAAGATACTGTATATGTCTATCTCTTTAAATATACTTGGTTCTTATTTATGGCCTAACATTTACTCTGTTAGATGAGAAAGATGTCTATACATTTGTTCATGGATATTGTGTTTTACATGTCTGTAAGAGATCTAGTTGGTTTACTGTGGAAAGTCTTCTATTACCTGCCTTCTCTTCTGTCTAGTAGTTCCATCCATTGCTGAGAAGTCTCAAAGTAATTATTGTAGAGGATATATTTCTTACTTCTTATGTACAGTTATGAAGTCAGGTAATGAGTACATTTCTTTTTGAACAGTGTCACTTCTTCCCTCATTTTCTCCCAGTTTTTATCCTCCTGAACCGCTTTCCCCATAAGTTGTATAATCATTTTCAAGTGTCTAGTGAGTATGACTGCTACATTTGTTATCTCTAGAGGATCTAATTCTTCATTTGATCCTGTCAGATTTTCCTTCAAATATTTTGGTGCTTGGTAATATGATGTTTATGATTTATACATATTTTTATTATAGTAAATATTGATAAGGAATATCTTTTCCATAGTTTGATTTTCAGTTTACTTGCTGAAATCTCCTTTAGATAGCATTTTTTTTGAACCATGTTCTAAATCCATTCTGCTAATAATGTCTTTTTTGTTGCTGTTGTTCCTGCTGATAGTCTTGAACTAAAGGCCTGAGCACTGTCCCTTAGCTTTTACACTCAAGGCTGGTGTTCTACCACTTGAGGCATAGCTTCACTTCTGGCTTTTTTTGGTGGTTAACTGGAGATAAGAATCTCATGGACTTTCTTGCCTGAGCTTGCTTCCAACCACATCCTCAGATTACAAACATGAGGCATCAGT
The DNA here is from genome assembly GCF_023159225.1 of Perognathus longimembris pacificus. Lineage (NCBI taxonomy): Eukaryota > Metazoa > Chordata > Mammalia > Rodentia > Heteromyidae > Perognathus > Perognathus longimembris. The sequence continues at coordinate 108,123,148 of NC_063161.1, forward strand.
GCCTGACCCCAATAATCTCTTTTTAAAAAATTGTTATAAAGGTGATATACAGAGGGGTTACAGTTACATAAGTCAGGTAATGAGTGCATTTCTTTTTGGACAATGTCATCTCTTTGCTTGCTCTCTTCCATCCTCCCCTATTCCTAACCACAGGTTGTATAGTTCATGTTCAGCACAGTGTCTAGTGAGTATCACTGCTGTATTTGTTCACCCCTTTTTCCCTCCATTCTGTAGCTCCTCTTTACCCTCCAATTATATCTTTTTTTTTTTTTTTTGGTTGGTTGTGGGGCTTGAACTCTGGGTGCTGTCCCTGAGCTCTTCAGCTCAAAGCTAGCACTCTGCCACTTGAGCCACACAACACCATTTGTGGTTTTCTGGTTGTTAACTGGAGCTAAGAATCTCATGATCTTTCCTGCCCTGGCTGGCTTTGAACTGTGATCCTCAGATCTCAGCCTCCTGAGTAGCTAGGATTATAGGTATCAGCCACCGGCACTCAGCTTCCAATTTTGTCTTTTTATTGGAGAGTTTATCCACTTACATTTAAAGCAACTTATAAGAAGGGATTTACTTATGTTTCTATTTGTTTTCTATATTGCTTACAAGTTTTTGTCCTCATTTCTTGCATTACTGTTTTCTTTAGTATTTTTTGACTATCTACATGTGTATATTCTAGTTATTTTCTTTGTGGTAACCATTGGTTTATATTTTTTCAAAATTTAATTTTATTGTCAAGGTGATGTGCAGATCGGTTACAGTTATATACATAAGGTAATGAGTACACTTCTTGTCAAACTGTTATCCTCTCCCTCATTTTCCAACTTTCTCTCCCTTCAATCTCCCCCCACCAAGCTGTAAAGTTAATTTCTAACATATTGTCTTGTGAGTATCACTATTTTATTGGTTTTCCCTTTGTCCTTTGTCTTACCATTTTGTTGTTCCCCTTCCCTTCCTCAATTCAGATGAACATATATACAAGACACAGGGTACCAAAATCAAATACAGTGACAACAGGGGTTAAAGGAAAGGGGAAAAAGAAGAAAGAAAAAGGAAATAACTTGACAGTACATTAAAAACAGCAACAAAGAAAAATTTCTTGATCCCATATGTTGGAGTTCATTTTGCTTAGCATCATCTTATATGGCCATATGTACATAGCTATTGAGCTATTGTGATCCTCTTCTGCAACTATCCTAGACATATACTAGTAATTACAAATGAGGGAAACTATGGAGTCTATGTTTCTTTGGGTCTGGCTTACTTCACTTAATATGATTTTTTCCAAGTCTTTCCATTTCCTTATAGATAGGGTAATGTCATCCTTTTTGATGGAAGCATAGAATCCCATTGTGTATATATACCACACTTTCTTGATCCATTCTACTGTGGGGAACCTGGGTTGGTTCCATTTCTTAGCTATGGTAAATAATGCTGCAATGAACATGGTTCTGCTGTTAGCTTTAGTGTGGCCCAACACACTAACATCACAACAGTCTAAGTTGAATTTATATCATTCTAACTTCAATAATCAAAACTCTGCTCCTTTAACAATTCTCCTTTGGGCTGGGAATATGGCCTAGTGGCAAGTGCTTGTCTCGTATATATGAAGCCCTAGGTTTGAATCCTCAGCATCACATATATATAAAAGGCCAGAAGTGGTGCTGTGGCTCAAGTGGCAGAGTGCTAGCCTTGAGCAAAAAACAAAAAAAGAAAAACAATTCTCCTTTATTTCCACCCTTGGTTGATTTTTACAATTTATATCTTTATATATTGTGAACCCCCACACAAATCTTTGAAAAGCACTAGTCTCCTATACAGAAAACAATATATGGAGCTATAAGCTAAAATCATTAGTTCCATTAGTTGAAACTAATGAATTAATAAAAAAGAAATTTGTTTTTTTGTGCATGTGTTCTGGTATTGGGACTTAAACTCGGACTGGGCATTGTCTCTACGCTCTTATACTCAAGGCAAGCACGCTTCACTCAAGACACAACTCCACTTCTGACTTCTTTGGTAGTTAATTAGAGTTAAGAGTCTCACAGACTTTCCTGCTTGGGCTGGCTTTGAACCACAATTCTTATACCTCAGCCTCCTGAGTAGCTAGGATTACAGATGTCACCACTACCCAGTTAGCTTCTTAAACTATTTTTAAAACAGAGAACAGTGATGTTACCTTAATATAAGCTTTTAGAACTAACCATTTATTTTCTTATTGAAACATTTCTTCATGTAGTGGTGAGTTACTATTTGGGATCCTATCATTTTATCCTGGAGAACTGCTGGAGCATGTCTTACAGTGCAGGTGGCAATAAATTCCTTTAGCATTTAAGAAATTAAGAAATTCCTTGGCCTTTTTTTTTTTCCCAACAGTTTCTCTAGATAGCCCAGGCTGGCCTAGAATCCACTCATTGAAGGTTAGCCCAAACTCATAATCATCCTGTCTCAGCCTTCTGAGTACTAGGATTATAGTCTCCCTCATTTTGAAAGGATACTTTGGCTTAGGGCTTGGGCTTTGTCCCTGGGCTTCTTTTGGTCAAGGCTAGCACTCTTATCACTTGAGCCACAGCTCCACTTCTAGCTTTTTTATTTCCCTTCCCCTTTTGGGTAGTTCACAGATTTTCTTGCCCGGGCTGGGTTCGAACCATGATCTTCAGATCCTAGCCTTCTGAATTGCTACATGTGAGCCACCAGTACGTGGCTGTTCTTTCTTTCTTTCTTTCTTTCTTTCTTTCTTTCTTTCTTTCTTTCTTTCTTTCTTTCTTTCTTTCTTTCTTTCTTTTCTTTTCTTTCTTTCTTTCTTTCTTCCTTCCTTCCTTCCTTCTTTCTTTCTTTCTTTCTTTCCCTTCCTTCCTTCCTTCCTTTCCTTCCTTTCTTTTCTTTTCTTTTCTTTTCTTTTCTTCTTCTTTCTTTCTTTCTTTCCCAGTCCTGGGCCTTGGACTCAGGGACTGAGCACTGTTCCCTGGCTTCTTTTTGCTCAAGGCTAGCACTCTGCCACTTGAGCCACAGTGCCACTTCTGGCTGTTTTCTGTATATGTGGTGCTGGGGAATTGAACCTAGGGCTTCATGTATAGGAGGCAAGCACTCTTGCCACTAGGCCATATCCCCAGCCCCCCTGGCTTTTCTTGTTTAGCACATTGAAAAAAACCCACTGCCTTTGGCCCTCCAAAGTTTCTGGTGAAAGATCTACTGAAAATCTTACTATGTACTCTTTATATATGGCAAATTGCTTCTCTCTTTCTGCTTTCAAACATTTCTGTAAGTATTCCTTCTGCTTCCTTCTCTTTTCTCCTTCTCTGACTCAAATTCTGCATTGTAGATGTCAGTCCAGTCTGCTTGATGGTGTTCCAAAGGCCCCTCAGGCTAGGTTCAGTTTTCCTTTAAAAAAATTGTTTTGTTATTATAAAGGTGATGGACAGAGGGGTACAGTTACATAAATCAGATAAAGAGTACATTTCTTTTCGAACAATGTCACTCCTTCCCTCACTATCCTCCAATGTTCCCCTCCCATCCCCACCCACAAGTAGTGTTCAGTTTTCTTCAGTCTGTTTTCTTTCTTCTGTCTGGGTAATTTCCATTGTCTTTTTTATTTGCCAGTATGTGAGCATGAACTCATGCCTTGTGCTCTCACTTGGCTTGCTTGCTTGCGCAACTGGAGCTCTACCAATTAAGCCACATTTCCAACCCTGCATTTTGCTAGTTATTCTGGAGGTAGTCTCTTGGGTTTTTCTGCTTAGGCTGGCTTTGAACCTTGATCCTCCAGGTGTTAGCCTCCTGAGTAGCTAAGATTAAACATCTGAACCAGTAGCACTGATTCTGCTGCCATATCTTGAAGTTTGCTGATTATTTATTCCTGTTCAAATCTGCTTTTAGATATGATTTTTTCACTTCAGTTAATGTGTATTCTGTTCTTGAATTTCTTTTTTGTGGCTACTTAAAAAATCTGTATCTTTACTAGTTCTCATTTATTCACATATTTTCTTGACTTTCCCCATATCTTATTTTAGTTCTTCGAGCATCTTCAATACAGTTTTTTAAAGTCTTTTGTCTAGGGGCTGGGAATATGGCCTAGTGGCAAGAGTGCTTGCCTTGTATACATGAGGCCCTGGGTTCAATTCCCCAGCACCACATATACAGAAAACGGCCAGAAGTGGCGCTGTGGCTCAGGTGGCAGAGTGTAGGAAGAAGCCAGGGATGGTGCTCAGGCCCTGAGTCCAAGGCCTAGGACTGGCCAAAATAAATAAATAAATAAAGTCTTTTGTCTAGTGATCTGTCATGAGGTCTTTTTCATGGACAAATTCTGTTGATTTACTACCCTCCCCCTCCTTGGAATAGAATATCTTTTTCTTTTCTTTTTATACCAGTGGTTTTGTTGTTGAAAAGGTGACACATGGATAATAATAATGCATAATGATATAAACCTGACTTTCTTCCTTGACAGTCCTCCTCACCACATCTCCCCAGTCCTGGGGCATAAACTCAGGGCTTGGTGTTGAGTTATTTTTGCTCAATGCTAGCACTCTACCACTTGAGCCACAGCTCCATTCTGGCTTTTTAGTGGTTAATTGGAGATAAGAGTCTCACAGACTTCTTGCTCCTGCTGGCTTTGAACTACAATCCTCAAATCTCAGCCTCCTTAGTAGCTAGGATTACAGGCATGAGCCACCAGTGCCTGCCTTGCAATTTGTTTTTAAAAATATTTTGTTTTTTGAATCGTGATAGGCTTTCTCTAAGGCAAAGATTGGCCTGAAACTAAACATCTTCTCAGGTCTATACTAAGAATGGGGGCCTTCTCTGCAGCACTCAAGTCAATTTCTTATTTTCCTTGTATGTGCAGTTACTTTGTAATGTCTCAGTCTGTAGTGTCCTGCTCCTATAGAAGGAATGAGAGGGAGAGGGGAGGGAAGAAGACAACAGGGAGAAGCAGAGGAGGAAGGGCTGCTGGCCCTCTAAGTCCTCTGGAAGTTGCTTTAGCCTGAGAATGAGGGGTTTGCTACAGCCCAAGGAGGGACAAGCACAATTTCTGCCTGACTGTCCACATCTCTGTGATCAGAAACAATCAGAGGACAAATCCCGATTAAACTGGCCCCACAAGTTTAGGTTACCTAACTATTTAAAGGTTTGAGCAAGTTGTATGCCAGGAGACTAGGCTAGGAGTAGTTGCTACTGTGCTAAAAGATGAAACTGGCCAGATTAACCACAATCTACTATGCAAGCCTTCCTCTGGGATGTTGCAAGCCCTCAGTAGATCCAGAATTCCAAACTAGTTACATCAGACAGATTGTGTTACTGCAGCTGTCTAGGTGGGGAGACAGATCCACCATGCTTCTACTCTGCATCTCCCCAGAATCTTGTCATATGTTGTAATTTAATCTATTTACAACCACTTGGATTATCTGGCTTTTCACTACTTTATACCTTACATTAATATCCATAGATTTATATCTATTTGTACAAAAATTTTGTAAGACAAACTGCTTGGTATTTTTGATAAAATGATCCAGATAGTCCATTGTTTGATATATCTATTAATGTATGAAAGTGCCTGTTCTGTGGGTAATTGTAAAATTCTCTTTACTCCCTTTAATTCCTATAAACCTTGCTCAACAGTGTGTGTGTGTGTGTGTGTGTGTGTGTGTGTGTGTGTGTGTGTGTGTGTGTATTTCCAGCTCAGCTTATTTGGAGAGGGAATCTTTATGCCTTCTTTTACTCTGGCTGGCTTCAAATTGTGATCCTCACAGCTCAGAAGGCTGACCTATGAGGATCTACAGGTGGGACCCACTAGTGCCCAGCTAAAATTTCTTTGTTACATTAATGCAACAGGGGCTGGAAATATGGCCTAGTGGTAGAGTGCTTGCCTTGCATAAATGAAGCCCTGAGTTCCATTCCTCAGCACCACATATATAGGAAAAGCCAGAAGGGGTGCTGTGGCTCAAGTGGTAGAGTGCTGGCCTTGAGCAAAAAGAAGCCAGGGACAGTGCTCAGACCCTGAGTTCAAGCCCCACGACTGGCAAAAAAAAAAAAAAAAAAAAAAGCAATAGTCTTTAAATGACACCTTATATCCACTCCCCTCTCCCCCCAAATGTAGACTCAGCTTCTTCCCCTCTAGCCTTCAAGACCATTTCCAAAGCCTGTTGTGTATGATCCGGCCATTTCCTTCCCTCACTCTAACTTCTAGCGTCACAATCATGATGATTCCCTAAAGGAGAAGGAGAAGAGGAAGAGCAACAATTACCAAAAGAGATGGAAAAGTGAGACAAAACCGAGTGGGCTGTAAAACACAAGACTGAAGCTTTTGGAAGAGGAGGATCATCTGTGTTGAATGCTGCTATACACTTTGGACTAACTATACGCAACACTCTCTTGCTTGTTTCCAAAACATCCAGAATCTCTCCAATCACAGAAATGTTTGCACTTGCTTTGTTTTGTGTCGTGGTCCTGGGACCTAAATGCGGGGCCTTGGACATGGTAAGGTTGTGCTCTCTCACTGAATTATCCACCAAGCCCAATCACATTGTTTAATACAGAGGTAGTAAGTTTGATATCTTAGACTTTTTTTTAATCTGTCAACTGTCCATTCTATGCATTATTGTTGTGCATCTCAGTGCTGAGCTCAAAATGCACCTTATAAAAATCTATTTATGACTTAATTACAGATACGCATAAGTGTAAATCCACAGGAACTTACAAAGTTTTTGGAGAAAACACACAGAAATGTTCATTCACAATCTAAAGGTGAAGAGGCATGCCTGTTGTGCTGAGGGAGACCTGTGGAGTTGGAGGTCTCTTCTTGGAAGAGATATTTAATGAAGAAAAGAACAAGCAATCAGAAAGTAGAGGCTTGAGGTTTTTAACAGAATAATACAGATTTACTAACCATCGTAACAACATGTTAATATTTCCTCACTGTGGCAAGACGGATGTTACACACATTTGTGCCTTATAAGTGGCAACTCTCAAAGTCTTCACCCTGGCTAAGAAATACATAGGCAAGCACTGAATTATGAAATGCTATTATTTACAGACCATTTATCACATCACTGTTGTCATTATGATTTGTCTCTCAACAATTACTAAATTTCTCTTCTGCTATAGTTTGGGGGAAAGTTTTAGTTTTCTTTTTCTTTTGTTTGTTTTTTTGGCCAGTCCTGGGGCTTGGACTCAGGGCCTGAGCACTGTCCCTGGCTTCTTTTTGCTCAAGGCTAGCACTCTGCCACTTGAGCCACAGCGCCACTTCTGGCCGTTTTCTGTATATGTGGTGCTGGGGAATTGAACCCAGGGCCTCATGTATACGAGGCAAGCACTCTTGCCACTAGGCCATATCCCCAGCCCTAGTTTTCTTTTTAACATCAGTGTTTCAGAGCTGGCTGTGCAGTTCAGGGTTACAGAGAGCACTTGCCTAGTATATATAAAATCCTGAGTCCAATCCCCAGCATTGAAAAAAAAAACATACATCAACAGTTTCATATGGTGAAAACAAGGGGGAAAAGCTAATTGAAAAATCTTCTGAGATGGGTTATAGCTCAGTAGTTCAATTTATAGTTTGCACATGCCACACTCCCAGGTCAATCCTTTTATACTTAGGCGCGTGTGTGCGCACGCACACACACACACTAAGAGGAGTAGTAGATGGAGGGAGGGAGAAGGGGAGGGAGAAAGGAAGAGAGGGAGTGGGGAAACAACGAGGAAGGGGGGGAAGCAAAGAGAACACATATCTGGTAAAAACTAAAACTGAAATTCTTCTTAAAAATAAAAACAGCATAATAAATCCAGTTAACATTAGTCTTTCCTTTTCCTGGACACAAAAAGATTCCAAGGGAAATGAAAATGATGATATCACCCATCAGTAATGGGGAAAATATGAGGCTGTGGACAAACACACTGTGTTTTGATTTATTAAACCTCAAGTGAGCGTCTCTTTATCCCCTCCCCCCCCACCATGAGTGATGGGTTTTATGAGTTGCCAAGGTCTTCTTTTTCATTAAATACCTTTGTAAATACTGTGGTCACCCTGGTTTATAGCCATCTCTTTCAGACAGTATATCAGTGGAAAAGAATCCTCATTCCCAGTCAATGTTAAAACTACCATATGTGCAATTCTCTCATCAACCTCATGCTAAGCATAGGTTTCAGGGGATTCAGGAGGAAAATTACAGGGAAAAGAACAATTCTGGAGACAGTGGGTATGGCTGCCTGTTTTCCAAAGCTAAAATACCACATTATATAATGCTTGAGAGAATCAACTTAGGAAATGTCTAAAGACCTTATGTTAATGCTTAGAAATCGGAGTCCCAGGCTAGGTATTGTGGATTATATTGTGATTATAGCTACACAAGAGGAAGAGATCAGGAGGATTGTGGCTAGAGACCAGCTTAGAAGAGATGCAAAAGAAAAAAAGAGTGATACATCCATTCCCATTTCAACACATAAAAAGCTGAGCATGGTGGTACATACTTGTAACCCAATTGTAAGGTATAAATAGGAGCATCATAATATAGACCAGCCTGGACATAAATTTGAGACCCTGTTTGGAAAAATAACTCAAGCAAAGAAGGCTGGGTACATGGCTCAAATGGTATAGTGCTTGCCTAGCAAGCATAAGGCCCTAAATTGAATTCAAGCCCCAGTGCCCTCTATAAAAGTGTGAATCCCAGAGGAGGCATGTGACTGCTGAGGCAAGTGACCTGGCCAGGGTCCGAGCCATGTCCTGACAGCAGCTATCTATCACTGAATCTCGCTTGGTAGTGAGCTGGTTTTCATCTGAAATCAGTGGCTATATGAGAGTGTGAAACAAGGTGAGTAGGCATCTGTTAATGTGCCTTTTTAAGAGTGCTGGGGAAAGAAAGAAATGCTGACCAGCTTGACCTTGAGTGTTGCAGGAAAAGGAAATAGGAATACCTGGGGTTCTTTATTTGTGCTCTCATTTATCAGCAAGTTAGGGTTTGTCATTCAGCTTCTGTGATGTTTCCACTTTCCTCTACTGTAAACTGGAGGATAATTATCATGAGATTTGGTCCGAGAATTTGAGAACGCGTGTAGTGTCTAGCATTAGTCATGATCCTCCTGCCTCAGCCTCCCTAGTGTTGGGATTACAGGCATGTACAACCACATCTGGCCTTTAATATTTTTAAAAAATTATTTTATAATCTTTAAGTAGTTGTACAAAAGGAATTGTCATTTAACAAAGCAGTTTATGGATACAATGTATCAATTGATGTCAGCCCTCATTAAAAAAAAAAAAAATGAATCCTAAATCAGCCTGCCTGTAACTTTGCTGATTCTGGTCTCTAGGGCGCAGACAGAACAACTCCACAGCCTGCTTTCCTGTCTGCAGTCTGCTTTGTCTCCCTCCTCGGTTCCTTCAAAAGTTCTGTATGACACCAGGGACCAGGGACTGTCCACCATGCGCCAGAGCCTCTTCTCTCACAAATCACGGGGGCAGGGGTGCTTTGGGACACTTTTTCTGTTTTATTGCTTATCGTTTATCCTTCTTCATTATCAAAGTGTCAGTTACTACAGGTTTTTTTATGCTAAGAGTTGATATTTGGGAAAGTCACAATTTTGTTTTACAGGAACTTATTGGCTTTTCTTTGGCTTTTGCATTGTATATACATGTTAGAATACACCAAGGCCTTGAGTTCAAGCCCCAGGACTGGCATGAGCGCACACACATACGTATTATAAGTTCATCTCAGAATATCTTGCCCATTTTAATAGTTACTTCTAAATCACATTTTTTAAACTGAGTGATTTTATTCTTTCACTATGTATAGTTTGTTTTATATGCTAATTGTGTATATCCAGAAAACTAAAGATGAAATTCTATCATAAATTGTATATACATTCTGGAAATAAGAGGTTTTCCTTATTCCTTTTTCTTCCTTTAGTGACCCAGAAAGACATAACTTGCAGCACTTCACCATGTAGTTAGTGTTCACTTGTTGCGAGAGCATGAGATGTATTCATGAATCATATATACACCTTGAGATATATAAGTTGGTGGTTTTTAGTATACTCATAGTTGGAAACCATCATTGTAAAAGGCAACTTAAAATCTGTTTTTGCTAAGTCTGTGAATTAACTGAAAGCTGGATACACATGTTCCCCCACCTCCTCGAATCTATTCTCTTGGATCTGAGCCATTCCTTGCCCCAGTCACTTTATAATACCTAACTACCTTGGGCTCCAGGAAAAACAGGATTCATCTAGAAGCATGAAAGAAGGCAAACTGTCTCTCAAACAAGCAATGCCATCTTCTTTCGCCGTATACAAAACAGCCAAAGCTTAGGAGACCACCTATCAGAAACTTGTTGCAGTGGTAAAGTGATAACATCATCTCTGGACTTCTTCCAGAGTCAAACACTGAAATATTGATTAACTAAGATACTCTGGTCAGAACTGTTTTAAGTACGAATACTCAATTATTCCCTTCTTCTAATTCTTCCTCTACTTAAAATTTAAAATTTAGGGTATTTTCTTAAAATACCCTAAGACAATCTCGGGGTCACAGATGTTGGGACCTCAAGGATCCCTTTTCCCCTATCTTCCGGGGAAAATGCCTGAACCCCAAAACTATGAAAGAGCACTCGGCCTTGTCTTCCGCCAGCAGAAGGCAAAAGCGGAGGGAAGGCGGGAAGGGAAGGACTTGGCTAACTGGCTGAGCCAGGATGTCTCGGCAAGAGTGGCATCCTGGGACTCCCCCCACAGGCTGACGTCATGCCCCAATAGGACCACTCCTGGGCTCCGGCGGCGCCATCTTGAAGGCATCCACGTGGACCCGAGATCGAGTGGGGAGGCAGGCTGAGCCAGAACTACTCCTTCCGGTTCAGGACCGGGAAGGCGTAGGAGTGGCTTCCGGCCATACAGCCCCAGGATGGGAGGAGGGGGAGGGTCAGTTGGGGACCGCCCCTCTACGTAAGCAGCCAGCATCCCCACATCTCCCCCTCTTTTATTTTTTAAACAGCAGGAGGCGCCTTACTTGAGGGCGCACCTGTCTTAGGTTGCCTCCCCCGTGGGAGATCTTACCCGTCATTGGCAAAAGAACACACTGGCACTTCAGGCTAACCTCTTCATGATATGGCTGCAGCATTAATTTCTTTTTTCTGTGCTGGGGATCAATTCCTAGACTTTACTCATATTAGGCAAACACAATGAAATATATTCTCAGCCTCTGATCCCTATTTTTTTTTTTGGCCAGTCCTGGGCCTTGGACTCAGGGCCTGAGCACTGTCCCTGGCTTCTTCCCGCTCAAGGCTAGCACTCTGCCACTTGAGCCACAGCACCGCTTCTGGCCGTTTTCTGTATATGTGGTGCTGGGGAATCGAACCTAGGGCCTCGTGTATCCGAGGCAGGCACTCTTGCCACTAGGCTATATCCCCAGCCCCTCTGATCCCTATTTTTAAAACATTCTGTTCACCCCAAAAAGAAACTATATTATTTAGTAACAGTTATTCCCATCCTTCTAGCCCTTCATCTCAGGCAGCTACCAATGTACTGGCACAATAAAGGGACACAGACCAATGGAACAGAATAGAGTGCCCACAAATAAAGCCGTGCATTGACAGCCAGTTCATTTTTGACAAAGGTGCCAAGAACATACCTCAGGGCAAAAGGCTGCATATACTCTAGATCTGGGCCCAGTGATTCAATATGATCTTTTCTCCCCTCCCTCCCTCCCTCCCTCCCTCCCTCCCTCCCTCCCTCCCTCCCTCCCTCCCTCCCTCCCTCCCTCCCTCCCTCCTCCCTCCCTCCCTCCCTTCTTTCCTTTTCCTTTCCTTTCCTTTTTATTTTGCCAGTCCAGGGGCTTGGGACTCAGGGCCTTGGTGCTATCCTTGAGCTTCTTTTTACTCAAGGCTAGCACTCTACCTGCTGAGCCACAGCGCCACTTCTGGCCTTTTCTGTTTATGTGGTGCTGAGGAATTGAACCCAGGGTTCTGAATGCAGTGGTGGAAATCACCCAATTTCCCATTACTGGATACACCAAACTAGAAATTTTACTTTTTTTTTTTTTGATTCTAGAAATTTTACTATTTACCTTAAGTTTTATATAATTTGTGAGGTCTCCCATCTAAGAGATTAGCCCTATTTAAAGTTTCCAAAATTTAGCTTTTTCTGGGGGTTTATATTTAACAAAGTGTTATATGGTAAGCAACTGTACCCTGAAAAGAAAAACTCAGTCTGGGACACAAGGTAAAAATGCTGTCCTCAGGTGGCACCTACAATAAATTTCAAGGTCCTGGCAGATAGAAAGCTGTGGCATTGGTACTGCTTGTTCTCTGCTCTGGTCCTCTTGGTAACCTACACAATACTCCCGTAGAGCACTGTGTTAGCCAAGTGTTAGGATATCATTATGCCTGCAATAATAAAGTGGGTAGGAGAAAATGTAATACCAGTGTTTTCCATGTACTTGGTGTGGCTAAAGTAGTTCTGCAAAAGGGCTCATGTAACCATCCATTAAACCACAAACTTTAGAGAAGCAGCCTCAAAAATTGCAAAATTTGGCTTTCTCTAACTTGTTAGTCTCACTCAGTAAGGTACTTATTGTTACTCCCCTATGCTGTTGCTTTAAGGGTTACTTCTGATTTTTATTGTTTATATTTTTGTTATAAAAAGCTAAAAACACTGTAAACAGAACAGAACAGAACAAAACAAAACCCAAACCCAAACTACATTCCCTCTTAATTCCCTCATCCAGGGATAACTACTGTTAGTTTTTTGTCATTTCTTCCAATTGCTCTCCAGTAAGATGCTAAATCATGTACCAAAAGAAGGCAAGATTATAATGCATGTACAGGTTGGAAAATCTTTTTCCACTGGGTAAACTGGGGACAATTTTGCATGGTAGACTAAAAAGAGTTAAAGTAAAAGTAAAAGTTTCTCTAAATATCTTCATGGCCACCCATTGTTCTCTATCAATGCACAATAAACCCCCCCCCCCTTTTTTAAGTCCATGTTACAGTGCTTCAAATACTTCCATGAATGCACAATTTTGCACAGAAAGATGTTTCTATAATGGGTATCTAGAAGGGAAGGGTGGGGAGAGACAATACAGCTATCATTAGGCAGTTTAAGCAAATGGTAGCTTCTGATCTCCGCCCCCCCCCCCCCCCGCCCCTGCCATTGGCCAATGCAGCATGTCATTGACATTAGCACTCTCTATAGCATGCATGTCTCGGGGCAGGCCATGATTTTTGATGTGGTCCTCAAGCCTATGTTGGAGCTATTTGGATAATTTAATTCTACCTCCAAACTTGTGTCATGGTAATAATGCAACCTGTTGTAATATAGATTTCTTATGACTGAGCCTAAGAAACTACTGTCTTCTGTTTACTCACCACTGACACCTCCTCTTCTGTGAACTGCTTTAATAATTTGTGAGCAGCATTGCTCATTGTTTTCCTGTTGTCTAGTAATGCTCTTTAAGAACAATGCAGTCCCTTTCAGAATTTTAAAAGCATTATTCATCCTCTTTTTGCAGAGTTGCAGTTGAACAGTTTGAAGTCAGTGTAATCCAGAACTCGATGACTTATTTTCATCATTACAAGTATGCAAGATGAGGTGTTTTTTGTTTTTGTTTTTCCTGTCTTTGTCCCCAGGTTTCCTATTCAAAATTAGGTGCCTTGATGTCAGTCAGGTCTCATCTGTTATGCTCAACAGCTCCCAGGCCCCTTCCTACCAGCTATCCTTGTTCTTCAGTTCTGTGACAGCTCCTTGAATTTTTTCTTTATTGACATGGATAATTTTCTCTGTTTACTCTCCCTGGAACTTCTGACAAGATACTGAACTTTTCCTTGTCCTTTCATTGTGCCTGCTCTGTTTTTCATCTACTTTTTCTCATTGGCCCTATTTGTTAGAAGCCTAGCTTACTTTTATTTCCTAATATAACTATTGAATTTCTCACATGTGTTAACAAAATTTTAATCTCCAAAGTTGTCCCTGGATATGTATATGCATACTGGGGTATGTGTGTCTTAATCTCAAATGTTAGGCTCTGCCTAAATATTCAGTACCCCTATTTACCTGCTCTTAAGAATTAGGATTAAATAATTAAAAGCTTTGAAAATGCAGATAAAACGTGTGTGATTTGTGTTTGAAGCCGGGTTGTATCTACAGCTAGGTTGGATTCTGAACATGGTGGCTTTCTGTTCTGCTAGCTACCCACGTCACTACCCATCCACTTGAATGAAGTGGATGTGCTTGTGGGTGCCAGTGTTGAGTATTCTGAGCAAATCATGGATACATCAGGTGGACTGGGTCCCCTTCTTAATCCTCAGAAGTACTTTCCCAGTCAACCTCATAGATCTGGAATTCCCAAACTTAAAAGTTCCACAGTTTTCATTTCCCACATAGTCTAGGCCATGGAATCTTTCTTTAAATGCTCCTGCCTTCAGTCTAAGGAATTTCTTAAAACTACTTGTTCTAAAAGTACTACTTATTGCTTTGCAGGACTGTTTTACATTTTGAAAAGTTTTCATTATATTTAGGAATTTGGATAGTCTATCATGTAAAACCATCATCTTAATTGGGTCTATCTGGGTCATTTTAAGATTTAGTGAAAACAAATATTTAGCTCTTCTCTGTCAAACAATTTGGACTCTGGAAGTAGAATTAAGAATTTTAAAACAGTTCTTAGTCACAAATCTGATAGGCACCAACTTAGTTGCTTTCCTTATATTATTTCTTTTATTTCCCCCCAAATTTGAAAGGTAGCTATTATCTAGACAAAGGAGTAACCTTCAGTGACAAGCAATGGGCAACTGACTCAAAGGCCCCCACAGGCAGCAGAGCTGGATTTGGAATCCTGTTCTAGCTCTCATTTGCCCATGTATAGATGAAGAAACTTGAGGCAGAAGTAGACAACAAATTTTCCTGGTTAACAGGCAATTAGGAGCTCTACAGGTCTCTTGTACAATTTCTTTTTATGATTTAGTGGCTAAAAATTACGTAATTTCCAAAAGCAATAACATGTAACCAGTTTTTGTTTATAGCACTGTATGTGAAAGGGGGTGGGCAGGTAGACAAGACAGGAAGAGGAAATTTAAGTAATGGTAATTCAGTTTAGAAGAGATGATAGAAGATAGATAGTCTGTAGTCACAAGAACATCATTCCTGCAGCTTGACAAAGATAAGGTGAGAAGCTGGCTGGTGTGAACTTGAAGATTTTTCATGTAAATAGCCTAGAAAAACCACAGATTTCTTAAACTCATTTCTGTGACTCTAGCTCTGCCGTTTCAGCCTAAAAGGAAATGTTCCCTCCCCCAGCTCTGGCTGATGTTTTCCACTTTTCCTGTGATTAAAAAAAATATTTCCCTTGGTAACCATTTTCCCTAGTTATTCTCTTGGCTAATTTTCTTCATGAAGAACTGAAAGGCATTTATCCCCAAGGGAAAAGCAGGGTTTTTTTTTTTAGATGTCTGTCACTAAGAAGTCAGCTAACATTTTTCAACATTTTCTTCTGTTCTTTGTTTTTAAAGAAAGCCCTGTGATTTTCTTTCATTTTCAACTGGAGACTTAAATGACACCAAGCAAAGACTACTTAGTTTAGATTTCCAGGTAAAAAAGTTTAAATTTTCAGTTTCTACTAAAGCATGTGGAATGGTTTTAATATTTGAGTATTTTATATGCAACTATGTTTAATCCTTGAGAAAGTAAGTTCTTTACTGATAGATTCTTTTTAAGGTTCACAGTGTGTATTATTCTGTTTACTTGCTTTTATTTTTCAGGATGATTATTTCCCAAGTGTTTTTAAACTTTTCAGAACTAGGATTATTTTAATATGTTTAGACAGAATTATATGGTAAGTAGAAATAAAAATGGCTTGAAATTTTCATTATTTTTTCCTAAAACAACATAAAAACTAATTTAAAGCATCTTTCATTTTAAGCTTGTTGGATGACTTGAAGGATAAGATACAAATAGGTCATGACTTCATCTATGCTTAAAATTCTAGATGTTTTAATGCTTACTTATTAGGACAATTGGTCCAAAAAAACTTTTAAGTGGAGAAAAATACTAAGTTCATGAGCATTTTGACATGAACACAAAAGTGCTAAAAAGACAAAAACTACTTGATAAAAATGGCATTGTGATAAGTGTCATAAAAATTTTCATCTATAAACATATCCATGAAATTAGTTACTAATTAAAGTAAATATTAAATGTAAAGTGAAAATCTGTAAGTGACTGAAAAAGTCAGTTGTAAAGTTCGTATTATAAGGCTATTTCATAAAATTTATTTAACTGTTTTAATGAGACTGGATGCTGATTTTGTCAAGATTAAGACAGCTCTGCCAACTTCTGCACATATCTACTTAAGTTTGGATAAGTAAACATGAGTCAGTCTGGGAAAGGGGACAGACTGAAAGAGGACTGATGATGAGGATCTTGGGAGGATGTGGGCAGTCTGAACAGAGCGGAACTCTCTCTCCTAAGCATTCACATCGGCAAGGTTCAGGGACAAAGAGGATTCCTGAAGACTCTCATGGGAGTTTATCTCCAAAGCCCTGACATCCAGGACCTGACTTTTCACATATGTTACTCATCACAGCATGGTGGTTGGGGGAGGGGGGGCGGGCGCTGTTTGCATATATGACTGGCATTGTAGAGCATTCATGTAGTGAGTCCATCAGAGCCCACTGGCCCCACTCTTAGAAAACTCAAGCTCTTCCTGCTCCATAGCTCTACTTCTTGTATTTCCTTCCCTTGAGGTTACTGCTTGTATTTTCCAACAAGCTGCCTTTCTCTGAACAGCCTTTCCAATTTGAGTTGCCAAAAAGCTAATGGATGTGCTCCTTTATGTGTTGTATCTTCATTTTTCTGAAACTAAAGTAGATCATAGAGATGTTCAAATATATTCTAACTGCAATGGCCAAGAGTAATGATATTGAAATAGACCTAGCATAATAGCTGGAGTAATATACACGCATCCTGAGCAAAAGTTTGGTGATAAAGTTGACATAGACACTTCAGAGATGGCTATCAACACAGATAAAACAAGGTGAAGCCTGGCTTAGAAGAGGGTGATTTGAGTGGATAAAAAATGACTACTGGGGGCTGGGAATATGGCCTAGTGGCAAGAGTGCTTGCCTCCTAGACATGAAGCCCTAGGTTCTATTCTATTATTCCCCAGCACCACATATATAGAAAACGGCCAGAAGTGGCGCTGTGGCTCAAGTGGCAGAGTAAAAAAAGAAGCCAGGGACAGTGCTTAGGCCCTGAGTCCAAGGCCCAGGACTGGCACCAAAAAAAAAAAAAAAAAAAAAAAAGACTACTGAGATTCAAGAGAACAAAGTGATCATCATAGTCTTCTTATCCTCCTCTTTCCAAATTTTTATAAAAAATAGATTATTTTATAGATGAATATATGACTGTGTACCTGTCCTGGAAAATATGGTGAGCTTTTTGGTGGGACAGTAACTGAAATGTCCTTCACAGATGGGAATGTGTTAAGGGAGAAAACACTGAATAAATATGACAGAAAAGAGTAAGTTTACATAGAAGCAAGAAGTTTCTAAGTTAAAAATCTCAAGAAGGGGAAAAAAAAACCCAAACAACTACCTAATTCTTAGGTACAATACAGTAAAATGTTTATATATCTGTATCTCCTTTTGGCAGTTGTGGGCTTCGAATTCAGGACCTAATACTTGCTACTCAAATACGTTACTGAGCTATGTCCCCAGACAGTTTTGCTTTCGTTATTTTTCAGATCTCACAGTTTTTATCTGGGTCAGTCTAATACTGCAAATCCTTTTATATATATTCTTCCTTTGTAGTAGGGATTACAGGTATGAACCACCACGCCTAGCTTGCTCTTTGAGATAAGAAATAACTTTTTCAAACTATGATCATTCTATTTTCACTTCCTAACTAGCTAGGATTACAGATGTGAGTCACGACGCCCAGCTCTTAAAACTTCTGATGAAAGATACATTGAAAATTTGAAAAAACCTCCATAGGAAGAAAAAAAGATTTCTACAAAGGGATGAGAATTATATCTTTAATTAGTCAAATTTCTCATCAACACTAAACATACAGACCAGTATATTTGAGGAAAATGATGAAAATAATTTTGAAGATGTAATTTTATTTTCAATACTAAAAAGGACATTTTCAGACATATAAGAATCACAAATGGTTACAAACTTTATCTTAAAGAAAAGGGAATACACACACACACACGTATGTCCAACAAACCAAACAAATCTGAGGAAGTTTCCTCTGATGAAAGAAGCCAGATTTGCTGAACACATGCAGAAAAATGAGAAAAACAACAGGTCCAATATTTGGAAAAGGACAGAAACCAGAGAGGTTTAGAAAATATTTTCTTTTGGAACCATCTGTGGATTCCACTAAAGGTGCCTGAGAAACTTAGCAGAGCCTCACAACAGACTCACAAGGCTAGAGGAAAACAAAATAAAGATATGGCCAACCAAACAGGGAGGTGGTGAAGAGTAGCAATGGTGAAATCAGCAGGCTGCAAGTTGGACCTAAGATGTGATATTACTGGAGATGTTGAAACCCAGCTTCAAGTCATTCCATGTAGGACTGGGAATGTGCTCAATCTCATGCCTAAGCAGATATAAATCTTCTTTGGATGGGAAATACATCATTCCACATCTTGAAGTATTTTCATAACTTTTTATACAGTGTCTGACATGAATTCAAATGCCATCAGACAAATGAAGAGACAATAATATGGCTGAATACCTAAAGAAGTAACAATATGGAAAGAGAAAAAGGATGCAGAAAACATAGCTTTTATATATACACTTTAAAACAAACATGGTTAATATGTTCTAAAATGTAAACTGCAAGATTACAAGTTTCAGCAAAGAACTGGAAACATAATATACCTACTGAAAACTTGAAAATGAAGAAATAGAATAAAAGAAACAAGGAAGTCAATGGATGGGTTTAAGAACACAAACTACAGCTAGGCAAGCAGGAACAAATCAGGTCATTTAAGAGAATAACCAGAATAAATCATGAAGCCATAGAAGGACAGAAATAGAGAAAGCAATACGAAAGACACATCCAGGATCCTGCCACATAAGTCACTAGTTCTGAAAAGAGAGGTAGTGAGGAAGGGAAGCACTAGGTGAAGACATAAGGGATGAGAAATTTCCAAATTCCATGTCCATAAATGCAAAAAGTGCCATGAATCCTAATCATGACAGAAATGAGAATGCATCAGAGTAAAATAGCTGAAAACCAAAACAAAGGGAACATCTTAAAAGCAGAAAAAAATGTTACTTTTAAAGGAGAAATAATTGAGACTTGAAACTCACTCAATAGAATCAACAGAAACAAAAATATAATTGAAACAACCAATCTTCAGTAAGCTTGGACAAAAAATTACTAAAAGGTAAACATGTTTAATTAGAAAAAAAATCCCATCTGAGAATTCAATATATGGGAAGGAATGAGGATAAGTAGAAAGGAAAATGTTCAAGTAAATCTAAACAAGTGGTTCTTAACGGAGAGCCAGGTGACATGCAGGAATGGCTGCAGACATTTCTGGTTATCACTAATGGGAAGAAAGGGTACAGAGGCAGAGGCCAGGGATGCTGTTAATACACAGGCCATCTCCTCACAGAAAAAGAATGTGGCCCCAAATAGTGATTTCAACCTTCTGAGGCTGAAAAAAATTTAACTAAATGAACTCTGACTACAAGATAGTTCTAATAATCTTTTGAGGTTATAAATCTAAAGAGAAATAAAATACATGAAAGAATGAGAATATATATCAAGATGGGGCAACTGTAGTCCAAGTTTATACTTGCATTTTTTGGGAAAGGTAAAGGTAATGTAATTTAGATTTTGATAAGTCAAGAATATATGTGGTAATTTTGGCAAAGAACAGGAAAGAAAAATTACTAATGGAATAAAAAACATTACACATTAAATCAAGAAAACAGAAAAATTAAATGATGCAAAAATATAGTAAGCAAAAATAAAAACAAAGCAAGCAACTATATTACAATAATATTAGATGAAAATCTTAACATTTATATTTTAGGGGGCAAGGCTTCCTACTTTGCTAAGCCACAGCTCTAACCCCTTTTTGGTAGTTATTTTATTTTATTGAGCCAATCCTGGGGCTTGTGCTCAAGAGCCTGGTGTTCTACTATTTAAGCTACAGTTCTACTTCTGGCCTTTGGTGGTTAATTGGAGATTACTTGGTGGTTTGGTAATCTGGTAGTTAATTGGAGTCTTAGGGACTTTCTTGCCCAGGCTGGCTGTGAATTACAATACTTAGATCTGTCTCCTCAGTAGCTATTACAGGTGTGAGTAACTGGCTCTCAGCTTGCTACTTATTTTTAAGATAGACAGGGTCATGTGCTTATAACTGGGCTGGCCAGGACCACAATACTACTTAGGCTTTCCACATAGCTGGGATGACATGCATGTATCACCATGCCTAGGTTTTTATTGGTTGAGATGGACTCTCATTAACTTTTTGCCAGAGTTAGCTTCCAACTTCCATCTTCCCAGTCTTCATCTCCCAATAGTTAGGATTACAGGTGTGAGTCATTGTTCCTGGCTAACAAAGTAAATCTTATAGCAAGAAGCACTACTGGATATTAGAAAGTATCTACTATATCTATGAATATTTAATGATAAAAAGATATAACAGCACTAAATTTGTATACACATATAACTTCAAGATATATCAAGAAACTTGTCCAAACTGACTTAAAAATGTTAAACTATAGTTGAGTGCTGGTAGCTCAGGCTGTACTAGCTTTTCAAGGTGGCTGAGGTCTGAGGATCGAGGTTCCAAGCCTGGGAAGTGAGACTCTTATTCCAATTAACCATCAGAAAACAGGAAGTAAAGCTGTAGCTCAAAGTGGTAAAGTCTTGAACAAAAGAGCAGCACCCAGGCCCCTAGATCATGGCCCAGAACTGGTACAAAAACAAAAAAAAATTAATCTACATTAAAAACGCAACAACAACAAAACACAATAAGGCCAGACGCCAGTGGCTCATGCCTGCCTAGCCACTCAGGAGGCTAAGATCTGAGCATCGTGGGTCAAAGCCAGCCCAGGCAGGAAAGTCCATGAGACTCATCTCCAATTAACCACCAGAAAACTGGAAGTGGTGCTGTGGCCCAAGTAGTACAGTGCTAGCCTTGAGCTGAAGAGCTCAGAGACAGCGCCCAGGCCATGAGATCAAGTTCCCTGACTGCCAAAAACCAAATCAAAACAAAAAAACAATGCAGGTGCATAATCTCCTGAGCCCAGGTTTAAACTGGTATGAGGCCCATAGCCTGGTTCCCAAGGTCCTCCACAGTAGGTGCCTCACATGACTTTAGACGATGTATTTGGCTAACTGGCATGATTCCACATAACCATATTTAATCAGAAAATAAAGTGGAAGTCCTGTCCAAATACAAGGGTGAAGACAAATGAAAATCACATCACTGCAAAACTATGACCACAGTCAAGAAAATGAACATATTTACCATCCCTCAAAGTTTTCCTCATGACCCCCAGTGATCACCTTCATATGTTTCCCAGCCACACTGCCATCCTGGTCCTGAAACAGCACTCACATAGTCTCCCTGTAGAACAGTCTGCATTTCCAGTCTGCACTTCCTGTAGTTTCCATATACATTTAGGATATGTGTGTGTGTGTGTGTGTGTGTGTGTGTGTGTGTGTGTCAGAGAGAGAAACAGTGAGATGGATAGATAGATACAGGGTATTGAACCGAGAGCCTCACACATGCTGGGTTAAGCGTGCTATTCTTGAGCTATACTACCAGTTCTTTGTAATTTTTGAGTCAGAGTCATGCTGAGTTGCTCAGACTGCTCTTGAACTTACTTGAACTTATTCTCTTGTGTTTCAGCCTAAGTAGCTAGGAGTATACACATATGCCATCACATCTGGCTCAGCTAGTGTGAAATTTTACCAAAGCAGCCTGCTAGAATTTGGATTGGCTTTGTGACCAATCTATAGGTTAATTTAGGGGAGAACTGAGAATTGAACTGAGTCATCTGATCCATACACATAATATGGAGATCTTATTTCCTTTCAGTAACATTTTAGGGTTTTATGGGCCTATATTTTGCCCAGCTTTTGATAGAAATAATTCACAATTTTATGGCATTATATTTATTTTCATCATCTATTTCTGATTTCTGTTAGCATATAGAAGTAATTTTGATTTTTACAGATCGATCTTCTATTCTGGAACCTTGCTAAATTTTGTTGCTAGCTATAGGAGCTCTTTGGTAGATGCCATATAATTTTTTTGTATAAATGATGGAGATACTTGTGAATGAACCCTGTTTTCTTTCTTTCTTTCCAATTTGGCTGTATTTTTCTTACAAAATGCCAGTTTACAATTGCTATGAATTAAAATTCTAGTCTCCTTAAATTTTATAGAAAGACAAATTACATTTGGGTCTGAAAGGGGAAACAAATATGTCTTGTTCATATACAACATATTTCTAGAGATGATAAAACGATGTTTATCTACAATCTGGATACACAATCTGGATCTTGTGTTGCTCCACTGGCTCAAAAAATCCAGTGAAGTCTTGAACAGAAGTGTTACAAGCACATGTTTTTGCATTGTTTCTGACCTTAGGAAAACATTGTGTTTCATCATTGTGATGTTCTCTTTAAACTTTTCATAAACAACAGTTATTACATGGACAAAATTTCCCTTTATTTCTAGTTCAGTGAGGGTTTTCATCAGGAATGAATGTTGGAATTCTTCATTTCCAGGACACTTGACAATGAGGGGACCTGAGTGAGGGCCACAGAAAAAGAGCTGCTAAGCAGAGTGGTGATGGTGGTGTAGGTTGGGATTGTACACTGAAGGAAGCTATCTTGCCTACTGATTTTTGATTCTCTGGTAGGAGTAACTTCAGGCTACGAGAATCCTCTGATGACAGTCCTGGAGAGCACCAGTGCTGGTTTTTCTTTCCCTATCCATGGTACTCAACTTCACAGGGACCGCACCAGCCTCTCTGACTACAATGCTGCTGCACTAACAGTGTTAAATATGTACTTCTCACATTTGTTTTTTTAGCTTCACCATGGGTTGTGGTCATTCACTGCCCTCAAAACCAGCTGACTGAGAGCTCTTCCTATCTTTTGCTTCCTTACACTGATACTATTTCACAGTTATTTTTGTATGGTACTTCATGCCCTCTCCCTTATGGAAACGTCATAAATCAAGCAATCAAAATGACAAAGGAAGGGGTTGGGGAAAGGGGTTGTGGGTGATATTAGTCACAGAGAACCTTGGCAAACCTTGGTAGACCATCAAAATCCCACAGCACATGGAGGTCAGCTGACTAAAGCCCAATGGCCAAGTTCTTCCCACAGCCGTTTACTATGAGTTTTATTGGGACACAGGTCCAGTCACTCATTGCACATTGCCTATGCTGATTTCATGCTACAAAGCAGAGTTGAATAGTTATAAGAGGGAATATGCAGCTATCAGGCTTGAGCTACTTACTATCTGGCCATATACAGAATAATTTTGCTCAAAACTGGTCTAGAGACAAAGACATAAAAAAAAATCTTTTGATTCTGATGATAGACAAACTCCCAATTCTGACTTGGTAGTACTGTAATATATATCATATCAGTGTTAATTCTCAGAGAGTTCCTACTGAGGCATTTAGGCAACTATAAACCAATTTTCAGAAGTAAAAACTTACTTACCACTAACTTTGAAATTTTGTTTCATTCTAGACATTGGTTGGTGAAAAAAAATCAAACATGAAATTTGCATTTTTGTTTTGTTTTTTTCTTATCATTTTTCAAACTGATTTTGGACAAAATGAAAAAACTCCCACAAAGCAAAGGAGGAAAATGTACCACAAAAGATTGAGGAAAAGTTCCTTACTCAACGATAGTTCAAATCAACAAACAAGGACTGTTACACCAGTAACAAGACTGTCCAACATTAACTTTGATTACAGTGTTGAGGAAAAGTTTGAATCTTTTCTTAGTTCTCCTGGAGCAGAAACAAGCTATAATGTGCTACCAGGTAAGAAAATAGAGAAAGAGGAGGAGGAGGTTGGAGAGGGAAGAGGGAAAGAGAACAAGAATAACTCTGAAGTTAAATCTCCAAAGAAAAATCCAAGTTCTTGTACTACTTTCTGGTTTATTCTAAAACACAAATTTTAAAATAATTAAAAAGGCCATTTGAGTATAGTTATACAACAAAATAATTATTTATCTTACTAATGTACTCTAAAATGAAGTTATTTTCATTGAGCATGCTTATTATGCCTATATTTTTAGTACTCACAATCATAATACAGATAATATACATGTAAACTTAAAGTGTTTCTTCATTTATAATGACAGGTGATCTGTCTAGCTCATCTAGAATAGAAATAACAATTTTAGACTCCAAAAGCAATACTTACAAAACCATTTGGTGTAAACCAACTGAACAACTCATGGGGGGAGAGGGAATGAGGGAGGAGGAGGGGGGAAAATGAGGGAGGAGGTAATTGTACAAGAAATGTACCCACTGCCTTACGTATGAAACTGTAACCCCTCTGGACATCACTTTGACAATAAATAAGTATTCAGAAAAAAAGAAATAACAATTTTATGAACATACAGCTCTTAAATATTTTTCAACCTCAACCACAAATAGAGTGAAAGCCAATGAATTTAGACAAAATAACTGACTTTTAAATGCAAGACTGGAAATTTTGCTAAAGCGTCTACCTAGGTGTTTTGTTGTTGTTAACTGTTGTTAGCAATTATAGGGATTAAACTCAGGACTTTGTACTTGCTAGGCAGGTACTCTACCACTTAAGTCATGCCTCCAGTCCATTTTGCTTAGGCTGTTCCAGACTTTAATCTTTGTACTTATACTATAGCTGGGATGACAAACACACACCACCATACTCAGCTTTTACTGTTAGGCTAGAGTCTCAGTAACTTTTTGCTGGTCTGGTCTCAAACTCTGACCATCCAGATGTTTATCTCCTGAGTAGCTAGCATTACAGTGTAAGCCACTGTGCCAAGCATATAGGTGTTTTGTGGATGAGAGAAATGAGGGAGTGAAGGAGAGAGGGAGGGATGAAGAGAGAAAACACAAGAATGAGAACATGAGAGAATCAGAGCTTGAACTCTGTACTTATGCTCTTGCTCAGCTTTTTCACTCCTGTCTGGAAATCAGCCACTTACTTGAGCCATGCCTCCAGTCCAGCATTTTGCTAGTTAACTGGACATAAGAGTCTCAAGAACTTTTCTGCTCAGGCTGGCTTTGAACTGTGATGCTCAGATCTCAGCCTTCTGAGTAGCTAGGATTATACATATGAGTTACTTAAAGGCTTTCAAGTAGGCATTAAAAAAAAACCCTAGTATATATTAATCCATTTTTTCTCAGGTTTGGAAGAAAAAAAGTATGCTATATGTATGTTACCATTAAAACTGAAAAGACAAAAAGTTCTTTATAATCATCTGTGGACAATACTTTCTACATTGTTTAAATAAAGCCAAATCCTTGTAAAGTATTATTTCTGTGAAGTTAACAGAAATAACATATAATTATTATAAAAATAGGCAGTTTAGGAAAAAAAACTAGGCCACATTTACAAAACGAGTGGGAAAAGAAAGGCAGAGAAATGGACTGTAATAATAGTGTATCATTAACTGCTACAGAATGATAACATTCTTTTCTTCAGTGAAACCAAGTTCAAAGTAGTGTGTTGTGCATATTGTGCCTCATTATGGTACACAGTCTGGCCTGAAACTCTTAGCCTCCTCCAATGGCAACTTTCCTGCCTTAGCTCTGGAGTAGCCAAGACAACAGAAGCAACCCAGCTGAGTTTTAAACAAATACATAGAACAAAGTAGTATATATAATTATTAATATGTTAACATATTAAAAACACACACATATGATGCATACTAAACATTCCTAAATTACTCTTTTTCTGGTGGTCTTAACATACTTCTTTATTGTATTACTAAATATAACATGAAGTATACTAGTTTATAGTATTCAATTTAGGGTACTTAGCATAGTCACAATTTTGTGTAAGCATCAATATAGTTCCTGAATGTTTTCATTACTTCAATAGGAAAGCTTGTGCAAAATCCTTCATTCCTACTTACCTTCACCCCTGGCAACCCTAATTAGCCCTCTGTGTTTATGAACTTACCTATTCTGGAAATCTGATAAATAGAAGCATCTTCTATATGGCTTTGTGCATATAATTTCTTTCACTGAGTATGTTTTCAAGGTTTACCCATTTTTAGTTTGTACCAGAACTTATTTTTCTTTATGGCTGACATATTTTATCATGGACAAAATATGTATTTTATCTATTTTTAATCTATTCTTTATGGTCACTTCGATTGTTTCTACCTTCTGGCTTCTGGCTACCTTCTGGCTTCTGTGCATGACATAGGTATGAATATTTTTGTGTGTGTGTGTGTGTCTGTATATATGTGTGTTTGTGTGTGTGTGTTTTGAGTATCTGCTTTGGACATCTGTTTCAATTCTTTTCAGCACATACTTAGGATTCATATATGTATGAAGTAAGATTTTATTGTACCTTTTATTTGTATATGTCCCTAGTGACTAATGATATATGTTTTCATGACTTCTTGTCCATTTGTCTATCTTCTTTGGGGAAATGTTCTTCAGTAATTTTTAGGCTGTGTTGTCTTTCTATTGTTAAACTGTAAGAATTTTTTGGTATTTGTTTTCCATATTGTTATGGATGAATAAGAAACTAGTGGGGTTTGGAGGCTGTTTACTGTGTTGTGTAACTTAGCCTGTCCTGAGAGAAAAAAGACAGGTATGCAATTCAAAGTTAAGTTGCCCCAAGGAAGTCACTCAGTACAAGTAAGAGGAGCTGAAAGAAGAGTCAATGCAAAGTACTTTCAAAGGACTACATCTGTAGGACATTTCTACACTATGCATGGATATACACAGGATTTTATTCTTGTATAGCCATATCAGTTTAACTTTGGTTCATAGATGCAGGTAACCACTTGAGAAATTTAAATGCATTACTGTTTTCTTATAGGAAAGAAAGGACAGTGTGTGGTAAAGGGCATAACCATGTACAACAAAGCTGTATGGTCTCCTGATCCCTGTAGTACCTGCCTCTGCTCAGATGGAAGAGTGCTTTGCGATAAAACCATGTGCCAACCCCAGATGTGCCCCTACACGGTTATACCTGATGGAGAATGCTGCCCGGTCTGCTCTGATGCTGGTACAGAGATTTAGCCAAAACAAAGTATCATGTGTGATTTAGTCCTTAACTTTTATTTGTTTTTATCTTGTCACTACATTAAGGTGTAAGCCAAGATAACCTTTCGTCATCAGGATATGAAATATGGCATAATGCTGATAAACAGAAATATCTGGGAGAGTGTGGAGAGTACAGAGATAACAGATTGTGACTTCATAGTTTATAGCTTTGGCAGACTACATTCCACATCTGACTCTTAGTATTGGCGATAAGTGACAGAATTTCTACAACAGATTGAGTTACTGTATATTAAGGGCTCTGCTTTGGTTTATACCTACATTCTCTCACTTAATCCTGATTCTTAAGAATAAAGGAATGGGGCTGGGGATATGGCCCAGTGGCAAGAGAGCTTGTCTCGTATACATGAGGCCCTGGGTTCGATTCCCCAGCACCACATATACAGAAAACGGCCACAAGTGGCGCTGTGGCTCAAGTGGCAGAGTGCTAGCCTTGAGCTAAAGGAAGCCAGGGACAGTGCTCAGGCCCTGAGTCCAAGGCCCAGGACTGGCCAAAAAAAAAAAAAAAGAATAAAGCAATGATTTATACTGCAGAACACAAAGCCTCAACCATGCAAAGGCAGCCCAAGAACCTACATTAAGGCCTGAGTAATCCTAGGGAGACACAGGAGTGTGTCCCGGAACATGATTTTCTTGTGTGGCAGTTTTGCACACAGGAAAGAAGTCATAGATAGCATCGGCTTTGTTCGATTTTCACTGACTACCCTCCTCCCCCTTTTTGTGCTGGTCTGGCTGCTGTCCTTGAGGTTTTTTTTGTTTTGTTTTGTTTTGTTTTTTGGCCAGTCCTGGGCCTTGGACTCAGGGTCTGAGCACCTCCCTGGCTTCTTCCCGCTCAAGGATAGCACTCTGCCACCTGAGCCACAGCGCCCCTTCTGGCCGTTTTCCATATATGTGGTGCTGGGGAATTGAACCGAGAGCTTCATGTGTAGGAGGCAAGCGCTCTTGCCACTAGGCCATATTCCCACCCCTGTCCTTGAGGTTTTTGTTTTTGTTTTCACACAGCTAGTGGTCTGCCACTTCCAGCTTTTTGGTAGTTAAATGGAGATAAGAATCTCACCGACTTTCCAGCCAGGGCTGGCTTCAAACTACAATCCTCAGATTTCAGCCTCTTCATTGCTAGGATTACAGGCATGAGCCACTGCACCTGACTCTTGACCCCCTTCTTCAGTGAGATTCATACTGACCAAATGTACTACCCTTGAAAGGTTTCTTACAAAAAAAACCCTGAATGACATATGAAAATAAACAAATGCTTAGTAAATCATTTGAGAAGAAATAATAGGGACATGTTCTCTTGTCTATAGAAGGAAGATTGTTTCTGTGAACACAGACGGTCACAGATTCGGTATCTATAAAAATCTCCTGCCAGAGAAAACATTATAATATTTAGGAATTGCATTTTTGTTTATATTGTCAGTTATTTCACTTAAGTATTATACTGTTTGAAAATGTTAGAAATATAAGTGTTTAGAGTAACTGATTCCAGGGAGTAAAATACAAGGTTGGCAGATAAGATCTAGAAATTCCAACACATTTTTCAAGACTTAAGGTGAGTATTCTTGAAAAGTTGAAGTTTTATTGGAAAAATAACTTCGACATATGGGAAGGATTTTAAATGTTTCAATATGGTAGTTTTAGTTTACTTTACTAATTTTTTCCTATACCTTCAGCATGCTTTGCTAGAGATGTGAAAAAAATAACTCAAGACTTTATAATACATACTGTAATGCTATCATAAGTAGTTTATTCAAATGTTTATATTTCCTGATATCTTTTGGGAGATGGTTTATAGACAGTATTCAGTGAAGGGAGAGATGATCAAGTGAATTAAAAAAATTTTTTGGAAGAAGTTATATGTACTATTTACTCATTTATCCCTAGTACTCTTCAGAGTCTAGATTAGGTCTTCCCTACTTTCTTCCAAAGACATAAAGCTAAAAATAAATGTAAATTAACTTCCTACTATTATCTGTTCTACCACCAACATTGTGGAAGGACAAAGACTTCTGTTATGTCCAGGATATCTAAGTATTTGACAGTAAGAATGCCAGAGTCCAGGAGGGAAAGGCAAAATTTTCTATCAGAAATTGGATTAGAAATCAGAAGATGCTATCAGGAACTGAAAGAAAATTGGTTAATAATAATAATATTAATAATAGGTACAAAAGTAAGTTTCACTGCTGTAAGCAGGATATATATATATGTATATGTGTATATATATATATATGTGACATCTTTTAAAATATCTGATAGGGGCTGGGAATGTGGCTTAGTGGTAGAGTGCTTGCTTAGCATGCATGAAGCCTGGGTTCGATTCCTCAGTACCAAATAAACAAAAAAGGCTAGAAAGTGGTGCTGTGGCTCAAGTGATAGAGTGCTAGCCTTGAGCAAAATAAGCACAGGGACAATGCCCAGGCTCTGAGTTCAAGCCCCAGGACTGGCAAAAAAAAAATCTGATAGTCTATAAATTCTTATCCTATCAGTAGCCCTAATTAGTAGAACAGTATCTATTATAAAGGTAACACATCAGATGACATCTCAGTCTTACAACAGGACTGCTTTCCATTTTGCATCATATGGCAATATTATTCCCTCTTCAGGCATCAGGTAGTGTTATATTCTAGCACAAGTAAGAATTAAGTTTCTTTGTGTAAAAACTAGGCACATGGGCACAAAAAAATGATCAATAGCACATTTAACAAAATAGAAGAAAAATTACAATCAAAACTTTTCATGGAAATTTTAAGAAGCATCATTTTTAGCATTTAAACATGTGGAGGGAATAATATTTACTAATTTCTCATCTTCATATTTTTTTCCTTTATTAACATCATCAACTTGCCCTTGCTACCTCCTCCTTGTGTGGTCATTAGTCTCCTATTCCCTACTCAATGAGAGAGCATTAACTGATCGAACTGAATTTTCTGGTGATTCTTCAGAACAAACAGAACCTACCGCTTCACTTCATAAGCAACTGCCACCACCTGAGGAAATGGACCAAGTACACAATAAAGGAGCACTTCAATCTGAGGAGGAGGATGAAATAATTAAAGAAGATAGGGAGCATAAGAAAAATACTTTTGAACCTACAGATCAAAGCAAACTTCACAGTGAGCGGAACACAGGAGACAGAAAGCTGAGGCCTGGGGAAGAGAAGGCAGTACAGCAAAGACTGCATCCTGGAAGGGAAGAGGAAGAAGACAGTGAGGAGAAAGCAGAGGATGAAGGGGAGGAGCAGAAGAAGGACACCCTAACAGGAGACATAACCCAAATGCCTTCTGGTCTCCCCATCCCAGCTCCTCCCAGAGGCAGGCCGCACCTGCCTGCTGGCTGTTCCCTCTCCTATAGGACCATCAGCTGCATCCATGCCGCCCTCACCCAGATCCCACAGCTGACAGCACCACAGATAACAAGTCTGGAACTCAGAGGTAAGAGACGTTGATGTTTTCTTTTGTGCATTTATTGAATGCTTTATGAATGTGGTGCTTTAATTTCATAATAGAGGCTAATTTCATCACCTTCATAATATGAATTGTGCAGAAAAATTGTTGTTAGGTATAAATTCTGAGCCAAATTATCATTTTGGTGAGTCCTGGGACTTGGCCTCTGGGTCTGGGTGCTATCCCTGAACTTTTGTGCTCAAGGATAGCACTCTACTGTACTTGCACCAACGGCTCCACTTCTGGCCCTTCTGGCTTTTGTGTGTGTGTGTGTGTGTGTGTGTGGTTAATTGGAGGTAAGAGTCTCATGGACTTTTCTGCCCTGGCTGGCTTCAAACCATGATCCTCATATCTCAGCCTCCTGAGTAGCTAGAACTATAGTCATGAGCCAGCCACCAGGCCTGACTACCAAATGATTTTATTCTTTTAATTTTTGTGGATCATGGGGCTAATCTCAGGGCCCGGGTGCTATCCTTGAGCTATTTGGATCAAAGCTATTACTCTACCACTTTGAGCCAAAGCTCCACTATCAGCTTTTGGGTGGTTAATTGGGAGATTAAGGATCTCACAGACTTTCCTGTGTGGGCTGGCTTTGAACCACCATCTTCAGATCTCAGCCTCCTGAGTACTAGGATTACAGGTGTGAGCCACTGGCGCCTGGCATACCAAATGATTTTAATGGGCCTTTTTTGAAAACCTTAATGAGATACAGTTTATATGATAGAACATTTTCAGGGTAAAGTTTTATGAGTTTTTATGAAAACATATAATTGAATACCACCATAATCTTAGATATCATATATCCAAGATATAGAACATTTCTATCGCTCCTCAAAATTCCTCATGTCTATATCTACATTAGTCCCTGGCTGCCACAATAAAATGGTTCTGTTTCCTGTTCTTACAGAATCACATAGTACTTAAGTGTTTCAGTTGGGTTTACATGCGTTTGAAATTTTTATTATTTTGCAACATGTTCATTCTTTAGTGCCAGGTCGTATTCTATTGTATGGTTATAAACTGCCATACAGTTTTTTCAGGGTGGCTACTTTATTGTTCCTAGAAATGTTTGAGAGTTGCCACTGTTCCACAAAGCCAGTACTTCTGTTGTCAGATATTTTCAGCCTCCCCTTGTCTTCCTCAGTGAATGGGAATGTGGTATCTAGATCTTTTGCCCATGTCTCTATAGGGCCAACTTGAAGCGATCTGAATGGAGAAACAGCAGGACCAGTTGTAAGGGGCTGGCTGGTAGGGATATGACAGTGTAGCCCCAAGGTTGTAGAGGTGAGGGGATCTGAATGGATCTAAAATTATTTGTACAGAGATGGTGACGAGTAATAGGATACTGCAAGTGTCAAATGTACTAGAATCTCCATGGCTTTCATTCCACTTTCATATCCCTCACACCCACCAAGGTCTTTTCCTTGCAGCCTATATGTGCTCTAGGAAAACTCAGGTTGTGAAAGTCAAGTCTTGCTTGGAAGGGTGAAAAACTCAAGCCATGTGACATCACTTTACAAGGTTACTGTGTCTTTGTTCACTTTTTTTGTTTACAATCACTGTCTGACTACATGTCTTATAACTACATGTCAAAACAAAAGTCCATAAAATTAAAGCACATACGAACCTCTGCAGATTGAAGTAGAGGCATAACATTAGCTATTGGAGAGAAGAGTCTGAGAGATTATCTTCCCAAACTTTCTTTTCTTTGGGGTGGGGGTGGGGAACAGAACGAGGGCTTAAATTCAAGTTTAAACCAGTGTTTGCGTGCCTGGTGTTCTACTACTTGAGCCACAGTTCCAGCCTTTTTTTTTTCCTCACAGTATTTTGGAGATAAGAGTTTCACAAACTTTTCTGTCTAGGCTGATTTTGAACCAATCTTAACCCCCTGAGTAGATGGAATTATAGGTGTGGACCACCTGTGCCCAGCTCAAGTTCCTTTATGAAGAGAAGGAAAAGTGAATGGCACTAAATGACTTACTGGATAAAACTAGCACCATATTTTGAGTACACGGAAATGGTAATAAAAAGTATGAAGAACAAAAATTAGTTTCTCTATAGCCTTGAAGAAATGTACCCTTGTCATAGATGCATAAAAGCTACTAGCACTGTCCTGCAGACTATATTCTGGATGTTCTGAACAGCTTCATCTGAAATATGAGTTACTGGCTATGATGGATTCTTTTTTTTTGGGCCAGGCCTGGGCCTTGGACTCAGGGCCTGAGCACCGTCTCTGGCTTCTACCCGCTCAAGGATAGCACTCTGCCACCTGAGCCACAGCGCCCCTTCTGGCTGTTTTCCATATATGTGGTGCTGGGGAATTGAACCGAGAGCTTCATGTGTAGGAGGCAAGCACTCTTGCCACTAGGCCATATTCCCAGCCCTATGATGGATTCTTGACTAGAAATTTTTTTGACTAAGCAAAACAAACATGTTTCTGCTACCCTGTTTATGTTCTGAGTATTGCTTTCTCCATATATAAAGCTCTCTTGATATTATTCATGCACATATAATGTATCTGCAAATGTGCCCAATACAACTAACTTGCTCTGTGTCCTAGAGAATTCCATTACCTCCATTCTGGATGAAGCATTTAAGGGATTACCAAATTTGGAAAGACTTGATCTGAGTAAAAATAATATCACCTCTTCGGGCATAGGTCCCAAGGCATTCAAGGTAAACATTCCAATTTGTATTTAACAATCCCCACAGACAGATTCACCATGATTGCCATTGGCTGGGGGTGGAAGTGAGGGAGGGAGAAAAAGGCAGCAAGATTTTTGTTGTAGTTTTCTTTCACCTTAACAAAGTTTCCTCTCTGATGTTCCTAAATTGCATTCAGGTTTTTCTCTTGAATACAGTTTGTTTTGCTTATGTTTAGTCTTAACCTAAGGGTATCAACAATAATATCAGTGACATTAACTGGATTTTTGAATATATGAAGCAATTTCTCTCTAAGTAGCTGAAAATATGTTGCTATTTGGTCTCCTAGAGTATGAAGTATCATTTAGGAATAAAGTAGAGCTTACTTGGAACCTCTTATTAAAATTTCCAGGCCAGCAAGACACAACTTTCTTATTTTTACACAATTGGAAAAGTCTCATGGAGGATTTTTAGCAGAGGGGTTCTAGGGAAACAAAACAAAAACCCACAAATGGACTCAGATGAAAATATGCACAGGGAAACAAAAATAGAAGGGAAGAAAAGTAGGTGTGGGTAAATGAAAACTCAAAAATGTATGTACTTTAAAAACCATAAGTTGGCAGGCAGCAGTGGCTCATGCCTGTAATCCTAGCTCCTTGGGAGGCCCAAATGGGAAAGATTGCTGTTTGTGGTCAACAGAGGCAAATTCTGCAAAATTACATTTCAATGGAGGGAAGCTGGATTCAGTGGAGTCTGCCCATTATCTCAGCTTTGATGGGAATACGGAAATAGGTGGGTTATGATGCAGGTGTATGCTTGGGTAAGAAGTGAGACCCACTTAAAAAATAACCAATACAAGAAGGACTGGAGGTATGGGTCAATGGTAGAGAGCCTGCCTAGCAAACATGAAGCCCTCAGGTCAAACCCCAGTACTACTCCCCTCAAAAAGACCTCAGTAGAACACAATATATTTCCTTAGGTAAAACTTTTGTTCCTTTAGACTTCTGGGCCATCTGTCCTTAGCCTCTTGTATTCTCAGCTCTTGGTTCTCCTCTGAAGTCAGGGGAGGCAAACAGGAGATGTGAATAGCTGGCATTAGAGAGTCATACTTTTCTTACATTTGATCAACCATGGGAGATTGCCTCCTTTCCTGTCCTGTTCTAAGACCATTAATATTTGAGTATCACTGGAGAAGTGATACTTCATATAACTTCAGTAAAACATGGTGGTACAGGCTAGGTCTGGCCAACAAACACACAAGTACAATGTGGACATACATTTTCCTGACAATTAACTGAGTACTGTATAGAAACAGCTAATGATACTTGAAGCCTTTTGTTTGGAAAACTTTCCACAGCAATTACTGCTGTTGTATGACCCTTTTCCTAGCATAAATATTAGGGTATATAAGAAAATGAACTTTATAAATGTTAGATGGGTTAACATCTATATGTTAGCATACTTGACAAATTACTGTATGATTAATATAAGTTCTGTTTGCTGCTGTGAAAGCAACCTCCTCAGTCCCAGCAAAATATTACGGATCCAGTGGCTGCAATAGCATTCTTTTGCTTTCTAAAGGTGCAATATAAACACTCAAAAGAGGAATACAAAATCAATAAACATAGTTTGCTACAAAGGCCAGGGAACAGTTACCAAGATAATGTTTAACTGTTAAAGGGGAACTGATATGCAGATTGCCATGTAGCCTAGATATTAGTGTCCAAGCCTTAGAGGGTACAGGTCTTCTGTGTGACTTTTATTCTCTTTTTAAACCGGCCAGTATGAAGAAGATGTGCTGTATAGCTGTCATCAGATAAAATGCTAATTTTGAGATTTTTTTTTAAAAGTTTCTGAAGAAGTTAATGCGTCTGAATATGGATGGAAATAATTTGGTACGGATTCCTTCAGAATTACCATCAACATTAGAAGAACTTAAAATCAATGAGAACAATCTTCAGGCTATTGGTAAAAAAAGTTTATCAGGTATTTAATTTTTTATGGCATGTTTTCTTATAACTTTTCTTCTCTTGTCGTATAGAAATTGATTTATATTATTACCAAATAAATAGAAAAAATTAGGTCATTTAATTTGATAAACACTTTATTCACTGTCAGACTTAATTGTAAAGAGATTTAAGAGCTGGGCACCCATGGCTAGTGCTTGTAATCCTAGCTACTTGTGAGGCTAAGAACAGAAAAACTGTACCTGGACAGCTAGCAAGACTTCTTTTCAACCAATAGCTGGGGTGCAGTGGCATGTGTTTGTCATGGAAAACTACATGGTGTTAGATTAGGGCAGAAACTTTTGACTATTTCCATGATAGGAACCTGGATAGGTGCCATGTACCTGTGATTCTACCAAGAATGGGAAGACTAAAAGTGGGTAGACTGCCGCTTGGGTGTATGCTTGTATAGATGGTATGGTTTATTGATATCATGCTAGCCTAGCAAATTTGAGGCCCTCAGTTTAAACCATACGTGCATACTGCATAAAAAAATATAAGCATGTATGGCACTGGGCCTTGCTATTGACACACTAAGATGGTGCACGCAGTGCTATGGTCCTACCTCAACCCGACTTTCTTATGGATACATGAGGAGCATTTAAACCTGCAGGAACTAGTTCCTCTTGTGCTTGTTTCTGGACAGTGCTGGGTAGCTGACATTATATCACATTTTCATTAATTCTAGTTGATATCTTTGATTAAATTGTGAGCTTCCTTAGGATAAGACTACCTATTTTATTTTTTATCTTACAGACCAAATAGCACTGCTGTGAATAGTGTCAGTACTTTCTATTAACTTAGTTTGTCTATTACGTAAATGTTGATAAACCAAGCACTTAAGGAGGGAAAATTTAAATTATTTCTTTAATTCCCAAAAAACTGCACAGGAACAAAAAACTTCTGGTCATGAAAAAAGAATAGTAATTGAGAATTGCCAAATCCAAGGATTATATAGTTATGGAAATACTCAATTTCCAGATGGATTTCAGGGCACACATGGAAAACATTAAACATAAATTTCGATGGGTTTTCTCATATGGAAAAAATGTAAAATTTAATTTCTAACTGCCCTCTTAAATACACTGAAAGGAACATAAAATTTAGAATAAGTGTACCGATGGGCTGTATGAACTATTATATATGGGCTTACATTTCTAACTCTACTATCAGAATGATACCTTACAGAACATAATCTGAGTTCTGTTTGTTTTTGAGACAAGGTCTTGCTATATAGTACAGACTACAGAGTGGTCTTGGACTAGGTTCTTAGTCCTTCTGCTGTCTTAGCCCCTTGGGTAGTGATGTTCCCTTGGCTGCAGTAGCTGCTGGGCTCCCTTGGCTGCCATGAGTCTTGCTGCTGTGGATGGTATGGTCAGACTCTCTGGCAGTGGGCCTGTATGGCTAAATATGGTCCATCTTAGTGCCATGATGCAACCCTCTTGTATGGAGTCCCTGGCTTGAGCATCAGTGGCTACTGCTCCCTATCATTCCTGGCTGTAGCTTTTCCCTTATGATATCACAGAGAAGTTGGGAAGAAAGCAGTTCAATAAGAAAAAAAATAGTACCAGAAATTCATGAAGACACAAGAGAACTGCTGAGGAAACTGCAGGTAGGTCATCTGTAAACAAGTTGTGAATAAAGGGCATGAAGACAAATAAATTGTGGGAGATGCCTGAGAGGTGAGTATGTCCTAAGGACAAAGGGAAGGTTTACCACGGATGGAGAAGATTGAAAGCCAGAGAGAAGACACTGGGAAACCAGACTTGCTTCAAAAATGTGTTTACTTTGATGGTACTGGGATTTGAACTCAGAGACTTATGCTTACCACTGAGCCATAGCTTCAGCCCTATTCAGACATACTTTTGTCAGGTCTAATGACCAAAACAACAAGCCATAATCACTGTGACCACTCTAGCCCATCAGGAGCACTGAGATGCTACCTTGTCCACAGCTGGTCATGGTACCTCACCCACCAAGTTTTCTCTTACCTCTATTTCGTGTTTATGAATCTTCTAACACAAACCTTAAATATAACTTACCAGAAACTACCTTCATCTAGTTTTCTTTCCCCTCCTCAAAACATCAAAGGAATCCCGGATTGGCTCTGTTTCTCTCACAGGAGGTCATGTAATGATTATTAGTCTACTTAAACTATCTTCCTTTCAATGGAAAACTACATTTTAAAACTTCATCTGTACACACAGAAATGCTAAATTCTCACTGCTGTTAATTTTAGGGAAAAAAATGAAGAAATAAAACCACTTATCCACTTTCCTGGCTGGCCTCCCTATTCTCTGTCATCCAACCCTTTGATCTTAATTACCATACTAGTCTTTTACAATGTGGCTTTATCATACCATCCCCTGTACTGCTTCTTGACACAGAGAGAATGAGAGCCAGTCTGCATCCAGTATACAAAGTCCCTCTCCCCAGGGCATTTCTTCTACCCCACTGCACAGGTCCTCACCAGGATGAGGTCCCCAGCATACCCAAGGGCATTTTACCTTTTGCTTCAGCCTAAAAATTCCTCCCATTTTACTGTAAATGCTCCTCTTAAGAGCCTTTCACTTTTATACAACTCAGATCTGTTTAAGCTTCTAACATTTATTATCTTTACTCCTAATAGGACTGTCTTTGGGTTAAGTAAGATTGAGTTGTACCGGGCATTCGGTGCAATGTCTATAACAGAAGTTGAATAGGCAAACATCCTTGATTCTGGGAATCTTAGCTACGCCCTGACCACTGACTCAGAGGCCCCTGGGTATGACACCATTGAGTGGTGAGCTCTAGCTCGAAACTAACTTCCAGTTAACTTGGATGATATTACTCCTGAGGCCAGTGTGGAAAAAAAACAAACTTGTTTATATTAAGACCTTTCTTGGTAGTTAAATCTGAAGATGTGGAGAATATTTGGTCATCTTTCTTTCCAAACATTCCCATTTGAAACAACAACAGTAACAACAAAAACATACCTTTCCACTTGGTTGCACTCTGTGCCCCAAAATGACTAAGCTGGGAATTCACTGCTTTGTTTTAGTTCTAACTCCCTTATTTAAAGACCGAAGGTTTGCCAGTGAAAGTGCTCTTTCATGTTTTGGAAAAAGGAATCCATTCCAACCTATTATGTATGACACTTTCAATTATACCTATAGGTCTTTGAAAATTCTTCTAATGATTTCTTATAACCTTCATACTCCTTGCCTACTTGTATTCCAAATTTCTGCTTGGCTAGAGTGGCCTCTAGCAGTATCTCTGACTTCTGAGTACCTTTTCCTATTCCTCTTTTGCTTCTTTTATAAACATTTGTACATCCAAATTCTTGAATGGTTTCTTATTTGGACTATGTAATTTTGTCGAATTGCTCATCTATGATGTGCAACGTACTTATGCGAGTGGGGACTGCAGATAACATTATTATCTCCACATATACTAAATTTTCACATGCGGGCTATAAACCTGAAAGCTTGGCTGAGGGCATAGCTCAACTAGAAGAATATCTGTCTAGGATATTTGAAACCCTGAGTTCAAACTCCAGTACTATACTACCAAAACAAAAACCAAAACTGTATGACTCTTCTTTTTAGTTGATACTAGAGATTGAACTCAGGGCCTTGCTCATACTAGGCAAGTGTTCTATAAGTAAGCCCCCAATTTCAATGATTCTAATATTTTGATAATTTTGTGTTTTTAGACTTAAATCAATTGGTCTCTTTAGAATTGGAAGGAAACAGTCTCAGTGAAAGCAATGTCAGTCCTTCAGCTTTCAAACCCTTGAAGAACCTATCTTATCTGCGTCTGGGAAGAAATAATTTTAGAATTATACCACAATGTCTTCCTGACTCTATTGAGGTATCAGTACCTTTCTTTTATTTTAAAATGTACTACACTTTAATATATAATAACAAAATAAACATATCTTAAAAAATATTGGTAACATACATTAAACTTGCTTAAGTTTCTGTGCTACATTCAGAATTTATTGTAAATCTGAACTTTAGATGCCCTTCAAAGATGATAAATGGTACTACTGACAGTTCCATTTGGGCAGAGTAGGGAAGAAGTGAGAGTTTGAACAGAAATCGCAACTTTCAAAAGGTACCTCTAAGACAATGTAAACTGTCCTAAACAGAATCATGAAGTACAGTCTAGACTAAGCTCAAACTGTTTTTTGGGTTTTTTTTTTTTTTTTGGCCAGTCTTAGGGTTTGGACTCAGGGCCTGAGCACTGTCCCTGGCTTCCTTTTGCTCAAGGCTAGCACTCTGCCACTTGAACCACAGCGCCACTTCTGGCCACTTTCTATATATGTGGTGCTGGGGACCTCATGTATACGAGGCAAGCACTCTTGCCACTTGGCCATATCCCCAGCCCCTAAGCTCAAACTGTTAAAACAACCTGACCCCCATACAAGTTCCAGGTAAAATCACACCTACTCTGACTCTTAGAGTATAGATCCAAGTGTTGGATCAACAAGGCTTTGACTTTCCAGAAGTTTTGTACCTTACAAATTTAAACAATTCTGCATTTGATTAACTCCATGATCCAAGTCTCTTCCTTCTTTCAACTGATCTAGTCAACCCAAAGGTTCTCTGGAGTGTGATTTCCTTGCTTCAAGGAGTATTCAAGTGATCATTGGTGAACAAGTATTAACATTCCTCATTTCCTGAATTATGGACACTGAGGTGTAGAGAGTCTAAAAATACTGACAGAGCCAGCTGGAGCCCAGGTTTCCTTACCTGAGCTTGTTTCTACCATGTTAGGCAATTAATTAATCCAGAAGAAGTTGGGATGGAGCCTCCTCTAGTGCAGTGAGCCAGAACAGAGTTATCTGTTGTGATTTCATGCTATTGTCATGGCTACCACTCTCCTTGTTCCTGTTCCCAGATTAAGAGTTATATAACAATGGAATTTACCAATATTTGGCTTTATTATCATAATCACCTAAGTTCTTAATACATATAAACTTTTGGACCTATTCTGAACATGCCAACAGAGATTTTTGGAGAGTAGGGTCAGAAAATGTTTTAAAAGACTGAAATTTTATGTAAATACATGTAACTGATTAAAATATATGGGCATATAATTTGAGTAATACAAAATATTAAATGCCCCTCTCTATGCCTGAACCTCCCATCCTGGCTTCTTTCTGTCCAAAGGAGAGTGCTAGGCAAATAGTATGCAAACATATGAACTATAAATCTTCCAAGGTTTCTGTTTTCATGCCAGCCTCACTGAACTTACATCTCAAGACTCACATCATTCTTTCCTACAACTGCAGAATTCTCAACTGATGACAGGTATACCAGGATTTATTTAACCTGTCCCTTACTGGGATCATTAGGTTGTAAATTATACTTTTAAAAGCTCATGAAGCTAACTAATTAAAAAAATCACTAATCTAACTCCTTAAATGTATGTGAAGATAAAAGCAAAGATAGCTGAAAATTATTAATTCCTAACAAATATCAAAATTAAGTGGCAAAGAAGAAACATGATAGGAACAGAAAGATACATGGAAGAATTCTACTTCTACATTCCAAGGAAAACAAGGAAAATGAACTATTTAGATCCTTTAGTAACAAAAATTTCTAATGCCAACTGAATTTAATTTGAAGGCAACCATTTATTCAAATCCTACCAGTAGTTCTATTTTTTTCTTTATTGTCAAAGTGAAGTACAGAGGGGTTTACAGTTTTATATGTAAGACAGTGAGTACATTTCTTATCCAACTGTTACCTCCTCCCTCATTTTTTCCCCACTTCCCCCTTCCCCTCTCCCTCTCCCACCATGAGTTACACAGTTGGTTTACACCAAATGGTTTTGTAAGTATTGCTTTTGGAATGGTTTGTCTTTTTATCCGTTGTCTCTTGATTTTGGTGTTCCCTTTCCCTTTCCTAGTCCTAATACACGTATATATAGTATCCAGAGATCAGATACAGTGATAGCAGGGGTAAAACCATGGAAAGGGAATACAAGAGAAAAAAAAAGGGTACTGTTTCACATGGCATGTTGAAAATAATTACAACAATGATATACCACTTGTTTCTATAATGTGGAGTTCATTTCACTTAGCATCATCTTGTGTGTACCAGCAGTTTTAGTAAATTTAATTCCGATCGTAAATTAAATCTCTTAACAAACGTAACTAACTTGTAAGAGTGAAAACATCAGCCTAAAAATTTATAGGTCTCTTAGAATTCTGGGAATGCTGGCCTGGAGGTATGAGTCAGCTAGGATGAGCGCCTGATGTAACAGCCCCAGTGCCTTGCGCAGGCATTGTGGTCCTTCTAGGCCCTTCACTAAGAGGCCTTCTTGCTTCCTAGGCTTTTTAAATCCAAAAGGGAGCATTTACCTGAGTAAACTTTACAAACTAGAAAGATTTATATAAATATGTGGCATTAATGTATCTTGTAAAAATTATGGCTAAAAATTAAACATAATTAACTTCATAATCAGGATGACAGTACTTTTTCTTTTACTAGTTATAAAATTTGACAATATAAAAAAAGTATGCACTCACTTTAAAAAACAGTAAGACTTTGATAATACTCTACCCATAATGTATTCTCAAATGTTCTACATTAAAATTTTAGTCTCTGAAATTGAATATATTACTGAACACAAAAAGAAGAAAAATAATAGTCTTTTCTCTCAATAGGAATTATACCTAGAAAATAACCAAATTGAAGAAATAGATGAAATTTGTTTCAATCATACCAGAAAGATCAATGTGATTGTACTACGTTACAATAAAATAGAAGAAAATAGGATTGCTCCTTTAGCCTGGATAAATCAAGAGTAAGTATATGTTACCATTTAACTTTCTTAGCATCCTATCTTTCTTCAAACTGAGCTACTTTGTAAAGTTTCCAAACTGCTCATTATGTAACTGGATTTAGGATTGCTACTGCCTAATGGATACCCTGCCATGTATGTCAAGTGTTGAGCTAGCAAGATCTGAGATCTGACCATATTTCAAATGCCAGCCCAGCTCTTCTTATCTCACAAGTTGTCAAGGGCTTAACTAGAATAATCCCCTGCACATAAATAACTAGGAAGATAAATGCTATCCTTTTATCTAACCCATATTAGGTAGAAACACCAGGCTCCAAAGACTAGGCTTGTCCCTCAATCCTACTCCACCTTCTTTTGTCCAAATTATTTATCTATCTTAACTCTCACTAATACATTAACAAATGTTCTTTGATGGGAGTGAGCTCCCTTGCTGCAGTCCTCACTAAAGGGGAGGAAGTCAGAGGTGAGGCCTGGCATTAAGTCCAATAGAGCCAAAAACAAATCCTGTGTGACAGGCACGACATTTCCTGAGTATAACACAACTTTGGATATGTTAGAAGTGTGATAAAGAGAGATGAAAGAAGTCTTCAGAGCCAACTGGAGGATACTGAGGCCCCTGTGAGTATGAGTCTTTACCTGGTGAATAGGGATAAGTAGATGCTCTAGAAGACTCAGGGGAAATTCCAGAAAGAAGACAGAAGTTCATCACATTCCCTAGACCTTCCATCACTCTGTCCTATTCCAAGTCCCAGGTGTACCAGATCATCAAAACAAATGTGGAATGAAAATACAGAGGAAAAGAAAACAAAACTAGCACAAACCAAAAATTCCTTTGCTCCCCATTTTATTCCAAGGATCTGAGATTTCTCCCATGGACTCCACTGTGCCCCTTTGTTGGACACTTGTAATTGGGAGGCAGGATGGATCTTTACATGAGCTTTGGAGCCAGATAGGTTCAAGCTAGCAATAAACAAGTTCCTATTTAGAATTATCACCACAAACTGGTACATAGGAACATAGGAACATAGGAACATAGGTACATAGGAACATAGACCAGCTGGCCTTGTCAAAATTTAGAGCTGCTAGTGTTATTTTCCTGAGGTCTCTACCCTGTTAACTTTTTGTTGTTGTTGTTACAGAAACCTAGAATCCATTGACCTCTCCTATAACAAGCTATACCATGTCCCCTCCTACCTACCCAAGTCATTGGTGCACCTTGTACTTGTGGGGAACCAGATTGAACGGATCCCTGGATATGTATTTGGCCATATGAAACCAGGCCTAGAATACTTGTACCTGTCATTTAACAGACTTTCTGATGATGGTGTGGACAGAGTCTCATTCTATGGGGCCTATCATTCTCTGAGAGAGTTATTTCTGGACCACAATGATTTAAAATCTGTACCACCTGGGATACAAGAAATGAAAGCACTACATTTTCTGAGGCTGAACAACAATAGGATACGGTAAATTTTGGTTCTTTCAAGGATGAATTTAAGTTGTGGTTGAGTAAAAGTATGATAAAACAACCATGGCATGAACTCCAGGATTTATTTTGAGGGGAACAAAAGGGCATCCCTGGTGTTGGTGGATCACACCTGTAATCCTAGCTACTCAAGAGGCTGAGATGGAGCTGTGGCTCAAGGGGTAGAACACTAGCCTTGAGCACAAAGAGGCTCAGAGGCAGTGGCCAGGCCCTCAGTTCAAGCCCTACAACCACCAAAAAGAAAGAAAAAAAAAGAGCCCTAACGAGTTGGGATTAATTATTAATAATTGTTGAGTTAGGATCACAGGTACA
Organism: Perognathus longimembris pacificus; assembly: GCF_023159225.1. NCBI lineage: Eukaryota > Metazoa > Chordata > Mammalia > Rodentia > Heteromyidae > Perognathus > Perognathus longimembris. The sequence continues at coordinate 108,167,092 of NC_063161.1, forward strand.
TGAAAATTCATAATCATGTTTTTAAAATATGTTGACAGTATTTTAATAGTTACTGTTGAGTATTATTACATAGTACTTAGTACCTTGGAGACAGGTTCAAATAAGGCTGCACATTGATAACAGACTAAGTACTACTCTCACCTACATAAGTAATTTTAAATAAACTTACTTGCAGATCAGATGGTTATTCTTTTTTTTAATTTTTTTTATTGTCAAGGTTTTGTACAGAGGGGTTACAGTTATATACATAAGGTAGTACATTTCTTTTGTTTGTTTTGTTTTTTGCCAGTCCTGGGGTGTAGACTCAGGGCCTGAGCACTGTCCCTGGCTTCTTTTTGCTCAAGGCTAGCACTCTGCCACTTGAGCCACAGCGCCACTTCTGGCTTTTTCTATATATGTGGTGCCGAGGAATCGAACCAAGGGCTTCATGTATATGAGGCGAGCACTTTACCACCAGGCCATATTCCCAGCCCCAGATGGTTATTCTTTATGCAAAAATTAAACTTGCTTCTATCTAGACTTTTTTTTTTTTTTTTTGCCAGTTTTGGGGCCTGAACTCAGGGCCTGTCCCTGGCTTCTTTTTGCTCAAGGCTAGTACTCTACCACTTGAGCCACAGCACCACTTCTGGCTTTTTCTATATATGTTGTGCTGAGGAATTGAACCCAGAGCTTCATGTATACAAGGCAAGCACTCTACCACTAACCCATATTCCCAGCCTGACTTTTTTTTGGGGTCAGGCATGGGGCTTGAACTCTGGGCCTGGAATGATGTCCCTTAGCTCTTCACCTCAAGGCTAGTGCTCTACCAGTTGAACCACAGTGCCACTCCAGTTTTCTGGTAGTTAGCTGGAGATAAGAGTCTCACAGACTTTCCTACCCGTGTTGGCTTTGAACTGCAATACTCAGATCTCAGCCTCCTGAACAGCTAGGATTACAGACGTGAGCCACCAGTGCCTGTAGATTTTTATGGAAGCAAAATTCTGAATAAACTATATTGAGTCACAATTTTCATTTTTGGGGGGGCATATTTTGTGTTTGTTCTGTTCTGCCTAGACAGCATGAGTGACTGGAAGATTAACCTGAGACACTTGTTGGCCTGAGAAACCTGTACTTTCAGCTAGCTAAGATTACATATGTAAAGTATCACATACAACTTGTTTGTTTAGACTGGGGTCTTAGCATTTTCCCTGGGCCTAGCTTCAAACCAGTTTTCCTGAGCAGATATGATTACAGACATGAATCACCAAACTTGTGCCTTCTGGTTTTCAAATCACAAGATTTCCCCCACTTGCAGACTGTGACCATGCATTTGTGTGCATCTATAGTTTCTATTTTCACATTTACATCTTTGATATAGCTGGAATTTGTTCTAGCATTGTTCATACTGAGCTAGACCAGGGGGAGCCAGAACAAAATGTTCTTTGTAATTGGTCTGACTTTTGCTATTAGCTGGTATTGCTTGAAATCCTTAAAAAAAATTTATGTTATGGTTCAAGACCAAGGATATAAGAAGAGTATTCAATTATTTTATGAGTAAAAGCATATTTTAAAACAAAAGTATCCAGGCACCAGTGGCTCATGCCTGCAATCCTAGCTACTCATGAATCTGAAATCTGATAATCAAGGTTTGAAGCCGGCCCTGGCAGGAAAGTCTCAGAGACTCCTATTTCCAATCAACTGGAAGTAGAGCTGTGCCTCAAGTGGTAGAGAACCAGCCTTGAGCAAAATATCTGAGACTGGTGCACAGGCACTGAATTTAAGCCAGTACTAGCACCAAAAACAAAAAAAGAAAAGTAAACTCTTAAATCTTAAAAGTAACTTATTTCTTGGATCATTAGTGATTTTCATGTCTATTTTTCTCCAGGCATATTCTTCCAGAAGAAATTTGCAATGTTCAAGAAGATGAGGATTCAACTCTGGGACATCTTCATCTTGAAAACAATTATATCAAAACTAGAGAAATATCATCCTATGCATTCTTATGCATAAGATCATATTCAAGTATTGTTCTTAGACCACAAAAAATCAAGTGATACAAAATTTTCTTTTGCCATTTATAAATTTTGCTCATATATTTTAGTAGCATGTCACTAATAAAAGACATAATCTTCATGTTATACTTAGTGTTATGGTGCTAGTCAACTTGCTTATAATGTTAATCCACAGATGAATAAATGAAAAAACACAGAAAAGGTGTAGTCTTCTAGGAGTTTCAGTTGAAGTGTGAAATCCCCCATTTCCCATCATCATTCTGAGTTAGATCAAGAGAAATTTGAACAAAACAAATTCTATCTGACTCTTGCTATTAGCTGATTTAAAAAAACAACAACGCATGTGGGCCGGAGGCCAGTTGCTCACACCTGTAATCCTAGCTATTCAGGAGGCTAAGATCTGAGGTTTGCAATTCAAAGCTAGCCCAGGCAAGAAGGTCCATGAAACTCTGATCTCCAATTAACCACCAGAAAACCAGAAGTGGAGCTCTGGCTCAAGAGGTAGAGCATTAGCTTTGAGCTGAAGAGCTCAGGGACAGTGTCTAGGCCCAGAGTTCAAGCCCCAAAACCAACCAAAAAAAAAAATTATGCATGTGATGGTTCAAGACCAAAGGGTTTCTGACGGGAAAAAAGACCAGGTAGAATTTATCAAGTATTGTTTATTGTGCTATTATATTTTATTCATTTCCTACAAAACCCTATATTGTAATTACTAGTATAAGTATACCTCAGTATTGAGTTAGGTTTAATTCCTTCCATAAATTACATATGGTTAAAATAGGATTATAATGCTATCTTGTTAGTTTAAATCATGCCACTGTGAGTTATGTACATTGTTAACATTAAATGAAGTTAGCAGAAGGGGACACAAAATTTACTGTTTTTGAGACTTCTATTAATTCAATCTTAAGTTAAAAAACGGTATTTTAAGCTGGGGATAATGCCTGCCTCATCCTGTAATTCTACCTACTCAAGAGGATAAGATTGAGAGGATCAGTGTTTGAGGCCAACAGAGGCAGTGTTCTAAGATTCTACCTCAACTGATAAAAGCTGGGTGTGGTAGTACGTGCTTGATATCCCAGCTACAAAGGGAGCATAAATAGGCAAGCCTGAGCATGAAATTCTTTTTGAAAGATAACAAAAGCAAAGGATAGGTGGTGTGAAGTGGTAGTGCATCTGTCTAGTAAGCACATGTCTCTGAGTTCAAACTCCAGCACAGCCAAAAACAAAACTAAATCAAACCTGAATGTTTTAAAATCCAATTCTTCATGCAAAATCAAAATAATTATGGAAAGTAGGGTGGGGGAATGTGGCTTAATGGTAGAGTGGTTGCCTAGCATGCATGAAGCCCTGGGTTTGATTCCTTAGTACCACATAAACAGAAAAAGCCAGAAGTGGTGCTGTGGCTCAAGTGGTAGAATGCTAGTCTTGAGCAAAGAGAAGTCAGGGATAGTGCTCAGGCCCTGAGTCAAAGCCCCAGGACAAAACAAAACAGCCATTTCCAGGATGGAAATTTCATCATGTTCTGAATGGGATATTTTAATTTCATAAAAATAGTAATAAATGTCCTTATATCGAACATTCTTTATGATACGCTTTAACAGATGTTCAATTTGGCTTCATAAATATGTTGTAAATACTAACATATATGTACACTAGGAAAGTTCTTGCTTAGCCATGGTCAGAAAATGTTGACAGCTTGGTCTCATTTTTACATACATGTACAGAGATACTAGCTCTATTTTGATATTGATATTTAGATTATGTATATGAATATTTTTAAAAAATCCCTAAGAAATGATAAAGTGAAAGACATACATAGCTTGAGGTTATGAAGAAATAATTACACCAGGATTGTCTTGTTCCCTAAAAACTGATTAATTATGCAGTTATTTTGCTGAGATTCATGATTTAATTGTAAAGTATAATATCTGGGACAAATAAGTGGTTTTTATTCAAGGTTCGTTGAAGGTTCCATGTCATTGGAGAAATGAGCATCTCTCCTTCCAGACTAAGCAGCAGTGCTCTCAATAGAAGGGCTTGATTCCCCAAGCTCTCCTCTTCTTTCTTCTGAAAATCAGTGGTGTAGATACAATCTAAATGACATACCATGAAGAGCACAGAGTCTTCCTTCTCCTTTCCCTAGCTCCACTATATAACCCAGCAGATCTCTCTAGCCCACAGTCCTCCAGCCCTCCTTCTGTAAGGAGGGACACAGTATCTGCAGAGCTTACAGAGCTCCAAATGGAGCAGGGAGATGGTGGCTCTGGGTTCAGCAAGCGCAGGTGACACACGAGAGTGATTTGAAGTATGTGGCTGATTTGGGATTTAGCCTACATCTGCTGACTCTTAAGTCTGTGTTGCTTTTCTATTGTATAACAACTCTTTGGTTTTCATCTGAAGAATCTGAAAGTATTTCCTGATAAAGGCCCAAAATCTTGGCAGCTGATGCTCAGCTAAAAGCACAGCGCATGGGATGTGACAAGTATTGCCAACACAGAGGTAGAAGATAATCAGAACTTCCTCTCCAAGTCTGGGGGAGAGGCAACTATCTACTCTTGGTTCAAAGTACCAGTACAAGGAAGGGAGAGTAGCTGGGGAAAGATGACTGCTTTAATGAAAATGGAAAAAAAGCAAACCACTCAAGGTTGAAAACTTGTGTATGCAGTGTTTTGTGGTCAGCATGACAGTTCTAGGGTTTGTCAGGGCAGGAAAATCATTCACTCATAGTTATTCCAGTAACTTTTAAATAACGTGTAATATAAACCTTTGAATCTACTTGGAAGTGTTAGTCATGATAATGCTTGTTTTAAGATTACACTAGTCTTGGTAAATATATGAAAATGTAAGCCACAAATAGGTATTTGGCTAACACCACCCCCCCCCCCCTTTTTTGTGCTGGTCCTAGTGCTAGAACTCAGAGCCATCCCTGAGCTTCTTTTTTGCTCAAGGCTATCACTTTACCACTTAAACCACAGCTTCACATTCATGATTTTTGGTGGTTAGTTGGAGATAAGAATCTCCTGGGCTTTCCTGGCTTCAAACAGTGATCCTCAGATCTCAGTCTCCCAGCTAAGATTATCAGCATGAGCTACCAGCAGCTGGCTAAACCCAAATGTTTACTACTCGTAATTCTACTATTAAGCACTGTACTGTAGGCAAAACTGGTTCCCTTGAATTGATAAATTTAGATGGAGAGCAATAAAGAAAACAGGCTATAATTAACACTAATTCATAAAATACACACATAGTTCAGAGAAGAAAATATCAATAGGTCTGAGGTGGGTCCAGAGGTAGAATAAGCTGAGGAGACAAGAAAAAATAAGCATAACTTAGGTCTGCGCTGACTATTGGAGGAATGAGTGGAAGGCTTGCTATACAAGGAAGAGACAAACTTCATGAAATGCAAAGTATGCCATTAGCATAAGAGAACATATCAAAAAACAATGATGTAAGGAAATGAAAGCCATTCACTACAAAAATCCAGGAAGAGTAGTAGCTAAGTGGGAACTCATATAGCATGGATGAAAAGAAGACACCAAAAGGAATTTAGTGAGTAGTCATCTGACCAGATAAGAAGTACACAAAGAAGTGACCAGGGAGTGCAACTGATCTAGTCACATAATGCTGCTGATAAGTTGATAAAAAGAGGTCACCTGCAAAAGGTAATAGTGAGTTGAGGTGCTGGTGGCTCACACCTAGGGACTGTGGTTCAAAGCCACCCCGGGCATGAAAGTCTGTTAGACTCTTACCTCCAGTTAACTACCAAAAAAAGCTGGAAGTGGCTCAAGTGGTGGAGCACTATCCTTGAGCAATAAAACTCAGGGACAGCACCTAGGTCCTGAGTTCAAGCCACAAGACTATTAGAAGAAAAAAAAAAAGGTAGTGATGAACCTACATGTGGCTACAGGTCAGAAAACAGAAGACAGAAAAACAGAAGGACACAGGTTTGGAAACAAACACGCGGGACAAGGACACATGCCTGAAGGGGCTTGTGAATAAAAGGGTACTGACCATTATTTCAAGAGAGAAAAGCCAAGTTCACCATAGTCTCTGACTTCCCAGAGCCAGCATCCAGTCATAGAAGGAGCCACACCTAAAGTCGATCCTCAGAAAGCCTCCCATGTACTTGATATCTGTGCTGCTACTTCAGGACAGTCTGAGTTTATAGGCTTAACTGAATATCTAATATTACTACTTAAGTATTATTTTGTTGCATGTTGCTTTTGTACAATAACTGGGTAGAGACAATTGTTTTTTCTCAAAAGAGATCATAAAAATTTGGAGAAATGAGAATTCCTTTCTTTGACCCTTGCATCCTATGCAAAGTAAGTGCTAAACTGGCTACTGAATGAAGAATTTTGTTTCTTTAGTCCACAATGCAAACTATGCTCATGTGTTGTTCAAAACTAATATGAATACTCAACCTAAGAAAGAACAGAAATTAATCTGCAAATTTTAAGGATTTTCAGAACAAAAATAAGAAAGCAAATGGAAAAAGATTTACTCAAGTCATAGAATTAGGAATAATTTATCTTGTATTTCCTGAATAGACATCAGAAAAAGCTTATGTTTTAAACAAATCATGCTTTGACAGTTGGTTATACTTAGTAATCAATCTGGTTGTTCTGTATTATGGCAACATTGACTACATCCTTCCAAGGCCATCATTTAAATATACCATGAATTACTATGTTCCAAAGAAACTATGTTATTGGAATACTCAAATTCTGCTGTTTAAGTGAAACGTCCAAGGGTGGGGTAAAACCCTGTATGAAATCAATTCCACCCCTTCCTCTTAATTAGAGAAAGAGTGGAAAGTTTCCTCATTAGAAGTGTTTACAGGGCTGGGGATATGGCCTAGTGGCAAGAGTGCCTGCCTCGGATACACGAGGCCCTAGGTTCGATTCCCCAGCACCACATATACAGAAAACGGTCAGAAGCGGCGCTGTGGCTCAGGTGGCAGAGTGCTAGCCTTGAGCGGGAAGAAGCCAGGGACAGTGCTCAGGCCCTGAGTCCAAGGCCTAGGACTGGCAAAAAAAAAAAAAAAAAAAGAAGTGTTTACAAACGAAGAAATGAATGAATTACTTCTCTCCAATTAGTTAAATAACAAGCCAGATCATTCATCAATCCAAAATTCAAAAATTTTTGAAGTACCCATTACAAGACATTTATAACCAGCTCTAATACCAGAAGACTATCAGAGACCCTTGACCCCAAGTGTTTGTGAATGTAGAGATTTCATGTCTTGTAGTTTAAAGTAACAATGATTAGCATGACACTGAATTGGAATCAGTATTGGCAAGGGACCTTCCCAAATAACCTGGGCTCTGGGTTCCAGTTTCCTCACACACAAAATTGGAAAACATGTATGTCCTATGGCTGATGGAAGATTAAATGAGGTAATGATGTGAGAAAGTGCCAGGCACAGGACAGGTATAAATGAGTGGCTATCAATGTCTACATTCATGCAATTGGTAACTTAAGATTTCAGGCCTTTAAATTTGGTGGTAATTACTTAAAGGTTCCTTAGACTGGTGTGAAGCATAGTGGAGAAAGGAGCGGCCCTAGTACCAGCAGGACTGCTCAGCACTCTGCTCTGTACAGGGCCAGAAAGTTAAAAGCCTTGAGATTTGCAACCAGCAAGGATCCAGTGGCTATGCTGGTAGCTCAATAAACCATGACTCTCCTCAGGAGAAGACGGGTTAACAACAAAACTCAAATCTGATCAACTACATTTCTTTTTTTTTTTTGGCCAGTCCTGGGCCTTGAACTCAGGGCCTAAGCACTGTTCCTGGCTTCTTTTTGTTCAAGGCTAGCACTCTGCCACCTGAGCCATAGGGCCACTTCTGGCTGTTGTTTTCTTTTCTTTCTTTCTATATATGTGGTGCTGTGGAATCGAACCTAGGGCTTCATGTATATGAGGCGAGCACACTTGCCACTAGGCCATATTCCCAGCCCCCTGATCAACCACATTTCTAAGGTGTCATGATGTATGCTCATGTCCATGGCAAAGAACAACATGAACCTAAGTGCAGATCAGCCCTGACTAGTATCCAGGATGAGTGAGTCCAGTGGGTAAGAAAGCTGGAAGTTAGAGCCTAAACTACTTCTCATTATAGGTTTAGAAAACAAGAATGATAGGAAATAAAATTGATCTGTAAGCTATGACTCACTGTGATTACCTGTAATACCTAACAAGGGAAAAAACTTCACATTACTTAAAACAGCTAGCCAAACTAGAAAAGCATTTGATCAATAAGCCTGATTTCTCTCTGAGTGTTTCCAACAGGACAGTGCACTGATGAGTCTAGGCCTTTTTATCCTTGGATACAGGAGCAGATTTCATGTAGGGGTTTCCCCTAACAAGTTTGCCTCTTTTCTATTTCATTTTCTGGTTCTATGTTTATCAGCTCCATTTGAATCTACCCCAAGAGAACCACAGGCATTTGTAAAAGACTTCTACTACAAACGGTATAAGTCTGTGTAATGTACGTTTGATTCTATATGCTTCAAGAAAAACTTCTGCATATTACTCACATGCCTTTGCTTCCACATGCTGTACAAGAACATTTACAATGGTAAGCATTGCTAGAATTCAGTTTGTCACATGCTGTTGCTTTGTGAACAAGTAGATCTTGGAGAATCTATTCTTTTCTGTGAAATTATATTTCCTTTGTACATGTAAGTGGATAAAATAAAAACTTAAACACTAGCTGATTTTTTCCTTTGCATAAAATGTGAAGAATGTGAACCCCACACCAGGGAAAGCATGATTGTATTAAAAGTAACATGTGATTACACTGAGTATTAGTTTGGAAAAGGAAAGGAATACTTCATGTTATTAAAATGTTCTAGTTTGTTTCTAAGTAACAGAATCCCTGTGGGCAAGTAAAGTTACATTAAACTATCAGCTGATACAAGAAAATATTTTTTTATTGGGGATCTGCTAAAGGTTTGTCTGTTCTGCAAAACTAGAAGTTAAACTCATAGGTACCACATTGATATACGAACAATTGAAGATTAATGCCATTAGGTCGCAACACTCAGAAGAAAAGAAAAATTATATATTTTAGGGCAGTAGTTCTTAACTATTTGAAGGATGGATTCCTTTTGACAATATGATAAAATCTACAATGGACCCTTCTCTGTAGAAAACCATGCATATAAAACACTTCATGTATCCAAAAATTTATTTAAAAAATTCTAAAAACTCCTGCAAGGATTTGTGTGTCCAAGTTAGGAATCTCTGTCCAGGGTAACATCTGAATTAACATAAATTTTACCCAAAAATATTTTGCTAACAAAAGGACAAATTAAAAAACTAAAATTAAGATTGTCTTATTATTTGCCTCATTTTTTAGCATTTATTCCATTTATTTAGTAACATTTTCAAGGCTACACAAAATTTTAAATGGTAATATAATAATGTGCATTTCTATACCTCACACCTATACTCACCAATTAATGCTTTGTACATCTCTTTTATCTGTCTCCCCTTCCATATTCACATCAATCTATCCATCTATATACAGAATCTGTACTATATTTAAATCTGTATCTATCAATCCATCTGTTACTTCCATCTACAACTCTATCTATCTGGCCATCCATCCATGAGGGATAATTCTGGATGATTTGAATGTATATTGTACACAACAATTAGTGTAATACTTCAGCATGGCTAATGTAAGAACAAAGGCATTTGCTTATAATCTTGAGATAATTATCACTTACATGCTACAAAAATCCAAGAAATCTAACAATGATTCAGGATAATATACTATCCATATTCAGATCTCAGATGTTCCAATAATGTCCTATGCTGTAGTGTGTGAGGTTCAAAACTTAATCAAGTTTCACAAATCTGTTACTGGCCATTTCTTCAAAAAGCACTCATTTCTTCCTGTAGGAGAAACATTATTTAGAAACACAGATTTGGAAGCTACATGTACTTGCTGTTTTCAGGTCCTCTTAGTGGAAAAAAGCTGAGAAATTTACTTAAAACAAAACTATTACTTGTACTGACTTCTCAATAAAAATTGACTTTTGAGATATTAACTAATCTGATACCCATATAATATAAAAACTTAAATTGTGTAAGTCCTTTATTATCTATAAATTCAACTAAATCTATACAACAGGACCATCTGGGGCAGTAATTCAGTTTTCACAGTCAAGTAAGATGACAAGTGAATTCAACTCTGTGACCCTGCAACAGTGAGTCCACGAGCTGCAGGGGAGCAGAGGAGGGAGATAGCCCTTCATCTACCAGCAATGTTGCGGTGTAGGACTTCAGGGCATGTAGTATCAGGAAGAGAACCTACAAATTTGGACTATGAAATAAAATTTCCTGGCAGTTGATGTGGAAGAGCATGAGCAGAAAAGGGAAAGAACACATTCCCCTAGAAGGAGGAACCTGAGCTCCAGACAACTGTTTCCATGCAAAAGTAGGAACCATGTATAGGCAAAACCTGATTTCTCAAGAAGATAAAATCTACTTTTTACATATGGAATTTCTATCTAATAAAACACATATATACGACTCCCAAAGATTACAAGTGTTCATGGAAGATCTTTAAAGGGTAATTAACTCAGTTGAATATATAATTTGTAGCATGTTACTACAATACTATATAGGAGTGAAAAAATGAAACATCATTCTTGAAGGAAACTAGCCAGATACAAGAGTGAATGCACCATATGATTCTATTTACATAAGTCAGACAGTAGCTTAAATTGGAAATTATATTCCAATTTCAGAGGATGAAGAAGAACTGAAGAAATGTAATTTTTGATCAAGAATCCACTTGGGAGTTAGTTGAGCCATACCATTATGGTGTTTATCTCTCTGTAATATATGCTCCAACAAAACAAAGTATTATTCAGGACAAACTGAATTTTATTCAAGGGCTTCCTGTTTATGACTGTTCTAATGGATTTCAGGCAGATGCTGGATGCTCTGGGCACAAGGATGAATAAAATACAGTTCATACTTTCATGAAATGCCCTATTCGTCAAGTTAATGAGTATATTTGTAACTCAAAATATAATTGAATAACTGAAAGTTCCGCTGGGTGCTGCAGGGCTGGAACACACATGAGCTACACTGGAGGCTGGCAGTATGAGGTTGCCTGTGAAGGACAGATTTGAGGTCCAAAGACAAGTATTTCACTTCAGTTAGGGGAGGAGGAACATGTGGCTAAGTTGCTCTGTACATGGTAGGCACAAGTGTCCCATGGCTGTAGTTGTCTTGCTTCAACAAGTTGTGCTATTGCCCTAGGGGACAAATGGTTGCACAGATTCTTTATAATGAGAGAAAGATTCCGCTCACCCACTGGAAAAGCTCTTGGCAAAGAAGGTGTCTTTAAGCCTACATAACAATCATGTGACCCATTATGGCCACCTGTACCAGAAAAGTCTTTATTCTTAGCGTTAGAAAAAAATGTCCTCTCAAAGAATTATGCTGGAGTAGATATGAGCATTGGGTAATCTCTGGGGGGTGGACATGGAGCTTTTCAGAGAATGGTACCTTCTATGCTCTCCTAAATAGCCGTGAAGGCACAGCTGAGGACACAGTTTTGTCTTGCAAAGGAATGGCTTCAGCAATCATAGCAAAGTTACCTGCTGTACACAGCTGTGTACATACAACCACACCCTGGGGCCAGAAAGTAGCTTACTGAGCCTGGTCTGTAGTTCCCATAACATATCTATCACAGGCATAAGTGCTTTAAAAGAAAAACAATCTTGAGAAATCTGTCTAATGTAGTAGCTTCAATCACTGGGAGAAAACAAAATATGCCTCTTTCTCTGATACAGCTGGAGTTTGGGTTTACATTTCATTAAAGTTACTGTTCTTTTCTAGGGTTGATAAATGTTTATTAATCTACACAGTAAGTGGTTTTTGAGATTGTAATTTATAAGTATTCATTCAGTTAAGAATTTTAAAAATCAGGTATTTCTTGAGTGACTATGACTGTAACTCCAATGGCCAGTTGCCATATATTATTAAACTCCCTTTTTTTCTTCTTCTGAATCTTCCAGTAGACGTCTAGAGTTTAGCTAGAAGTTTTGGCTACGATACAAACAGTGATGGAAAACATATGAGCAGTAACAAGTTTTAATCTTGCTCCTCAGTACTAACATGGACTAATCTGTGGAAGTAGTTTATTCCAGTATCACCCAGGGTGCAGCCACACCAGGGGCTGTACTGGAGGGTGTTTTCTCTTTTAAATGTAACACCTCCTCATCTTTTTTCTTAAATAGTGCCTGAGAACATTTACATTGTAGCTATCCACCCTGTACTACTTTTCAAGAAAACTACTCTCTTCTGACAAGGTATGTTTTCATGTCTGGCTTACAGACATTGTTACTAATAAATGTTTATAAATAATACTATAAAGTTTAAGGCTTTGCTATAGTATCTTAAAAATCAGCATTTAAATACAAGCTTAAAGTTGTACATCAAATTACTTAGTTTTATATTTTCTAATAAAAGTTTAAATGTGCTTTTTATTTTTTACAATCAAATGAAATCTTGTCATTAGGCTTTACTATAAATGTCAACATGACTAATTTGAAAATTTCTTTAAATAGATACCTTCCATGTTTGTTTAGGAAAATAGCATTAATAATTAAAGATAATGAAGTCTGGGGACAAGACACAACAGATATATTAAATGAAACAATAAATATTTCTAAGTATAAAGTTGATATTTGGTAATATATCCGTCTATAACATGTGTTATTCAAGTGTCAGTTTTACTTGGACATGTGAATACCTGTATTTTTTTCTTGGTAAATAACTTAGTTATATGCAATAAAATGGTATTGGATAGATAAAACTGCAGTCTACATGATTCTAAGACAAAACTTTTATCAGCAACAGTTTAACTAGTTCAAAATTTCATATGAAAGAGCAGGGGCTTCCTTTTCATAAAATCCAGTCAGAATTTAACATTCCCAAAGATATCCTTTCTCCTTTCACAAAGCCAATTTGTTACTAAAATTAAATAATGCATTTGCTTTTTGTTAATAATCTTAAGTGGAACATAACCCTTTTCATGTTCATCTATTCAGAGGTGTGGCAGCCAAGAAGCAGTGGCACATGTTGTCAGGACTGAGTCACAGGGAACTTGAGGAGGTTTATATTTATCTTATCTATCACTCTAAACAATTGGTTTTTAGTAATTCCACTACGAATCACTGAATTGTTGAGAAAGACAGAGAGAAAACATTTTGATGCTTTTAGTTTATTTTTGGCATTCAACAATTAAGTGGGGTAGTGGAAAGAATGGAGGATATGCAGTCTTCTGTTACAACTAACCACTACATTAAAAACAAATATTCTGATACCTGATCTGAGGCTTGAGACAAAAAAGATTAACTTTACAAGCACTATAGGAAACATCAGACAAATGGAGATGCAGTTAGGTTGCTAGATGTAGTTTAAAAAAAAACTGACATAGGGGAAAATTGACATAAAAGGATAAAAAGCCAGGTCTTTAATCCAAATGTGATTTATACTTCTAAAGTAAAATAAGCTATTTTTAAAGACAATGTTATTTTAGAAGGCATCACTGTCCATGAATAAATGGTACTGTGATTAAGTTTCAACAGGCATGTCTGGGCTTTTAACTTACTAGATTACAAGATTCTGCTATGAATATATTTGCATGAAGTCTGGATTTTCTTCTGTGAAATATATGGAGAATGTCATAACTAAAATCTACAATTGGTATTTGTGAACTCATAAGAAAAGTTGTTAAGTGGACCTTTAAACATGGGATTCCAAAGCACAGTGACTTATTTACCTAATGTGGTATCTGACAGGAAATACCATTTCACTTAGACAAACTTTCCATTCCAAGTTTGAGGACCAGTTAAGTACTAAAAGGGAAACTTCTACATGTTCTGGCTACAATTCTACTCCTGTTATGAATGCTCATGAGAACCTAGTCAAATCTACTCTCTTACTCTTTCCCAGAGGAAAGGTTGTTTATGATCTGGAAGTAACTAGGAGACGAAAAGCAGTCACAATGTGTGAGAATAGTTGAAAGCAATGTGAGTGAGGAGTGAGAAATTCTTCAGCTCTGCTGCCTCCAGGGAGTTCTGGATGCCCAAAACCTCAGCCTCTTCTATAAAGTGGGGTCTCAAAGAGCTTTCTTAGCTCTAAACAGTTAGGATTTATTAGTAACAGCAGGAGCAGTAGAATATTCCCAAGAGTTTTCTGATTAAGAGAAACTTGAGACTCAAACTCAAAGCTTCCCATGAGTAGAAATCTCTGGCAAAACTGGTCTAAATCAGAAAAATATTGAGTCTTCCAGAGAACAGAATATAAATACTCTTTAGCGCTTTAAAAATATCATATTCCAAATGCTGCCAAAACAAATATAAGTGAGACTGTGCCATTTCAGTAAATTTTTAAAAATATTATTTTAAATAAATCATAACACTTCCCATTTCTCATTAATAAGAGAAAACATTGCTATATAGGGTTTCCGCCTATACATTTCAATGTTGATCTATGGATAAACAATTGCACAGCTGAAATGGAGAGGTTTAGGATCTATACTTGGGCTCCTCAATACTGTAGTAGAGAACCAGCAATATCAGATGATGAGAGTAAATAGTAAACTACCTCAGGGCATCAAGGTTGATCTGACATTTCTTTGCAAGCACCGGAATAACAATGCAAAGAGATATATTTTATATGTCTGTCAAAAGAACAATAGGATACAGAGAAGAGTTTGCCAGAAGGCACTGTTGGTCTCAATAAAAAGACTTTTGAGTCTGAGCCAGTGGCTCACACCTGTAATCCTAGCTACTTAGGAGGTTGAGATCTGAGGATCACAGTTCAAGGCCAGTCAGGGCAGGAAAATCCATAAGGCTCTTATCTCCAAGTAGCCACTAAACCAGAAGTGGAGCTGTGGCTCAAGTGATGGAGTGATAGCCTTGAGTACAAAAGCTCAGACCTCCAAGTTCAAGCTCCAGGACCAGCATACACACAAAAGGACTTCTGTAACAGCCAGAGGTGGGCGATAGTGCCTCAAAGAAGTGTGTTCAAACCTACTAGAATGTTCTAGAACCTCCATCAACAGGCAAGAGTCTCCACTAGATAACAAGCCTACATTCACCAGTTTTCACAGTTCACAAGGGAAGGACCCAGCTGTTAAGCAAATGTGACTGCCACACCAATCCCCAATTGCAATGTTCCCCAACTACAACAGATAATGCCAACAGGGAGGCAGAAGTCTCAATTTCCTATTTTCATTCCCATTTTTTCTTTTGAGATCCTGAGATTTGAACTCAAGGCCTTATGTTTTCTAGACAGATACTCTACCACTTGAATCACTTCAACAGACCCTTCTTAGCACTGGTTGTTTTTGAGATAGGGTCTCTCTTTATGCCTGGGCTAACCTGGACTTTGGTCCTCCTACTTATGATTCTCTGAGTCTTTGGGAATGACAGGTGCACACTGCTGTATCCAGCCACTGTGTTTCCCTTTTGCCCTGGACAAAGACACACATAACCATGTCTAGCCATTGGTTGAGAAAGGTGTCTTACATACTTTTTTCTTAAAGAAAAAAAACTGGGGGTAGGTGGGGCTTGGTGGGCCTTGAACTGCAATTTCCCAATGTCTGCCTCCCAAGTGCCTAGGACTACAGAGTTTAACCACTGTGTTTGACTTTTACCTCTGTTGTGAATTAATGCAGGGATGCTCCTTTGAAACCTGTCAGTCTAAGAAAGGCAAGGACCTCAACTGATGTTCACAACACAGGGTGGTCTGGTTAGGAGAGTAGAGGCAGGATATGGAAAAGAGACAAGCTTCTTTGTTCTCAGAGATGCACACCTTCTTGTTATTCTCTCCGCTCCAAATTTTGCTTTTCATACCTGATCCCATTCCTCAGCCTGAACTTCCAACCAAACCTGGAGGAGAATCTTCAGAGCTCACTGAAGCAACACAACTAAATAGGAAACTGTGACACTAGCATGTGGCATGCACAGTAGTAAGGCCAACCCTCACTCTAGCTGCCAGGCCACACAGAAAACCAAAATGTGTTCTTGGCAACCACTCTGGAACTCTAGCACATTCCTCTTGTTACACTATTTTTTTAAAAGTTCCATAGTTTCCTTAGCTCTATATTTCATGTATATTATGTGCTTAACAGTTTTTCTAATATAGACTAGATACTAAAACACATATAGCTCAAAGTTTCCATGGGATAACACTTAAAACAACCAAGTAAAACAAAATGAAACAAACCTTCATTAAAATCTCATTTCTTGTGGATCAGAAATTGTGAATTCCAAGACAGTTTCACAGGAGGGTATTTTTGTTTGACTTTTGAATGAGATAGGTGTCTGAGAAGCCTTTGATTATTTACACTTGTACTATCTAATGCTAAATAAAAGTCAGGAGTAGGAACAAAGCAAACAAGATTTGGTTTACAGGCTGATATTTAAAATAGTTTGATGCTGAATGTGGCCAACGTAAACCTGTACTTAGCACTCAGAAGGCTGAGGCAGGAGGACTTCACAAATTTGAAGCTAGCCTAGGCTACATAGTGAGATCCTATCTCACAAAATGAAACAAAACATAATTTAAAAATATTGGAAAACAACATAATTTAAAAACACAGGGGCGGGAAATGTGGCTTAGTGGTAGAGTGCTTTGCTTAGCATGCATGAAGCCCTGGGTTCGACACCTCAGCAGTACATAAACAGAAAAGGACAGAAGTGGTGCTGTGGCTCAAGTAGTAGAGTGCTAGCCTTGAGCAAAAAGAAGCCAGGGACAGTGCTCAGGCCCTGAGTTCAAACCCCAGGACTGGCAAAAAAAAAAAAAAGCTAGGTACAAAGAAAAGTGCTTCAATCTACTGTTCTTACTAGGTATTATATATTCTATTTCATTCTTCTCCTTTATATGCAATGCGTGTTTTTACAGATATCTTTAGGTGTATCTGTCTCAAGTAGTAAGGGTCAAAAGGAGCAGAGACATATGGCATTTTCCAAGCTCTAGGCATCCACATAGAGTGTTAGAGTACCCCTACTCCCAGATTCAGTATGTACAGTCAACATTGATTTTCCTTTTTGTTTTCCTCTATTAATTTACCTGATATCGGAGTGTTTGCTTTTACAGCAATCTGTATTTATCTAAGAATAGCTGATTAGGAGTTGATGTTGTTTGTGAGTAGGAAGCAGAGAAGAGAAAAGGGAAGAAGTATGTTCTAACTCACCTATTCGGCATATTGACATCATGCCTTTGGCATAGAGGGTACTTGAAAAATGCCCTATGAAAACTCAGGCAATCTCAAACTAAGTCAGAGAGAGGACTTCCAATGATTCTGTAATTGTAAGCTTCTCATTGCCAACAAGAGATAGATGAATAGCTGTGTACCGGGAAGACAGAACTGCAATGTAATGATGCTAAAAAAACAACTACCCTGGCATCAGGGACAAGCTTTGATTCTGGTAAGTGCTGAGGGGCCTGGGGGACAAAACACTGAGGAGCCAGTGATCACACAGAGGTCTGAGATGAAAATAACACAGTTGGTCAAAGGTAGACAGGTAGCTGAGAAGCAAATACAGAAACAAAGTGATATTGAAAACGAAGCCTAGGGACCTTCACCAGAACCCTGGATCAGGACTTCTAGAAATGGTCAGCAGAGACACCTCACAGCAGTGACAGGACAGCTGTCACCACAGGTGATTCTTACAGATTCTTTTTGCCAGTATAATCTCTCATTTTGCATCATGCAAGACCACATAATCATTCCAATCCAAACACTCCTAACCCAAGTCTGCAGGTAGGTTAAATAAGAACAGATGGCACGTGTGCCTGCAAAGCTACTATGCTTCTATAGGCCCTTGCCTACCCCATGGGGCTGTAGCAACAAGTATCACAGAAAGAGTTGGGACACAGGACACCTAACTTGTTCCATTTCAAGTTCTTTGATGACCATCTCCTTATTTAACAAAAGAGTCTAGGAAAAATACTGTTGACACTTCTATAAAGTATGTATAGATGAGAGGTTAGAGCTGGTTTTAAAATGGAATTTAGAGTAAGATTATTTTATATATAGAGAGAGAGCTTTTGCTATTGTCAGACCATCCTATAACCTCTTTCCTAGCACATCAAGTATAGATAATCACAGAGATACCCAGGGCTTCATGTATATGAGGCAAGCACTCTTGCCACTAGGCCACCATATTCCCAGCCCTGATGTTTTTAATTTCTAAAATTTTCTTAAAATTCACAACGCTCATAAGAGACAGTTAAGAAACAAATATGCAAATATACCTGAGACTATTAGAATCTTTTCTTAATTGTACCTGTGAGTTTTGTGAAAACAACTAGAAACAATCCAGTTCCTACAAAACCAATCAACCAACTAGACAGAACTGAATGCAGAAATGAATAAAATAGAGCAGTCTGGACATCAGATGGCTTGGATCAGGTTTTAAACAATGGAATAGATTAGAAGGAAAAAAAGATTCAAATGACACTGGAAAAAGTGACCAAAGATGAGAGTGAGGTTAGTGAGGGTGAAATCAGTTGAGGAAAATTCCCATCTGTTGTCTATGGGACACTGAGAAGTTCCTCAGAATTTAGGCAACAGAAGATAAGATGATCTACTTTTCTATTTTTAAAACATTTGTTGATTTTCTAATGATAATAGTATTTACTTCTCATTATAAAAATTAAGGTTAAAAACATTCATAGTTGGGGCTGGGGATATAGCCTAGTGGCAAGAATGCCTGCCTCGGTATACCCGAGGCCCTAGGTTCGATTCCCCAGCACCACCTATACAGAAAACGGCCAGAAGCGGCGCTGTGGCTCAAGTGGCAGAGTGCTAGCCTTGAGTGGGAAGAAGCCAGGGACAGTGCTCAGGCCCTGAGTCCAAGGCCCAGGACTGGCAAAAAAAAAACCAAAAAACATTCATAGTTACATCAACAGACTTTATCATCAATTGGGTAAATTTGTGCTGAGTGTTTTTAAATTACTCTTTGTGATTATAAGAATACTGTGAATTTTTATATTTGCTTTTTTATTTCACAAAATATGTATTTTATATTCTATATTCTTTATTTTTTATTTTTGGCACTATTGGGGTTGGAACTCATGGATTTGTGCTTGCCCAGCTGACCTTCTACAACTGCACCATGCCATCATCCCAGCTTTCCTCTGGTTGTTTTGTTTGTTTTGTTTTTGTTGCCAGTCCTGGGGCATGGACTCAAGGCCTGAGCACTGTCCCTGGCTTCTTTTTGCTCAAGGCTAGCACTCTGCCACTTGAGCCACAGCGCCATTTCCAGCTTTTTTCTATATATGTGGTACTGAGGAATCGAACCCAGGCAAGCACTTTATCACTAGGCCATATTCACAGCCTCTCCTCTGGTTGTTTTGGAAATAGAATCTCTAATATATTTCTGCCCCAGCTGATCTTGAGCAGCAATCTTACAGATCTCAGGTGTCTGAGTATCTAGGGTTATAGGTGCGAGCCACTGGTACCCAGCTTCTTTTTTTTTCGGTTTTCTTCAGTTTGCTCCTGGTACTCAGCTTCTATATGCCATATTTTTAAAACATTATTGCAAGCATTTAGTGGAATCCAAAATATTTCTTGAAATAATTATATTCTATGTTATGTTATTTCCCCTTTAGTGAACAGAATTGTATTTATTTT
Organism: Perognathus longimembris pacificus; assembly: GCF_023159225.1. Classification (NCBI taxonomy): domain Eukaryota; kingdom Metazoa; phylum Chordata; class Mammalia; order Rodentia; family Heteromyidae; genus Perognathus; species Perognathus longimembris. The sequence continues at coordinate 108,186,764 of NC_063161.1, forward strand.
TTTATTATCAAAAATTGTGTGAGCACGTTTGTGTACTTTAGAATTATTTCCTAAAACTAGACTCTAAAAATAGAATTACTGGGGCTGGGAATATGGCCTAGTGGCAAGAGTGCTTGCCTCGTATACATGAGGCCCTGGGTTCGATTCCTCAGCACCATATATACAGAAAATGTCCAGAAGTGGCGCTGTGGCTCAAGTGGCAGAGTGCTAGCCTTGAGCAAAAAGAAGCCAGGGACAGTGCTCAGGCCCTGAGTTCACGGCCCAGGACTGGCCAAAAAAAAAAAAAAGCCACTGTTGCTTGGCTTATTCCACAAAATTTTTGTAGATTTATTCTCACATTACCTAGCATGGATAAAGATACCATTTTATCATATTCTTGCCAGCACTGAGAAATTTTTGCACAAAAGAAGTATAAATTTGTTTAAACTCAATTTGTTTAAATTCAAAAATTTATGTCTACTTAGTCCTAGACTTCTATAAAAGACAGCATGAAGGAATATGTGCTACTACTGCTCTTGGCTGTATGCTCTGCCAAACCCTTCTTCAGCCCTTCACACATGACACTGAAGAATATGATGCTGAAGGACATGGAAGATGCAGATGATGACGACGATGATGATGACGATGATAATTCTCTTTTTCCAACAAAAGAGCCATTAAACCCCTTTTTCCCATTTGATCTGTTTCCAACATGTCCATTTGGATGCCAGTGCTACTCACGGGTTGTGCACTGTTCTGATCTAGGTAAGAACATAAGTCAACTTTTTTTTTGGGGGGGGGGGGGAAGGCGTCAGTTATGGGGTTTGAACTCTGGGCCTGGGCTCTGTTCCTGAGCTCTTCAGCTCAAGGCTAGTGCTCTACCACCTTGAGCCACAGCACCACTTCCAGTTTTCTAGTGTCTAATTGCAGATAAGAGACTCACAGACTTTCCTGCCCCGGCTGGCTTTAAACCATGATCCTTAGATCTCAGCCTCCTGAGTAGCTAGGATTATAGGCATGGTCTACCGGCACCTCATTAAATCAACTTCTTTTTGAAGAATAATACTATTCTGACATAATTTAAAGGACAGGAAAAAAAAAAAGATGGGTACTAGTTGCTCATTCCTTTAATTCTAGCAACTTGGGATTGTGGTTCATGATCAATATCTACTTCTCATGTCAATTTTCTGAATTCGTTTTTCTTTTCATTGCTGTGACAAGATACTTGATATAAACTTAAGAGAAGAAGGATGTATTTTGGCTCTTAGTATTAGAGGTTTGAGTCACTCCTTGAGGAGGAGGTAGCAGTGTTTGCCTCATTGTAAACAAAGAGAGAATAGAGAAAGAAAGGGGTAAGAGAGGATCGAGAGAGGAGGGGAGAGAGGGAGGAGAAAGAGGAGAGAAAAGAAAGGAGGAGAGAGAAAGGAGAGGAGCGTGGAGATAGATAAGGGAGAGAGAGGGGAGGGGAGAGAGGGGAGACGGAGGGGAGAGAAAGGGAAAGAGAGAGAGAGAGAGAGAGAGAGAGAGAGAGAGAGAGAGAGAGAGAGAATACACATCTTAGAATTAAAAAACAAAGCATGGTACTTACAAAGATGAATGGCAGCTGCTGTGCTTTTGGTACCAAGACAGAAAAAAATTAAATCACTTTGTCCTTCAAGTAATAAAGGGTTATGTAAGAATAAGAATTTAAAGGGGTTGAATGTGTGGCTCAGTTGGTAGAGTGCTAGCCAATGAGCAAAAGCATCAGGTACCAAGTTTGCTGGTCTCAGATTAAAAAAAAAAAAAGAATACATCAAAGAATTTACAAGAATTTACAATTACCAAGAGCTGATTATTAACAGCAAGTGAGTAGGAAATTTTTTGATAATATACATAAAAATAATCAAATTCATCTCTTTTCTAGCACAACTTTTCTATATTTTGAGTATTCTTAAAGAAGTGATCAGGCTTGCCTAGTAAGTACAAGGCCCTGAGTTCAAATCCAAGTACCACCAAAGAAAGAAGAAAAGGTCATTTCCAAACAATGCTTTTCTTATCTGTTACAATGAAGTCCTCTGCTACTTAATGATAATCACTGGTTTTTTTTAAAAAAATATGTATTTCTCTAAAAAATATTTAACAGTGATTTCATCTTCAACATCAATGTTTAATACTTATAACATGTTTATTTCAGGTTTGACCTCAGTCCCAAGCAACATTCCATTTGATACTCGAATGATCGACCTTCAAAACAACAAAATTAAGGAAATCAAAGAAAATGATTTTAAAGGACTCACTTCACTTTATGTAAGAACATATGCTCATAGTTTCAAATATTTAAGTGAAAATACCATTGCTGAAATGATTAATTATATTGCATTAGTAAAGAAGCATTACTTTTCTGTGAAGCATGATAGCATCCCTATATTTATCAAGGTTCCAGACAATTGAAAATGATGACTTTAATTCAATTACTAGTCTAATCTAACTGATGTTTATTGAATAACAATAGGCACATAAAAGGCAGTGGTCTGAGAGTTTAACAGTTACTTTATAATCCAATCAGTTATCAACAATCACTAAACACTGAAATGAATAACAAGCAATTACTCACAGCAGTCATCAGCATAGTGTGTAAGAAATCTTTTACTCAATCTTTTCGTTGTTGTCTGTCAGTTGTGGGGTTTGAACTCTGGGCCTGGGTGCTGTCCCTGAGCTCTTCACCTCAAGGCTAGTGCTCTACCACTTGAGCCACAGCATCATGTCCAGTGGTTAATTGGAGAGTCCCAAATTCTTTCCTGCCTGGGTTGTCTATGAACCAAGATCCTCAGATCTCAGCCTCCTAAGTAGCTAGAATTTCAGACATGAGCCACCAGCATCCGGCTCTTTTACTCAATCTTGTTGACCTATGACACTATAAATTCCACACAGAAAACATTTAACTGATTAACATATACATATATGGCAATATTCCTGGATGTTTAGAGATGAAAAGGAATTTTTCTCTTACTACAGTTATGTGAGTATTTTAATTCCTAAGACTAACATTTTGAGCCATCCTGTAGAATTTTTGACTTAGTACAATACTGAGTTTGGAGGGAGGGCCTAATTTTGCCCTGTCACTGCTAGAGGCATTACTTCCTGCCCTCTGCACTACTCTTGATTTGCCAAGGGTGGCATGGGGGCTAGGATGACTCTGCACTATCTCGGGTGATCTGGCAGAACTACCTCTTCCAGGTCAGTTCCCCCACACTCCAGGCTGTGTCAGAGAAAAAAGACTTACAACTTGTCATCCCTATGTATGATACAACATTAATGGGATAAGGAAGAAAATATAACCATTTAGCCAGGTGCTGGTGGCTCTTGCCTCTAGTCCTAGCTACTCAGGAGCTGAAATATGAGGATCAAGGTTTGAAGCCAGCCCAAGCAGTTCTCTCCAATTAACTACTAGAAAATTGGAAGTGGCTCAAAATGTTAGAGTGCTAGCCTTGATCTAAAAAGCTCAGGGCCCCAAGTTCAAGCCCCAGGACTGATAATAAAAAAAAAAAAAGAAAGAAAAAGAAAAGAAAGAAACCATGCCACCTCTTGCTGTAGCAGGCAGGAGCAGGTACAGATCCTATATCTGAGAGGTGTGAGGTCACTTTGCCTCCCTGCCACACATACTATCATATTTGAGGCACTCTGAGAGATGGGCAATCTTCATATTAAGGAGGACTGGGAAGAAATGTCACAAAGAGGCTGAAGCCTTGGTAGGCTGCCTTGTAAATTCCATACTGAAGGGATAGATGCAATGCAAGAAAGATGGGCTTTGACAGCTCCTTCTAAATCATGCCAACAACTCGGATTTAGTAATCTCCCTACCTCAGTCTTTCAAGTAGCTTTGATTATAGGCATGTGCCACTATTCCAGGCTATAAAGCACTTTTGAAAGTACATGCTTTATTTATTTTAATTTTTTTGTTGGTTGTGGGGCTTGAACTCTGGGCCTGGATGCTGTTCCTGAGCTCTTCAGCTCAAGGCTAGCGCTCTACCACTTGAGCCACTGCACCACTTCAAGTTTTCTGGTGGTTAATTGGAGATAAGAGTCTCGGGGACTTTTTCCTGCGTGGGCTAGCTTTGAACCAAGATCCTCAGATCTCTGCCTCTTGAGTAGCTAGGATTACAGGTGTGAGCCACCAGAGCCTGGCTGTACATGCTTTATTATTGCACAATATTTAATTATATCTCCTTATGAAGTACCTGTATTACAGGAGAAATCAAATTATTTTAGACATTCTGTGAATGTCAATCACGTTTTACCTGTGTGTCTGGGCACGGGGGCTCTCACACTAAGGAGGATATGTGAGATTCTAAACATTTCAGAACAATTCACCACTTTTCACCACTATCACTAATAGGTTCATTACGACTTACTGTCATTTTTCTGCATACTACACTTGTCTTCTGTCCCAACACATAATCACATGTGTGTTTGTGATGACTCTCTGGGTCTGTGACAGCCACTAAAAGCCATGTAAAAGCCAACACTGAAAGTACAGCTGATCCGGAGTCACTCTGCCAGCCCATCAAATTCAGGCATTGTTGGCTCTGTGTTTTACAGTGCTGAATAAAAACTTTTAACCTAGTTTTACTATTTATCATTCTTTTTATGCAGTTCCAGAAACTACATCTCTTAACCAGAAAACAAAAATGAAACAAAACAAGCCCTTAACTAAAGACCTAGGTGGGTCAGTTCTGACTTATACTTGTAGGGTGACTCCAGGCAAGTCACTTTCCTTTGTTGTGTCTGTTTCTGCTAAATTGTTTCACAAGGTCAAGTGGGGATTTATAAGCCATCTTTATGACCCCTTAAGTTTGCCTGACTTCGTTTTTCAGTGTAACTGATGGGAAAGTGAATATACTCTTAATTGGCACCATAAACTCAGAAAGGAACCTATTTTGCCAGGTGGCAACAAGATAGTTTTCCTTCTTCTAGACTTAACCTTTCTCAGGTGAAACCTTAACAGCAGAGTGCTTGTCTGGAGGACAGTGACAAAAGAGGCACAAAGGACTGAGAATAAAAGGAGTAAATGTGTTGGTAAAGAAAGTTTATCAAGGGCTGGCGATATGGCCTAGTGGCAAGAGTGCTTGCCTCATATACATGAGGCCCTGGGTTCAATTCCCCAGCACCACATATACAGAAAACGGCCAGAAGTGGCGCTGTGGCTCAAGTGGCAGAGTGCTAGCCTTGAGCAAAAAGAAGCCAGGGACAGTGCTCAGGCCCTGAGTCCAAGCTCCAGGACTGGCAAAAAAAAAAAAAAAAAAAGTTTATCAAGCAGCCAAAGTGTTATGAGAAAACAACAATATCTATAGGGCATGTATCATGTTAAAACAAAGGGAAGATGGCTACAGATAGTAAGTTTACAAAGGAGTGAATCTCAAGCTGTTGCTTGAGAGAATCAGCTAGTCTAGATTACTGAAGTGGGCTATAAAGGTCCTGAACTTAACATCATGCTTTTTTGTCATTGAAAATTCTTTATGTGCAGGGCTGGGAATGTGGCTTAGTGATAGTAGAGTGCTTGCCTAGCATGCATGAAGCCCTGGGTTTGATTCTTCAGTACCATATTAACAGGAAAAGCCAGAAGTGATGCTGTGGCTCACGTGGTAAAGTGCTAGCCTTGAGCAAAAAAAGCTCAGGGACAGTGTCCAGGCCCTGAGTTCAAGCCCCTACACTGGCAAAAAAAAAAAAAAAAAAAAAAAGAAAACAAAGACCAAAACTTTTATATGTAGTTTGTCAATGGAAAATTGAGAGCTATGTCATTTTTAAATGAAACGGCTCTCAGGAAAACCCGTAAGATTTTCCTATAGCTTTGGCTCTGAAATTTCTACCTTCCAGAATCTCACGGTCCCAACAGATGGAAATGGGTGGTCACACAGTAACCATAACGTGTGGCTGAATTCAGACATGTCATGATATTACCAAGAACAGTTGCTCTAGCACAATGTCTTCATTTTCTGGGGTTAAATCTCCTCTGAAGGGTGCTACTCTAGAGTCCTGAGAAATATCAGGGGCTTTTCTTCATTGTATTCTTGCTGGGAGAAATGGTAAATATTACAGATGAAGCCTTGTACAAAGAGAAAATCATGCAAAATGATTTTAAGATAAAATAGAGATAACATTGTTGAGCACTTCCACACAGGTCAATAGAGGCTGAAGCTTCAAACTTGTGAATGTCTACTTAATCAAAGTTTAAAAATAACTGAACTTGTATCGAAACCAAAGGCATATTATCAATCATTAAAGCTTTACACTATTCCAACTAAGTAGCGTTTTTTCAGTCACAGGTAGCAACAGTACCTCAGTGCAAATATTTCTTAAGCTTACATTGGGATGGGAAATTTTATGTGGTTTTCTAGTATACTAATGACAGAAATCATATTAATTTTTTTTTTTTTTTTGCCAGTCCTGGGCCTTGGACTCAGGGCCTGAGCACTGTCCCTGGCTTCTTCCCGCTCAAGGCTAGCACTCTGCCACTTGAGCCACAGCACCGCTTCTGGCCGTTTTCTGTATATGTGGTGCTGGGGAATCGAACCTAGGGCCTCGGGTATACGAGGCAAGCTCTCTTGCCACTAGGCCATATCCCCAGCCCCCAATCATATTAATTTCTATAACTAGTTATTGTAAAACTGTCAGTAAGTCAAACTCACTCCCTAATACTACGTAACTTTTTATGCTTTATTCAGGCTCTGATTCTCAACAACAACAAGCTAACAAAGATTCACCCCAAAACTTTTCTAACCACAAAGAAGTTGCGAAGGCTGTATTTATCCCACAATCAACTAAGTGAAATACCACTTAATCTTCCCAAATCATTAGCAGAACTCAGAATTCATGATAATAAAGTAAAGAAAATACAAAAGGACACATTCAAAGGCATGAATGCCTTACATGTTTTGGGTAAGTTTTCCAAATGAACAAGATATCTTGAAAATGTAATTAAAATGTGTATATAGAAGACTTTGTTATCTTTAACAATGTGTGTGGGGCGGGGAAGGAGGCTTGAATTTAGGGCCTATGCACTGTTCCTGAACTTTTTTGCTCAAAGCTAACATTCTACCACTTGAGCCACAGCATCATTTCTAGCTTTTTTGGTAGGTAACTGGAAATAAGAGTCTCAATGACTTTCCTGCCCAGGCTGGCCTTGAACCATGATCCCCAGATCTTGGCCTCCAGAGTAGATAGGATACCAGGCATGAGACACCAGCACCTGGCTTCACTAACTTTTAAGATAATTTCCTCAATTAGCTCTCCACCCTCCCCCACTTTGATGGTTCTGGGCAGGCACTCTACTGTTAATCTCCACTAACAAACAAAAAGCTGGAAGTAGAACTGTGGCTCAAGTAATAAACAGAGTACTAGCCAGAGCAAAAAAAAAAAAAAAAAAAAAAGCCCAGAGACAGATCCAGGTCCCAAGTATAAGTCCCAGGACTGACACACACACCCCAAAAAGTGAGACAGAATTTATGGTATTTAGAGCTGGGAATGTGGCTTAGTGGTAGAATGCTTGCCTAGCATGCATGAAGCTCTGGGTTCAATTCCTCAGTACCACATAAACAAAAAGCCAGAAGTGGCACTGTGGCTCAAGTGGTAGAGTGCTAGCCTTGAGCACAAAGAAGCCAGGGACAGTGCCCAGGCCCAGAGTTCAAGCTCCAGGACTGGAAAAAAAAAAAACAAAAAGAATTTAATTAAAAAATTTTAAAAAAGAATAAAAAAAAAATTTGTGATACTTTTTCTCTTTAAGAATCTCCTTTGAGCTGGGGATATAGCCTAGTGGCAAGAGTGCCTGCCTCGGATACACGAGGCCCTAGGTTCGATTCCCCAGCACCACATATACAGAAAACGGCCAGAAGCGGCGCTGTGGCTCAAGTGGCAGAGTGCTAGCCTTGAGCGGGAAGAAGCCAGGGACAGTGCTCAGGCCCTGAGTCCAAGGCCCAGGACTGGCCAAAAAAAAAAAAAAAAAAAAAGAATCTCCTTTGAAATACCTAGATGTTTTCTGTTTTATATACTAGATTCTAATAAAAACCTATGTTATTTTTATTTAAAGCTAGTATTTTTAGTGTATTGTATGAACTACTCAATTGTAATATTCTGATATTATGTGGAATGTAAACCTAAGTTTTGGTTAACTGGTTTAAACTACTGAAATTTTTTGTTGTATAATAAAAACATCATTTTATTTTACTTTTTCGTGGTACTGAATTTGAATTCAGTGCCTCATGCTTGCCAGACTGGTCCTCTGCCACTTGAGCCATACTTCTAGCACTGTTGTTTGTTGGCTATCTTCAGCAGTCTCTCAAAACCTTTTATATAGACAAGGCTCGATCTGTAATCCTCCAGCCTCAAATCTGCCTCCTCTAGTAGGTAGGACTACAGTCATGAGCTACTGGTGCCCAGCTATTCTTCCCCCCCCACCCCAAGTCCTAGGGCTTGGGACTCATGTCCTGAGCACTGTTCCAGACTTCTTTTTGCTCAAGGCTAGCACTCTACCTCTTGAACCACAGTGCCACTTCTGGCTTTTCCTGTCTATGTGATGCTGAGAAATCGAACCCAGGGCTTCATGCATATTAGGCAAGCGCTCTACCACTAAGCCACATTCCCAGCCCTCTAATGACTATCTTATTACCATGTTGTCTGTGCAGAATATCCACTCAAAATTCCCAAGGAAGATTCACATTCATTTGTTCACTAATTCTACCTAGCACCTGCCATTTTTGCCAATTAGCCCCTTATGGTATTTCCTCAAAGTTATATTTCTGTTAATTATATAATTTCAAATTGACTTATGATTTTTTTAAGTTTAGGAAGAAAATAAAATGGAAAATAGAAAAATCTTGAATTATATGGAAGATGATAATATAATTTTTTGGATGCAATTTTACAACAAAACATCATGCTTATGGTTAGAAGGAAGTGAGATGCCCTTTAGTAATTCAAAGCAAAAAAAAATGAACATGCTGTATATGCTAATTTACAAAATACACAGCAGATTTTTTTCTTGAGGCTACAGAAGGGAGAGTAGGTAAAAATCAATACATGAAATGACAATAAATGTGAATAATGAAGCTCACAGTTCCCAGCATATGTCTTTGTATTGTGATTTTCCTTTATATATAATGTATGTATGCTAACTCATGTCATTTTCCCCACAGAAATGAGTGCAAACCCTCTTGATAATAATGGGATAGAGCCAGGAGCATTTGAAGGGGTGACTGTATTCCATATCAGAATTGCTGAAGCAAAACTAACCTCAATTCCTAAAGGTTTGTATTATTTTTCAATCTGTTATGTTTAATGATCATTAAATGTAGTGTTGTAAACTTCAATAGTATGCATTGTCAAAACCATACTTCAAATAGAAATCATTGTGCCAGTATAGTCAGATTATTATGAAATTTATTTTTTCATATGCAAAAAGAGAACCCTATGTAGTGAATTTTTGACAGTATTAAGCCAAAATTATCTTCTCCAGTGATGTGAATAAACATTAAGAAGCAGTGAAGTTTTCATTTTTCTTCTTATCTGACATTTACTAAACTATACCTGACATTCTGCAAAGCACAGTAGAGGTGGAGGATTCTGTAGAGAAAGAAAGGAGAAAGCTGCATGGGGCCATACTGTTATCCCCAGCTGTTCTGCTATAGTTGAAGTGGAGCCCATAAAGCCAGATAGGGACAGGCCTGGCTCTGGCAGGAATGGATGCACTACAATGGGCTCTGTTCCAGCATCTTCCCAGGGTGCTGAGAAGATAAATGAGCCAATACACAACAAGTTTGAGAACATTGTCTGGAACATGGTAAGTGACAATATCCTTTGATCATTCTACATACTTCACATAACATTCTGGGACCTACAGCAGGAAACTCAAAATCTGGTGCTCCTTCACATTGTTACATGACTAGTTTTCTAAGCTGTTCTTTCCAAGCTCACTACCTGATGACTAGCTGGATATGACTGCCTTTCTTGGAACTCATGCTGAAAATCTTACTTTCCTTGTTCCTGACAAAGGTTTTCTTTGCTGATGACTTCTTTGGTTAGGGAAAAATAACACATTTTTCTATTTCATTTGGCTATCTTTCAGTATCCATCAGTACAAAGAGAAATCCTTTCTATTGCTACTAGACCCAGAGAATAACAAGATAAATAGAATTAAGACAATTCAAAGTTGGTATTATTAAATCAAGCAGTGATCTTGAACTTAGGTTTCATTTACTTAAAATATCATCTAAAGTAAAAGAAGACAAATTTTCTACCCAGAAAGAAACAGTTTAATCCAGAACTACACAAATATAAAACTAGCTTTAGTTTTGAAGAAGGTGGCTGTCTATCTATAAGACACAAGAGAACAATGATCAAAAAATTTACAAACTCTGCCTAGAATAGTAAAACTGATGGAATGAAGATGGAGTGTGGGGAAATGAGGACAAGGAAAGGAGTGTAGGAAGAGGGAGGGGTCAAGGCAAGATCTGCAGGCAAGGAAGAGGGAGCGGCAGGGCAGGAGAGGGCAGGGCAGGGTAGCACTGCCGTGTTTATGTTCACAACCCGATCCACACTACTGGGCATGGCCATTCTTTACCCTTCACACTTGCAGGCCTCCCAACACTGCAAAATACCCTGATTCTCTTGTAATTTCAAGCATGTCTTTTTTTTTTTTTTTTTGCCAGTCCTGGGCCTTGGACTCCAGGGCCTGAGCATTGTCCCTGGCTTCTTTTTGCTCAAGGCTAGCATTCTGCCGCTTGAGCCACAGCACCACTTCTGGCCATTTTCTATATATGTGGTGCTGGGGAATCGAACCCAGGGCTTCATGTATACAAGGCAAGCACTCTTGCCACTAGGCCATATTCCCAGCCCTGCATGTCTTGGTTTTAACTTCTTAAGCTTCTTTCAGAAACAGGAACATTATGTCTTTAGGAAATTAAATTGGAATCAAATCTTCCAACTTACATAACTACTCTTTCCAGATCCCACTGATATTCAGAAGCCAGGAGTTCAAAAAAAAAATTCCATTCAGTAAAATGTGGAGGCCGCATTCACAGTTCCATCAGTACTATAACTTGTGGCAGAAGAAAATACCAGACCTCCCAGAAGTCCTTATCAGGAAGATTGTTAAGACGAGAATGGGAAAATGTCTTTTTTTCCTTTTAATCTGGTTAATTCTACTGCATAATCACATTGGGTAGGAAGGTACCTGTTTGTAGTGGAAATAGATGTTCCAGTACAAAAAATGCTAATAGGAAGGTACATGTTTGTAATGGAAACAGATTTTCCAGTACAAAAACATGCTAGTTTTTGTTGGTAGTTATTGAACTATCTAGCAGATTCACAACTCGGCTTACTCCTCTCCTGTATTAGAGGCTAAGCTCTGTTCTTCCTTCTAGTTATCTATTTCCTCATGTCCTTGGGGGCATATGAACCACTCAAATTCTTTAAGCCCCTCTCTAGAGATCTCCCAATCCCCCAACTTCTTACAACTACTGTAGAATTGGCTGGCCCAGGACACCATCTACTTTTCTATTAATATTATATTTGCAATGATTTATTTAGCTAGAATATAGTGTGTGAGTACAACAAAACTTTTGTCTTACCTGCTGGAGGGACCATATCATTTCATAAATATAATTAAGCTCAATTAATCAGAAGTTCAAGAAACCAGGAACTTCTGCATTAATAAGTATTTTCCTGCTTTCTAGTTTATTTCTTTCAAGAATTGATATTAAAAATAAACTTCAATTCCATTCAGCCTTTACCAAGGATTTAGGAAGGAAATGTTTCAGTAAAATTTGAAAACAAGAAAGTTTTCCCACTGGGTTATCTAGAACCTTTGGTTGACAAACATCATAAATTTGCTTGACACTTCCACTCAACCTTTGTCATTCGAGTTTCAATTAATGAACTAGAACTAGAAGCAGGAAATACCAGTGTGAGATAAGAAAGAATAAACCTTTATTCAGAAAGCAGGAAACTACAAATGCACTCCTTAACTTGTAAGAATACTACTACTAAGAGAATAAATGCTAAAATGGATAAAATACTACAACTAGAATAAGCATTTGTAGGATAATGATATTAAAAGTAAACACCTTAACCGATCACCTCTGGACATGGTACTAATTCATTATTTGAAAGAATAAAATTTTCTTTTCCCTTTTCTGTAAAAACTATTTTACAAAGTAGCTAGTTGATGAAGGAAAATTAGAAAATTCTAATAAATACATAAAGAATGACAAAATCATGGGCTGGGAATATGATCTAGAGGTAGAGTGCTTGCCTCATATACATGAAAACCTGGATTCAATTCCTCAGCACCACATATAAAAAAGCCAGAAGTGGCTCTGTGGCTCAAGTGGCAGAGTGCTAGCCTTGAGCAAAAAGAAGCCAGGGACAGTGCTCAGGCCCTGAGTCCAACCTCCACAACTGGCAAAAAAAAAAAAAAAAGAATGACAAAATCATGAAGTCAACAAAGCCAAATATGGCAATGTATACCTTTTTCTCAGCTGCTTAGGAAGCTAAGACAGGGGGGTGGCTTATGCCCAGGAGTTCATAGTAAGCCTGTATCTAATAGTGAGATACAGGGTCAAACAAGTTACCATTTTGCAATTTATAATGAATGAATGGATTAAGGAAGTAACCGTGAATGAGTAACAAAAATCAGATGAAAGATGATCTACCTCAATCTGATTTCATCACTGGATCCAAGGGCTAGGTCATAGAAATAGGAAATAAGGGGGTTATATAAGTTAATATCAGGATATGGTGCTGTGACTCATAGTGTTAGAGTGCTGGCCTTGAGCACAAAGGCTCAGTGGCAGCACCAAGGGCCCAAGTTCAAGCCCCACAACCGACAATGGAATAAAAAAAATTTTTTTGATGTCATTTGGGAGCCATCAGCCAAATCAGAAAATGATGTCTCAAATCAGTGTCTAAAACTAGTGAATATCAGGAAGAAGGAAAAAAAAAGGAGTATGTTATTAAAGAAGAGAGATTTTTTTTTCTTTACAGCACTAGGATTGAAACCAAGGTCTTGATAAGCAAGCTTTCCACCACTTGAGCCCTTTTATCATTGCTTTTTGTTGATTTTGAGAAATAGTTTTGCTATGTAACTCATACTAGCTAGAATTTGCTATGTAGCCCAAGTTGGCCTCAAACTGGCAATCCACCTGCCTTAGCCTCTTAAGTGCTAAGATGACAGGCATGGATAATCATTCCCAGTGAAAAGAGATTATAAAAGAACCAAATGTATATTGTAAATTTACTCTGGAAGCAGACTTAAATCAGCTGCAGAAAGATGCACTTGTGACAACTGGAGATGAACATTAATGATAAGGCATTATTATTATTATTATTATTATTTTTGCCAGTCCTGGGCCTTGGACTCAGGGCCTGAGCACTGTCCCTGGCTTCTTCTTGCTCAAGGCTAGCACTTTGCCACTTGAGCCACAGCGCCACTTCTGGCCATTTTCTGTATATGTGGTGCTGGGGAATCAAACCCAGGGCCTCATGTATACAAGGCAAGCACTCTTGCCACTAGGCCATATCCCCAGCCCCATGATAAGGCATTATTTTTTCAGATGTGATATTAAAAACATAGTTACACATAAAAAGATGACTTTATCAGTTAGATATCTAATGAATTATTCACAAGTGAAATTACATTATATGTGGGATTTGAGTTTAAATATAACAGTTTAAAAATGAAGCTACATTGGACACTGGTGGCTTATCCTTGTAATCCTAGCTACTCAGGAGGATCTAAGGATTGCAGTTCCAAGCTACCTTGGGCAGAAAAGTCCGTGTGACACTATTATCTTTAATTAACCACTCAAAAAAAAAAACCAGAAGTGGTGCTGTGACTTACAGTGATAGAGCATTAGCCTTTAGCAAAAGAGCTCAGGCACCCAGAGTGTTCAAACCCCATCACACACACACACACACACACACACACACACACACACACACACACACAGCAGCTACAGAAGTGGATACATAATTCAATAAATAAATGGAATAAAAGAAAAATGGAGCTACTTGTTGAAGCTGGACATAGTATAGTGGTTCACATAACAATTCCTAATTTTTGTATAAGCGTGAAATTTTCCATAATGAAAGGATTTTTAAAAGCAGATTCTTAAAAAATTGCCAACATCTACCATCTGAAACTTAACAAATAAGTTACTCAGTGGACCTTGGCCTTACTTGATTTAACATCCTTCTTTTCTTACTAGACCTACCACCAACTTTACTGGAGCTCCATCTAGATTATAATAAAATTTCAACTGTGGAACTGGAGGACTTTAAACGATACAAAGAACTACAACGGTAAAAGTTTCCAAAATCTTAGCTTAAAAGTTAGTAGCCTGTATGATAAAGACACTAATTGAAGCATTTCAGAGAATTTGCTTGAAGATATAGTCAATATTATCTCCATTGGTAGGAAGAATATGAAGAGAAAACTAGAAAGAACCACCATATGCTAATGGGAAAGGGAAATCCTGTAGAAATAAAGAAACAATCACTTTAACATTTTTTTAATGGGGGTTTAGGACAGATAACTTTTCAAAAGAGTGGTAGGAATGGTTGTTATACACTGAAAAAGGTTATTGAAGCCATGAAACACCTTTGCATGAATGTGTATAAATATAGGAGAGGACTATATTCTAAGTGGGGTTATAGTATTGTTCAGCAAACTACCAAATCTAACAAGCTAAGAGGTGATGCATTGTTTTTTCAATCATTTTTAGGCTGGGCCTTGGAAACAATAGAATCGTTGATATTGAAAATGGAAGTTTTGCTAACATACCACGTGTAAGAGAAATACATTTGGAAAACAATAAACTTAAAAAAATCCCTTCAGGATTACAAGAGTTGAAATATCTCCAGGTAAAACATTCTACTTGTGTTTGGTTGATATGAGCACTTTACATTTTATAAACACATTAGTGTATCCCTAACAAAGATTAGCAGTCAGCAAAAGGTAACTGAAACACGATCACTTTTCAGACTGCATGATATGTCTTACCAAGTAGAAGAGTGTTAGGATACTCTTGCTACACTAAGGTTACCCAAGAAGCTCAGAACCCATTTCCATCTCCACTTTCATCTATTGAAAGTGCTGAGGTCATTGTGGCAAAGTTTCTCACAAAGCCAACTCAATTTGTTGTACCTTTCAAGGAAGGGCTAGGAAACCAAGGAGGGTCATTTTGTTCTGGAAATCTTTCACAAAACAAAGCAGGAAGATTAAAATCCAGTGGGATTTTTTTTCACTATCAAAGTGGTACTGGGTTAGAAGTGCTTTTTCAAAAGGTTAAATGAAGAATATGTAACTGAAAGTCATCCATTTGCAACAGCACAGGTTCACATTACACAAGATACAGCTCAGTGGCAGAATGCTTGCCTAGCATGTGTAAGGCCTTGGGATAGATTGACACCACCATTCTAAAAATTGATAGTTTAACACAGTGCGTGTACGTGTACGTGTGTGTGTGCACGCGTGCGTGCATGCTGGTCCTAGGGCTTGAACTCAGGGCCTTACACTCCCACTTGGTATTTTTGCTCAAGGCTAATTCTCTACCACTTGAGCTACCCCTCCACTTACAGCTTTTTGCTGGTTTATTGGAGATAAGAGTCTCATAGACTTTCCTGCTCAGGCTGACTTTTAACAGTGATCCTCAGATCCTACCTAGCCTCCTGTGTAGCTAGGATTACTGGTGTGAGCCATCAGAGCCAAGTGCTGACAGAGGTTCTTCTTTTTCTTTTTTTTTGCCAGTCCTGGGGCTTGAACTCAGGGCCTGAGCATTGCCTCTGTTTTTTTTTTTTTTTGTTTTGTTTGTTTTTCTCAATGCTAGTATTCTACCCAATTGAGTTACAGCAACACTTCTGGCTTTTTCTGTATATGTGGTGCTGAGGAATTGAACCCAGGGCTTCATGAATACTAGGCAAGCACCCTACCACTAGGCCACATTCCTAGCCCCAAGGTTGTTTTTCATTACTAGAAACCTTTCTCTTCTCATTTTGTAACTCTATTCCCTGGCAAGAGTCACAGAAAGTGAAGATAATATTTTAGACATAATTCTAGGACTTTTTTTTTTTTTTTTTTGCCAGTCCTGGGCCTTGGACTCAGGGCCTGAGCACTGTCCCTGGCTTCCTTTTGCTCAAGGCTACCACTCTGCCACTTGAGCCACAGCGCCGCTTCTGGCCGTTTTCTGCATATGTGGTGCTGGGGAATCGAACCTAGGGCCTCGTGTATCCGAGGCAGGCACTCTTGCCACTAGGCTATATCCCCAGCCCTAGGACTTTTATAACTTCTATGATTCTTTTCTATGGCTTTAAGAAATCTCTACTTAGTGCTCGCTTCGGCAGCACATATACTAAAATTGGAACGATACAGAGAAGATTAGCATGGCCCCTGCGCAAGGATGACACACAAATTCGTGAAGCGTTCCATATTTAAAAAAAAAGAAATCTCTACTTAAATCCACTTCTCTCTTCACTTAAACCTACTTTTAGCTTGCTATGTAAAGTCCTAATCTTTCAAGAAGCAAAAGATACACTGGAAACAAAATGGCACTGAATATTCTGCTTATTGATTTATTTCAGGATCTCACTATATAGCCTAGACTGGCCTGGAGCTGGCTAGATAGCCCAGGTTCACAATCCTTTTGCCTACACCTCCCTAGCACTGAGAACTACATGTATATGAAACAGAATTGCAGTAGAGAAGAACAAAAGTAACAACTGTTCAATTCATCAAATATGCATACCCTAAACAGACTCATGCCTCATGTGTTTTACTTGATGCCTCTCCTATGTGTTTTGGTAAACACCACCTTCCTCTGACACTGATCAGTAGAGAAACACAGAGGAACATTATCTGTTACAAAAATCCCAGGATGGATAGAGGACAAAGGGGAGATGAAGATGAAACATGAACATCTTATAGCATTGCCTAGTTTTCATGATCAGGCTCAGATCAGTCTTTGCCAGAAATGAAAGCAGAGTCTAGAGGTAAAAAGAATCAAAGCTAGTATTGTAATTTTCCAAGCAAAACACTCCTGCTTTTTTTTTGTATGGGCCAACATGGAATCAGTTAAGTAAATTGCTTTTATTTCCCAGAAATCATACTACTGCAACAGAAGGCCAAAGAAACAGAACAGCTATTAACAGGAATAAAAGAAAGTTCTTTTATTCACTATTCTTTATGAATAACAATTTTAAGACTGTAAAACTGGGAAATAAGGACAAGTATGGTGGCCTATAATCCTAACTACAGAGGAGGCTGAGATTTGAGGATCTCAGTTATTAAGCCATCCCAGGCAGGAAGTCTATGAGTTATTCTTACTTCTAGTTTACCATCAAAAAGCTTAAGTGGTGGTGTGGCTCAAGTGGTAGAGTGTTACCTTTAGCACAAAAGCCCAGGGACAAGCTGGGCTCTGGTGGCTCACATCTGTAATCCTAACTACTCAGGAGGCTGAAATTTGAGGATCATGGTTCAAAGCCAGCCCAGGCAGGCAAGCCTGTGAGGCTCTTTTCTCTAATTAACCACTCTCTCCCCTTTTAAAAAAAAAAAAAAAGCTGGGCTGGGAATATGGCCTAGTGGCAGAATACTTGCCTCATAAACATGAAGCCCTGGGTTCAATACTTCAGCACCACATATATAGAAAAAGCCAGAAGAGGCACTGTGGCTCAAGTGGTACAGTGCTAGCCTTGAGCAAAAAGAAGCCAGGACAGTGGGACAGTGCTCAGGCCCTGAGTTCAAGCCCTAGGACTGGCAAAAAAAAAAAAAAAAGCCAGAAGTAGAGCTGTGGCTCAAGTGGTAGAGTGCTAGCTTGGAGCAAAAAAAGCTCAAAGGCAGCAACCAGGCCCGAGTACAAGCCCTAGAAAGCAAAACAAAATTGATATTTCTATTGGTGCAAAAGAAAGATTCAATTGCTCTATTACAAATATGTATGTCAGGTGTTTTTTTTTTCTATTAAACATATAAGAAACCAGTTCTACATCTTTTTTTTCCCCTTTATTGTCAAAGTGAAGTATAGAGGGGTTACAGTTTCATATGTAAGGCAGTGAGTACATTTCTTGTTCAACTTGTTACCTCCTCTCTCATTTTTCCCCTGCTTCCCCCCTCCCTACATCTTTTCTTTAACAGAAAATGCTGTTTCTTTGAATTTGTGTTGTGAGTCAAACTCTTGATAGCATTAAATTTAATTCTTCTGCCCATTCCTAATATTTTAAAACAAATATAAATATGGCATAGAAGTAATGTACAGAAAGAGGAAGGAAAGTGGCCAACCAGACCAGGCAGTATCTCTGAGCCTTGGCAACAGTTCCATTCTCTATAACACCTCTCCTCTAGGACATATATTTGTATATTGCGTGAGCTTCAGTTGAGTACATCTACTTTAAGTTAAAAAAAAGTACAGGCAAAACCACTGTTAAATAAATAGATGAATAAAGCCATGAACAAATGATGACCACAGCCACACACACTGGTTTACATCTATAATCATTGCTATTCAGGAGGCTGAGACAGGAGAGTCTCAAGTTTGAGGTCAGCTAGGGCAATTCAGCAAGACTCTGTCTCAGAAATTAAAATATAAGAGTCAGAGAGAGCAAAGGTAGGGATGTGTTTCTTGAACATTTACTCAGTATTTTTAATTTATTCTTTTTTTCTCCTCTCCTATGACAGATAATCTTCCTTCATTCTAATTCAATTACGAAAGTGGGAGTGAATGACTTCTGTCCAACAATACCAAAGATGAAGAAATCTTTGTACAGTGCAATAAGTTTATTCAATAACCCAGTGAAGTACTGGGAAATACAACCTGCAACATTCCGTTGTGTTCTGAGCAGAATGAGTGTTCAGCTTGGGAACTTCAGAAAGTAACAATTAGTAAAATCCTCTGAGAATGAAAGTCAAAATTTTTTACAATTGGAAAACTTGAACTCAACTAATAATGGTAGTATAAGCAAAAATCTATCTCAAATGGTAAATGACAAAAAATTTCAACAGAATTTTGCCAAACTATTGCTATAGAACGATTAACAGAAATAAGCATCTACTACAGTTTCCTTTTGCACACAAATTCTTTTATATAAATATCTTGCTTGAACATTCCTATTTCAATTAGAAAAGACATTCATTATTTAACCATTTGTTACCAAGTACATTAACAGAATTGTACTGTAAATGAAATGCTTGACTTAACAACAGTTGTGCTCTCATTTGCTATTATAAAAACAAGACTGAAAAGGACAGCTGTATGAAGAGTATAGTATTCTATTCTCTTTAATAACTTGGATAGTACTGTAATATTTCTAACCATATTGACATATGGTTCAATATAATCACATTAAAATTCTCATGTGTAAGAGCCTATCTTTTATGATTAACTCTTAGCCAGGCACTAGTGGCTCATGCATGTAATGCTAGTTACTCAGGAGACTGAGATCTGGAGTATCATGGTTTAAAGTCAGCCCAAGCAGAAAAGTCCATGAGACTCTGTCTTTAGCAAAAAGCTAGGCTGGAATCATGGCTCAGGTTACAGAGCACTAAGCAAGCAAGCAAGCAAGCAAAGCAAGCTTGAGATAGTGAATACGTACCCCAGTACCAGCAAAAAGCAAACTAAAAATAAATAAATAAACCAATGAACTCTTAGAATAAAAACTTTTAGTACAAATGGATAGATAACTTCATAAGAGCTTCTTTGGGGACTGTTGACTGTAAAACATCTGTTAAAACACGTTGTGAGTGTTTATATAAAATCTGTAACTCATATTTTTATGATCAGTTATTATAAGCTTTTTTTAGCATGTCAATTGTTGGGTTATATAATGCTGTCACCTCAACTAGGAATGTATTGAGGATGTCTGTTTGGAAGACTTTGCTTGGAAGCATCTTCATATCTATCAAATCTACAATAATTTTTATTCTTAAAAACAGACTTGTTAACTGAGAAACATACTTGACCTAACTGAATAGGCAGAGTATCAGATAAAAGAAATAAAAACTCAAAACGGTGCAAAATTAAGAGTATTTATGTGTTCTTTATTGGTATTCAACATAAAACAAGTAAAGTTGGAATTTGAGGAAAATATTAAAATACTAGTTTGAAGTATTTATGCTTAGGTTTATTTTTTTCTTCTCCTACCCAAGAATATCTACTTAAAAAATTTATATGTAACATTTTTAAAGCAACACTCATGTTTATCCTCAATCACTAAAACACACCATGTAATTCCTGTGCTATACAAGAGAATTATCTTTTTAAAAAATGTTTATTGCAAAGGTAATGTACAGAGGGATTAGTGACATAAGCCAAGTAATGAGTACATTTCCTTTTGAACGGTGTCACTCCTTCCCTCATTATCTCCCAGCTTTTCCCCTCCTGACTCCCCCCAACAACCAAGTTGTATAGTTCATTTTTATTTCCAACATAGTGTCTACTGGGTTTCACTGCTCAATTGGTTCAGCCTTTGTCCTTACCTCAAAGGACCTTAGAGATATACTTAGGATATAAGGAAAGAATCCGATACAGATACAGATACAGATACATACATACATACACACACACATACATACATACATACATACATACATACATATATATATATGAAGGAGGTGGGGGGTTGGCTATCAAGGTTAAGAATAGGTAAATAAGGAAGGTCTCATTTTTCATAGCACCATTACTCAGCTTCAGCACTGCACTAAAGGCCTCATGCTTTTGCTCAGCTTTCTTGCTTACACATAGTGCTGTACTGTTGGAAACATGTCTCTGGCCCAGCTTTTTGTTGCTTAGCTCGAGATGAAGACTTGCAGACTTTTCTACCTGGGTTAGCTTTGAAAGGCAATCTTTAAGTCAAAACCTCCAGAGTAGCTAGGATTAGACATGAACCACTGGAGCCCGTTCCTTACTATTTTTAGTAAAAGTTTTATTGAGATATAATTTACAGGACTAGAGTTGAGGCTCAACTGGTACAGCAGCAGCTGTGAGCAAGAGATGAAATTCACATACCATTTCATCCAACCAGTTAAAGCATACAATTCAAAAAAATTAAAGCGGGGGCTGGGAATATGACCTAGTGGTAAAGTGCTCACTTTGTATGCATGAAGCACCCAGGGCTCGATTTCTCAGCACCACATATATAGAAAAAGCCAGAAGTGGTGCTGTGACTCAAGTGATAGAGTGCTAGCCTTGAGCAAAAAGAAGCCAGGGGCAGTGCTCAGGCTCTGAGTTCAAGCTCCAGGACTGGCAAAAAAAAAAACAAAAAACTTGAAGCATACAATTCAATGATCATTATTGTATTTAGAATTGTACACTCACTATAATCAATATTGGAAATTTTTCATCACCACAAACAAGCTACATAACCATAAAAAAGCCTTCCCCATTCTCTCCCTGGCAAACCTATGTTTTCTCGACATGGAGGGCTCATTCTGAGGCTTCTTTTATTACTTTGTAGGTTTTGTCCTTTGACTCAAAAAAAGGCATTAATGATGACATCTAGTTTATTCTATTGCTTGAACTTTGGGTCATATAAGAAACTGTTGCCTAGTAAAAGAAATGTATCCAATGCCTAAGGTATGAAACTGTAACCTCCCTGTAATTCAGTGGGATAATAAAAAAAAAAAAGAACTAAAAAAAAAAAAAAAGAAAGAAACTGTTGCCTAATCTAAATTCACAAAATTTTTCAAGCTTAATAGTTTAAACTCTGATGAGAACTTGGCTTCATTTGTAAATTTTATATATGGTATAATGCAAATATCCAGTTATCCCAGCACCTTTGGTCAAAGCAGATCAAATGGGGAGATATAAACTTATTATCCTAGAAGTTATCTTCCATACCCTTTCACAGTCCCATATCCACAGCATTAGCTCTAAGACACTAATTTTATAGCATCCATTGCACCAATTTATTGTATTTGTTCTTGAACTTCAAATAAATGAACTCATAAATATAAATCTTTAGTTATTATCTTCTTTTGCTTCTTTTTAATTTTTTAAAAATTGCATTTATTTTTTGGTGCTGGCATTAGGGCTTGAACTCAGGACCTTGCACTCTAGATTGGCTTTTTTCCCCACTAAGACTGTCATCTACCACTTGAGCCACATTTTCACTTCTGGCTTTTTACTGGTTAAGTACAGATTTAAGAGTCTATTGGACTTGACTGTCTCAGCTGGCTTTGTGCCCCAATTCTCAGATCTCAGTCTCCTGAGTAGCTAGGATTACAAGCATTAGTAACCAGTGTCTGGCTTCTTTAAGCAAAAAAAAAAAAAACAAAACAAAACAAAAAACAAATTTGGCTTTGTAAATCTTAACTTGCTTTAGATTTTACAATAAGGCATCAGAGAACAAAAATCATTCATAATATTCTGCCCTACAAAGGGTGAGATCATATGCCCAGCCAGAAGAAAGTGAAATACAGAAAATGAAAGTAAATAGCAGATTAGTTTAACATTTTGAATGTGGTTTGAATGGTAGCCTTCTGGTGAATAGTGCAGAGTCAGCTACTGTTATAGGAATAGATCACAGTCTATTTAATTGTGTAAATTAGGTTACAATTTACACATAAAGTTAGGTTATGCTAACCATGTAAGGAAATCTCCTCTGACCCAAACTGGGATATGTACAGAATAAGCTTTAGATCAAATTTATCATACTCAAAAATGACACCTATGAGATATATCTATAATATCATGTGTTATAAATAGTTCAATTCATTTTACTGTTGATCAGTACTCCATTCTTGCCCATTCCAATACTGAGAGTCACTTAAGTGTCACCAATTTTGAGATATTGTGAATAAATGACTACAAACATGTTCCTACAAGTCTTTTTTTTTTTTTTTAGGGCAATGCATTCATTTCCATAGGGAAGTATCCTGGGAACAGAATAGTTGGCATATAGAATAGGACCATGTTGAGCTGTAGTAGAAACTGCTAAATGTTTGAGCCACACTCCAGAAACTTATAGTGGAGTTTACTCACTTCCCCAAATATACCCATCATGATATGTTGTCAAGGAAGAATAACTCCCTCTCAAAAAAATCAATTTCTCTTTAAAAAATTAACTTGGATAAACCTAGGGACAGAAATTTTATTTCCTAGCTCCTGCTATCATCCCCTGCTACCATTTATACTTTGCATTATTTCAAAACTGTGAAGAAAGCAAAAGAATTCTTTTTACCTAAGGAGTACTTGTAGCAATCAATTCCTCAGAAGATATGGAGAATAGGCTAACAAGTCTCAAGGGCAAATCCAAGAATTTTAAAGTGCAGTGAAGAAGAAAAAAGAGAAGAAGAGGAGAAACAGGAAGAGAAGAAAGATGAATAGAAGAAAGATGAGGAGAGAGGGAGAGAGGAGAGGAGGGAGAAAGAGGAAGAAAAGAGATACATAAAGGCATTCCCTGAAATAGGAAGACAAATAAAAAGGGCACTGAAAGCCAAAAGTGGCCCAAAAGCCACATATTTTAGATAAGGAACCGCTTTACTTACAACTTTGTACTTATTTTTTTTTTTTAGGAACTGAGGTTTGAACCCAGGACTTCACATTGGCTCAGCTGCTTTGCTGGTGGCTCTACCACTTGAACCTGGCATCCAGTCCAGTTTTTTGCTAATTGGAAATAGTCTCCTAGACTTCTCTGTCATGGCTAGCTTCAAACCAAGATCTCAACCTCCGGAACAGCTAAGGTTATAATTGTGAGCTATCAGTGTTTGGCTTATACCTCTATACCTTAAGTTAAAACTAATACCTCATCAGGACTCTAGGCATTCATACATAGTGAGGCCAAAGGAGGATACTCTTAGAAGAGGAACACAAAAGCACAATGCCTATGTTCATCTGATCATATAAAATAATATTTATCAAAATGAACTCCAGAAAATGGAAGAATTTTTCCTTTGTTGGTGGTTTTTTTTTGTTTTGTTTGTTTGCCTTATTTGTCTTTAGGAGGGTAAGGAGGGGCACACAAATGGAGGAACAATGGGTGAACAAATGCAGCAGTGGTACTCACTAAACACTGCTGAAAATGAACTACCCAATTTGTGGGTGGGGATGGTAGGAAAAAACTGGACGAGAGAGAGAAGGGAAGGGGTGACATTGTCAAAATAGAAATGTACTCTTTAGCTGACATTTAACTGACATGTAAACCCTTTGTACAACACCTTTATAACAATTAAAAATAAAAAAAACTGACATCTCAGAAAGGTGACCTTAGACCTCAGCTGAGTAACAAATGAAGGCCTAAGGAGTCTCTCTGCTTGTTGTCCAATGTGACACTAGAGCTAAGGTTTTAACTATTTTATTTTCCTATCCCATAGTTCCCGAACATTTTTGAAAAGATAATATTTCAGGGTATTTCCCCCCCAAAAAAGTCAGCATACTAAACATGTTGGACAAGTTACCCAATTTTCACCATGGGAGGGCAGTCTTATTCTAATGTGCTACAGAAGTCTGCAAATAAATACAAAGCAAAACCAAAGCCAAATATTTTTACTTTTCATACTATTTTTACTAATCATATTTTAAAAATTTAGAAAACAACTGACTAGAAGAAAAAGTTGGAACACACTGCTAGACTAATACTTAGAAAAACAAAAGGATGGAAATTTGAAAACTGGACAGGCAGAATTATGCTACATATACAGTATCCAAGTCACTTCATAACATTAAAAAATCTTCTTGATGATGATGATGGGAGGAACAGTATTTACTCAAGTCATACTATCTACCAATAATGTTAGCTGCAATTCTAAAATCCCCATTTTTTGAAAATGGCTTTTTAATATACATATTTGCTTCTATATGAATAAAATATTTGTGGAAGGACTCAGAAGAAAATGTCATTGTGACTCTGGTAATTCAGATGTTTAATTAAGAATAAGAACTTCTAATTTCACCTTTCCTTTCTTTCTCCTGTATAGAGTTTATCTAACTAGCTATTGTTTTTTCTCAATGATACTATATTTACATATATGCATACATACATACATGCATACTTACATATATAAACACACACACATACATATATATGATGTTTTTTCTACATAAGGGTAGGTGAGGTTCACTGATGAAGTCTGGGAGATGACTACAAGAATAATAATCCCTGGATCGGTACAGGGTCACTTTTCTAGGAATATCACAAACCAGCAAGAAACTAATCAGAAAATAGTGAAGAGGATGAACCATGGAGGGTACTGACAGTCTAGCCATAAGGAAGAAATAAATTAAATTTGCAGTTGATTACAACTGGAGTAAGATGAAACCTGGGAAATAAGCAGGAGTTTATCAAGGAGACTGAGCTGTGAGGAGCCTCAGCATTCTCAGCAGCAGGAGCAGCTCTTACAAAGTCTTAGCAAGGCAGGAATATAATAGCTGTGTAAAGCTAATAGAAAAATGCGGGCACATACAAGGTCAAATCTTCTAACTTTGTTTTGTTTTTGTTGCCAGTCCTGGGGCATTGACGCAGGGCCTGAGCACTGTCCCTGGCTTCTTTTTGCTCAAGGCTAGCACTCTACCTCTTGAGCCACAAAGCCACTTCTGGCTTTTCTGTGTATGTGGTGCTGAGGAACTGAACCCAGGGCTCCAGGTATACAAGGCAAACACTTTACCACTAGTCCATATTCCCAGCCCCATCTTCTCTAACTTTGAAAACCAATGAGAATTAACTTATTCTTAGTTTTATTGACCAATAATAATTTGTATATATTTATGCAGTACTGTGTGATACTTTCATATATGTATACATTGTGTTAATAAATGGGATAATTAGCCTAACAACTTCCTTATTTATCCTTTTTTGTAGTGAGAACATTCAAACTCCTCTTATCCAACTATTTAAAAATATGAGAGATAAAACAGCACTAGAGAATATAAAGCATAAGCATTGTACAATCAAATTGACTTTTGTATAAAATAAGAAAATGTGTAAACACAAGGAGATTAAGCAAGATCCTATTTAGAGTATCCCAGCAAAACTTTACTCAGAATATCTGCACACTCTGACAAGAGACATGAACAGATCAAAGAAATATTTTCATGCGGGGCACAAAAGTCTTAACAATTGGTCTTATTAGAGAGTGGAGGGGAGGGGACATTTGGATAGGTGGTTCTGTGTGTTTTCACAATATTTGGGGCACTTCTTAGAAGTGGAAGTGCCCAGGCCCTTTCTCAGAGTCTGGTTTCCTAGGTGTAGAATGTAGAGATGCTAGATCTTAAGTTTTTAACAAGCAGCTCTAGCAATTCTGGTGCTACTAGACTCAACCACACATTGGAACTGATTTAGTAGACACCAAAACTTCTGGCTTCTATAAGACAGTAGGTAAGCTTGGGATGTGTGCATAAGTGTATATGTGTGGGTGCAGGGGGTTTACATATATAGAAATGAGGGAAAAGCAAGCTTGCAGATGGGCCATGAATGTAGTAGGAGTGCCTACTCCTCAGAGCACTGTGGGGGTAGATACACAAAATTGTGGACTGTGTTTGCTGGGCAAATGTGACATTTAGTGTTCAGACAGTTCCATAATGCTGCCCAAATGGCCTGCTGTTAGAAATAGCTCATTTACTAAGTGTTATATTTACCTTGCAAACATAGTTGCTAGTTAGAGGTGGTGGTAAATTATCTGCAGTCCCAGCTATTGGAGAGAATGAGGTGGGAGAAGTGCCTGAGCCCGGAAGTTCCAGACAGGCTTGGACAACATAGCAAGATCCCATTTTTAAAACAACAATATTATTCTAAATACACATCTACCATGATGCCGGTGCTGGCTGCCTCTGTGAGGACACCCCACCTCTCTACTTTGGTTTGATTCTTGTCTTTCACCTGTGGAAAACAATATGGCTTGCTCCTTCACAAAATATAGACCTAAGTATCTAAATTGTATACATTATCAAAAACAGATAAAGTACCCTTCTCTGCCCCTCTTCGCCCCTTTTTACTTTGTGCTGCTACTAGGGCTTGAATTCAGGGCCTGTGCTGTGTCCCTAAGCTTTTTTTGTTCAAGGGTAGCTGCTCTACCACTTGACTCACAGTTCCACTTCTGGCTTTTTGCTCATTAATTGGTGAATAGAATCTCATGGATTTTCTTGTCCTGGCTAGCTCCAAACCCAAATCCTCTGATCTCAGCCTCCTGAGTAGCTAGAATTACAGGTGTAATTACAGGTATAAGCTGCCAGTAACTGGTTGGAATCTTCTCTTTTTTCTTTTTTTTCTTTTTCTTTTTTTTGCCAGTCCTGGGCCTTGGACTCAGGGCCTGAGCACCGTCCCTGGCTTCCTTTTGCTCAAGGCTAGCACTCTGCCACTTGAGCCACAGCGCCACTTCTGGCTGTTTTCTGTATATGTGGTGCTGGGGAATTGAACCCAGGGCCTCGTGTATACGAGGCAAGCTCTCTTGCCACTAGGCCATATCCCCAGCCCCGGAATCTTCTCTTTTTTAATTAATAGATTTCATTCTTTTTAAGCAGTCTTAGGTTCTAGCAAAACTGACTGCAGGCAAGAACTAACTAGATCTCTCTCTTTGGGTATTTTCTTCTTTCCTTTTAGTGCCACTCTGTGCTCTAGCTCTACTTTACATTTTCCTTGCCCTAGTACTCTTGGAATCAGCTATTTTTCCAAAAAGCAGCCATGGTTCCTTGTACTGAGGTAGAATTAGAAAACAACTAAGAAATCTTGCAGCTTTAAAGCAAGAACATATACATATATCCTAGTCCCTTTACACACTCGTATCTACAACTATCCTTGTATGTATATTTAGCTAAACATAGATTCATACTGCTGTGTCCAACTCTTAATGCATTGCCACATGAAGCATTCACATTACCTGCTCTTCTAAGTGTGACACTTGGTTCCTATCATCCACCATATAATAACTTAATTGCTCCATTCTAGTTTACAGCTATAGCAGTAACAGAACTAATAATCTGTACCCTTCTGGATCATTGTTTTTTCTCCTTCTATCCTTCTACCTTGGTTTATTTTCTTCCACTGGAAAAAATGCTTATTTTTCTTTTTTCCTTACTATGATAACAGAGTCCTTTGTTGCTGAGTCTTCAGCACCTAAAATTTTATTTAAGTAGGTCCTCTATGAAAAAAAAATTGAGTGAATGAGAACTTGTCATACCTATTACAATACATTGTCATACCTATTACATTACAGCTTGTCGTTACCATTTACCTATTAATATAATAGGTTAAAGGAGGGCCTTTCCTAGATAGAACTATGTCATTCAGCTTTGAGAAACTATCGACTTCAATTATAACATACAATTATAATAAATAAGTGTAATTATAGCATATACTTTAAACTTTTCACCAATTTGTCCTACTTTTCTAATCAACTGCTACTATTAAAACCTCCTAACTAAATCAGTGATCACCACCTATCACTCACAGCTACTATTTTCCTTGAAGCTCTGATTCTAACCACCATCTGCCCCCTCATTCCCAATCATTGCCAACTTAGACCTCATAGGCACTGTCAAATTATTTAAAATTTTTAAACACTTTGATTGCATGTGTTCTAGTTATTTACCAATAAATCTTTTTGAACATTTACTGGAAACATGAACTATTCTAAGTTCAAATCACACATTTCATTAATTATATAAAAAATTAAGTGATTAATTTTAATACTCAAGAGAATTATGAAGGGAAGTAATAAGAAAAACTTTTGGAAAAATTTCACAGATGTGTCCTCTTTTCCTTAGTGTGGAAGCTTCAAGTTTAAGAACAAAGACACTAATAGAAAACATATGGGAAGGATCAGTAACAAAATGAAATCCTGGCCCAAATGTGGTCTGCCACGTTTTACATACCAATGTCTCAAATAATAGACTAGATTTTTATAATACTGCCAAAGCATTACTTGAAACACTAAATGCTTTTTTAAAAATCTGAAGTATAACAAAATAAATCTTGTGAGTTCTTTGTATAGTCTTAATGGAAAACACTTTTTGTGGAACCAAAAATGGACTCTTGAATTTGCTTTACCTTATTTGCTCAAGCTTGAAAGAATTCCCCCAAATGAACTCAATGTCGTCTGCCAAAAGACACAGCTAACTCTGTTAAAATATGACATTAGTGTGCGCGCGCGCACGAAAAACCCTTAGCATCATTAGCTGTTACCTTTAAGGAGAAATAACTCCGTAAAATAGGAAACTTTTAAAATATGTAAAATAAAGTCAGTAGTTACCAGGTAATGGAAGTTTTTCATTTGCTTATGTTCAATACTATAAAATTATTTTTGCACAGCAATTATGCTGAGTCCAAAGCATTGACTTCCAAAGCCAAAGAGTTAATTTTTCTTTTAAAGGTCGTTAGTAAACATTCTAATAAATATATTTGGGGGTAAGATGAGAAAAGGGATTGACAGTAAAGTTCTATCTTTAGCCTGAGCTTACAATGACAATCTATTGCATTAAAAAAGAAAAAAGAAAAAAAGAAGCCTGATTTGAAACACTGTGTTTCTGACTTGTTATATAACAAAGGGAAAGCACAGATGTGAACATGTGGAGTAAGACAACTCAGGGACTGAGTACAATTCTGAGCTCCACCTTAAATTTGCTGAGATACTGGGTTCCAGGTCACAGTGGATTTTAATCTGAAGAATTCCTTGGCATGAAAATGAAAATAAAAACAGTAATCAGTACATGTTGTTTCATTTAGTTCTGTTTGCCTTTCATATTAGAGGAAATTCTTACCACACCTCAAACCAAAAATTAAGGAGAAAAGAAAGAAGTAAACCACATAAATCTGACCAAGAGTACAAACATCTTAATTTGAATCCACAAAGTTTTGTATAATGAAAAGAAATACAGAATTTTAATTCAATCCAAGTGTTTTCCAAGCAGACTGTATTTGCTTAAATTGCTTCAGTAATTCAATGGACAGCCCTGTCTGGACACAGAGTTACTGTGAATTTTTAAGAAACTCAGTTAAAGAATTTAGGAATTTCTGATTCACTTAGAGGATTTGCAAACTCATCAACTACTGAAAGCTAAAGCAATTTCTACAGGTATGATAAAATAATTTTCAATTTTTAAACAACTTATTCCTACTGTTAAGTGTATTATATTTGTTTAGTATTAAAATAGACTGCAAATATAATAATGGCACAATTTGGGGAGGCAAAATATGGTAAAAGCTACATTAACATTTTGATTAGATAAAATATTCAGGGAAGAAGATAAGCATAGTGAGATTAAATTTCCAACTCTAAATTATCAACTAATCTTAGTTGTTGTTGTTTTTTTTTTTTCTTTTAGTAGGGAAAGATCCTTCTCATGCTAAAGGAACTAATCTCTCACTTTGGGGATCTGTTTTTCACTCTCAATTTTAACTAGCAAAAAAACCCAAAACCAAAAAAACAAAACCTCCTAAAGCTTTTTCATCTACAAATCTGGACCATGCTAGTGAGTCTGGTTGCAGGGAAGATGGGCATTTTTACAAATTTCATTCAAGAGTTTCTCTATCACCCAATATCCTGATATAATATTTTTGTTTTTACTTTTACCTCATGAGAGATTATGAACATATTATGTCTATTCAAGAAGGTAGTTATGGGGCTTAAAATAGTTAAGAGTCCAAGTGTATTATGGCTAAAAATAATTAAGACATTGATATTTTAATATTCAAAGAATTTTACAAAGTAAAATCTAAAATTGTTTGGATATAAACTGAAACATATACTAATGATTCATTGTTAACATACTGGTCTCTATGGCATACCTATGAAACAGTTACATCTTTAAAATAATAAAATGTTGCAGTGGTTCTGTCCAGAATCAAGTGTATCTTAATTATATTAATAATTTAAATTAGAAACTGTCTTGATGAAAATGTGAGTTTTCTTCAAGTAAGAGAAATGTTAAGATATAGGAGCTTTTATTGTATGATATGAAAATTTTCTGTCTAATGGAAAAAAGTAAAAATTAGTAATATAGACCTTTAACTTTTTTTCACATAATATATTTCTAAACAATAGAAGGGATACAGTTATTATCATGGAGAAGTATTTAATAGACAAAGGTTTTTCATATAAACAGACTATTATGTGTAGAGAAATCAACATTACTCACAGCACTACTAACACAATACAATCTGTACTTTATTGATTCAATCTTTCATTCCACAAATACCTGAGTACTTATAAACATCTAGTTAATACTAGATCCAGTTGAAGATTAGAAGTCAGGAATGAGGAGACTAATAGTAAGTTATACTGTTCTGTGAGTTATTCCTATAGGGAAGAAAGCATAGATGTGGAATATGAAAAGCAGACATAAGAAAATATGCAAAATTGGGGATGGGAATATGGCTTAGCGGTAGAGTGCTTGCCTTGTACACATGAAGCCCTGGGTTCGATCCTCAGCACCACAAAAACAGAAAAAGCTGGAAGTGGTACTGTGGCTCAAGTGGTAGAGTGCTGGCCTTGAGAGAAAAGAAGCCAGGGACAGTGCTCAGGCCCTGAGTCAAAGCCCCAAGACTGGCCAAAAAAAAAAAAGAGGCAAAATTAAAAAGTGGCTGAGAAGATATTCATTAAATGAAGTGAAACTAAGATAATTTAACAGGTAAAATTATCACATAAGAAGAAACAGTAGAAGGAAACAGGACAGATTTCATATCAGAAATCTGCAGAGTAAAAAAGAAGCAAGACAAGGCAGCATTACAGAATCATTCATGTAGAGGGAATGTTTAATTTAGAAAAAAAAAAAGTTCTTTGGGGAAAGCTTTTCTTTCTAGTATTCATAACAACCAAAAGGAGGCAAGATAAATAATTCCTCTATTCTCAGAGAAGCTTTAGTTATTAGTGTTTTTTAAATTAAATCTAAGTCAAAGTTATATAATTAAGTATGGGACTAAAGATATCCAGATGTCCTTTTTATCCCAGTAATTTATGTAATTGTTAAGAGCAGATTAATTCCCAAATATAAGGTGGCTCAATGGTAGTTGCTAATTGGCTTAACACAAAGATTAAGTTCACACTGACTGCACAAGCAACACTCTTTTCCAAGTTCATCTGTGTGGCAGTTGGTGTTAGAGCTCTATGTGGTTTGGCCCAGTGCTAGGGCCAGGACCATTTCTGCCCCTCAGCTTATACCTTCATCTTTTGATAAGAAAGTAGACTCACAGAATCCAATTTCAGTGGATGTATTGGAATTGAAATAAAGTAGGACAGATTTTTTTTAAGTTCATCTGCTATATAAAAAAAAGTACAAAGCAGGGCTGGGGATATAGCCTAGTGGCAAGAGTGCCTGCCTCGGATACACGAAGCCCTAGGTTCGATTCCCCAGCACCACATATACAGAAAACGGCCAGAAGCGGCGCTGTGGCTCAAGTGGCGGAGTGCTAGCCTTGAGCGGGAAGAAGCCAGGGACAGTGCTCAGGCCCTGAGTCCAAGGCCCAGGACTGGCCAAAAAAAAAAAAAAAAAAAGTACAAAGCAAATACCTTGAGGGTCTGAATGGGATTGGGAAAGATGTGCGAGAACAATGGATAGGGTGATCAAGATGCATTGTGACTTGTTGAATTGAAACCCCTTTGTACAACTACTTAGTGATAATGAAAAAATAAAAAGAGTACAGAAAGTCCTATGAAAATGCAAGATGTGGGGCTGGGAATATGGCCTAGTAGCAAGAGTGCTTGCCTCACGTACATGAAGCCATGGGTTCGATTCCTCAGCACCATTTATATAGAAAACGGCCAGAAGTGGCGCCGTGGCTCAAGTGGTAGAGTGCTGGCCTTGAGCAAAAAGCCAGGGACAGTGCTAAGGCCCTGAGTCCAAGGCCCAGGACTAGCAAAAAAAAAAAAAAAAGAAAATGCAAGATGCTACCAATGAGTATAAAATTATAAGCAAGAGGTTACAAGTAAGTAAATGGTGTAAAAAAATTTACACTGGTAGCTTAAGCCTATAACCCTATTCAGAAGGCTGAACTCTGATTACCTCAGTTCGAAGCCAGCCTGGGCAGACAAACTCAAATGAGTCATTTCCAATAAACTAGCAAAAAGCTTAAGTGAAGCTGTGGCACGCTGGCAGAGTGCCAGCCTTCAGCAAAAAAGTTAAGCAAAGAGAGGCCTAATCCCCCTCCCCCCCATACCTCTGTCTCTCTCACTCTCTCTCACACACAAATATTTACACCCATTTTTTAATGTCCCATTGTCTAGATCAAATGATATTTATAAAAGACATGACTTTCCTAAGAAGGATCCAACCAGTAGACCCCACAGTATTATCTGTCCCTGCTATAAACTATATTGCCATCTGTCTTAGATTAGGGTTCATTTTGTGATCTCTTTTTCCTCTAAATTGTTTGCTCTTTATAGAGAGGACCATCTCTCCCTGCTTTTTTATTCTTGTGCTTCCTATTAGCACAGTGCCTCACAGAAATAGTTCAAGACAATTATAAACTACTAATGCTTATGAAGCACTTTACTAGAGCACATCACATGCAGCACTTACATAACTCAGCGAGCAATGAGCATACTCATGAACACTCACACAGACTTTCCAGCTTGGCAACACTGGCCTGCTCTGAACACAGTCCTTTGGGATAAAATTATACCTTGTTCACACCAGGACCACAGTATAAAGATCACAGCTAAAATATGTTAGTTCAAAACATTTATTCCCAGAGTACATATTATTTAGGAGAGAATTTAGGCCCTTCAGATTATCTGTTAACTCCCATTTCTTACTTTACACTTTGCTGTCTCTATTTTGTTACTCATTTCTTCTTAGAAAGAATCATCTTCATCATATTCATTCTATAAGAATCATAACATTTCTTCAAAGTCTATGACAAATGCTATCCTCCATCAATCCCATGGAAAAGAAAAAAACAGATCCTATACTTGGATTTGCAAAAATAAACGTCATGAGTTTCAAAATCATTGCTGTTTTGGCATTTTTCATACAGGAGGGATAGATATAAGAAAATATATGGGAATGATTATTTAACCATATTTTTCATAATTTAAAAAAGCATAGGCTGGGAATGTGGCTCAATGATAGAGTGCTTGTCTAGCATGCATGAAGCCCTGGGTTCAATTCCTCAGCACCACATAAACAGAAAAAGCCATAAGTGGCATTGTGGCTCAAGCGGTAGAGTGCTAGCCTTGAGCAAAAGGAAGCCAGGGACAGTGCTCAGGCCCAGAGTTCAAGCCCCAGGACTGGAAAAAAGAAAAAGCAAGCCCATTATCTAATAATAGTAATAATAATTAAGAATGTTTTAGAGACTTAAGAAAGTAAAAACAGTATTCTAAAAGAAAAGGAAAGGAAATGAGCAGACTATGAAAATGCAGTCAGGTACCACTTGAGGTTGTGCTCAAGAAGTGACAATAAAAGAAGGGCATGAAATTATAGCTTTAGGCCTATAATCTCATCTGTTTGGGATGCAGATGCAGGAAGGACTGTAGTTTCAGGCCAGCCTCAAGTTAGCAAATCTCTATGTCAACTAAAAAGCCAGGTGTACTGGTATGCATAGGAATCATTGAGAGGAAGATTACACTTTGAAACTGGCCCTGGGTTCAAACATAAGACTCTACCTGAAGAACAACTAAGGAAAAAAAGGGCTAGGTTCATGGCTCAAGTGGTAGAACATCTATCTGCTGAGTAAGTAGGAAGCACTGAGTTCAAACCAAAGTACTATTTAAAAAAAAAAGAAAGAAAGAAAAAGTTGACAGTGAGGCCCAATCTGCTTGGATTGTTTTTCCTCCAGCCTATTCAACTGTGTGAGTCAGGCAGAGAAGGTGGGACATTATTTGTTTGCCAGGTGAAAGGGAATAGTATGCTCAGGGAGGGTGTAAAGGAGTGATAATAGTACTGAACTCTAGGATCTAAGTCAGAAGTAAGGTATGCAGGGCAGTGGTAAAACAAGAGGATCAATATATTTCAGGTTCCACTGATAGAATTATTTCAATAGGAGTTAATAAAGACAATTGTCAGATTGTGAAGCACTCAAAATTGAGAGAATGGATTGTAGTAATGGTAATAAGCAGGCCCAGGGCATGCATGCGTATAGTTCAGGTACTAAACACACAGGATTTACAATCTATGTATTTTTTTTCCTTTGGGGCAAGAAAAGAAATGAGAAACTCAGATCTTTTCTTTGTTGTTGTTTTGGGTGAGTGGTTCTGGGATTTGGCACTTAGATCTCCACACTTGCTAGGCAGGTACTCTACCACTGAGTCACATCTCCACCCCCCACCTTTTTTTTTGCATTGGTCTTCCCAGGGTCCAAGCCTGTTGTCTGCTTCTTATATTAGCAAGGATGTCAGGCACATACCACCACACCCAGCTTTATCCTCTGAGACGAAGACTCACAAACATTTTTGCCTAGGTTGGCCAGGACCCTAGTACTCATGATCTCAGCCTATGTAGCTGGGATAACCAGCACATGCCACTATACCCTCAGCCTCCCAAGTAGCAGGATTACAGGCGTGGCTCACAGATGTTTCTTAAATGGGTTGTTTCAGAAAATGACTCAATTATACTAATGAAGAAAAATAGGAAATATCATTTTAGACAAACAGGAAGATGACTCACTTCATTAATACAATGCTGTTTTAGGATATTCATTGTTTCATGAAACCTTGGATGAGAAGAGTAGAGAAAAATGGTCTCAGGAAAAAAACAATAAGTATGACTTTTTTCTTCAACTTTTCCTTAAATAATATGCTCAGTCCATCTAGGTACCAACTTTCAATTTGCAAAGTGCTTCTACATGACTATTTCATATGATACTAATTTCTAAATGTGATAAGCAGATATAATAGATACAAGATAAAAAGCACAGGAGATAAAGCAGGCAAGTTATAAAGAAATTATCACTGTCCTTTCCTTCCTCCCTGCTTCCCCTTCTTTCCTTTCCTTACTATGTTGCCAAACTGATTCTCCTCAGTATCTCCTCCTGGGTTCCTCTACTTCCTTCAGTCTCCACAGTGGCTGGGATTAGAAGCATATGACATCAGGTCCAACAATTGCATTTCTCACTTTATCGATGAAGCAGAAGCAGATATGTTAACTGACAGGAGTGAAATGCAGATTATCAGGGTCCTTATCAAGGACTTAATCTACCCTTCTATAACTTTAAGTTTCAGCAAAACCAGTGTTGTGTATGAAGCCTTCCTTCCTTATAGTCCTTCACACAATGTTCTTCTACTATATTTCACTATGTGTAAGTCTCTGATCCTCTGATACTAGATTTTAAGTTCCTGGGAGAAATACAGAGTGGTTTTAATAAGTGTATATATAGACCTTAACTCAAAAATATCAGTGAAGTTGCACACAGTGGTTCATGCCTATAATCTCAACCACTTGGGAGGTGGAGATAGGAAGATAAGTTTGTGGACAGCCATGGTAAAAATCTTATTGAGATCTCCATCTCAACAAAATAAACCAAGCATGTTATGATGCTCCTGAGGTTCCAGCTATGAGGGAAGAAGGTGTGAGTAGGTAGAAGGATCATTGTCCCAAGGTGGCCTGGGGGTGGGGGGTGGGAAGCACAAGACACTACCTGAAGAAAACTAAAAAGCAAAAGGGTCTAGGGGTACAGATCAAGTAGAAGTCCACCTGCCTACCAAGTGCAAGGTTCTGAGTTAAACTTCAGTAATTAAAAAAAAAAATATATATATATATATATATGAGTGGAAAAAAGAAAGCCTGTAAGAAAATTATGAAGATTAATCTACTAGGAATGACAAATTGGTAGGATGTAAATGCTATGTATATTTTTTATATTAAGGGAGTTATTTGGGCTGAGATAGACAAAATAATTAGATTCTAGAAGCTTTCTTCTGAGGAAAATTTGATACTGCAGATAAGCTTGAGGAAAAAACACAGAAAGACAACATGATAGCTATTTCTAAGTATCTTCTCACACAAAAGAGAGTATTTCATGTTCTTTCAAAGGGCAGAAAAGTGTATCATCAGAAGTTGTAGAGAGGAGGATTTTGGTTTAATACTAACAATCCTATTGGGTAAAAGCTCTCTAATTACCTATTAGTTACTCTTCTCATAAGTAGGGACTATCATCAAAGGATAGAAGCAGCATTTAAAGGGAGCAAGAGTGCTATTGAGTATATCCTTTGAGCATCATAAATCTAGCTAACACAAACCTAGTCATTATATTCCAAAAAACAAAGATAATTGAGATTCTTAAAAGGTAGTGATTATTTTGTAAAAAGTCCAGCACACCAGACTTCTGGCTGTGGTTCGGAGCACTATGTGATTTAAAAAAATTCTACTTGGGCTGGGGATATGGCCTAGTGGCAAGAGAGCTTGCCTCGTATACATGAGGCCCTGGGTTCAATTCCCCAGCACCACATATACAGAAAATGGCCAGAAGTGGGCGCTGTGGCTCAAGTGGCAGAGTGCTAGCCTTGAGCAAAAGGAAGCCAGGGACAGTGCTCAGGCCCTGAGTTCAAGGCCCAGGACTGGCCAAAAAAAAAAAAAATTCTACTTCATTGCTACTTAAATACTAATTTTGGTTTGAGCATCACTCATTTTTCTAGGATACTTTTTTTTGTATAAAGATATAATACATTTCATCGAACTGCCAATTTATATAGGAATTATTCTGAGTTTTATTCACTTTTCTATAATGTATTCTATTTTCTCCTTGCAATAGAGCAAAAACATGGGCCTTTTGAGTCCAGTATATGTCCTTTTCCTCTTATTTGGAGTCAAAGTATATTGCCAATATGAAACTTATCGATGGGATGAAGATTATGACCAAGAACCAAATGAGGATTATGAACCTGAATTCCAACTTCATCAAAATATTGAATATGGAGTTCCTTTTCATCAGCCTGTTTTAGGCTGTGCCAGGGAATGCTTTTGTCCAATTAATTTTCCGTCATCTATGTACTGTGACAATCGCAAACTCAAAACTGTCCCCAATATTCCGATGCATATTCAGCAAGTCTACCTTCAGTTCAATGAAATTGAGGCTGTAACTGCAAATTCACTCATTAATGCAACTCATCTGAAAGAAATTAACCTCAGCCACAACAAAATTCAAAAAATTGATTATGGTGTGTTTGCTAAGTTTTCAAATCTACTACAACTTCATCTAGAACATAATAATTTAGAAGAATTTCCATTTCCTCTTCCAAAATCTCTGGAAAGGCTCCTTCTTGGTTACAATAAAATCTCCACACTACCACCAATTGCAATGGATGGGCTAGTAAACTTAACTATGCTCGATCTCTGTCACAATCACTTTGATGACTCGATGTTAAAAGAGAAAACCTTTGCCAAAATGGAAAAATTAATGCAGCTCAACCTATGTAATAACAGACTGGAATCAATGCCTCCTGGATTGCCTTCCTCACTCATGTATCTATCCTTAGAAAATAATTCAATTTCTTCTATCCCAGACAACTACTTTGATAACCTCCCAAAACTTCATGTTCTAAGAATGTCACACAACAAACTACAAGATATCTTGTATGATACTTTCAATCTTTCGAACCTCATCGAGCTCAATGTCGGACATAACAAGTTGAAGCAAGCATTTTACATTCCTAGAAACTTAGAACACCTCTACCTAGAAAATAATGAAATAGAAAGTATGTATTTATTTTATTATGTTGATCCTGGGGCTTGAACTAAGGGCCTGAAAGCTGTCCTTCAGCTTCTTTGCTCAAGGCTAGCATTCTACTCCTTGAGCAACTGGTTCCATTTCTGGGTTTTCATGACTAATTGGAGATAAAAGGCTAGCTGAGCTTAAATTTCCTTCCTGCTTGAGCTGGCTTTGAACCATAGTCCTCAGATCTCAATCTCTTGAGGAACTAAGATTACAGGCATAAGATACCAGCACCCAGCATGTTATTTTTAAAATACTTGATGTTTAAAAGATGGAATCCTTTGTAGAAAAGGACTGTTTTGAAGTTGGCTCAGAAAATAGCAGAAAATTGGTACCAGATAAAGGTCCACCATTACGTTTATATAGTCTTCTAAATTTGTCTGCCTTGAATGCTGGAGAAAGTATTATAATAGAGTAGATGAAGAAATCTGAGTACTCAGTAGTGGGATTTATTTGAAATGTCTGATTAAACAATCAAAAATATATATCCGTATTTATTTGGTTAATATAAAGCTCAGTTTCACTTCCTTCATTTTATTATTTAAGCAGTACAAAAATAATTCAATCTAGTTCTACTTACAAGTGTTTTAATGAAACTATTATATATAATAGAAACCTCAATAAAATACAGACACTAAAGGATTAATCTTTTATTTGTATTTTCCAGAAATCAATGTGACAATGATGTGTCCATCTATTGACCCTCTATATGACCATCATTTAACATACCTTCGTGTGGACCAAAACAGACTGAAAGAACCAATCAATTCATACATCTTTTCCTGCTTCCCTCATATACACAGTATTTACTATGGTGAGCAAAGGAGCATTGATGGTCAAATGATAGAATTGAAAACTCAAGTTTTCAGGAGATTTCAAGATGATGATGATTATGATGATGGGGATAATTATGAAGATCATGACAACACTCACGAGGGTCAAGAACAAGTTGGGACTGAAGAGCACTTTGACCTTCATTACTATGATATTTAAGAATGACAAGAAACTGCATAGGTATGCACTTATGAATTCATAAGAGCTCAGAATCATTTTAAATCTAATCACATATTGCTCAGTTACATTTTTAGAATTATATATTAGTAAAGATTAGAGTTGCCTTTAAGTTGTTGGGCAACTATATGATTACATAGAATTAGAATTTACTTAGAATCATACAAATTCTACAAATACAAACAAGACTCACATGTGGGAATTAAAAAAACTAAGCTTTACTGCCCTCTTACACTTTTTAAATCTAGAGCTATCATACTGAAAAAGAAAGCAAGTGCCACTTGTAATAACAGAAATTTTCCTAGGAAAGTTAAAGGAAGTTGCCTTAGCAGTGAAGGCCTGGGAAATGTGTCCTTTCAATCACTATGAGGATGTCTGAAAAACAGGAGGGTACACCAATGTTAGGAGTGGTCATTCATTTAAGAAATCATTTTCTGTGAATGTCTCCAGAAGACTCTTCACACTTGTATTTATGAATCCTCACCATGACTTCTACCCTCTGGCTTATCATTCAAGAAGATAGAACGGTATTTATGATTTTCAAGAGGCCATCATATTAAGCACTCAAGACATATAGATTATGAAATCAAGTATTCTTAATGTGTTCCATTTTTAACAGGAATACATCAAGTTTTTCACTTATAGCTAATTAAATTAGAAAATGATCTCTGCTTTAGTTACCTAAAGACATTAGTAGATTACTGCTTTGTTCATAAGCCAACATTAAATAAAAAAAAAGTTCTTAAAATATTATTAAATTCTCTTCTTTTGGGACATAATACACCAGGAGCACCTATGCTTGGTCAATAAACAATAACCAAATGTCTATTTTGAAAGTATTGTTCAAGTGCGTGAGTCTTTACTTTTCTGGAGAGGTCAGTATAAAATGACTTTATATCTTTGAGTTCTTTAAATCTTTAGGAATTAGCATGAACAGGAGCAGATGCTTACCTGTCCAGAGGGACAACCTTAACAGCACAGAATGAACATGAACAAAACTCCATTGATTTATGTAACTGGCCTCATCAAACTATAAGTGTACATGACTTAATAATGAATGACGGATCAAGAAACAGAGGGCAATGTACAATGGTGATACCATAAGGGTCAAGGGTAAGAGTAAACACTAATGGTATGAGTAAGGCACACCTGCAACAGAGACAAAAAGTGCTAAAGCCCACCTACTTTTGTTTTTGTTTTTTTTGTACTGGGGATCAAACCCAGGACGTTGCACTTGCTAGACAAGTGCTTTGCCACTGAGCTACATCCCAGCCCTCCCACCTACTTTTTCTTGAAATTTTTTAAGTTATAAATTTAAACATTTATTATGGGGTTAATATACAGAAAAGACTGTAGGTATTTAAGAGAGAAGAACAGTCAAGCTAGAACAATTAAAATTTAATGAAAAGCCATTAGGGAAATGTAAATTAAGCTAGAGTTAAGCACAAACCAGCAATTCTACTTTCAGGTATATACTCAAGAGAACTAAAGTGCCCCCCAAAAGAAACCACCCAACTGTCCATTAATAGATAAATGGGCAGAATGTGATCTACTCATATGGATTAAATTTTATTCAGACATAAAAAGTAATGAAACATTGATACATGCTTCAACTTGGATGACCCTTGAGAACATGCTCAGTAAAAGTCAGTAGTAGGACTCTGATCTTATGACTCCATTTATGTGCTATATCCAGACAAGACAATTTGTGGACAAAAAGAGTACTCACTGTATAGGCTGGGAAGATAAAGGAATGGGTAAAAATGAGGAGTATCTATACTCTTCAAAAGGATGAACTGTACTCAGTGTCAATTAGCTCAAGAAAGCAGATATTTAAGTATTTAACAAAGAAAAGTAAACAATTTATCCTAACATAAGACAAGGTGGGCACAACAGAATGCAGTCAGCATCTCTTGACTTTCTCCCAATATTCTACTCCGACAAAAAATTGATACACAAGAGACTTCATTAGGGGTTGTATTAAGGTGCTTAAAGCCTATACACAGTACAAAGTACTCTTCTGTAAGGCCTATCAGGATGAGATTGTAGGCTTTCCTCCAGCCTCCAAACCAAAAGGTTCCTCTGCTTCACAGGCATATTAAGCAGAATAGCTCAACTCAGCATAGGCTTTTTCCTGGAAAGGGTATTCATAAACTGAATCACAAACCACTGTCCAGTTCAAGACTCAAAGGATAAAAGGTTAACAACCTTGTTTTGTTATTCAGAACTGCCCTGATGAACTCAGATCTACCCAAATGTTTCTCATCAACATATAAACAAAAGCCTGAGTAATTTTTCAGGGAGAAACTGAAGAGCACAACAGTACATCAAGATGGCACAGTTGGAGAAAGATGGCGCCGAGACAATAGGGAGGCACCCCGACTCGCACCAACTGAATAGCGAGCTGGGAACTCCAACACCCAACACTCCACCAAGAACCCAGCAAAACCAGCATCCAGAAGCAGTGGAGAAACGCAGGAAAACAAAAAGGAGCAAAAAAGAAGAACCGAAAACCTACACGGAGCCGGAGATTAATCGGGGCACCCTCCCCCCACCAGCCGGCCCTGGCCCAAACAGGGTCAGGCTGGGAAAGGGAAACCCGGCGATCGGCAGACAGGTTGCCAGGAGCGCAGAATCCATATAGCGGGAGACCCCACGGACACAAAGCAGGGTGCGGACCAAGACACACCCAGCAGCGACGAGAAGTTCGGGTCCACACCGGATTCGGACAAGGGAACCCAGCGCGGCAGAAAGAGGGAACGGGGGAGCCACCACGACACTTCGCCAACCCCTGAAGGGCCAACGGCGGTGCGGGACACGCACACAAAGCAGCAAAAGTGAGTCCCCCATAATCCCTTCCCCCAACGGGAGACCCAAGCCCGACAAAGACGATATATCTCCCTCCCTCCCCCTCCCCACTCCCGTGGGAACAAAGATTCCCCAAATCAGGCGGGAAGCTCCCA
This sequence comes from Perognathus longimembris pacificus, assembly GCF_023159225.1. Taxonomy (NCBI): domain Eukaryota; kingdom Metazoa; phylum Chordata; class Mammalia; order Rodentia; family Heteromyidae; genus Perognathus; species Perognathus longimembris. The sequence goes on from NC_063161.1 coordinate 108,229,303, forward strand.
GCAGGCACTGGGAAGCCAGTCTAGCAGGGGAAGGGCGGAACAGCCCCAAGCCCCCAAAGGTTCCTGAACTGGCAGAACCGGCCCCGTCCCCTTCCCAACAGGGGCCAGGGACGGCCGGCAGGGCAAGCCCCACCCGAGGCGCCTAGACCTTGCGGACTCTTACAACTAAAATCACAGGCGCTGGTGGGCAATACCAGCCCAGCAGGGTCACCTGAGCCTGATCTTGTTCCCCCTCCTCGAAGCGGAGGCGAGATCTGAGGGTGCCAAGCCACACCCGGACAGTCGATCCCACTGGGCCCCACACATACTGCTTCCCCCCCCCAACGGACTCGCGGGAGGGCGCAAGCACAACCCAACAACCCAGGGCTCGCTCTGGGAGGCAGACCCCACTTAAGTGCCTGTTGTAGGGGACTCACAGTGCACAGGAGGGCGGGGCCCCGGCGAAAGCGCCCGCTCTGATAGGCGTGCCCTGCACTGGTGGGCGGGGCCACAGCGACAGCACCTGCTGACGCAGACACGCCTACACAGAAGGGAGGGAAGAACTACACAGACTTCCAGATGCGCAAATCACAAAGAAACATAACTCAGTTCATCAAAGGACAAGCCAACTCGCCAGCTCCAAAAAGCAGCACGACTGGAGAGGAGATGGAGAATAAAAAAGCAAATGAGGACATGTTAACAGGAATGATCGAAACCGTCAGAAATGAAATCAGAAAACAATTCCAGGTGTTTAGAGTGGAAATCTGGAAGGACACCCAGGAAGCCAAGAAAGAAATGGAAGCAAAACTGGATACAATGCAAGCCTCGTTTAAAGAAATGGAAGCAAAAATGGATACAATGCAAGCCGCCTTTAAAGAAAATCTCCACACCCTGAGAATTGAAATGCATGAAAAAATAGATTTAAAATACAACTCTTTAAAGGAAGAAATTTCCACGATCAGAGCTGATATGACAACCATGAATAGCTCTCTGACATCCATAAACTCCGCAATTGAAACCATAACACAAAGAGTGGACCATATGGAATCCAGAATCTCTCGCCTGGACGATGAAGCAGCTGACAACAACCAGAAAATGACCACACTCCAAGAAAAGGTGAAGCTTCAGGGAAGATTACTCCAGGAACTAATGGACAAAGACAAGAGATATAATCTGCGTATAATTGGAATAGAAGAAGGAGCCGAATATCAGAGCAGAGGGCTTAATCATGTTCTCAATAAAGTTATTGCAGAAAACTTCCCCAATCTCACAGGGGACCCCATCCAGGTAACCGAAGCCTATAGGACACCTGGCAGGCCAGACCCCAGGAAAACCACCCCAAGGCACATAATATTCAAGACTACAGACCTCAAGATTAAAGAGCAAATTCTGAATTCAGCCAAAGCGAAGAAGGAAACTTTTTTCAATGGGAAGAGGATTCGAATAACATCCGACTTATCCACACAAACTTACCAAGCTCGAAGTGAGTGGAAGAACACCATCCAAGTACTTCAGAATAACAATTTACAACCTCGGATCAAATATCCAGCGAAACTGGAGTTCACATTCGAAGGGAGAACCAGATCTTTCCACACCAAAGAGGAGCTAAAGGAGTATGTGAATAAAAAACCAGCCCTACAGCGAATATTAAGAGGGGAAGCCCACCCAACAGAGATCGTAAAAGACACACAGACAGATTCAGAAAGAAACTTCAATAGCCAAAGTCCAGCAGAAACACAAGCTCACTAAAGACAAGAAGAAAAAAAAAAAACAACAGGAAAAAACAGCCCAACAAGAAAATGGAAGGAGAAAAAACACCCTTATCCTTGATCTCTTTAAATATAAATGGCTTAAACTCCCCGATCAAGAGGAGCAGACTGGCAGAATGGATCCGCAAGCAAAAAGTTGACATCTGTTGTCTACAAGAGACCCACCTTACAGCAAGGGACAAAAACAGGCTTCGAATGAAAGGATGGAGCAAGATCTACCAAGCAAATGCACCCACCAAAACGGCAGGTGTAGCCATCCTGATCTCAGACAAGCTGGATTTCTCTTTAAAGTCCACTCAAAAAGACAAAGAAGGACACTACATATTGATACAAGGAAAAATCCAGAATCAAGACATCACGGTGATAAATGTATACTCACCGAACAAAAGAGGCCCGACATATGTCAAGCAAATTCTCACAGAATTACAGAGCAAGATAGATGCAAACACAATCATAGTGGGTGACTTTAATACTCCTCTCTCTCCAAGAGACAGATCCAACACCCAGAGGATTAGTAAGGGAGCTGAGGACCTAAATAACACCATTGCCCAAATGGATCTAACAGACCTATATAGAACCTTCCACCCTACAGAGACCCAATACACCTTCTTTTCAGCAGCCCATGGATCATATTCCAAAATAGACCACGTCATAGCCCACACAAAGAACCTCAGCAAATACAAAAGAATTGACATCATCCCATGTATTATATCTGATCACAGTGGATTAAAGGTAACCCTCAACAACAAAGGATACCACAGAGCCTATACACACTCTTGGAGGCTAAACCCCACGCTGCTATCCAACACTTGGGCCACAGATCAAATTAAAGATGAAATCAACGAATTCATAAACCACAATGACAAAGAAAACACATCACAAAGAAACCTATGGGACACAGCTAAGGCAGTACTGAGGGGCAAGATCATTGCACTCAGTACCCACATTAAAAGAATGGAAGCAGAGCAGGTGAATACCCTCACGATGAAACTAAAACAACTGGAGAAACAAGAAATGACAGAATCTAAAACGACTAGGAGGGGAGAGATTACAAAGATTAAAGAAGAGATAAATCTGATTGAAAATAGAAAGACCATTCAACAAATAAATAAGACTAAAAGCTGGTTCTTTGAGAAAATAAACAAAATTGACAGACCCCTTGCAAGACTCACAAAAAAAAGAAGAGAAGAGACTCATATACGTAAAATCAGGGACTCCACAGGAAAAATTACAACAAATACACACGATATTCAAACAATCATAAGGAGCTATTTCCAAAACCTCTACTCAACAAAAAACAATAATTTTACAGAAATGGATCAATTCTTAGAGAAGTACAAACTGCCCAAACTGAACCAAGAAGAAATAAATCAACTAAATAAACCAATAACTTACGGTGAGATACAGGAGGTAATCAAGAACCTCCCTACTAAGAAAAGCCCAGGCCCAGATGGATTCACCAATGAATTCTACAAAACCTTTAGTGAGGAGCTAATTCCAATACTCCTCAAACTCTTCCGCGAAATAGAAACGGAGGGAAAAATCCCGAACTCATTCTACGAAGCTAATATCATACTCATCCCCAAACCAGGCAAAGATCCAACAAAAAAAGAGAACTACAGACCAATATCACTAATGAACACAGATGCAAAGCTCCTCAATAAAATATTAGCTAACAGGATCCAGAAAGTGATCAAGAATATCATACATCATGACCAAGTAGGCTTCATCCCTCAGTCACAAGGATGGTTCAACATCCGTAAATCAATCAATGTAATTCACCACATAAACAGAACTAAAATCAAGAATCACATTGTTATCTCAGTCGATGCCCAAAAAGCCTTTGACAAAATACAACATCCATACCTATTAAAAGCTTTGGAGAGAACAGGAATAGATGGAACATTCCTCAAAACAATAAAAGCCATATACAACAGACCAACTGCTAATATCATATTAAATGGAGAGAAACTTAAATCATTCCCCCTAAACACAGGAACAAGACAAGGATGCCCACTCTCCCCACTTCTGTTCAACATAGTACTGGAATCCCTAGCCATAGCAATAAGGCAAGAGGAGGACATCAAAGGGATCCACATCGGCAAGGAAGAAATCAAGTTATCCCTATTCGCAGACGACATGATCTTATATCTCAAGGACCCAAAAAACTCAGTACCCAAACTCCTACATCTAATAAACCAATTTGGCAAAGTAGCAGGATACAAAATCAATCCACAAAAGTCAGCAGCTTTTCTGTACACCAGCAATAGACAAACAGAAAAGGAAATTATGGAAACGATTCCATTTACAGTAGCCAAAAAAAGAATAAAGTACCTAGGGATCAACTTAACCAAGGACGTGACGGACCTATTCAATGAAAACTACAAAAATCTAATAAGGGAAATCAAAGAAGACACAAGGAGATGGAAAGACCTCCCATGCTCATGGGTAGGCAGAATCAATATAGTGAAAATGGCCATACTGCCCAAATTGTTATACAAATTCAATGCAATACCTATCAAAATCCCAGCCACATTCTTCACTGAAATAGAGAAACCAATCCATAAGTTCATATGGAACAGCAAAAAACCTAGAATAGCCAAAGCAATTCTAGGCAAAAAACATAGTGCAGGAGGTATCACCATACCAGACTTCAAGCTCTACTACAAGGCCATCATAACAAAAACAGCATGGTATTGGTATAAAAACAGATCGGAAGACCAGTGGATTAGAATTGAAGACCCAGAAATAAAACCGCACTCTTACAGCCAACTGATATTCGACAAAGGAGCTAAAGACATACAATGGAATAAACATAGCCTCTTCAACTACTGGTGCTGGGAGAACTGGGCAGCCATATGCAGAAAACTCAAAGTAGACCCAAGCCTATCACCATGCACCAAGATCAACTCAAAATGGATCAAGGACCTCAACATCAGACCTGAATCCTTGAAACTACTGAAGGACAGAGTAGGAAAGACACTAGAACTTATAGGCACAGGAAGGAACTTCCTGAATAGAGTCCCAGGCGCACAACAAATAGGGGAAAGACTCAACAAATGGGACTACTACAAATTAAAAAGTTTCTGCACAGCTAAGGTCATAGCCACCAAAATAGAAAGACAGCCAACGATATGGGAAAGGATATTTACCAGCACAGCAACAGACAAAGGCCTGATATCTGTCATCTACAGAGAACTCAAAAAACTAAGCCCCTCCAAGCCCAATAAACCTATTAGGAAATGGGCAAAAGAGCTAAAGAGAGACTTCACAAGAGAAGATATAAAAATGGCAAAGAAACACATGAGGAAATGCTCAACATCCCTGCTAGTAAAGGAAATGCAAATAAAAACAACCCTGAGATACCACCTCACCCCAGTTAGAATGGCCTATACTCTGAACTCAGGAAACAACAAATGCTGGAGGGGCTGTGGGGAAAGAGGAACCCTTCTCCATTGTTGGTGGGAGTGCAAATTAGTACAGCCACTTTGGAGAACAGTATGGAGGTTTCTCAAAAAGCTCAATATAGACCTACCCTATGACCCAGCCATACCACTCCTAGGCATCTATCCTAAACAGCAAAACCCAAGATATCAAAAGGACATTTGTACTTCCATGTTTATCGCAGCACAATTCACAATAGCCAAAATTTGGAAACAACCCAGATGCCCCTCCACAGATGAATGGATCCAAAAAATATGGTACTTATACACAATGGAATACTACATAGCGATTAGGAATGGTGAAATATTGTTATTTGCAGGGAAATGGTCAGAACTCGAACAAATAATGTTGAGTGAGACAAGCCTAGAACACAGAAAACAAAGGGGCATGATCTCCCTGATATATGACTGTTAACAAAGGGAGATGGAGAGACAGTAGAGACCAAGTCTGTGAACACTGTATATGTGCTTGATACATTGTATACTGCATATGGGTCTACCTGACCTAGACAAGGGATGGGAAAACAGGTTGTAAGATATCACAAGAAATGTACACAATGCCCTACTATGTAACTGCACCCTCTTTGCACAGCACCTTGTAAAAAAAAAAAAAATTTATGTTCAATTGATAATAAAAAAAAAAATAAAAATAAAATAAAAAAAAAAAAAAAAGATGGCACAGTTACTTGTAACAGAACTACGAACTAAGCCAGTTGACTTGATAGTTGTGAACAGAAAATAAAATCATGAAAATCTAATAAATTTTCTCACTATCCTCATTACACTGCAAAGTAATTATAGTAATAGGCTACATTTTTTGTAAATATTCACAAAATACAAATCATACCATAAAATAAATCTAAGTTTAATCAAACAAACATGTATTAAAAACACATTTAGCTTTTAGAAAGAAAATAAAAATACAGGATCCTTCATAATTTGATAGTTGAGAATGTTTGATCTGTGTTTAGTACCCAAAACACTACACATGCAGTTTCACTTTATTCCTCATGCATTCAACTGAAAGACAGATGTACGCAGATCAAGTAACAGACTTAACTGGCTCCACAGGGGGAAAATGGCAAGGAGAACAAATAAGCCTTGTCCCTTCTATATGCTTTTTCTCTTGTAAAGAACTCATACATCCCCAAGGACAGCTGGAACTAAAACCCTGGTTTCCTGATTCTAAATCCATTTTTTATAAATCTTGGAAAGAAAGTATAAGAGCAGCTGGAAACAAAATTAAATCATAACATCTACAATTCCAGCATTCCTTATATGTTCTGATTTCCCCAATAAATATAAATCTGCATAGTTTTAAGCTAACTGTGCTTGTTAGCTTGGACTAACTAGGCTAAGTCACAAATATCACATCACAAACACATTTTTAAATCAATTTATGTTATTTCAGTATTTAGTTTAGCACTAAAAGGAAAACAAAATTCACAAGATACATTTCTACCATGAATCCTATTTCATATTGTCATAATTCTCCTTTTAAGTAGTTGTACAAAGCAGTTTATGAATACAATGTATCTTGATCAATAATCATCCCTTTCACCATCCCCTCCTCTTAATTTCACCCTTCAGTCTGTAAAGTACTAAGTTCTCATCTTTCTCATGTGAATAAATTATTAGTGTACAAGCATAAGCATGAGATTAAAGATGGAGATTCAAGGCTAGGCACCAATAGGTCACATCTGTAATCCAAGCTTCTTGGGAGGTGGCCATCAGGAGAATCACAGCTCAAGGCCAGGCCTGACAAAATGTTCATAAAAGCCCCATCTCAATCAATAACTTGGTGCAATGACACATACCTGCCATCCCAGCTAAAATCCCACACGAGGCTAAGATAAGAAGGGAAATCATGGTTTCAGATCAGCATAGGCAAAAAAGTTCAGGAGTCCTCATGACAGGTAATAATGTGCACCTGTAATCTCTGATATGGTAGGAAGCATAAATAGGCTAGAACAGTCTGGATTGTGAACCTACTATTTACGCCTGGGACTATCTAAAAAACAAAAGAGAACACTGGGCTAAGACAGTGACCCAAGTGCTAGAAAGTCTATCTAGCAAGTACAAGGCCTGGAGTTCAAACTCCAGTATTGGCATTAAGTAATTAATTCCTTTAAACAAAACAAAACAAAACAAAAAGGCTGTAAAAACCTGGACAGAAGTGGCTCACACCTGTAATCCTAGCTATTTAGGAGGCTGAGACCAGAAGCCAGCCTGGGAAGGAAAATCTGTGAGACGCTTATCTCCAATTAAATCATAGAAAAAGCTGGAAGTAGCACTGTGGTTCAAGTGGTAAAGTGCTAGCTTGAGCAAAAAGGAGCTCAGGGACAGGCCGAGGCCAAGATTAAGCCTCAAGACCAGCAAACAAAAAATGTAGTAATAAAAAAGTGCTGAAACTATACAGTCTATGTTTCTTTGGGTCTGGTTCACTTCTCTTAGTATAATTTTTCCAAGTCTTTCTATTTCCTTACCAATGGGGCAATGCCATTCTTTCTGATAGAAGCATAGAACTCCACTGTGTATATATACCACAATTTCTTGATCCATTCATCTACTGAGGGGCATCTGGGTTGGTTCCATATTTTAGTTATGGTAAATAATGCTGCAATGAACATGGCTGTGCTGGTAGCTTTATGGCCTTGTTTGGGATCCTTTGGGTAAATGCCCAAAAGTGGAGCTACTGGGTCATAGGGGAGATCTATGTTTAGCTTTTTGAGGAATCTCCATACTGCTCTCCAGAGTGGTTGAACAAGTTTACACCCTCACCAACAATGTATTAGCGTTCCCTTTTGACCACAATCCCAGCCAGGATCTGTTGTTATTAGTTTTCTTATGCCTTTTTCTTTTGTTTTTCTTCCTTACAGTTTAACCCCTTTTACTATATTTGATTTTGGTCCCCTCGGTATTGTATATACGTTTATCTGAATTAGGGAAGAGGAACATCAAAAGGGTGAGACAAAAGGTAAAATGTGAACCAATGCAACAGCAATACTTACAAGACAATATGCTGTAAACCAACTGTACAACTCGGGGAGGGGGTAATTGGGAAGGGAAGGTGGGAGGAGGTAACAAGTTTGACAAGAAATGTACTCACTACCTTATATATGTAAATGTAACCCCTCTGTAAATCACCTTGACAATAAAAATAAAGTATTTTTTTAAAGTGCTAAAGATGTGGCTTAACTAGTAGAGTTCCTGACTATTAAGCATAAAGCCCTGAGTTCAAATTCCAGTACTGCAAATTAATATAAACAAAAGGATTTAAACTACAAGTTTGTCATAAAAGCTTAGAATGTTTGATTCTAAAGGATATAAGTTTCTACTCACTCAGGGATTACTTTTGAGTCCTAATATTTGACAGTGTTTAGAGGCTTTTTTAAACTAGGGGTACTGCTACTGGCACTTAGTGGGAAGAGGGAGTCTTTTAAAATGTATTTCAGGGCCGGGATGTGGTTTAGTGGTAGAGTGCTTGCCTAGGTTGCATGAAGTCCTGGGTTTGATTCCTCAGCACCACATAAACAGAAAAAGCTGGAAGTGGGGCTGTGGCTCAAGTGGTAGAGAGCTAGCCTTGAGCAAAAGGAAGCCAGGGTCAGTGCTCAGGCTCTGAGTTAAAGCCCTAGGACTGGCAAAAAAAAATACAAAAAAACCCAAAACCCACCAAAAAACAAAAAAACCAGAAATGTATTTCAGAGGCTGGGAAAGTGGCTTGGTGGTAGAGTGCTTGCCTAGCATGCATGAAGCCCCTGGGTCCAATTCCTCAGTATCACATAACCAGAAAAAGCCAGAAGTGGCTCTGTGGCTCAAGTGGTAGGGGGCTAGCCTTGAGCAAAAGAAGCTTAGAGACAGTGCCCAGGCCCTGAGTTCAGACCCTAAGACTGGCAAAAAACAAAACAAAACAAAACAAACCCTACAACAACAACAAAAAATATATTGCAGTGCACTCAACAGCCCTACAACAAAGAATTGTCAAGTCTAGTACACCAGTAGTACAGAGGCTGAGAGGTTGTAACTAGATTATAGTTCAACAGATAAGTAACAGGTTTAAGAAAGTTAAAGAACTGAGAATGCAGTCAAGAATCCAATGCATATCCTACAAAATTAAGAAAAGTGAGGGAAGGGGTAGGTAGGAAAGGGATGGGTGAGAATGCTGAACGGGGTGACATTGATCAAGATATATTGCATTCAGAAACTGCTTGGTTAAAAGGCAACTCCTCTATACAACTAAAGACCACACACACACACACACACACACACACACACACACACACGCACGCACACACACAGAGAGAGAGAGAGAGAGAGAGAGAGAGAGAGAGAGAGAGAGAGAGAGAGAGAGAGAGAGAGAGAGAGAGAGAGAAGGAACTTCCACAAAATTGAGTGAAGGCTAATGATAGAATCGGAACCTAACGTTAACTATTCTGACTCTTAATCCACACTATTTCCTATACAGTTAGAGGAAGAAGTTGAAGATGGAGAGATTTCCAGCTCATAACCTTGATCTCTAATAAAACTGAAACATCTTCAAAAAATCCTAACTCCTATAAACCTTTGTTTCTAAAATGCAATGCCATTTAACACATTTTTTTGTTTCCAATGGCTGAGAAGCAATGAAATAGAAGAATTCAGACCAAAGCAAAAGCTGAGAAGAAATAAATGCCCTACCAGACATCAAGGTTATATAATGCAACAAGGTCACCTAAAAGAATTCCACAAAGAAAATTCTTTCAAGTTAGATACAATGTCTGCTCTACAGCTATTAGGCAGATTTCATCTTTTATTCCTGGAAAGGGAAACTTAAGTAGTTTTATACTAGAATGTAACATTTTGTTCTGGGATGGAAACCAAACTCAGTTTCAAACATTTCCATCTGGAACTGGGAAGTGTATTTAAAGACTGCTTTTGCATAAAGAGAGGTAAAGTTTTGCCTTACCTCCTGGGGGAAATTTATGTCATTCCTGGTAGGACTGTGTTTCTTTCAGGCACAACAGGCCAATTTTATAGTTTGGGGGTTGTAATAGGCATTTTAGAGACCATCCAGGTGATTCAGGATGAGGCCCTGGGTTTGACCTGGGGCTGAGTTCACCTGTGTGGACAATTTAGCTTGCCCAGTAATCTGTTCCTTTAGCTGACTCTGATGTTCATCCTTTCCCCATGCAGACCATATCCATAAGTCTAGTATCTGTCAGTGAGTTCTTTCTAGAAAATTATCTCATGTGAGGTTAGCTTTGAGAATCACTTGAACTTGAAAATGAACTCACTGAAGTGAGAATGGTCTTCACTTTGAGGGAATGTGCTCTCCATTATAGTATGGCTAACTCTAGGCAAGAATATAGGTTTGCTCATTTTCTGGCTTAACTGTGGACAACTCCAGATTCTTCCCTGTATTATCACCTCCCCTAATCCACTAAGGATAAACCCTCAGAATCACTTCTAACAAACAGAATATGACAAGGCTGATAGCATACACATAATTAGGTGCAAGTGACAGTAAAAAGATTATGACCCATCTTGCTCAAAGATGACCTCTTCCTCTGTCTTTGAAGCAAGCTGCCATACTGCAAGTTGCCCTATAAAGGAAGTCACATTGCAAGGAACTGAGGGAAACATTCAGCAGACAGTTAAAAAAAAAACAAAAAAAACAAAAAAACCAGACCACATATTGCCAAGATCCAACACTACCAATAACTACATGGGTTCTACTCAACCCCAGTGTAACTATGGACAAAATTGACAATCTAAACATTAATAAATTAGAGAATATCATAACTAAATAATCCACATTCAAGTAAGAACTAGTATATTCAAGATAACCTGTAGTACATGTCTCTAATTAGTACTTGGGAGGCTGAGGCAGTAAGACTGTGAGTTCAAAGCCAGTTTGGGCTACAAGACCTTTCTTTACAGAAAGGAGGAAAAAAAAAGAAGATAAAAGGACAAGAAAGCTGGGGATATGGCCTAGTGGCAAGAGTACTTGCCTTGTATACATGAAGCCCTGGGTTTAATTCCCCAGCACTACATATACAGAAAATGGCCAGAAGTGGCACTGTGGCTCAAGTGGCAGAGTGCTAGCCTTGAGCAAAAAGAAGCCAGGGACAGTGTGCTCATGCCCTGAGTCCAAGCCCCAGGACTGCAAAAAAAAAAAAAAAAGGACAAGAAAGAAATTGAATATTCAAGTCTCAATTTGTCTAAACTTGGACTAGAAAGGTTCAAAAACCCAATCTGACTTGAAAAAAAATGGGTACTTTTTGTTTTTGTGACAGTCTTCAGCTTGAACTCACGGCCTGGGTACTGTCCCTGAGATTTTGTGTGTAAAGCTAGCACTCTACCACTTGAGTCACAGCTCCACTTCTGGCTTTTTGAGAGTTAACTAGAAATAAGAGTTTCAAGACTTTCCTGCCCAGGCTGGCCTTGAATCATGATCCTTAATCTCCATGCCTCCTCCTAGGTCGCTAGGATTACAAGCATACGTTTTGATATTCTTTTTAAATATTTCTTAAGCTTTATTTTAGAGAAGTAAAAACTTTGATATAAAGCAATCAAGGGCTGGGAATATGGCCTAGTGGCAAGAGTGCTTGCCTCACATACATGAAGCCCTGGGTTCAATTCCTCAGCACCACATATATAGAAAACAGCCAGAAGTGGCGCTGTGGCTCAAGTGGTAGAGTGCTGGCCTTGAGCAAAAAGAAGCCAGGGACAGTGCTCAGGCCCTGAGTTCAAGCCCCAGGACTAGCCAAAATAAAATAAAATAAACAAAATAAAAATAAAGCAATCAAAGAATAAAAATGTGATTTTTTTTTTCTTTTGTTTGGGGCAGTTTTGCTAAGGTAGCCCAACTTGGCCTTGAAATTGTTTTCCTAATCAAACTCTCAAGGCTTGTAATGGGCACAAGTACATGATTTATTAAAAGTTAATTTTTAAGGATGCTGCATAACAGCATTATTTACCATAGCTAAGATATGGGACCAACCCAGATGTCCCTCAGTAGATGAACAGGTAAAAAAAAAAAATGTGGTATATATGGTATATATACACAATGGAATTCTATGCTTCCATTTGTAAGGAAATGGAAGGACTTGGAAAAAAATTCTATTAAGTGAAGTAAGCCAGACCCAAAGAAACACAGGCTCCATGGCTTCCCTCATTTGTAGTAATTAGTATAGTATATGTCTAGGATAGTCCTAGCAGAGGATTTCAATAGCTCAACATCTATGTACATATGATCATTTAAGATAATGCTAATTGAAATGAACTCCAAGATAGGGAAGCAAGAGGTTTTTCTTTGTTGTTTTCAATATACTGGGTAACATCATTTATTTTCCCTTTGGTTTATCCTGTTGTCACTGACTTTGATTTTGGTACCCTGTGTCTTGTACATATATTTATCTGATTTGGGGAAGGGAAAGGGAACAACATGAGAGTGATACAAAGGACAAAGGGTGCACCAATGCAACAAAGATACACACAAAACAATATATTGGAAATGAACTTTACAACTTGGGGTGGGGGAGGATTTAGGAGGGAAAGTGGAAGAAAAACAAGGAAGGTGTAACGATGTTCAGCAAGCAATGTACTCATTACATGATGTATGTAACTATAACCCCTCTGTATATCACCTCTACAGTAAAATTAAAAAACAACAGCAAGAATGAATAAACAGATATACATTTATAAATAGACTACTTATCTTCTTTTAAAGGAATAGTCAATCTTAGATAATACAATTAACAAATACATTAAAAGAAGCATTTATACTCAGAGAAAAACATCATTGTAACACCTATTAAAGGGTCAAGTAAAGGGACATGCTAAGATATATTCAATTCTAAAATGTTTTCTACTTGTTATAGTGATATAAAAGACTCACTAAAGATAAAATACTTAAAATTATTCTAATTACTACTCTAATTTATGTAAAACTGAGTCCACCAATCAAAAGATATTACTCAAGCTGCAAATTTTGGAGAGAATGTTTAAGGTTATTTTACATGGCAAATCAACAAATTTTGCTGGTTCATTCTGGTTTGAGCTTGACACTAAATGCCTATGGGAGAAATGGATGATTTGCTGCTTGAGGTGGAGTTTTTAATTCTACAGGAAGAACATTGAAATCTAGCCTGAATTAATATGCTATAATGCTTCTCATAATTATATTGCATCTCTGCTTGTCATACATTTTGCCCAAAGGCATAACATCCAAGTTATTGCAATTATTCTGAGTAGTTCTACAAAAATACTTTTGGAGAAGGAAAGTAAAAAATTTCATAATGGTAAAATATTATTTTAATATCAATAGTGTTTTACTAACTGAAACTGTAGCTAATTTCATGTGTTAATTATAATTAAAATTACAATAAAGTAATATTATTAAAAAGATACTGCATGATATCTACAATACTAACTTCAATGTTTAAAACTCTAACTGATAAATTTTAATACAGTTGCCTTCATTCAGCTAAATAATCTTTTTACTGCCAATTGCAATATTTTAAATCAAATTCATGTCTTCTTTTATGTGTGGTGGTACCTGAACTTGAATTCAGGGTCTCATGTTCTTTCTTTTTTTTTTAATAATTACTTATTTATTGTCAAAGTGACGTATAGAGGGGTTACAGTTTCATACGTAAGGCCATGGGTACATTTCTTGTACTATTTGTTACCTTCTCTCTTGGGTCTCATGTTTTTACCTGGCATTTTTTGCCCTAGGCTGGCACTCTTCCACTTGAACCATATCTCTACTTCCACTTAAAAAGCTATTTTTCTCCTCTTTTGGTTTTGTTAAAGGTAACAAAAATCAAGAGATTATAAGATAAAACTATAAAATAATTTATAATAAAACAAATTTTCATATTGGAAAATTCTGGCTATATGTTAATTATAGTGTTAGGACAAAATCGTTAGTCTTCATAAAATTAAAGCTTTGGTTTGATGCTGGATTTCATTCAAAAATAAATGTTTTTGAAGGTTTGTCTGGATGTTTTATATCCTGAAGAAGCACTAAAGTAAAAGCATTATAACTATTGTCATTTTCACAAACAAATCTTCCCTAAAAGATTAATGCTTAATGAATAAGGTGAAAAGGACAGGGGACTTCAATCAAGCAAAGCAGCCAGAGTGCAGCAGTACACTGCTTTTCACCCTAAAAAAGGAATGTTGGCAAAGAACTCTACCACATGGAAAGTGTTCTTAAAGCTGTTGGGTCCTGAAATTTTATTCAGTAGTTTGAAAGAAATCCTTAGCTTTTCTCATTCACTCTCCCACTTGGAGCTAATGCACAGGTATGAACACACCTAATAGAAAATCACACACACACACACACACACACACACACACACACCCTTCAAAACACCTTCAACAGTAGGTTCGTTTTCCACATTAATTTCAATAGTGTTTGTTAAAATGTGACAATTCTCAAAGTCTTGCTAAATGTAAAGGCTTCAGATACCTTGAACAATAAATTTTAACAAGTACTTTCAGGTTATCATTGCATATCTTTAACACTGACGCAAGTAAAAAAACACAAGCTGAGAAGGTCACAAGTCCACTTTATGCTTAAAATTTCAACACCTGGATTTCTGACAAATGGGCATCTATAATGTAGCACCAGGAGCTCTGGGTGATTCTGCTTGAAGTTTAGAAAAAAAGGTGAAATGTGTCCCTATCAGATAAAACACGCTGGTGAGTCTAAGAGAATTATTTTCTGTATGTTTCTCCAGGTCCCTTACAGTTCTAAATTTTCTTCAGTTTGCAATATTATTTTAGTTTACATAGTTTAAACTAAAAGAATAACACTTAAAGTAGTGATAACCTATTACATTAAAAAACTAGAAAATTAGGGGGGGAGAATGATGAAAGGGGTGATGTTACACTGATCGAATGCATTGTACTTATAAATTGATTTGTTGAATGGTAACTCCTTTGTATAACTCCTTAAAGATAACAAAAACACATTTAAAAAGAAAGAATATTAAACTTATTATTTTTCCTATATTTCACCTAAAAGTTAAATGTTAATGACTATTTTTCATGATGTTCAATTTAAGGTTCAAGTTATAAAACTTTTCCTAGGACTTTCTTTTCTACCCTAACACAAATCAAGTTTTTATAAAGCAGCAAAGTTGAAATATGATATTTTTAACTCACATGAGACAGGATCTTGGGTCTTCGTTTTTAACTATTTATACTACAGGTATTCGAAGATTTCAATTACACATTAGTGCTTGTACACAGGCACTTAATTATTAAGAAACTCAAATTATTAGCATATCTTGCATTTTTATTAGATAAAAAACTTTCTGAACTATTTTTGGTAGGTTGACTGATACATAAAAGCTAATGTTATCTAATTAAAGAACACAAAGGGTTAAATACTAGTTCCCTGGCCCCCAGTATGTAGAGTCTGCCAAAACATCCTCAAAGGTTTTAAATATTGCTTCCATGGTCTGCATTTTTATTTCCAAGGAGAAGAGTTTTGTCCCATAGTCAGCAGGCCACTGGTTTAGTAACTTTCAGTCAGCTTGATTTCTGTGGAAATGAAGACTATGCAGTCGACATTTCTCCTGTTACTGTTCATGCCTCTGACAGAACCAGCACCACAAGCTCAGCAGGACTCACCCTCTACCTTTGAGTATGGGACAGATTATTTTGAAGAAACTATATTTAGTCAAGATTATGGAGATAAATACCTGGATGGAAAAAAAATTAAGGTACTCTATTTCTACTAAATTTACCTTCTAAAATAGTACCCATTTAAATGTATGCTTTTAATTTTTCCTGATTGTATGTATTTGATAAGGTAAGGAGAAAAGAAAAGCATTTTTAATATTGAAAGTAACTCATAATTATTCTTAAGATTATACTTTTCAAGTATGCATGTCTCCTAAATTAACAAACAGTTCCTATGGTAACCTAACAGCTATAGTAACCAAAAATAAAATTTAAGAGACTCTAGACTAGATTCCTTGATGAATTGCAATTCATATGTTAACTAATGTTACAGAAAGTACCACATTTGCATATTAATGCTGTCTCAAATATAAACTAGGAGAAATTAATATAATATCTGCTTAAGGGTTTGTTTTACTTTAGAAAAATATGGTCCAAAGAAATAAATACAAGAGTAGTAGCTATGCCAACTACACACACAGTACCAGAAATGAAAAACTACTTGCTATGGGGCATCCTTCTAAATCAGTTTTAACACTTTCAATGCTTTAACAATTTGCATCAAGGACCTATAACTGTCAGTGAACTAACACCCTGTAAGGATGACTTTTATACAACAGGATTCACACATCTCATCACTATGAACAAAGTAATTACTTGTGGTTTTTTTGGCACAAAGAAATGAATTCTGGTTAAGGAAAAAGTTATCACAACACAAAACTATCTGTGGTCCACTGTGTGTCATACAGACACACATTCCACTAAAAAATAAGAAGTGTAGCCAAATATTTAACAACATTCATTGCTTCAAAAGTTCTTCTCCATTGCAGCAAAGTTTTTTTTTTAAGATGAACTAGTTAAAATTACTTTTCTCCTAGCATACAATGAACAAATGTTAACACCACAGTTTTCCCCACAATGGAGGTAGTTAATATGTTGGATTATAAACTGATTGCAACAAGATAGGCCACACAATGTTTTGAAAAATCCTATCATAAGTGACTACCTCACTTGGGTGATTTGAATGTATCAATCAATTACAAGAACACCATCAAAATTCTCTGATCCTTAAAAACTTAGAAATGACTTTCTCTGCTTCTTACCTTTATAGGACTTTAGCAGTTTTTCAATTTTAATATAAATGTGTGGAATGATATTTGTGGAATGGAGAATTCAATGGGACAATGAGTGGGAAAGATGATCAGCTAGCACTCAGATGGGCAAAAGCTAAGGACAAGGTCAGGATCATGACTGAGACAAGACAGAACAAGCATACAAAGGATTAAAAAAAAAAAAAAACTACCCCTGTCATAACCTATAGTCTAGTGGAAGAAAACACACTGAAAACAGGAGAAAGTATAAATGGTAAGTTTCCAATTTTGCAGAGTTAGAAGCCTAGACACTAGTGACCTGATTAGAAGAGGCTAGAATAAAATGGCTTCATATTGGATATGGAAGCATTTGAAATCCCAGCTACATAGGAGATCCATAGAAAGATCATGATTTGAGGCCAGCTCAGATAAAAAAAAAATTTTTTTTAAAGCTAGTCATGGTATAAGCTGAGCTACACAGGAGGTGAAGGTAAGACTATAGTTGGAAGCCACTTGGGCAAAAGTCCAAGACCATACCCAAAAAATAAAGTAAAAAGGGCTGGGAGCACTGTTCAAGTGGTAGGGTGCTTGCTTAGCAAGTAGGAGGCCTTGAGTTCAATCCCCTAGTACCACTCAAAAGAACAAAAAATGAATAGCAACAAACAAAACAAAAACCTCCAGACTACAGCATGGAGGAATGTAGGTAACTAAAAGGTCACCTCTGGAAGAAACAGAGCTTTCTGGGTCATTTACCATGGAACATACTAAAGTCTTATAGTTCCCTATAGAGGAACTAAATTCAAACCAGAACCACATGAAAGTTTTGCCTCCGAAAACTTTATTACCATTCTGAGAATTCTTTACTAGCTCCCATTTGGAATGTCAGTGTGTTCAATAATTACCAAGTACTGAGTTCAGGCATTGGAAACACACACACACACACACACACACACACCACACACACACCACACAATTCTTTAACTCAAGGAGCTTACAGTCTAGAATAAAATTATATTGACATTGTAATATAATGAATGATGAAATGAAATAATGTATAACATCCTAATGGAGCACAAAAGAAATGCCACCAATTGGTGGCATGACTAAGAGGTGATAAATATTGTCTGTGGTCACTCGGGTTTGCAGTCCTACAGACTTTATCACACCTAATAACAGACTTATTTTTTTAAATAGGAAAAAGAAACATCTATAATGCGTGATGAGAAAAGTTTTCAGTTTCAAAAAGATGAGGCTATAACACAACTATCCCCCAAGAAAGAAAATGATGGTAAGTATGAACACATCATTAAATTATTTTTGAGAGGATCTTTCAAAAATAGCTACAATAGAACTTTATTCCTTCTAGCATTCAAAAGTTGCCTCAAGATATCTAATAATACACACTGGAATTTTATCTCCAATGGTAAAGTCAATGCATATTTGGGAAGATACATCATTTGCCAACCTACATTATGAGAAAAAATGTGAAACAGAAACATTTAAGAACAAGGCTAACTTGAGAGGATGGGTGGGGCTGGGATAAATGATAAAGAATGATCAAAGGGGTAACATTGATCAAAATGCTCTGCTAGGAGCTTCTGACTCACGCCTATAATCCCAGCTACTCAAGAGGCTGAGACCTGAGGATTGCAGTGCAAAGCCAGCCCAAGCAGGAAAGTCTGTGAAGTGCTTATCTCTAACCAGCAAAAATCATACACTAGTTTATATATTGCTACAATAAAATTAAAACGCACCACAACAAAAAATAGATTTTTAAAATTTTGTGCAACTAGGGATTCAGACCTTATGCATGCTAGGCAAGTAAATTACCAGTTGAGGCATTTCATCAGCCACTTTTGTGGTTATTTTCTTTAAAAAAAAAAAAAATTTTTTTCCAGTCCTGGCTCCTGGACTCAGGGCCTAAGCACTGTCCCTGGCTTCATTTTGCTAAAGGCTAGCACTCTACCTCTTTAGCCACAGCACCACTTCCGGCTTTTTTCTGTTTGTGTGGTGCTGAGGAATCAAACCTAGGGCTTCATAAGCATGCTAGGCAAGAACTCTACCATTAAGCCACATTCCCAGTCCCTAAATTTTTTTTATTGTTATTATATAGGGGATTGGTTATTTTCAAGATAGGGTCCTAGCTTTATGCCTAGATTGTGATCTTATTTGTGTTTCTCTTTGTCCTCCTACTTCCCATGTAGCTTGACAGGTACTCGTTACTATACTCAGTCATTCACTGAAATGGAGTCTTGCCAACTTTTATGTTTGGGCTAGCCTCAACAGTTGCCTGCCAAGTTGAATTTTCTTTTTCAGACCGAGTCTCACTAACTTTGCTTGAGCTGTCCTCAAACTCATGATACTCCTGCCTCCACTTCCAAAATAGTTAGGATTACAGGTGTATGCTACTCCACCCATCCAAAAACTACATCTTAAAAACTGAGAAGCAACTGGGAGAGAATGAAGGGGTAACAGTGTCCAATAAGAAATGTACTCATGGGCTGGGAATATGGCCTAGTGGCAAGAGAGCCTACCTCGCATACATGAAGCCCTGGGTTCAATTCCCCAGTACCACATATGGAAAATGGCCAGAAGTGGAGCTGTGGCTCAAGTGGCAGAGTGCTAGCCTTGAGCAAAAGGAAGCCAGGGACAGTGCTCAGGCCCTGAGTCCAAGGCCCAGGACTGGCAAAGAAAAAAAAAAAAGAAGAAGAAATGTACTCATTACCTGACTAATGAACTGTAACTCTTTTGTACATTACCTTTATAAAAACAATTAAATTAAAAAATTGAGAAGTATTTTAGTAAAAACAGAAATGGATAAATGGAAATAACAAATGGGTAAATGAAAAAATATCACTTGTTCTTGGACAGAATTTAAAATCATAAAGATGTCAGTCATTTCTAAACTTATAAATTTTAGACAACCCCACTAAATTTACCAATCTTTCATAAAACTATAAAAATGGACTCCAAAGTTCATTTGGAGAAAACATGCACAAATAGGGAAACTCTGAACATGTACAAAGAGTATAATATGCTGCCTTTCATATAAGAAAGAATATAAGAAAGTCTACATATACCTACCCATTTGTGTGAATAGAAACAAAAGGGTAATTGAAAAACTAAGATGGGTTAAGATATAGGTCAGTGATAGAGCAATGCCTATTATATGCAAGGTTAAATTCTCAATACTGAAAAAACAAAAACACTGGGAGTAGTTACTCGAAGGTATAAAACTGTATCACTGATAAATGATGGAAGACTGGAATGTAGTAAAGAGAAACTGGAATGGATAGTAGCACTTTGATTTTTGTCATTTGTAAATCTAGATGGTATACTCTCTAAGCAGTGAGAAACCTTTTATCTGCTAAGGGTCATGTGCATATTTATGAAATAATATACAGGTCATACAGAATTATAAGCTGACAAAAAGCATACATACCTGTCCTGTCATGTAACAAAAGATTTTGTTAGCCTTATGCAGCCCACAGGCTGGATATTCCCTACTCCTACGTAGGCTATATAAAATGTGTATGTATATGTGTGTGTTAGTAGAGCCTATTGTTCCTAGAGCCATGAATAAAACAATGTGGGATTAAATTAAGCATGAGAGAAAATAATACTATCAAGACATTCCAGATGGGAAATGTATGAAAGCTGTTGCTGATGTAACATGGCGTACTGGCTTTTTAAGGGTTTGTTTTTTTTGCAGTGCTGGGGCTTGGGACTCAGGGCCTGAGCACTGTCCCTGGCTTCTTCTTCTTTTTTTTTTTTGCTCAAGGCTAATACTCTACCACTTGAATCACAGCACCCTTCTGGCCTTTTCTATATATGTGGTGCTGAGGAATGGAACCCAGGGCTTCAGGTATAGGAGGCCAGCATTCTACCACTAGGCCATATTCCCAGTCCCTGGGGTACCGTTTTATAGCAAACTTTCTAAGTAAACAAAAGTACACTATAGTGTCAAAACAAAACAACATAGTAATTTATAAACTGGTAATTCAGTTATTTTCAAGTTTATATAATGTACAAAACTGTATATGCTATACCGTACTTTTATACAACTAGCAGTATAATAGTTTTGATTACACCAGCATCACCATAACCCCATGAGCAACACATTGCATGTGAAAGTATGCTGCCACTAAGCAACAGGAAACTTTCAGCTCCATTATAGTTTTACAGGACCATCATAAGTTGAACAACATATCACTTGTCAAAACAGCATTATTATTTGGCACATAATTAAACTCCAGTAACTATCTTTCTGTTTGCTTTCTACTGTTATGAGTTAGCAATATTAGAACTACCTAATGTGTATTCTGAGTACAGTAAATATACTGTGTATAATGAAAACTAGGTTTCTTCTTGTTATAGAAAAGCACTTACAAATACAAAAAGGCAAAGGGCTGGACATTGGACTAGAATCAAAGGTATCAGTATCAGCTCATAGTTTTGTAGACATACAGGTAAAGTGATATAGATGCATTTTTCCCTTTGAATTAGTTGTGTGTTACATATGAATATAGTATGTATGTGTATCTATAAGTAAGTGGTATTCATATTATGAATATAGTATATGCTTATACATGCTATACACGTGAATATTATTTATGGGGAAATAAAAAAACAATTTTATTTCCTACCCTTCACTGAAAACCTAGAAGCAATGAGATTCCAACCATAATGAATATGCACAGCAACTACAATTCTCTGCCTAAAGGAATCAGTGATTAACAGTTTCAGAGTCAGGTCAGGGAAAATGCCAAGATTGGTCTGGGATATCTTGAAATGCTGAAAGTAAGGATTTCTCAAAGAAGAAAAAATAGTGTTTAAAAAAAATACTTTCAGGGATGAGAATGTGGCTTAGTGGTAGAGTGCTTGCCTTGCATGCATGAAGCCCTGGGTTCAATTCCTCAGTACTACATAAACAGAAAAGGCTGGAAGTGTTGCTGTGGCTCAAGTGGTAGAGTGCTAGCCTTCAGCAAAAGAAGCTCAGGGACAGTGCTCAGGCCCTGAGTTCCAGCACCAGGGCTGTCACAAAATAAAAAATACTTTCATACCTGTTAGAATCTGAAATCAACTGTCCCATCCTTCTGATGTAAGGCAGTGCTGGAGGCTTAATTGCACTGTCCTCTGTCACTTAGCCAACCAGGAGCAGCTTTCTGGGGTCCAGTAAGCACAGTGGTAAATCAACTTCAGAAGCTAGTCCTTTACTTTCCTAATAGACAAAACTCTATAGTTTTTTTTTTCCCTAGGGATCTTATACAGTTGTCTAGTTTACTTGACACTGTTAAATTACTTTTAAACTTTAAATGAAGAATCATGGATTTTTCATTCTGCCAGTGAGTTATCCTGTTTCTTTTACTTTATTTAATATATATTCCACATTGTTCCCATATGTAGTACAAAGAGAATAGGAATGCTTTCTGTGAAACACACACACACACACACACACACACACACACACTTTCAAATATACTTAAGGGTCAGGTACTGGTGGCTCACGCCTGTAATCCTAGTGCTCAGGAGGCTGAGATAAGAGGTTTGTGGTCTGAAGCCATGTCAGGCAGAAAAGACCCCGTGAGACTCTTCTCTCCAATTAACCACTCAAAAACCAGAAGTAGCACTGTGGCTCGTCGTAGAGCGGTAGCCTTGAGCACAAAGAGGCTCAGGGATAGTGCCCAGGCAAGCTCCAGAACTGACAAAAAAAAAAAATCATTGGATCAGAATTAAAGTCCATAAATAAGCTTACACAAGCTTAATCATGTGTTGAATCTTTTCCAAAAGTCATGGTGAAATGATCAAGAGCCCTAGAAAAGGAAAAAAAATACTGATATTCCTGAAACTATATATTTAAAAGTGTACTCAAAATACAGCCCCTACATAAAGAGCTTAAACTACACAACTTCTCCAAGAAGTACATCACTTAGATGTACTCCACAAGCTAATGTTTTAAAGGCTTGGTTCCAGCTGATGATCCCAGCTTTAGTAGGTAGAACATGGAAATACTCAAATGCCCATTAAGAGCTATTGTATAAATAGTACACTCTGAGATGACAAAATTCTACTTAGTAATAAATAGTGATATATTGAACAATGAATCTTAATTATGCTAAAAGAACTCAGACAAAATAATATATTTTGAAAGATTCCTTAATGAAACTCAGAAACACAAATTAATATGTAGTGACCAAAAGCAGATCAGTGTCTGCTTGAGGACTAGAGTACAAGGGAAAATTACTAATTGGAATGAGTAAAGAAATTTTGGGGAAAATTGGGTCGGAAATGTCAATTAAAACAAAAGATTCTTGAGTTAAACACATGTTTAACATATGTTGACATATGTTAACACATGTTAAAAATTATGAATTGTATAATTTAAGTATTTGCACTTTATTGTCCAATAATTAACCATACAAATTGTGCCAGGGCTGGGCACTAGTGGTACATGATTGTAATCTTAGCTACTTAGAGGCTGAGATCTGAAGATTGTGGTTCAAAGTCTGGCTAGCAGGAAACTCTGTAAGACTCTTAACTACGATTAACCACCAAAAAGCTTAAAGTGGAACTGTGGCTCAAGTGGTAGAGTACCAGTCTTAAGCAAAAGAGTTCAGGGAAAATACTTAGGTCCTGAGTTCATGCCCCAGGACCAGCATGTGCATGAATGCAAATGTGTACACACACAAACACACACACAATTGTGTCAGAAAAAAGGCTAAAAGGGCTCTCATGATTAATCTATAGCAACTTATTAAAATAAGCATGAGAATAATAGCCTATGTCTCATAAGACAGAGAATCCACAAGGTTTATACTGAAATAAAAAAAAGGAATGTTCCAGTAGAATGTCAATTAATGAATGCAAAAGAAATAAAAGTAGGAAATAAAATCCATCATTTCCCAACTATCCTAGTGATAAATGATTGAGCTAAGAATCAACAACAAAGCCAGGCACTGGCAGTTCAGGCCTGTAAATCCTAGCTACTCAGGAGACTGAGATCTGAGGAACCAAGCTCGAAGCCAGCTTAGGCAAAAAAAAAAAAAAAAAAAAAAAAAAGACTGTGAGACTCATCTCCAAATAACTACCAGAAAACCAGAAATGGAGCTGTGGATCAAAATGGTAGAGTGCTAGCTTTGCACAAAAAAGCTTGGGGACATCACTCAGGTCCTGAGTTTAAGCCCAGGGTAGGGTGGGGGTAGGGAGAACAGATGCTAAAACTAAACTGTTTGACACTAAACTGAGTGAAAGTTTGATGACACACCAGACTTTTTTTTTTGGTGTGTGTGTTGGGGGGGTGTGGTGTCTCCAAGTACTACTCCAAAAGAAATACGTGAATTACAAGATGGAAAATTAATTTTACAAAATGAGATGACAGATGCCTCTTGAACCAAACGGCCAATACCAGAAATGGAACAAACAGACATCATACATATTCCAGATACATAACACCAAAGACAGAACATTATTTCCATGGTATTCCAGCCAAAAAGGAAGAATCTGAGACAAATCTCTTTGTGTTTCCAAACTAAAAAAGGTACCAAAAAAAAAAAAGGCACTGAACAACAATTCAGAGTTAAAAGGAAGGTTTGACAAATATATGCAGTAAATAATTTGGTGTACAAATTAACACTCTAAGTCATTCAAAGATGGATTTGGGTTTACATATGAATGGTACCAGTGATGTCTAATATTCAAGTTAATAATTTGCTCATTTCACTGGTAGTTTCTAAAGTGAGATTGTTACCAAACTGCAATGTTTCTAACACACTAAGCTTATAAACCAAACTTGTTTTTACCTTCATTTCTGCTATGTGAACTTTTTTTTTTTTGAGAAGGGAGATTCAAATAAGGAAATGCAACTGTCAATCAAGAGAACAATTAAAGCAAAACAAAATTTTGGTGAACCATCAAGCACTATTGTTTGACACCACATTATCACCACCATGTGGAGACCACCACAACTAAGTATCTTTCCTCTATCAACTATGATTATGTAAAATGCCATTGCAAATCAAGTAGGATCAATAACAATAATTTTACCATTAAAAAAAGACTGAATATTTTCAAACTATCATTTGTACTTACAATTTTGTTTCCCAATTTAGAAATGCCCACGTGCCTGCTGTGTGTTTGCTTAAGTGGCTCGGTGTACTGTGAGGAAATTGACATTGATGCAGTACCGCCCTTGCCAAAGGAATCTGCTTATCTTTATGCACGATTCAACAAAATTAAAAAGCTGACTGCCAAAGATTTTGCAGACATGCGTAAGTTTAAATACAACATAAACATGTTTCTGTTACCTAGGACCTACTACATCAAAGGTTGTCACTGTAAGACGATAAACACCTAGTTATCTCCACACACTTCTCAAACTCCTTTTTTTTCTGTGTGGTGGAATCATTTTTCCATTCCAACTTCCTGTCATCTTTATTTACTGATGACTTTGGTGTTCACTTTGACAGCCTATATTACATATAGACCATTGCATCTCCTATTTAACTCATAGCTCCTAAGCCTGATTACATGTTAAAAATATCTGAAAGACTATGTTTAAAATAAATTTTTTTGGAAACACTGATTCAAGGCTGTTCTTCTCAGAAGTTCTAATTCAGGCCTGGGGTGAAGCCAAAGCATTCTCTCTAAAATCAACCACACTCCTTTCACCATTCTAATATGAAAATAGGATTGAGAACCCTGGCATTTCATTCTTTCCAGGTCATTAATCTTGGCCTTCTGGCTTTCTACCAAACTTTAACCCACTAAGGTGTTGCCATCAGACATCAGTAGCCCCTAATTCTGCAGTATGAAGTTTTGGTACTGAACTACAAATTTCTCCTCAATTTTTTAGAATGCTAGGTTTTCAAATCTCCCTAAATTGAAAAAAAACCAAAAAACTAAAATTAACTTTAAAAAAATCAAGTCAAGAGATGTCTACTGGCTTTACTGCACATTTATTAGATAAGCTGTGACTGGTTTCATGCTAGCAGCTCTCAAGTGGGAAGAATAGCTGTTTATTATTATTTGTGGATCTTTTATTTACAAAATCAATACACGTAGCTCAATGGTATAGTTCTTGACTAGCATGGATATGGCCATAGGTTTGATTCCCAGCACTGCAAAAATATTTTTTAATCTTAAATTTTATTTTTATCTTAAAAGGTACCTGTGGTACTTTTATGATTATTTACAGAAATGCATAGAGCAGCAAAAAAGTTGTAGTTACTCAAAACACATGTTTCCAGCTAAGGCTAAAGAAAGCAATGTTTTCTTCTAGTGTAGGCTGTCATATTGTAAAATAAGGATCTAATCATCATAGTACCATCTTTTTCATTTGTGTTCTTTGTTGAAAAATTTACTGTATCAATGGCACCAAGTATGGTGATATGTGCTATGCATTTCTGCTAAGCATTACCATACCACATCTATTGATTTAATTGTTAACTTTAATTAACTATTTACTTTTTTACAGTGCTAAGGGATCAAATTCAGAGCCTTGTTCATTCTAGGCAAATGCTCCACAAGTAAACTACATCCCTAGTGTTTCAAAATGTAAGAAATATATAGAGAATATGCCTTATAGAGAATATACCTGTATTAAAGCTTCATTCTGGCTTATGCTATAGTGAAATATTAATTCAACAATGTATATAAGTTGTGATTAAGCAAAAATACATAAAACAAGATTTGTATTAACTAGTTAACAAAAAAATCATACAATTGTCCCAAATATAATTGACAAAAAAACTGTAAAGAGTAAATTATGAAGTGAAATGCACTTAATTTCCTCTTGCTTATGGGAATTCTAACTGATCATGCATAATTCTTGACTAAGTAAGTTTTTTAAAAAGCATATATCCATTCAATGAAAAGAAGTTTCCACTAACTCTAACCTGGTAGCCCAGATGCTGCTGTATGTCAGTGAGGTGGTCAGGGCAAGTCAGAGGGCTGTTGCTATAGATTCTAACATTCCATTAGAAACCATGTGATTAATCTACCAGAGAGAAACTCTGTCTCCCACTTCATCCCTCCCTCCCCCTACCCCCCCCAAAAGGGTAAGAAAGGTAGAAGAGGTGCCTCCTAGGAGAAGGAAGGTATATATAAAACCTCAGAGATAGCAAAACTCTGCTAGGGAGCACAGCTATGTACAGTCAACAAAGTGGCCTTTGTAGTAGGTGGCCATTATCACACCAGCAGTCAGAGAGCACCTGCCAGGCTCCCAGGTCCACTGCCAGGTGCATTAGGGGAAGAATCCCATGCAGTCCTCCCAGCTGCCTAACAGAAGTCAAATTATTTGCTCAGTTTTTGAGATAGTAAAGGGAAGCACCGAAACTGGGACCTGCCTGTCCTCTTTAAGAGGGATCAGACTTTGCCTGAACCTGGTAAAATGGGTAGGATATGAATAGCCAGGCCAGCAGCAGATAGAAACAGTCAATGTAGCTTCACTAAGGGTTGTGCCTTTCTTCCTCCTTTGCCAGACCCAGCACTGTGACTTGTCAGAGAACCTGCATGATAAGAGACTCATGGGAAGCTAGTCCACTAAGTCCCCTACACTCAATGGTTCAGTACTCCTCAATTCAGTGGTAAAGGAAGTTTTTAGAAAATAACTACAATGAGAAAAAATTGCTTCCTAATCATCCAGACAAAAGCCAACAAATATATACTGTAAATACACATATTGAATTTTTCGAGCCTTCAGTCTGTATTGCCAAAATAAATCTGGGAACATTTTTGTCTTACTTCTCAAGCAGTAAGGCATAGTGAGATTAAGGTAATTTAGTCATAATTAACAATGTGACCTGCTGGCAAAATATCCAAAATATAATTATACGATTCCACTCATTCACATGTAATCAGTCCCCATGATTTACAATAAGAATTTCTTTTAAACCACTTGTTCATCTTGAGAAATTCTGAGGATGGAAAGACTTAATATTAACATCTTTTCCAAATCTGAGATTCTAAGATGGTTTAAAAAAAAAGTAGTTATTAAGCAGAGATGCTCAGTGTTCAACAAAACTTTACTGATGGAATTGAAAGAAAATTTCAGTGTTGAGTGTTTGCCCAGTATGTGGCAGACACCAGGTACCATCTCAAGCACAACAAACAATTTTTTGAGCCAGTAATTGTATACACAAAAGATAAAACACATTTGAATTGTCTGTTAAACTCACTTTTCTTGTTTGCACAAGATTTAACTTCATATTTCTTTGTCTGTTTTTCTCCTCAAGCTAACCTAAGAAGACTTGATTTTACGGGTAATTTGATAGAAGAGATAGAAGATGATACTTTTTCAAAACTTTCTCTGTTAGAAGAACTTTCACTTGCTGAAAATCAGCTACTAAGACTTCCAGTTCTTCCTTCAAAGCTCACTTTATTTAATGCAAGATACAACAAAATCAAGAATAAAGGAATCAAAGCAAATATATTCAAAGTAAGGACTTCATAGTACTTACAAAACACTGTACCAATGATAATAGTTTAAAGGTCTATGATTTTTCTTTTTTGTGTTGGGAGTAGGACTTGAACTCAGCGCATGGATGCTGTCCCTTAGCTTTTTTGCTCAAGGCTTATGCTCTACCACTTGAACCTCCGCCACTTCCAGCTTTTTGGTGGTTAATTGGAGGTAAGAGTCTCCTGGACATTTCTCCCAGGATGGCTTCAAAGTACGATCCTAAGAACTCAGCCTCCTACATAGCTAGAATTACAGGCACGGTCCACCAGAACCTGACCTGATCAACTTTTCATATAAAGAATATTTAGAGCACTGGTGGTTCGATCCTGTAATCCCAGCTACTTGGGAGGCTGGTGTAGGAGGACCACATAAGACAAAGAATTTTATATATGTATTTCTGAAGGGATTCAAGATAAATCTAAGCATGAAAATGATCATCTTGTTTGCTTTATAGTTTGGCTTAGTGCCTTATGGTTCTAACAGCCACTGGTAAAATCAAGTCACTATAATTCATATAAATTGGGCACACTGGAAAGATAGGTGTCCACATGGTTAAACTTAGAATATTTAAGAAAGGATTAAAACAACAGCATAAAAAAGTAATTAACAAAGTTTGGCACAAAATAAGTACCAAAGTTAATTACTAATCATGTAAAGTAATATATCATAAGACCTTATGAAAAAGTCCACATCAAGTTAGAGTTTAATAAACTGATTTAGGCAACATTATGTTAAGCACATCTCTCTGGAGCAACCACTTAGGGAGAAATTGGTAAAGCTGAGATAGGAAGCTCTAGAGGATCCAAAAACAGTCTCAGGTAGAGTGGCTTCATTAGCTATCCCCAAGACAATTTAAAGGACCCCAAAAATGCCATCAGAGCTGAGTATTCAAAGTTGAAGTAAATGGACAGAAATGTAAAGTATGCAGTAGAGCTCTGGTGTTCATTGCAAATGTCTTAAGGACTAAAACATACTACTTGTGAAGCCAAAACCAAATAACAAGCAAAACAAAGAACTACCATACCAACAACTGATATAATTGATGTGTACTTATACAAAATCCCTTTAATTTGTTTACTGTGTGGATGCTGAGAAAGAATGAAACGACCAGTAACACTCAAACCAAATTTTCCTTACAGAAACTGAATAAACTTGCCATCCTCTACTTGGACCATAATGAACTGGAAGCTGTGCCTCCTAATTTACCAGAAAGTCTACGAATAATTCATCTTCAGGTATGATTGTTATTTTCATCACATCTGGTCTTAATTACTTATGAGCTTATTTTATGGCTCATTAGTAAACTTATAACATGTAAATTAGGGCTAGATCACTATGAAACTGTAAGTTCATCTACTATTCAAAATATTAATGCTTAAACATATGAACTCCCTTTTCTTCTAGTCTTAGCAACACAGATTTGAAGGTTAGGGTGTACTCAAACCTCTCATTCATATTTGTTTCTTCATAGGGTGATGAAGTATTTTTTTAAAATAGAGGTTCTAACATTATTCTAGGAAACTATCAAGTAAAAAGTCCAAAAGTGAAGAATAAAAATAATTAATGTTTAAATTAATTAAAACAATGAAAATAAATGAAAGAATAACGTGAAAATCTTAAGAGAATATTTAAGGACAGTTCCATTTTAATACTCTAAATAAGATACTTCCTCCATCTAATATAATCCCATTTATATTCATATGTTTACGCTAAATCTGTATTAGTCTGAGAAATAACCAGTAGTTTGTTCTTCCAAAATATAGTATAAACTAAAAATAGGTTTTCAAATTACAGAGTTTTATTTTTATAAGGATTCACAGTATGTACAATATCTTTCTGTGTGATGGTACTGGGGCTTGAACTCAAGGCCTTTGTCCCTGAGCTTTTGTGCTCAAGGCTAGTACTATATCACTTGAGTCACAGCTCCACATCCAGCTTTTTGGTAGTTAATTGGAAATAAGAGCCTCATGGACTTTCCTGCCCAGGCTGGTTTTGAACAGCAATCCTCATATCTCAACTCTTGAGAAGTGAAGATCAAAGGTATGAGTCACTGGCGCCCTGCAAGTATTTTTTTTTTTTTAAATACCCTGTGTAGTGAGTTCCATTACAGCGTATACAAAGAGATTTTTTTAAGGACATAAAGGTTTCAGAATTGTAAATAATTTTTCCTTCTATTTTTCAGTTTAACAACATAACTTCAATTACAGATGACACCTTCTGCAAGGCTAATGATACCCGTTATATTCGGGAGCAGATTGAAGAGATTCGCCTAGAGGGCAATCCAATAGCCCTGGGGAAACATCCCAATAGTTTTATTTGCTTGAAAAGATTACCTATAGGGTCATACTTTTAATCACTATTTAGGCAATGTGTAAGCTAAAGTATATATGCTTATAATTTGTCTCAATAATGTCTAAAGGAACATTAAGTATTGGTTTAGCATTAACTTTTTATCTTACTATGAAAGAATTTTATGTCTTAAACAAGGACATTCAAAATAAGATTGAATTTCTAAGTTCAAAACAAATTAATATGACAATATTTAAACATTAAAAATACCTGGTTTACACTAGACAATTACTTTAAAATGGCATATTTTTGTATGAACAATTTGGGATGCATTATTCTCATTACTAATTAAGAGAAGTCCAAGAAAGTTCCAATTGTTTATCTTTGCTAGACTTTATTAAGTATCTTGAAAACATTTAAGGCAGATCTTCCAAAAACCTCATAAAGGTAAATATTTCCAGAGATCTATTCTTTCATGATTCATAATTATTCATATGAGGTAGGAACTCTGCTTTCTTCCTATAAAGCAAGCTATCTTACTTTATTTTCACTTAGCCTAAGAAATAATTTACATGAGAAAAAAAATTCCAAATAAAGTAGAATTTTACTTTCTAATATCCAAAGTTTTCTGCCTTGTGGTCACATCATTAGAGCTCAATAAAGAAAAAATATTCTTTTATCATAAATCATTTTGTAAAAGTCAAGCAATTTAAAACTAATAAGCTTTTAAAAACAAAAACTGACACAATTAAACAGGAATAAAGTTCCTCCACTGAGAAGATTTTCAATTTTGAAATAATTACAAAATATTTTCTTTTTAAACTACTAGAACTGGGCCTTCTCAATAAATGTTCAAATATAAAGAAATGAAAACTAAGTGTCACTTACATTGTCACCTGCCTGGGCACATAAATGTTTACACAAACCAACTGAATATTCACAGCAAACCTTTTGAGCAACATTGGCTCAATACCCATGATGAACAGACTCACTTTACAATACAAATCTGATCTTCAACTGATGACTCAAGGCTGCCAGATTAAAGTTCCAGAAATCTTTCTCTTGCCTATACATCACTCAAAAGTCTTAATCAACAGATTGCTCTGGAGTTAAATAGAAAATCATTGGTGCTTTACAAATATGAATCTGACCTTTATATATAAACATCATTGACATCATTTCTATTGTAGATTATACATTGGAATTGGTATAGTACTCCTAGAACATATAC
This sequence comes from Perognathus longimembris pacificus, assembly GCF_023159225.1. Taxonomy (NCBI): domain Eukaryota; kingdom Metazoa; phylum Chordata; class Mammalia; order Rodentia; family Heteromyidae; genus Perognathus; species Perognathus longimembris. The sequence goes on from NC_063161.1 coordinate 108,261,237, forward strand.
TCATTCCTGTTGTTTCTTAGGCTTTACCCTCCAGCACTGTTTGTTGAGGTTAAGCCAAGATAAAAACATTTGTGAACTCTTGGGGTTTATTTTTCTGCATATATGATCGCTTAAGGCCTCGATAGTTACTCTAACAATGCTTATTAGTTCAGTCATTTATTATGATGAATAATGACCATAACAAATATGCTATCACAATTTTGTGTACATGCCTCATTTTCTCGTTGACTAAACAGCGAGAACACAATATATAGCTGGTTATACTGTCACAGTCCTAGCACAATAGTGAACACATTTAAATTAAATATACCAATAAATGTTGTAAAATCCAAAGTAAAAGCTCCATTTCATTTGGAAAAATTATTATATGAATAAATTAATATAAGTACACTATGACTTTATCTGGAAACACATTCCTTATAAAGGAAGGTTCATCAGCAAGACTGAGACTAAAGAAAGTAGTAAGTTTATTAAGTTTCTAGTTTTCATAAGAATGCACACGCACACACACACACACACACACACACACATACACACACACACACAGAGATATCAAGAAAGAAAGGCTTAAGTAAGTGCTGGTGGCTCATTAGCTACCTCAGACCCTTAATTCAAGACCAACAAGTAGAAAAGCTCTAAAGACCTTCTCAAAGCTGAGTACAATGGCCAAGATTAGGAAAATGTTAGCTGCAGGTCTGCCTTGGCAGAAAAATCCAGTACTAAAAGAGAAGATAAAAAGAAAGGATGGGAGGGAGAGAGGGAAGAAGAGAGGAAGGAAGGAAGAAAAAGATGAAAAGAGAGAAAGAAAGAAATTACTGAAAGAAACTAAAGATGTACATAGACATCTTGTATTTGGATTAGAAGATTTAACATTGTTAAGACTACAAAACCATTTCCAGATTTGATGTAATCCCTATGACAGTCCTAATGGTATTGTTTCTGCGGAAACAGAAAAATCCATTCTAAAATTCATATCAAATTTCAAAAGATCTCAAATAAACCCAAGTCTTAAGAAGAACCAAGGGAGAAGATGGGTACTTCCTAATTTCAAAACTTGCTACAAAACAGTAGTAATCAAGACACTGTGGTACTACCATAAAAACAGACATATAAGAAATACAATACCTTAGGGAGAGCCCAGAAATAAAGTCTTATTACATGGCCAAGTAATTTTCAACAAGGGTACTAAGACCATTCAAAGGGAGAAAGAAAAGTCTCTTCAACTAATGAAAGTGGTAAAACTGGATATTCACAGACAAAAAAAAAAAATCAAGTTGAAGCCATAGCCATATGAAAACTAACTAAAAATGGAAGAAATAACTAACCTTAAGAGCATAAACTAAAATCTAAAATAAACAGAGGAAAATCTTTATGAAATGAACACAGTAATTAGTTGGACAGGACACACATACACACACACAAAAATCAAAATCACAGGGCAAAAAATACAAACGTGATTTCCATCAAAACACAATTTTTGTGCACCAATAAAACGTCATAAAATGAAAAGACGATTTGTAGAACATATGTTTGATAAGGTCTTAATACCAAACATATAGATTATACAAGGAAAATTAATCCAATTAAAATATGTGAAACTGGGCTGGGATGTAGCTCAGTGGCAAAGTGCTTGCCTAGCAAGTGCAACGTCCTGGGTTCAATCCCCAAAAAAGAAAAGCCAAACAATGAAATGAAATAAAATAAAATATGTGAAACTGACATATCTATATTTGCCAACAATATATCAATAGCCAATTAGTATATGAAAAGCTGTGTTGTATATGTATATATGTAGTTTACATTGCAAGGAAACTACACCTTTGTAAAATGGTGAAGCTTCTATTAAAAAAATGTTCTTCCTTAAAAAAATTCAACTTACCTATGATCCAGCAACTCTATTTTTAGATACATACTTTTAAATTAAAACAGCAACATAAAGAGATATATTGCTGTAACTATATTCATAACAATTACCAAAAAGGTAGAAACAACCCAAGTTTCTACCAACAGGATGTGCAAGCAAAATGTGGTACATACATTCAGTGTGACATTATTTAACCCGAAAAAGTAAATATGGTACATGCGACAATGTAAACTTTGAAGACATTACAATAATTTGGACAAAAAGGACAATCTAATTGTGTGAAGTACCTAGAATAGACAAATATCACAGAAACAGGAAATGGAATAGTGATTACCAAAGTCTGTGTCAAGGAGAGAACGAGAAGTTAGAATTTTAATCAGTATGAAATTTCAACCTAAAAAAAATACACACACACACACACACACACATATATATACATATTTATATTTGTGTGTGGTGGCTATAGTTGCAGAATAATGTGGCTTTTTTTTCCATCCTAGTAACATTACCAAGTAGCAAAAAGACTAGAGCGCTTATCCTCCATGGAAACAATAAGCCAACTATGTATTTATAACTGCCTGAAGAGCACTTAAAGTCAAACCAACTTTGGAAATGAGGATCAAAGCTCAAATATCTCACTACCCTCTCAAATACACAAAAAATAGTGATCTTAAATTTGTTCATAACCATAAATGCTAACACAGTACCTAATTACTATTGCATTTTACCAGTTGGGAAGTAGACATAATACTTAATTGTCCTGGTGCAAGATATTTCTTTTTTTCTTTTTTCTTTTTTGCCAGTCCTGGACCTTGGACTCAGGGCCTGAGCACTGTCCCTGGCTTCCTTTTGCTCAAGGCTAGTACTCTGCCACTTGAGCCATAGCACCACTTCTGGCTGTTTTCCATATATGTGGTACTGGGGAATTGAACCCAAGGCTTCATGTAAACGAAGCAAGCTCTCTTGCCACTAGGCCATATTCCCAGCCCCAAGATATTTCTTAAATCATGAGACTTCCTAAAAGGATTGCAGTCAGGAAACTTGCCATGTTTCATTCTGGAGAAAATCCTATGCCTGACAGATGAACTAACCCAAAGAGGATAAATTTAACAATAAGAAAACAACTCAAAATAAAGGAGAATTAGTACCATCATTAAAAACAAGTCATGATCTAATTAAGCAAATATTATTTATGATGTTGATTCTTTTTTTTGCCAGTCCTGGGGCTGGGCACTGTCCCTGAGTTTCTTTTGCTTAAGGCTAGCATTCTATCACTTGAGCCACCGTGCCGCTATGATGTTGATTCTTTAAGAACTTGCTTTATGTGCCTCCCTCATGTTAATAGTTTATCAACTGAGTTTTTTGTCTGGATGGATCCCCAAACAATCTAACAAAAAGAGTGTCCTAAAGTATTTTCTTTTTTTTTTTTTTGCCAGTCCTAGGGCTTGAACTCAGGGTCTGGACACTATCCCTGAGCTTCTTTTGCTCAACGCTAGCAATCTACTTCTTGAGCCACAGCACCACTTCCAGCCTTTTCTGTTTATGTGGTACTGAGGAATCGAACGAACCCATGGCTTCATGAATGTTAGGCAAGCACTCTACCACTAAGGCACATTCCCAGCCCCTTAAAAGTATTTTTTAGACTTAATTCTTACTTCACAAGAATCAGGCTTCAATATTTAAACTCAAAATGTACAATAATAATTAAACTGTTCAAAACAGAATATGGGGGGCTGGGGATATAGCCTAGTGGCAAGAGTGCCTGCCTCGGATACACGAGGCCCTAGGTTCGATTCCCCAGCACCACATATACAGAAAACGGCCAGAAGCGGAGCTGTGGTTCAAGTGGTGGAGTGCTAGCCTTGAGCGGGAAGAAGCCAGGGACAGTGCTCAGGCCCTGAGTCCAAGCCCCAGGACTTGCAAAAAAAAAAAAAAAAAAAAAAAACAGAATAAGGGGCTGGGGATATGGCCTAGTGGCAAGAGTGCCTGCCTCATATACATGAGGCCCTGGGTTCGATTCCCCAGAACCACATAAACAGAAAATGGCCAGAAGTGGCACTGTGGCTCAAGTTGCAGAGTGCTGGCCTTGAGCAAAAAGAAGCCAGGGACAGTGCTCAGGCCCAGAGTCCAAGCCCCAGGACTGGCCAAAAAAAAAAAACAAAACAAAACAGAATATGGCTTGGGAAGTTAAAACTGTATTGCATCATGACAAGACAGCTATGATTATATTTTTTAATGACATTTACTTCTTTATCCAAATTTTCCTGAGTGATTTTTCCAAATGTAGATTTTTAAGTCATTCCAAATATTCTATAAGTTATGAAATGAAAAATGCAGAAGCTCTTTTCTCACTTATTACTAGTAACTGCAAACTTCTAAAGGCAATAAGGATATTTTCTATTTTTTGAGAACTTTAATGGAAGCATGTTATGGCTGAAACTTCAAATTAGCCTAGCTTCATTTTACATAGATACTTAAATTTAGAGACTTTTAGACTTTACCTTAAAATGCTTAAATGTCTTCTTACGATGTTCACACCACTCTACAAAATAATGTAGACTTCGGAAAAACATAAGCAAATCTCTTCTTTCTTCTACTCTGTAAAATAAGATTCTATGATTAATAAAAATCATTAAATGACTGACCCAAACTAGTTTTTTGTCTTTTTATTCAGCTGTCATGGGGCTTCAATTGAGGACCTGTGTGTCATCCCTGAGCTTTTCTGTTTAGTGCTCTAACACTTTGAGCCTATCCTTGTTATATATTTAATGACATACTTATATCACATATTTATAATTTTCATAGGAAAATCCCCATAAAAATTTCCATCTTTTTCATAGAAGTAGAAAAAACAATCTTACAATGCACATGGAAACACAAAACAAATCCAGCAACCAAAGTAATTCTAAACTAAAAGAACACTGGAGGTACCACAACTTTATTACAAAACCACAGTAAAAATCTATTACTTGAATGTAGATAACAAACAAATGGAATAAAAGATCCAGAAATAGGTCCCTAAAACTACAGCCATGTAACAGATGAAGAAAATGTGATACACACACACACACACACACACACACACACACACACGCAGGTTTACTTAGCCACCAAAACCAACAGTCAGGTTGACTGCAGGAGGATGTAACTGGAAACCATGATGTTAACTAAAATAAGCCAGTGCCACAGGGAAGTAGCATATTTTTTCTAACTTATGGAAACAAACAAACAAAATCCAAGGTCATAAAAGTGAAAGTAGATAACAGAAACCTTCATGGGGAAGAAAAGTGGGAGGAGAAAATGATAAGCAATTACAGAAGGATGAATAGATCAAAGTACCTTATATGCATCTATGGAATAAGGCATATTTGTGTATGGTAAGGTCATAAAAACAGTATGTATAATTTAAAATATACTAATAAAAGCCTAAATTGAATTTTAAAGAAAGTGTGGCTCAGTAAAGAGCCATTAGAGGATGCTAAAGGATGTAAAAATAATTGATGAAGAGAAACTGTATAGTCATAGACTACATGTGAATTCTAGGTGAAGAAAAAAATAGGAATCTTACAGTGGAGAAACAAGGGAAAAGTTTCATCCTGTGGTCAACCTTAATATCACCTATAACAGACAGATATGCAAAGAATGACATTATGTCACTTACACAATGTAACATCTACATAATATTTTATCCAAGTATACCTAACGTCAATTGATCACAAGAAAAAAAAATCAGCTAACAAGGAAAAATCTGCTGCAAAAGAAAAGAGTGGAAAAAAACTGCATTTTCTAAAGATGGCCAAGTGAAAGGAAGGAAGGAAAGAAGGAAGGAAGGAAGGGAGGAAGGGAGGAAGGGAGAGAGGGAGAGAGGGAGGGAAAGAGGGAGGAAGGGAGGGAGGGAGGGAGGAAGGTAGATTGTGGAACTACTCCAGATTAATGGAAGCTAAAGAGCCAGGCACTGGTGGCTCACATCTGTAATCCTATCTACTCTGGAGGCTGAAATCTGAGGACCATGGTTTGAAGCTAGCCTGGGCAGGAAAATTCGTAAGACTCTTACCTCTTAAGCACCAGAAAATTGGGAAGTGGAGATGTGTTACTCAAGGGTTAGAGAACTAGCCTTGAGCAAAAAAAGCTCAGGAACAGTGACCGGGCCATTAAGTTCAAGCCCCAGGACAAGCACAAAAGAAAAAAAAAAAAAAAAAAAACCTAAAGAGACAAAACAAGGTGAGTGTTATAACAAGTTGAGTATACACCTATAATCCTAGCTACTTGAGAAGGGGTGATAGGATACCAGTTCAAAGTGAACCAAGACAAAAAGTTAGCTAGACTATCTTAAAAAGTAAATAGAGTGGCTGGGAATATGGCCTAGTTGCAAGAGTGCTTGCCTCACATACATGAAGCCCTGGGTTCGATTCCCCAGCACCACATATACAGAAAACAGCCAGAAGTGGCGCTGTGGCTCAAGTGGCAGAGTGCTAGCCTTGAGCAAAAAGAAGCCAGGGACAGTGCTCAGGCCCTGAGTCCAAGCCCCAGGACTGGCCAAAAAGACAAAACCAAACAAAAAGTAAATAGAGGTGGCTCAAGCCTGTAATCCCAGAAACTGAGAGGGGAGTGGGTGGGAGATAGAAAAATCTTGGTCTGAGGCCAGCCTGAGCAAAAACTGTGACTCTGAGAACAAAAAAGTCACTTGCACAATGCCTTGTGTTCAAACCCTAATCCCATCAAGTTAAAAAAAAAAAAAAGAAAGAAAAAGAGGGACTGAGAATATGGCTTAGCAGTAGAGTGCTTGCCTTGCATGCATGAAGCCCTGGGTTCGATTCCTCAGTATCACATAAACAGAAAAAGCCAGAAGTGGTGCTGTGGTAGAGTGCTAGCCTTGAGCAAAAAGAATCCAGGGACAGGGCTCAGGCCCTGAGTTCAAGCCCCAGGACTGGCAAAAAAAAAAAAAAGAAGACGTAACAAATTTAATAGTCAACCTAAATAGTAAGATGTACTGCAGGGAAAAAGGAAATTCAATAAAGGATATTATGAAACTGCCAAAATTGAAATAAATGTATTAAAAATTATGCAAATGTCAACTTATGAAGCTCACCCTGTTCTATGACTATGGAAGGGAATATATATATATATATATAAAATAAAAAATGAAGGACTCTGGATATAGCCACAACGTTAAAATTACAGATGCAGAGCCCATATATGGAGGGTCAGCTTTACTATTCTTTTGTTTATAAATCTACACATTGTTTTCTACATATTTCAGAGATTAATACATTCAAAAGAATGATTAGCTTATGTTTGGGAGCACACAATGTACATGTATGTGATTCTGTGGCATCAACAACTGAAAACAATTAGAGACAATGGTATAGGAATACAGTTTTTCTGTTACAGTCTGTAATTTCAAGTTATAAATTAAAACTTTAGGTTGTTGTTGTGGTTTGGCTATTAAATGCTCCTCCAAAATCTTATGTATTTAAGACTTGGTCCCCAATGCAGTAGTGTGCAGAGCTGAGGCTTTGGGAGGTGAATTCTGATCCTACAAATAGTTAATTGGTTTAGAGATTCATAACTTAATGAAAAACAGGAACCAGGCATTCAGAGATTATCGCTGTAGTAATAAGCAGCTTAATTCAAAGCACACAGGTACTATTTTCTTTGGTTTAAACCTTATACTTTCTCACTATAACATTTAGTTTAAAAAAAAACTGTTCTTCCACTCTGACTTTGCCATCTGGATCAAATGATTATTATATTCTGGGAAATGAGAGTATTTTAAAGAAAGACATTCTGGGGAAATTTTGTGGATAAAATGACTCTTTTGGGGCCCTGGTCTCAGGGCCTGACACACTGAAGCTGGAGCAGAGCTGATGATTAATCAGAGTCCCTTGCCCCAGGCAAGGCAAGAAAAGAAACAACTATACACCAAACTAAGAGTATAGTTGCTACTGAGACTTAGCCTTTCCTACTAGGAACATAAGCATGCTTACAATAAACAACTGCACTCTCAGAGAGATTATTAATCACCATTTTGTCTTGCTCACTGCCCACAGACTAAGATGCCTAGAGTCCTCAAAACCAAATAGAAAAAAAAAAAAGAATTTAATCAAGTGATGGGATCACTGTGGAGCACCTATCCAAAGTCACCTGCCACCCTGTCAGTAACCCAAATAAAAGTCAAGTGCTCAGCAAGCTGGATTTATCTGTCTATTCTTTTGGCTATGGTCATCTAATTCAGAAGCAGGCTTTTTTTTTTTTTTTTACTGCTTCCTAGGAAATTCATGCAGCATTGTGTACAAGAAAAAAAACTAACCACCAAAAAGAAAAAAAAGCAATGAAGATTGTGACAAAAAAGTTTTAAGGCACAGAAAAAACATAGCAAAATGTAAGATTATCCCTCCTTGTTAGTAATTACTTTGAAAGTGGAAAGGGATAAGGAAAAAGAGGATAACAAAAGGTAATACAGAGGTGAGTATAACCAAATATATTATAATCATAATGTATGAAATGTCTATCATAATGTATGAAAATGTCATAATGAAACTCCTTGTATTGTATAATTAACACATGATGAGTTAAGGATGAGCTGAGGATGTGACTAAGTGGTAGAGTACTTGCCTAGCATGTGAAAAAACCATATGTTCTATTCTCAGTGACACACATACACACAAATACACACAAAGTAAGTTCCCCAATGAAGGAGAAGAGGTGGACAAATGGATAAAAAAAAAAAATATGGTCCAGCAGGGTGCTATGGATCATGTCTACATCTGTAATCCTACTCAAGAGGCTGAGATATGAGAATTGAGTCTCACTTTAGATACAAAAGACAAAGTGAAAAATGGAAAAAGATATCTTATGTAAATAGTACCAAAAGAGTAGGGATGAACTAAAATAGAAAAAAAATTAATTAAAATTAGAACAAAATAGAAACATTAAAATAGAACAAAAAACATTAAAATAGAACAAAAAATTAATGACTACAAGAGACAGGAAGACATTATTCATTAACAAAGACTTTCATATAGCAAAAACAATACCAATTACAACCATTTAGGTACCTAAAATAGGCCACCAAAAATATAAAACTTGGCAGGTGTAGTAGTTCCACCATAACTAGAGATTTCAATACTGTAATCCTGATAATGGGTAGAACAACCAAATAGATGAAAACACAACCAATTGGATTTAACAGGCACTTATAGAAAACTACCCAACAACCAGCAGCTGATAGGGGAAATTAAAAATAGAATTACATGTAACCCACCAATTCTGCTTCTGAAATATTTGAAGGTAAGGTCTTAGAAGAAATTCTTGTTGAGATCATGTTCAAAGCAGCATTACTCACAGGTAGAAAGAACCCAAGTGTCCAGAGTTGGATGAATAGATGTGATGCAATATATAGCTCAAATGACATATTATTCTGCCTTTAAAATGGAAGGAGATTCCAACATACACTATTGTCACTAAGTGAAGGTGATGACAGACAATAGTAATGTTCTGTACACTTCAAAAAAGTAGAAGAGGGTTGGGAATGTGACTTAGTGTAGAGTGCTTGCCTAGCATGCATGAAGCCCTGGATCTGATTCCTTAGTACCACATAATCAGAAAAATTAGGAAGTGGCACTATGGGTCAAGTGGTAGAGTGCTAGCCTTGAGCAAAAGAAGTTCAGGAACAGTGCCCAGGTTCTGAGTTCAAGCCCCAGGACTGGCAAAAAAAAAAGGTAGAAGTTTTTGAAAGTTTTCATCAGAAAGAAATGATTAAGGGAAAAGATAAATTTAATGTGATAGACACAAATTATATAATGTATACATTTATTGAAAATGTTACCCCATTAAAACATACAATTTTTACATTTATATATATTAGCTTAAAAGTATATTTAAATTAAAAAGCTAGCTGGGCACTAGTGGTTCACACCTGTAATCTTAGCTACTCAGGAGGCTGAGATCTGAAGATTGCAGTTCAAAGCCAGCCTGACTCTTATCTTCAATTAGCCAGCAGAAAACCAGAAGTGGCCCTATGGCTCAAAGTGGCAAAGCACTTGAATGACAAAGCTTAGGGATAGCATCCAAGCTCCACAAATGGCCCAAATAAATAGATTGATAGATCGATCAATCGATAGATAGATGATAACTGAAGTTAGTCAGTCAAAAAGGGAAATATTTTATGATCATACTTCTGTGAAGTACTTGGTGCAGGAAGTGGAATGATGGTTGCCAATGGCTGTGGTAAAGGAAGAAGGGGAAGTTATAGTTTAAAGGGCACAGAGTTTTAGTCTTTCTACTTTAGTTTTCTTTTTGTTTTTTTTTAGTTTCAGTTATCCATGGAAATGGATAGTGGTAATGGTTGTACAATAGTGTGAATGTATTTAGTACTATAGACCACTTAAATATGATTGAAGTAGTGTAATTTATGAGTATTTTATCATAATTTAAAAAAAAAACCAAGCCAAGCACCAGAGGCTCATGTCTGTAATCCTAGCTACTCAGAAGGCTGAGATCTGAGACAGCAGTCTGAACTCAGCCTGGGCCTGCCTGGTACCAGAAGTGGCACTGTGGCTAAAAGTGGAAGATCACTAGTCTTGAGCAAAAAAGCTCAGGTACAGTGCTCAAAACCAGAGTTACACGTAAACATAAATACACACATCAAACTATAGACTTATAGAGAACAACTTTTTTAAATAGAGCTTATAGGCCAAAGTAATTTGATATTCCATTTTCTTTTTTTTTTTAACAAGAAGTTTATTGAAACAACAAGATGCTTGACTTGAAGGGAAAACTATCTAGGATTTTTTTTTAAGAGTAATTTACCCCTACTTAAAGACAGATTGCCCTTACATGTAACAGCTACATACAAAAAAGTTATAAAATTGTACTTGGTTTTACAATGATAAATGAAAACATTAAAATTCTCCAATCAAACAAGGTATGCAAGGATTTTTGTTGTTTTTTTCTTTTTTTGTTAAAACAGTGAGAGCAAAATAACTTACTGAAATATAAAGATAAAAGCTGAATGAGCATGCCACTAATGGAGAAGGGGGATATTTTCACAGAACCAGTATTTTTCCCCATCCCATCTCCATTTGATGTCAATCAAAATATACCATTGGCCATTTATGTTTTTTTTTTTTAAAAAAAAAAAGGAAAAGAAAAAGAAAAAAAAGCAATATGCTTGTGCACATACACCAGTTACTTTATGTACAATAAAGGAATGGGGAAGGGGAAAATGAAAGAATAGAGAAAACTATACTGTAGTAGTCAGGATGTGGTGGAACCAAATTGCAGTTTTCTAATTAAGAATGTATTCTTGGTCTATAAGAACAAAGTTCTGGAGCAAAGTAGCAGGTTCCCTTTCTTAGTAGACACCTCCTGTCTGCTGCTGGAACACATCAATTTTATCTTCAACCTCCAGTTCCAACTGTGCAGGTGTGTCTGCCCATCAAATCGGAATCTGATCTGCCTCATCGATAAACCCTGTCGTTCACAATAGGCTTTCATTAGTTTACTAAGTGGTGTATGCCTCTTAATCTTAAACTGCACCACAGAACCATCCTGCCCCGCCACCTTCAAATTAATATGATCGTTGTTCTCAGTCTTGACTCCTTCATTGGGCTTTTCGTCGGCCACTGCTAGCGCAGGAGTCTCCTCAGATGATGCTTCACAAAAGAGGCCCCTGGTCCGCCCCGAACGAGCACACAGGCATCACCACAGCGGCTGGAGGAGGTGGCAGCAGTGGACGACGCGGAGGGCGCGCTGATATTCCATTTTCTGAACAAATGAGCAAAAACCTAGCTCTTCATCATGTGATGGAGTCACAAAAAAAAAAAAAGTTTCAAGAGCTATCATGACCAAGAGTTAAGCACACACATGCCCATTCTCTCTCATCTCTCTCTCTCTCTCTCTCTCTCTCTCTCTCTCTCTCTCTCTCTCACACACACACACACACACACACACACACACCTGGGGAGAAAAAATATAGTACTTTAAAAAGAGCTTTAAAAGAAGACTAAGTCACAATTCCTTTGTACTTCCATTCCTATTTTCAAAGAGCACTGTTATTACAGCATGTATAGTTTTCCATTACTGAAAGAAATTACGTGTGTTTTGGTTCTTACAGCTGTTAAGATTGATTGTAATTTATCTATTTTTCCTAAGTAGTGTCCAAACTTGGCTAAATGTAAAACAGATGTAATGGGTTTCGTTCACAAAATGTTGGCAGTCACATTTCAATTTGAACTAAAGCAATCAGAAAATTAAATAACTCAGAAAATCTCCTTTGTAAGAACACAGGGGAAAAAGAGAAATTTAGGATTAAAAACTCTAAGATGTTCTTCTAAAAATAAGTGGCCACAATCATTAGGTATGAAGTTAGATAAATCTCAGATGTTAATTCACAAAAATATTAACAACCACTCTGATACATTGTTGGTGGTAATACAAATAAATATGATCATTCTGGAAAAATTTAGTTGTTTACTATACATGTAAATATTCTCTCATCATATAACTCAGTGATTCCACTTCTGATTATTTATACTAGAGAAAAGAAAATTTATATTCACATAATAGAATATATATTTATATATTATGCACATGTGATTCCCTCATTGATCCACTAGGGAACAAGTCCAAGAGCCCCAACAGATGCCTAAGACTGTCAATAATATCATATATACAATGTGTTTTCCTACATGTACATATCATTGTAAAATTAAATTCACCAATTATGCATGATAATAAATAATTAGAACAGTCCTTAAGAGTAAAGACAAATATGAATATTTTTAGGCCATAATGACTACAAGTCACTGAAAGTATGTAACACAAAACCTCAGATAAAGAGGAATACTAAGCATACACATTTATACACACAAATATTATCCTGTTTGTACTACAATGTAAATACAGTAAATACCCATATGGTACCATAGTACATACTGATAGATGAATGATTAAACAAAACTAATACAGTGAAACACTACTCAGAAATAAAAAAGGTCTGGCACCAGTGGCTCATGCTTATAATTCAGGAGGCTGAGATCTAAGGATCATAGTTCAGAGCCAGTCTAGGCAGTCAAATCCTTAATAAGGGCTCTTATCTTCAATTAAATAGGAAAAAGGTGGAAGCAGACCTATGGCTTATGTGGTAGGGCAACAGCCATGACTGGAAATGCCAAGCAAAAGCACAAGCAACAGCATGAAAGAAAGAGAACAAGACAGAAAGAGGAAGGGATGAGGGAGGGAAGAGAGAGAGAAAGAGAGAAGGGTGGGAGGGAGGGAAGATGGGAGGAAGGAAGAAAAGATGGAGAAAGGGAAAGAAAGGAAGGAAGGGAGGGAAAGAAAAAGAGAAGTGGGAGCAAGAGGAAAAAGAGAAGGGAGGGAGTGAGGGAGGAAAAGAGAAAGAAAGAAGAGAGCAAGAAAAAGAGAGAAAGAAAGAAGGAAGGAGAGAGAGGGCAGGAGGGAGAAAAATGAAAGAAAAGAGAGCAAGAGGAAGAAATAGAAGAAAGGAGGGAGGGAGGGAAGTTGGGAGGGAATGAAAAGAAAGAGAAAGGATGATGAGCAAGAGAAAGAAAGATGACAGGAAAGAGCAAGAGAAAGAAGGAATAGATGACAAGAAAGAGCAAGAGAAAGAAACAAAGAAGAGAGGGGGGAGGGAGGGAGGAAAAAGGAAAGAGGGAGGAAAAAGGAAAGAAGTTGTAAAACTTGTTTTTGAAACTCATTGAGAAAAAATGAACAGACCAAGTCCAGGAATGGAATTCCAGGAGGAAATCACAGTTCCAGATCAGTGTGGGGCAGGGGCAGGGGGGTGGAAAGGGGAAGTTATCAGATAGTCATCTCAATAAATACAATAGGTGGATATGGTAGCATATACTTAATATTCCAGCTGTGAAAGAAGGAGTAGGTAGAAGGATCACCATCGAAGGCCAGTCCCATACAAAAGCATAAGACCCTACCTGAGAAACAACTAAAGCAAAAACAAACAAACAAAAAAGATTGGGTATATAATTCAAGCAATAAGTGCCTCTGTAGTAAGTGACAGGCTTTAAGTAATACCAAAAAACACATAGAGATCTTTAATTCCCAGACCCTGTGTAGGTAGTAAGAAATTTTCTCTTTCCCATTTCTCTCTATTTTCTCCTATTACACTAAAACTTTCACATTTCGGGAGACACATAGAAATGCTTTTACATGAGTGGATATGATGAACTTGTGATTCTCATGTGGAAACTTGAAGCTGAGGAAACATCTCATCATTATTCAATGACAAAGTGGAGAGTCAGAGCCAAGAGTTGAATCTCAAAAGGCACAGGAAACAAAGATGAGAACCATCATTAATCATCCTGGCAACTTGCCATCAGGGTGTATATTAAAGATTGGAACTTTTAAGAAGGATCGAAGAAAAATAAACAAATTTATTATCACAATACAATATGGCCTTAATAAAAGTTATGAAAAGTCTTGGCTCCTCTCTAAATGGGAGTTCTGATTTTAATTCTATTTTTCAGCCACACTTACTTTCTAAAAGGCAAGAAAAATGGCTTGAAATTCTCTATGCAAAGCTTTTTCTATGGCAGAAATCTCATTACAAAGAAAGACTTGGATGCTTCTCCAAAGACCCTAGGAAATTAGATGGATGTAAGGTTGTAACTATTCCTTTGCCCATTAATTAACTGGGTTATATTCATTTTTGAACATTTAGCTTCTTGAACTCTCTATTTTCTGACATATAGTTAGCAAAGATCTTCTCCCATTCTGTAGGGTGTCTTTTTCACTTTCAAACTGTCCAAATGTGTGTGTGTGTGCACGTGTGCACACGCACATGCCAGTCCAGGGGCTTAAACTCAGGGCAGGCGATTGTCCCTGAGTTTTTGTGCTCAAATAGCGAGCCATTTGAGCCACAGTTTCATTTCTGGCTTTTTGAAGCTTAACTGGAGGTAAGAGCCTCATGGACTTTCCTGCCTAGGATGGCTTTGAACCTTGAGCCTCAGATTTCAAACTCCTGAGTAGCTAGGATTACAGGCCATGAGCCACTGGTGCCCAGCTTGCAGAAATTTTTTAGCTTGATACAATCCTATTTGTCAATTATCTCTCTGATTTAATGAGTACCTGAAACTCTACTCAAAAAGTTTTGCCTACTTCCTATAGTAGTTTCAAGTTTCAGATTGAGGTCTTTAATACATTTTGAATTACTTTAGTACAAGATGGAAGGAATACCATTTGTTTTCTGCAGGCTTTTCCAACACCATTTGTTGAAGAGGCTTTTTCTAATATAATATTTTTAGCTCCCTTGTCAAATATTAGCTGATTATTTTCTCTATCTCAGTGAAGAATGACATTGGGATTGTGATGGGTATTTTGCTGAATTTATAGATTGCTTTAGGAGAATGGCAATTTTTATTATATTATTTATGCTAATCCATTTTCCACTTCCTGTGTTTTCTTTAATTTCTTTGTCCACAGTTTTACAGAAAAAAAATCCGAATGTTGAAAAGGATGTGGAGCAAATTGAACTCTTGCATGCTGCTAGTGGGAATACAAAGTTGGACCATCAGTCTGAAAGTAGTTTAATGTTCATACAAAGTTAAACATATCCTTACCATATGACTCAGCAATCTCATTTTTTTCTTTTTTTTCTTTGTTTTTGGCCAGTCCTGGGCCTTGGACTCAGGGCCTGAGCACTGTCCCTGGCTTCTTCCCGCTCAAGGCTAGCACTCTGCCACTTGAGCCACAGCGCCGCTTCTGGCCGTTTTCTGTATATGTGGTGCTGGGGAATCGAACCTAGGGCCTCGTGTATCCGAGGCAGGCACTCTTGCCACTAGGCTATATCCCCAGCCCCTCATTTTTTTCTTAATGGGATAAATACTAAATATTGCAGGATTGAAGGCTATATGTTTTCCTTCATAATTACTCTGCTGCTGTACTATGGAATCAACTACAAATGTTATGTAAACTGGGTGTGAATATGTTTCTGTCAAACTTAAAAAATATTTATTGTAAAGGTGATGTACAGAGAGGTTACAGTTACACAAGTTATATATTGAGTTCATTTCTTTTCAAACAATGTCACCTCTCCCGTTTTTCTCCTAGATTTTTCCCTCCATACCTCCCTCCCAAAAAGTCGTATAGTTCATTTTCGACAGTGTCTATTATCACTGCTGAATTAGTTCATTCTTTGTCCCATAATTTGTACTTCTCCTTACCTTCTCCAAATCAGATAAACTTACATACAAAAGGTACAGAAATAAAAAAACAGCAACACAAGGGGGAAAACACAAAAAGTAAAATTAAAAACCGCTTGTTTTGGCTGGGAATATGGCTTAGCAGTAGAGTGCTTGCCTACCATGCACAAAGCCCTGGGTTCGATTTCTCAGCACCACATAAACAGAAAAGGCTGGAAGTGGCGCTATGGCTCAAGAGGTAGAGTGCCAGCCTTGAGCAAAAAGAAGCCAGGACAGTGTTCAGGCCCTGAGTTCAAGCCCCAGGAATGGCAAGAAAGAAAGGAAGGAAGGAGGAAGGAAGAAGGAAGAAGGAAGAAGGAAGGAAGGGAGGGAGGGAGGGAGGGAGGGAGGGAGGGAGGGAGGGAGGGAGGGGAGAAAGGAAGGAAGGAAGGAAGGAAATAAAGAAAGAGAGAAAGGGAGAAAGAGAAAGAAGAGAGAAAGAAAGGAAGAGAGAAAGAAGGAAAGAAAGAGAGAGAGAGGGAGGGAGGGAGGGAAGGAGGAAGGAAGGAAGGAAGGAAAGAAGGAAGGAAGGAAGGAATGAAGGGAGGGAGAGAGGGATAAAGAAATGTACTCTTTACTGATTTATGCAACCCTTACCCCTTTGTACATCACATTTATAATAACAGCCACACCCAGCTTTTTCCATTTATGTAGTGCTGAGGAGTTGAACCAAGGGCTTCATGCATGCTAGGCAAGCACTCTACCACTAAGCCACATTCCCAGCTCTAAACAACAAGTTTTTAAAAAGGAAAAATTATACAGAGGAGGAACAGAATTGCTAAGGAATAGAAATGGGAGTTAGCTACAAAGGGCAGCAGGAGGATTATTTTTGGTATGATGGAATTTTTCTTTATTCTGATTATAGTAATAGTTATGTTACTGCATGTGTTATAGATCTGTACAACAAGAAAGTCAACTTTATTACATGTTAATTTAAATACATAAAAAATTCCAAAGAAAAATGCTAATAAAGAGTTTATATAGAAGACTTTGAAAAGTGACTAATACTATCAGTGAAGCTGTAAGCTCCACGAATGTGTTTAGGGGATTATAAAAAAAATGTAGAAATTGCCATCCTTTACTGAAGTATACATATAAGGAGATAATCTATAAAAAAAAGCTCTAAGAAGACATTTTTAAAAATATGAAACTTCTACAAATGAGATATAATATCAATATCAAAGTTGAAAACTCAGTATGTGAGTGTTTCATAGCAGATTAGTCACAAAATAAAAACTATTGAATTGAAATACAGATTTGAGAAACAATCAAGAATAAGCACATATAGAGAAATCAAAAAAACTGGCCCTGCTGGTTCATGCCTGTCCTTGTAGCTACTTGAAAGACTAAGATCTGGAGGATCATGGTTCAAGACTAGTCAGGGCAGAAAAGTCTATGAGACACTATCCCCCTCAAAATTAGCAAAAAACCAGGTCAAAGATGTGGCTCAAATTGCAGAATAGAGAACAGCCAAATAAGCATTTGAAAACACACAGTTGAGAATTACTATGCAAATATACAGTAGACACAGAAAAGGAAAAGGAAAACAAAGAAAAGCATTTGAAAGAAGTCCCAAAACACATATACACACAAAATATACCAATTCAGAGAATCAAAGATTTGTATAAAAACTAAAAGTTGACCCATCTTTGACTCTGCCATACTATTGTATATTAGGCATATACCTGAAGGACAGTAGATAGTAATGTTGAAGATATATACCTGTATATCCTGATTTTTGTAGCACTGTTCACCATAGCCAAACTGTTCAATCAGTCAAGATGCCCCCAAACAAATGGATAAAGATATGGTACACATATACCATGCAATATTACACAATCATAAAGAAAACTGAAATCAAGGGAAAACTTGGAGAAAGTAGAAGAGGTGACTGCCCCCCAAAAAAGAAAGGTGCTCATCCTTCATTTATGAGATAGTAACCTCTCTTTATAATACCTAAACAATAAAATTCTATTAAGAAAAGAAAAATGAAATCATGTCATTTGTAGGAAAATAGATTGGTGAATATAATGTTGTGTGAGATAAGTCAAGCTTTAAAAGTAAAATATTGTTGGATATGAGTGGCTCACACCTGAAATCTTTGAACTAGGGTCCCAGTTCAAATCCAGCCTAAGCAGAAAAGTCTGAGATTCCTAGTTCCAATTAACCAGCAAACAGCCAGTAGTGAGGAGATGGGAATATGGCTTAGCCCTGGGTTAGATTCCTTAGCACCATATAAACAGAAAAAGCCAGAAGTAGCGCTGTAGCTCAAATGGTAGAGTGCTAGCCTTGAGCAAAAAGAACCTCAGGGACAATACTCAGGTCCAAGCCACAGGACTGGGAAAAAAAAAAAAAAAAGTGAAAGTATGGCTCAAGTGGTGAAGTGACAGCCAAGAAAGAGTGCCTGGCCCTGAGTTTGAGTTCCAGTGCTACCAAACAAAATAAAGCCAAATCTCAAATAATTTTGGTCATATGTGGATGTTAGACCTAAAAGATATACATAGACTTGTAGAGACCTACACAGAGATCATGGTCTAATCATGGGACTATGTAGGAAAATGAGGGGAAGGAGAAAGGGAAGAAAAAAGATGAAGGGTGAATAACTACAGTGCATTATTTATGAAAACAATGTAAGAAATCTACTGAACACTGCTGATGCATAGAGGTTGGGGGACAGGGAAAGAGAAAGCAACAGAGAGGGTTATTCTGAGCAAACTATAATATAAACATGTCTGAAATGCCATAGTAAAACTCCTTAGTGCAATTATTACATTCTAAAACGAGTGACAGGAAAGTAAAATAGACTCTTATTGAGGTAGTGGGCATCTACTTGCTTAGCAGAAATGGGAAGGATAGGAAGAAGGTGAATGAAGATGAAATGGTTGATATAGATTACAATATTGAAAACAGATATATAAAAATAGGACAATGAAATTGTTTTAAAAAGTGAGAATGGAGAAGAGTGGGATGAAATTGATTAGGATTCATTGTTCACAGGTGTAAAAATGTCTCAAGGAAACCACTCTTGTACAACTAATGTATGTATGCTAATTAAAAACTTCAAAAGATAATCATGGAAGACTTCTTGTCACATTCTATGCAATCTCAAAGATGATGGAAGGATGTCTTTAAAGATCTGAAAGAAAAGCCAACCCATTTGTCTATAGCCAGACAAAATGTCTTTTAAAAAAATGAAGGCATGTAAAGACCTTTCCAGAGAAACAAAAAGCTAACAGAACTCATGGTTAACAGACCAGCATAAGGGATGATTAAAAAAAAACAAAAACAGAGTATACCCAGTGAGAAATATGAACCAACATAAAAATATGAAAAACACTGGAAATGATTAAAAAAAAAGAAACACACAAAGAGGTGTTCTCTTATTTTTAACTGCTTTAAAAATAATTGACTTGTTTTAAAAATAAATGACTAGGCAAAAATATTCACAATATATGTAAAAACAAAATATATGACAACACAATGACTGAAAGAGAAGAAAAGGAAAGCATACTGTTGTTCTTTTATGTTTAGGATTGTTTTATTTGGTTATTTTAAGACAAACTCTCTCTATTATAGCCCAAGATGCCATGATAGTCAGGTTGACCATGATCCTCTAGCCTCACCCTCCCCAGTGCTGGGACTAATGGTATGCACCATCACACCTAGTTCTTTTTATGTGACATATTCATCATGTAATGTGAAGACAAATTGTAGTAAGGAATAACAAGGGGAAAGGCAAGTCAATGAAATAATAGCTAAGAATTTTCCAAACTGAAATTAAAAATATGAATCTTCATTCTATAAAACTACAGGTCTTTTTAGTAGTAGTAAATTTAAATTTAGGAAAATGGTATTTAAGTTGCAGAGATAAAGAAGAAATTCCAAAAAGAGAAGCACCTTACAAAAGGCTAGAATCTGGACTAAAATCCACATCTTCTGACCTATGTTCAACATCTTTTCTAAAACACCTGTCACTTTTCAATAGGGGGAAACCCAGTCTAGAAGAAGTACCTAAAATCCTAAGGTCAAGTATTTACTAAGTAACTACAACATGCCTATTACTACAGATATCCTTCCTTTTTGTAATTTCCAGACAGCAGATGCTACTTCCAAAGCATGGCAGCATAAAAGGAATATGTGAACTCTGCATAACACAATACATCCCTGCATTTCCTATTATCCCCTCTGTCCTTTTTAATTCATACCTACTGTTTTCTCATATCAACTAAGCTTCCACATTTTTCCTTATGATCCAAATCCTTATACTCGAACAGCATAATGTAACTCTCCCTTGTAACATTTAAAATAGCCACAATATTAGACTTCTTTCAACTGTTTGATTAGTATCTAACTTCTCACAAGAGTTTGCTCAGATATAGTTTACATATATTTTTACATATATTTTAATTTTAATGCCTCAGCACATACTGAATATGCAGTGATATGTACTAAAAGTCATAGAAAGAAGGTTTAAATAGTATGAGGGACAAGGTAACAAACAGTACAAGAAATGTATCCAATGCCTAATGTATGAAACTGTAACCTCTCTGTACATCAGTTTGATAATAAAAATTTGAAAAGAAAAATAAATAAATAAAAGCAACCCAAAAGGGAAAAAAAAGAATGTTTAAATATAAACTATAATAATGTTAGGCTTGGCACAAAGACTCATTTGTTTTTTATTTTATTTTATTTTTTTTTGCCAGTCCTGGGGCTTGAACTCAGGGCTTGAACACTGTCCCTGGCTTCTTTTTGCTCAAGGCTAGCACTCTACCACTTGAGCCACAACGCCACTTCTGGCTTTTTCTATATATGTGGTGCTGAGGAATTGAACCCAGGGCTTCATGTATATGAGGCAAGCACTTTACTACTAGGCCATATTCCCAGCCCTGAAGACTCATTTGCTCACTCAAAGTAAACTTTAGACAAGAAATGTACTCACTACCTTACATATATTAACTGTAACCCCTCTGTACATCACCATGACAATAAAATAAAAGACTTTAGAATGAAAGTAATTCCTAAAATAATAAATTTGAAAATAGCTTACCCAGATACAAATTCACTTAATTCTGAATATTCTGTGGGCTCCATTATTATGCTGAGGTCAGTAATTAAGGAAGATGAATTTTCCTCAGTCTAAACAAAAAAAAAATTACGAATCAGACAGCAGTAACAAAATAAAGACAAATACTTTTTAAATATGCAAAGTAAATGCTACCCAGTAAAAACAGGAAATCAAGAAAAGATAATATATTATTTATAAGAATGAAATCAGATTCTACTACATACTAAAAACCAAAATGAATTCCAAATGACTTAAATATTTAAATCATAAATATTAGGAGGAAGAATAAATATTTCATTCATTACTGAGCCAGGAAAATTTTTTCCCACTTTTGGTGAGAAAGTAAACTATTGTAGTATGAAATTTTCACTATGAAAAACAGTAACTAAAAATAGATCTTTCCAACAGGACGTAAGATATCACAAGAAATGTACACACTGCCCTACTATGTAACTGTACCCTTTTTGCAAAACACCTTGTCAAAAAATTTGTGTTCAATTAATAAATAGATTAAAAAAATAGATCTTTCCTATGAGTCTATGCCATACATTTCCTATGCCATACCATTATTGGGCACATAACTGAAGAGTAAATCAATACACGAGAAATACAACTCTATGCCTATGTTTATTGCAACACTGTTCACAATAGCCAGAGTGAAATTAACTAAGATGCCCAGCAGATAAATGGATAAAGATGTAGGAGATACATATACAATATGCAATATTACATAGCCATAAAGAAAAATGAAATCATGCCATATGTAAGAAGAGAGATGGAATTGAAAGACATATTGAGCTTGATAGTAGGACAGATCAAGCACAAAGAGAACAGATACATGTTTTCATTAATATCTGAAAACTATACCTAAAACACATTCATGTCTATGTGCATATGTAGGTATATATAATTACAGAATTCAATAAACATAGAACATGAGCCTAAGGTACTACTTAAAAGAAGAAAGGAAAAAAGAGAATGAATAATTTAGAAATGTGAGAGCTATATGTGAAAGCAGCATAAAGAACTGGCATTATTAACATGAGCTACCATACCTAGTCTGGATTTTCATATTAAGTTCCTTTCTTTCCATGGCATTCCTTTTTTTTTTTTTTTTAAATTCTGGTACTGAGGCTTGAACTCAAGGCCTTGTGCTTAAGTTCAGCTATTTCGCACAGCTAGCACCCTACCACTTATACCACATCTCTAGTACATGATATTCTATCAGAACTTTACATTTTTTGTTACTTTGTCTAATATGATGATAAAAGGACTCTAAACCATCTTTGTGTTAACTTCTGTGGCTTCTATTTATTGTTATGAACAAGAATAAGCCTCGAAATGTTTGCCAGTTCCTAAGACAAGAGTTGAGTATATACTCAGATTCTCTTTCCCATTGGGATACTGACCTGTGTCTTCATATTCTAAGTGGTAGGAGGAATGAGTATTGATAGTTTGTCACCTCTGTTTAGCTTTTACATCCACTTTAGGGAATAGTGGGAGAGGTTAGATACTGTCAAGTAGGCTGCTATCACCTTATCTACCTAAAACAATTCCAGAGGCATTCTTGGAACTCCATGAAACAGACAACTCAAGTAAAAATGTAAATGTAACCCCTTTGTCCATCAGATTTATAATAAAAAATTAAATGAAAATGAAAATTTTAAAAATGGATGGTAACTATCATGTATCCAAAAGCAATACACAAATAGACAGCAAGTACAGGAAAGGATGAATCATATCATTAGTCATCATTTGGTAGTTCCATTTGATCTGGCAATTCTATTACTATACAGCCAAGACTAAGTCAAATATCCAAGTGGTGGCTGGGTGCTAGTGGCTCAGGCCTATAATCCTAGCTACTCAGGGGGCTGAGATCTGAGGAACATGGTTCCAAGCCAGCTCAGGCAGGAATGTCATGAAGACTCTTACCTCCAATTAATCACTGAAAAAGTAATGCTCAAGTGGTAGAGTACTACCTTTGAGCAAAAGGAGCTTAGGAACAGCACTTATGTCCAGAGTTTAAGGCCCAGAACTTGTAAAAATAAATTAAAAACAAAAACAAAAAAAAAACTTGTCAAGTGGTGTCTCATGACTATAATCCCAGCTAGTCAGGAGGCACAGGTAGCAGGACTGCAGTGTGAGGCTGACCTAGGCAAATGTAAAACCTTACTGGAAAACCACAAACAAAAAGGGATGAGGCATGCCTCAAGTAAAATACTTGCCTAGAATGCATGAGGACTTGAGTTCAAATCCTAGTTTTGAAAAGAAAAGGCTTTTAAATGAATGTTCATAGCAGCATTATTACCAATAACCAGAAAGTGAAAACCACCATCAACTGACAAACTGTATAAATAAAATGTGATATATAAGTAAATAAATATGTGGTATATCCACACAATAATATTATTCAACTAAAAAAAGTGCTGACATATCATACAATCAAAGTCCATGGGAACATGGACTTTGAAAATATATTAAATGAAGAAAACTAGACACAAGAGAACATATTTTATGATTCCATGTTTAAAATGTCCAAAAGAAGAAAACAAATATATAGAAAACAGTTTACTAGTTGCTTAGGGTTGTGTGAAAAAAAAAGAGGATAATGAAGATGGGATTTGTAAGCAGAAGAGAACACTCTCAAATTTGCTGAAGAATATTAGTTGCACTACTCTTAAATTTGCTAAAAGTTACTGAATTTAAATGGATAACTTATTTCAACAGAGCTGTTACTAAGGGAGGAAATGAAAAATGAAAGCAAAACTCTCAGAAGCAAATCTTACCTATAGTTTAAATGTGTGGAAATACATGTTAGATTTTGGCTTTTCACCCATTAAGATAGGCAGGTCACCCTAACAACTCAAGATTGAGATTTCACTGCCAACCACTTTTTGTATGTATGGCCTATGTTGAGCCCCTGAAATGTAGACTTCAAAATAATTGTTTTTCCTCTCTCTCCTGTGGTCCTGATAACCAGATCACTGTTCCCCAGTGGGCAGACAAGGGGTAGGATTATTATAAATACTCTGAACCCATAATCCCCGCATTAATCTCAGTAGCTCATCCTTTTCTACCATGGTTTAATTTAAGCCTGTACTTCCCATTCTTCTCTACAACTTAAAAACTTCACAGGAATGGAGGGAAAAAAGATAAACAAATACAGACATGGTATTCAATATACACTATGTAAAAAATAAACTATGCAATTTGTGGGCAAGAACAGGAGGGGGAAAATGGGAGAAAAACGAGTAATATACACTGCATACAGTGAATAAAAAAGCTTTAACCACAAAATGCCAGTTTCCAAACACTGTTGTTGTTTTAAAGAATTAGATGTAGAGACATCTATAAGAAAAGGCCCTGTTAACAAAATTTATATCCTATCATGAAGGACCCTATATTAGAATTTCAATGCTTTGATTCAAATGTCAAAACAAGCAAATTAACTTCACAACCTGTGAAAATTAAGAATATATTCTTTAGATTTAAATTTTTTCTATTTTAACATTGGTAGAGATAAAACAATGATTGCATTCCTCCCTTCAGATAACTAATATAAGGTAGTCAAAATAAAAATTCCTATTTTGGGCTGTGTGCAGTGGTTCATGCCTATAATTTCAGCTACTCAGGAGGCAGAGGTGGGAGGCTCATCGTCCAAGGCTGACCCATACAAAACTACAAGAATCTAACAAATAATTAAAGAAGAAAGGGCTGGGGGCATAATTCAAGAGATATAGCGCCTGTTTAGCAAGCTTGAGGAACTGAGTCAAAACTCCAGTTTTGCACAAAAAAGAAAAATGTTGCTATTTTTTTTAAAAATCATTGTGTTTCAGGCAGAACTGTTACACATTATTTGCCACTTTTCCCACAAACTTGCACTCATTTGATTATGCTGCATGTACTATGGAAAGTTAATACTGTGCATGTTAATTCTCCTCACAATTACTATAGTGTTCCCAACACTAGACTACAAATCTGAGGAACAATTATGTTTGGCCACCTTTGAAAACAATAGCTGCATGGATTTCCCTATAAAATAAGAGGGTTGGCCTAGATAATACATAAAGTTATTTGCAGTTCTAACATTAATATGATTTTTATGTCACTTTTTGTTCAATTATGTTAAAACACTTTTATTATGTAAAACTAAATATATACAACTTTGTAAAGTTACTTTTACTTTCAATTTTCTGACATTTAAACATCTCCCTCTAGTGGTAAGTTTGATTTTAGAAAATGAGATCACAGGGTTGGAGATAAGAGCAAGCAAGAAAGCCTAGGGAAAAATTGAGACCCTAAAGTCAAACCCAAGTACTGCCAAGAAAAAAACAAAAACAAAAACAGAAAGGTTCTGTGTCTTTACTTTTTTCCTATCCATCTCACAGCAAAAAATGTGCTCATTATGTAAAATGGTAAAAAAAAAAAAATCTTAAAAGATAAGTCTGCAGGGCTGGGGATATGGCCTAGTGGCAAGAGTGCTTGCCTCGTATACGTGAGGCCCTGGGTTCAATTCCCCAGCATCACATATACAGAAAACAGCCAGAAGTGGCGCTGTGGCTCAAGTGGCAGAGTGCTAGCCTTGAGCAAAAAGAAGCCAGGGATAGTGCTCAGGCCCTGAGTCCAAGCCCCAGGACTGGCCAAAAAAAAAAGATAAGTCTGCAAATCAATTCTGCTGCTGTCTGCCACTGCTTCCGAAATCTTAGTAGTTACATCTTCAAGAATCATAAAATCAGACCAGTGCTGATAGTGCATGGCTGCAATCGTAGCTATTTAGGAGGCTGAGTTCTGAAATTCAGGCTTCCAAGTCAGCGGAGCAAGAAAGCCTATGAGACTCTTATCTCCAATTAACCAACAAAAAGTCAGAAGTAGAGGTGTGGCTCAAGTGGTAGAGTGGTAGCTGTGAGCAATAAAAGCTAATCAAGAGAATGAGGCCTTGAGTTCACCACCTGTATCAGCACCAAAAAACAAAACAAAAATCCTAAAATTAAAAATGCTCCAAGAGAAAATGAATGCTCTTAACACAGAGGGAGAGGGAAAACATACTTCTCCATCACTTTGTTAGCAAGACCATTCAGTCTCCAAACACCCGTGTACCTATTCTCTTTTTTTAATACTGGAATTTAAAATTTTTAAATCAGGGTCTTACACTTGCTAGGCAAAGAGGCCCTCTACCACCTGAACCCCAGCCCATTTTTGCTTTAGTTATTTTTTCACGTATTTTGCCTAGGGCTTGCCTCAGACCATGACCCTACTATTCATATAGCTGGGATCACAGGTGTGAAACCACACCAGCTTATTGATTTGAGATGGGATCTTACTTTTTTTCCCAGGCAGGCCTAAAACCATAATCCACATGACTTCAATGACCATATCCTGAGTAGTTGAAATTACAGGCCCAAACCACTGTGCCCAGTGGAACTACATACTTTTAAACGATAACTCACATCTCTTTATAGAGTTTCAGCAATTATATTCAGCAATTATAATGTTCTGTCTTTCAAATAGTCCCTTTCAGATTTTTTTTTTCCACCACAAACCCTTAAGCAGATTGGACAGAAACTCCTAGTTGTCTCCAATATTTACTTATTTTTACTCCATCTTTTCACTGGCTTAAGATGCCTGCCAGAAGTATGCAACTTAAAGGGAAGTTAAAATACTTCAGTCTATCTCATCTCTCAGGTCACATCTCCAACTAAAAAGCACTTAACTATTCTCTGCCCACAAAAGTCATCCTAAAAGTGCAATGCCACAAGAAGCCTGTTCAACACAATCTCAGAAGTCTCTTTCAGTTGGATTTTACACAAGTGTTGCAAGGATGAGACTCGTTTTCCCCACAGCCTTACTTCTCCCAGATAATCCCTGAAGTAACTGTGGAAAATATAAACATATGCAGCAGAGAAGGCCTGAAAACCCCAAGATGCACTAAGATGCCTCTCAGTAGTTTTCTCGACAATACATATAGTATAGAAGTTCTCAGAGAAGGAGCTGGATTTCAGGCTTATGACCACCAACCTGCCACAATCTGCAGGCAGAATCCATTAATGTGTGCCAGTGTGCAGAAGTGGAATGCAACCTCTCTGACGTCAGGATCACCACAGATAAAAAGAAAGAAAATACACTTGGTCCGATTATACAAACATCTACAATGGGAAAACCTGAAGTCTCCATGCCACCAGAAGGAAAGGACTAGGGTCTTGGGACAGGCTGACTAATCTAAATGATACAATCCATTTGGGAACATGCTTTATTTCAGACTTCAAGAGATGACCTTCTGTCAGAAGTTGGTGGCTCACATCTGTAAATCCTACCCACTCACGAGGCTGAGATCAGACCTAAGGATGGTGTTTAGAAGAGAACCCAGGCAGGAAAAAAAAAAGGCAGAGCAAATGTGTTGTGTGAAGCCCTGAGTTCAAGTCCCATGACAAGCACATACAATAAAAGCAATATTTAGAGCTTGGAGAATGATGACATTACCTTGGTGATGGTGCCCTCCTGGGAACAGTACAACTCCCATAAGTCCATTAACCATTTTGCTCTTGACACATGAAAATGCTGAATTATGTGTTGTATCATGCTCAATAAGTTTTTGAAATTCCACACTGAATTTCTTGGTCATCTTGGCAATGTTGTAAGGTGATACTAAGTATCATTCCCTAGCTGTCCCCATACTATCCAGGCCAGCCACAGTAACTCCATACCTCCAACAACAAAGAGAATGTTGAAAGGGGTAATACCTATCAAGATACCTCATATTTGTAAACTGCTTTATTAAATGGCAACTTCTTTGTACAACTATTTACAGATAATTTTTCAAAATATTTTTTACAAAATAAGTAAAACCCAGCCAAATACCTGAACCTCACCCCTCAATTTCTTGAAGAAGCTACCTGACAGAGATATGCAGTCCTGACTCTGGCCAATACAAAACAAGACAATCTGCAATGGGGGTGTGGGGGTGGGGGTGGGGTGTGTGTGTGTGTGTGTGTGTGTGTGTGTGTGTGTGTGTATGTGTGTGTGTGTGTTGATGGTAGTAGTGGTTGTTTTGTGACAGCAAGGTTAAAGAATCCTGGCACCTGCTATTTAGTGCTTAAAGACAGCATTTCTGCAGGACATGACTATGACAACTGCTCTATATCTGCTCTGTATCTTTCTTTATTGATGAGCCCAAACAGCTTCTTGTGTCTTCATTCCCACCCATGGGCTGAAGAGGTAGCTCTCAGTGGCAGAACACCTGCCTAGCAAGAACAAGGCCCTGAGTTTAAACTCCAGTAACAAAATACACACACACACACACACACACACACACACACAATGTTAAACATGCTATGAGCTGATGTGGATCATACTAATAATCATAACTACTCAGAAGAACTGAGAATCCTGTTTTGAACCCAGGTTGGGCAGCAAAGCTCATGCGACCCTTATCTCTAACTAATCACCAAAATGCTGGAGGTAGAGTTCTGGCTCAAGTGGTAGAGTGACAGTTTTGAGCAAAAAAGCTAAGGAACAGTGCCCAGGCCCTGAGTCCAAGACCCGATATGAAGACACATACACACAAAAAAAATTTCAAGGCTGAGAAAATGGCTTAATGGTAGAGTGCTTGCCTAGTATGCATGAAGACCTGGGTTCAATTCATCAGTACTAAATAAATAGAAAAGGCTGGTAATTAATAATGATAATAGATGAAAGGTCCATTTGCCAACTACTGATGACATCCAGGACTGCTCCATCTATGGGCTCGGCAACAAAAGTACCATGTGAGTACCATGGAGTATTTACCTAAATCTTGGATAAACTAAGCACTGGTAGCTTAAGCCTGTAATCCTAGCTACTCCGGAGGCTGAGATCTGAGGATCTAAGTTCAAAGACAGCCAGGGCAGGGAAAAATCCTTGACTCTCATCTCCAAATAAGAACCAAAAAGCCAGAAGTGGAGCTGTGGCTTGAGTGGTAAGACAAACAAATCTAAAGGACAGTGCTCCAGCCAAGTTCAAGCCACAGTACTAGTACTAAAAACAAAAACATAACAACAACAAAAAATCTTGAATGATACAATTGTGCCATAGGGAAGTGTGACTCAGCAACTCAGCTCAGTCACTGCTAGAAGCTATAGCATGGGACTGTTTATGACATAGGATATCATTACCAAGACAATCCCTAATTTACCTCAATTTCCAGAATCTGAAATTCAAGTTGAAATGTAACCATGCGGCAATTTCCTGATAATCTGTGTCTCTGCATAACCTTCTTTATACCTGCAAATTAGAACAAATATTTTAAAGGCAAAAAACATTTTTCCTTCAAGTACCTATTATGTTTGTATGAATAGCTATAATACATGTACATAGATGTGTAACAGGGTATATTAGTAAATTGCATTTAAAAATCTAGAAAAATGGGACTGGGAATATGGCCTAGTAGCAAGAGTGTTTGACTCATATACGTGAAGCCCTGGGTTCGATTCCCCAGCACCACATATATAGAAAATGGCCAGAGTGGTGCTGTGGCTTAAGTGCTAGAGTGATAGCCTTGAGCAAAGAAAAGCCAGGGACAGTGCTCAGGCCCTGAGTCCAAGGCTCAGGACTGGCAAAACAACAACAACAACAAATCTAGAAAAATGTGCATCAAACAGATTAGCCAGAAGTAGCACTGTGGCTCAAGTGGTAGAATATTAGCCTTGAGCAAAAGCAACTCAGGGACAGAGCCCAGGCCCAGAGTTCGAGCCCTAGGACTGGCAAAAAAAAAAAAATAAATAACCAAACAAACACTTTCAAATTTAAAATAACACTTACCTTTTTCTGTCATCCCAGCACTCACTAAGTCCTTCTTGGAGTAATTTCTTATATTGAGGCCAGTAAGCGAACTTAAAAATGAAAGTTCTGTTTTTAAATGTTCAAGCTGACTTTTCAGGTCTTTTGAAGATTTCTGTCCCTCAGAATCTGATTGGAGTATTTCTTGAAGTGATTTTCTACAAAGCAAATACCAGAAAATTAACCCAACTATTAAGAAGCATTTCCTTTAAATTGGGTGCTGGAGGCTCACTCCTGTAATTCTAACTACTCAGGAGGCTTTAATCTAAGGGTCACAGTTCAAAGCCAGCATAGGCAGAAAAGTCAATGAGACTCTTATCTCCAATTAACCAAGTGGTAGAGTGCTACCCTTGAGTAGAAAAGCTCAGGGACAGGTCCTGAGTCAAGACCCACGACCAACAACAACAAAAATAGAAGTATTTCCTTTAATACCCTAATTTTTCTAAAACTATTCTCATTTTGTTACTCTTCATCTCTTCACATTAAAACTATATAAGAAGTGTCTCAAGTCCAATGTGACTGCCATCACAATTTCTAATTTCAACAAAAAGCAAAATTAAATTATACTACTACATTTATATACCTAGGTTATATGGCAAAGAAACTTACCTCAAAAAAATCTATAATATGTAACTTGAATTTAAAAAGCTGGACATGAGTGCCTCACATCTATAATCCTACTTATTCAAGAGGCTGAGATAAGAGAATTGAGGTCTGAAGCCAGGCCAGACAAAGAAGTCCAAGAGACTTGCTTTTTTAGCAAAAAGCCAGAGTAGAAGCAAGGCTCAAATGGCAAAGCACCAGCTATAATTCAAAGGACAGTAAAACTGTGGAGCAATGAGTTAAAGCCCTGATACCACCAAAAAATAAAAAGTCAACTATTTACTAATAAGTATTAGTTAAGAGACAAGTACTGTTCTAGATGATCACACACACACACACACACACACACACATACAAGTTAAGTCAGTCCTCACAATAGCTTATGAAATTGAGTATAATTTTACTAAGGTGCAATCTGAAGAACAGGAGGAAATCACCAAATCAAGATTATTCAGTGAATAAGAGCCAGGATCCGAGGGAAAGAAGGCAATTTGGCTCTAAATTTTAGATACATGGATATAGCAGAATCATCTGTCTACAATTCCCCTATCTATTCCATTTAAAAATCATTTAAATGGTTTGAAGCCAGCAAAGGCAGGAAAGTCCGTGAAACCATCAAAAAGTTGGACATAGAGTAGCTCAAGTGGTAGAGTACAAGCCTTGAACAAAGTGCAAAGTGAGAGAGAGCTAGAAGCCCTGAATTCAAGCCCTAACACCATACACACATACACACACACACACACACACACACACACACACACACACACACACACACACACACACACATATATGCTTGGTCCATATACCCACCACAGTAATGAAGAAAAACTTAACATAAAACCCTAGATACAAAACATTTTTTTATGTTTTCTTGTTTTGGACAAAGTCTTGCTATATAAAGCTATATAATTTATCCTGCTTTAGGAAGCCAAAGCAAGAGGATGGTAACAGTTGTGCTGCAATATGCCAGAATGACATTTCATGTCTTTCACAATCTAGACTCCTCTGACTTTCCCAACTCCATTCTTGTTGGCAATGTCTCCAAATGTTGGGGTGCTACATGAAAATAAGCACACCAACTCAACTGAATGGCAAGATTTTACTTCTGCAGAGGGTATGCTACTAATGGGAAGCCAAATAAACAAGTGTGCTGGACAGGCAATCCACCTAGGTTATTTCCCTAGTGAATAACTGCCTTTGATTTGATTGGTCAGAATTTTGGGCTACAATCTTGAACGTCTAGCTTAAGTTTATCCAAGTAATCAACCAAAGCCAGGACACCTGGCCAAAACTTGTTAGGAAAAGCAATTCTTACTCAGCTGACACTCTACACTTGAGCCATCTCTCCAGCTCCTAGATAAACAATTTTTATAATAAGATGTGGCTTAACTAAAACGGCTTCTTGTAAATGGTAGCTATATGCTTATGTCAAGCAACCACTGCCAAAAAGGATTCTAATTCTTAAACACACTGTATTATCTTGGGCTAATAATGACATCTTGTGGTTAGTAAAGAAACTTTTCTCCCAAAGAAGAGCTAGAGGGCATGGCTAAAGTGTTAGAAAGTTTTCCTAACAGGCTCAAGACCCTGTACCACAATCAATGCCACAAAAATGCATATATTAAAATTTCCAATGCACAATAATTATATATTAAAAATGTGCACATAATTATGCAAGGTGGGAGATGGGTTTCTTGGTAAAAATGCATATTCAGACTCAGTAGATGGGGATAAGGCTAAAACCTGAAAAATCTCACTAATTCCCAAGTGATCTTAAGAATTGTCACAACTATAATAGCAAGAATGTTCACTATATTTACTCTGATTTTAGGAGGAGTACCTTCCCTTGGTCTGTTTCTTTCTGCCTTTTACCAGTCACGGCTTTTCCCCTACTTTCTTTAGACCCTCTCCTCCTTGACATTTACTAGCATTCTTGTTCATTTAGCTTAGGGGGAAAAAAAGACATTGTTTTGTGTCAAATTTGTCCTGATTAGACAATAGAGATGGTTTCCAAATTTGAGAAGATATAAAATTAACAGTTCTTTCTCCCCCTTTGCACTCTCAAATTAAGAAGAATGCCTGAACTATGTATGGATTTCTGGAGGACCTTGGCAACTTCTGATTCTCATGTTCCTTAGCTTTAAAAGGGAATTTTACCATAGCAGAGTTGATTCTTTTATCAACTACATAGTAAATATAGTGACTGTATTCAAAGTACTTTTCTTGATGTAAGCTTATTTTTTATGTTTTAAAAAAAATCTGTTTAGGTGTTCTTTTTCCCCCATGTCAGGACTGAACCTAGGGCTTTGCCCATGGTTGGCAAGCGCTCTAACACTGAACTACATTCCCTGTCCCTTACGATGTTAACATAAATGAAAAATCTGTGCCACTTAATATGGCTCGGTGATTCCCCGCCCCCCGATAAAAAAAAGCCTAACAAATCCCAACTAGATACTGCTGCGTGAGGCAGTTAAGATTATCCAGTCAGGGAAGATACATCTTTCTCCTTGGCATTCATCAACAAAATAAAGCCTTTAGGAAAAAGACCGTAGTCGCCTATAAACCAGGTATTACACTGTAACTTGCTTATAACAGGGCTCCAATACTGGTTCAAGTCTACTATTTGGCACGTCTGTCCCAGGCTACGTTGCAGCACCAGGTCCGTGAGTAGTCGGAACCTGGAGCTGTCAGGACATTCACCGGCCTCGCCCACTGACATGTCACCGAAGGGCCTGAAGGGGAAGAGGGGGCCACTTACTGGATTCGGGACGCGTTTTCCTGGGGTGCCGGCAGTTTCTCACAGGCTCGCTGCAGCTCTGCTATCTCTGCCTCCAAGGCGCGAACCTCGGCCCACCCAGCTTCCATGCTTCACACTGACCCGCGCGCGCAGCCGCGAGCGACAGCCTGATCTCGGCGCTTCAAGTAGCGCGCCATCTGGGCGCTAACCATTCTCGAAGATTTATGGGGCGAGGCATCAAGGCGACGCGCGTTCACCCCTATGCCCAAACAATATTACAAGTCATTGACACCCATTCTGCGTTGTTAAAACTATTTCTAAATAGTCCTGACCCTCTTTTGAAAATTGGTTCGTTTCTAGATACAGCCCAAATTTTCAGCTTCTACTCTTCCCCCCGCTCCCGCCTTTTGGAACTGCCAAACTCCTCCTACGTCACTGCAGAGGCGGTTCCGGGAAACCGGAAGAAGTGAATCTATTTATTTTTCTTCCTCCTCGTCGCTTCCGCCTACCCAGTCCAGAAGTCAATGAACACGCGGCGGCCCGTCTCTTCACTAGAAATTAGAGAATTTTGGCTTAGGCTCTTTCGGACTTTAAGGCGAATGTAGTGGAGAGTATCAGGGTAGTTTGGACCACGAGAAAGGAAATAAAAGCCCTCTCCGGAACTGAGTGTGGAAACGGAACCTTAGGAGGCTGGGTTGGAAGTCGTGTCGGAAGGAAGAGCAAACACTCTTTGCTCAGACTTACGACTCTTCGTCCTGGGCACTTCACCGTGCGGCGTGGGTTCCGGAGATCAAGGTTGAAACTGTAGGACGTCGCCTCTCTTCTCAAAGCAAGAAAGGTCTGGTGGGTGGGTTGGGGACATGGTATGTGAATTGCTGTTTTGTGATCTCCCTTTGGAGCAGTCTATCAGCTGTTGGGTTTGGGGTAAGTGGGATCTGAGTGCCTCAGCGCTAAACGAGAGAGATAGGGTGGGTGTGCAACTAATATGCTCTGGGAAACACTTCCATCAGCCTTCGTAATGTGTGTGTATAAATATGTTACATAACATACATACATGTTAGATAACATATAGTATTAACAGTTCTGTGTTCTAAAATTAGAACTGGATTGTGATCTTGATGTCACCGCTAATTTGTTCATGGCATTGAGAAAGGGACTTCATCTTTTCCTGCTAATTTGAAAAGTGGGATGCAGTCACACTGCTTTAAACAATGCAGACAGGAAAAAAAAAAAGGTACCTCATGCCTGTAATCCTAGTTACTCAGGAGGCTAAGATCTGAGCGTTTGCAGTTCAAAGTTAGCCCAGACAGGAAAATCCATGAGACTCCTAATCTCCAATTAACCACCAGAAATCCTGAAGTGGCTGTGGCTCAAAAGTGGTAGAGCCCTAGCCTTGAGCAAAAACAGCTCAGGAACAGAACCCAGCTCCACGACTCTGAATAACATAATAAAAAGTAGCAGCATATCCTCATTGTGGTTAAGTAGAAAACCACCTTCTATACCTGTATCTATATATGTGTAGATGTTGTACCAAAGTGTATTCACAGGGAATATATATGTGGACGTATGGCATGAGCACAATATCCAGGGATAAGTTTGAAAGCAATACAATAGGAAGTAAAATATAGTTTAGAAGAACAACCGACACAGAAGGTCAGGGGAAGAAATTGTCTCATGTGTGAATTATGAGAAAGAATTCCTTTTTCATAAAGAACATTTCTATTCCCACCAGAACACACTGGCCTTCATGAAAGCCAACAGAGAAACAAAGCGCCTTTTTGTGGGGGGCCTTAGCCAGGCCATTTCTGAGACAGACCTACAGAATCAGTTCAGCAGATTTGGAGACGTTTCTGAGGTGGAAATCATCACAAGGAAAGATGAACAAGGTAAATTAATGTTTTACCAAGTGGTTAGAGGAAAGGAAAATACTACAGAATAAAGCAACTCCAGGGGTAAATATAAGCTCTAACTGCTAAAAGTGATAGGAAATATTATGTATGTTATAGAACTTAACTATGATTAACAACTACAACTTGTGATTTCTTGTATGTTTTCAGAGTTAAAATTCTAGCATTAAGAGTATCCCATTGGGGCTGGGGATATAGCCTAGTGGCAAGAGTGCCTGCCTCAGATACACGAGGCCCTAGGTTCGATTCCCCAGCACCACATATACAGAAAACGGCCAGAAGCGGCGCTGTGGCTCAAGTGGCAGAGTGCTAGCCTTGAGCGGGAAGAAGCCAGGGACAGTGCTCAGGCCCTGAGTCCAAGGCCCAGGACTGGCCAAAAAAAAAAAAGTATCCCATTAAGTAGAATATCACTAACATAAAATCAAAGTGTTTCCTTTAACTGATTTTTTTGCTTACACAATTTCTTGCAATAATAAATTTCCAATAACTCATCAACGTAGGTCGTTCCCTGGATATGTGTTTAAATAAATGCATTTTTACTTTTTAGGAAGTTCACAGAAAGTCTTTGCATATGTCAACATCAACATAGCAGAAGCAGACCTGAAAAAATGTAAGATTGTCATATATTTTCTATATTCTTTTTCAGTTGGTATCATTGTGAGACTTGGAATAACTTTAGTTCTAAAACTCAGCTTCAACAGCAACTTTAAAACATATAGAGGGACAACCATGAACAAGAGAATGTTGATAACCTACATCTCAGATGGTTTCAGTTAAATCCATTAGTGTCAGAAGATCTCTGACACCACATGTTGGTGGATTTGCTCAAAAACTCCTCTATTGGTCTGGGAATGTGACTTAGTGGTGCTTACCTAGCATGCGTGAAGCCCTGGGTTCCATTCCTCAATACCACATAAACAGAAAAAGCTGGAAGTAGTGCTATGGCTCAAGTGGTAGATCACTAGCCTTGAGCAAAAGAAGCTCAGGGACAATGCCTAGGCCCTGAGTTCAAGCCCCAGGACTGCCCCCCCCCCCCAAAAAAAGAAACAAAACTCCTCTATTTTCAGCCAGGCTCATATCTAAAATCCTAGCTATTCAGGAGGCTAATATCTGGAGGATTGTGGTTAGAAAACAGGCCATCAGAAAAATCTATGAGACTCCATCTCCAAAATAATCAGAAAAGGTCAAGGTGGATGTGTGGCTCAAGTGGTAGAGAGCCAGCTGAGCAAGCAGAAAAGATTTGCATATTCTCTCATTATTTGGACAAACGGACAAACATTCATAGACACTACTGGTACATATATATCACTGGGTATGATGTTACTTTCCTCAGTCTGTACTTTTCTTGAGCAGTTAATCCTTGTCATTAAATACTGTTAGGACCAAATGTTAGAATATGCTTTTGTGAAGCCATATCTTTGAAACTGATATTCCTTGTTATGAGTTTTGTAAAGCTCAAAGTGAGTGGTGACTTTCAGTGAAGAGGAGTGTCTTTCACTGCTAGTTACTTGGAGGTCAGAAAGTAAGTAAAAAGAACACGTTATTAAAAGGTTATCAGCTTTTTATAATGTCATTTGCAAAAATGATTGCCCTATGAGGTATAGGTAATAAATAGGAAGTTATGGTTAAGAATTCATTAGTTATGCTATGTGAGCTGTGGCACACAAAATTCTAAGCTCCAGATTGTTTATCTTGTAAATGGAAAAAACGATAATATTAGCCTTATGATATTATTATGAGGCGTAAATAGTAATTAATGGCTATTAGTAAAGAATCTGATAACAGATATTTAGAAACAGCCACTTTCAGTTACTTTGCAAGCTATACTATGGTAATTGCATGAAATGATAAAGAAAAGTAAACTTCTATAGGATTCTAAAATACCTTGACCACCCTGGAGCGATTTCATTGTTTCATAGTTACAGAATGAGAAGTAACAATATCAAATAAATGTCTGTTATTCACCAAAAGTTCCTGAGATTAGTTTAACAAATTCTAGTTTACACATTCTTTTTCATCATAGTCATTTTAGTAACGTTGAAATAGGGAGTATAAGAAATCTCTGGTATGCAGGCACCGGTGGCTCACACCTATAATCCTAGCTACTTTGGAGGCTGAGATCTGAGGATTGTGATTCAAAGCCAGCCTGGGAAGAAAAGTCCCTATGACACTTTATCTCCAATTAACCACTCAAAAACCACAAGTAGAGACTAGGAATTTAGCTTAGTGGTAGACTGTTTGCCTAGCATGCATGAAGCCCTGGGTTCAATTCCTTAGTAACATATAAACAGAAAAAGTCAGACGTGACACGGTGGCTCAAGTGATAGAGTGCTTGCCTTGAGCAAAAGAGCTCAGGGACAACTCGTAGGCCGTGAATTAAAGCCCCCCAACCAACAAAAGAAAAAAAGAAAAGAAACTTCTGGTAAGTGTTCATAGTGGAACAAAAACACAAGTCTCTCTATATCACATTTTCTCTCTTCTTTTTAAGTGTGCTTTTATGCCAAACAAATCCACTTTCTTGCTACAAAGTAATTAGAAGAAAGCATGTGCTGAAATGTATTTTTGCATTACCATTTACTTTAGTAATGATTCTACCTTACAGGTATGTCTATTTTAAATAAAACAAAATGGAAAGGTGGAACACTGCAAATTCAGCTAGCAAAAGAAAGTTTTTTGCACAGGTAAGATTTGTCTCACATGGATTTAAGTCCTATTTATATTACAGTCAAATTCTCTTAATTTATTTGAAAAGTAAATAACATATGGTATTAGCAAATTCATACATTGCAAGTAGAGCTGCTATCACTCTCGTTTCTGACTCTCTTTTACCCTAGACTTTACAGATAAAGGATTTATTGTGTTTATGTGTATACATGTTAATATATAAAAACACATAACTGTACTCTCTTCAAACCTTCTGTGGTAGTGTTGCCTTCCTTCTCCTTTAAATTTCAAAAATTGAATATTTAGACTATTTCTCTCTTTTTATGATTGTAGATTATCTTTGAACATATCTCATATATTCACATGTTTCTTGGGGCTTATGGCAAAAAGCGGAGTTGTTGAATCTTTTTGAGTTATGTCTATTTAAAGTTTAATAGATACTACTGAATTGTTTATATTGATTTTGGCTGTTAATGCTATTGTCATTCAAACACCTACAGATATTAAATAGCCACATGAGAAATAAAGGAGTAATGTACATGATTTTAGAAAAAAAATATATTGTTGCACTATTTTTATTTATTTAATTATTTGTCCAAACTGAGAGGTGAACTCAGGACTTACACATGCTAAGCAAATGCTCTACCACTGAGCCATGCCCCACCTCGTTTTGCTTTTAAATTTGTGTTTAAGGTATGGTCTTGTAAACCAGGTGCAGGTGGCTCATGCCTGTAATCCTAGCTGTTCAGGAAGCTGAAATCTGAAGATAGCTTTTTTTTTTTTTTTTTTGCCAGTCCTGAGCTTTTACTCAGGGCTTGAGGACTCTCCTTGGCTTGGCTTCTTTTTGCTCAAGGCTAGTCTGCCACTTGAGCCACAGCACCACTTCTGGCTGTTTTCTATATATGTGGTGCTGAGGAATCGAACCCAGGACTTCATGTATATGAGGCAAGCACTCTTGCCACTAGGCCATATTCCCAGCCCTGAAGATAGCCTTTTGAGGCCAGCCTGGGCAGGAAGTCCATGAGACTCCCATCTACAATAATCTTATCCCAAAAAAGCTGGAAGTGGGTTGGGGATATGGCCTAGTGGCAAGAGTGCCTGCCTCGGATACACGAGGCCCTAGGTTCAATTCCCCAGCACCACATATACAGAAAACGGCCAGAAGCGGCGCTGTGGCTCAAGTGGCAGAGTGCTAGCCTTGAGCGGGAAGAAGCCAGGGACAGTGCTCAGGCCCTGAGTCCAAGGCCCAGGACTGGCAAAAAAAAAAAATACAAAAAAAAAAAAAAAGCTGGAAGTGGTGCTGTGCTCAAATGGTAGAACACTAACCTTGATTAAACCAAGGTCAGAAACAATGCTCAGGTCCTGAGTTCAAACCCCAGGACCAGCACCAAAAAAACCAAAAAGATAGTACTCTTATAATTTTGCCAGTACTGACATCAGATGGAGATCATCCATCATACCTCTGCCAACCAGTTATCTAGGTTATAAGTATGTACCAATCTAGCTTGTTTATCAGATAGTATCTTGCTAACTTTTGCCCAGGTAGTCCTCAGACCTTGTCTTCCTATCTCTGCTTCCTAAATAGCTGGGTTTATAGGAGTATGCCACCCTACTGAACAGAGTTAATTTTTAGAGAGAAAAAATTAATTTGGGAACTTTTTTTTTTTTTTTTTGCCACTCCTGGGGCTTGAACTCAGTGTCTGGGCACGGTCCCTGACCTTTTGTGCTCAAGGCTAGCACTCTACCACTTGAACAGCTCTACTTACAGCTTTTTGTAATTAAATGGAGTTAAGAGTTTTTTGGACTGCCCTGCCCAGTCTGGCTTCAAACCCTGATTCTCATATTTCAGCCTTCTGCATAACTAGGATTATAGGCATGAGCCACCAGCTCCTGGCATTTTTTTTGAACTTTCAAAATGGGAAACATGTAAGAGTATGTAGATGAAAGGTGTTAGGCTATAGCTAGTACTTGCATAGCATGTTTGAGGCATTGGATTTGACACCAATACCATATGTAAAAAGAATATAGCAGCGGAGTTTATGGTCCATGGTCTCCAGGTCTGCCATGAAAAAGTGCTGAGACCTTTGCTGGACCAGAGCACAAATGGGAGTGGACATTGGGTTGGGAAGACTGGAATAGAAAGTCAGGATGGAAGGTGTCTCCATGCTTAATTCTATGCTGCTTATTCACCTACAGGAGGGAACTGGCAAATAAATTAGAGATTATGGAATGCAGATGGTACAGCAATCAGTGATGTTTTCAAAGAATAAAATGATAAGTGGGAAAAAAGATACCTATTATAGCTATAGGATTATCTGGTTTGCATTTTTATTGTTTAGCCAATAAACTTGGCTTGAACTCATGGCCTGAGCACTGTCCTTTGGCTTCTTTTGCTCAAAGCTGGCATTCTACCACTTGAGCCATAGCACCACTTCTGGCTTTTTCTGTGTGTGTGGTGCTGGGGAATTGAACCCAGGGCTTCATGCATGCTAGGCATGCATTCTACCACTAAGCCACATCACCAGCCACTGGCTTGCATTTTTAAATGCATATACACATATATATCTAATGTGTATAGATACACATATA
Organism: Perognathus longimembris pacificus; assembly: GCF_023159225.1. Taxonomy (NCBI): domain Eukaryota; kingdom Metazoa; phylum Chordata; class Mammalia; order Rodentia; family Heteromyidae; genus Perognathus; species Perognathus longimembris. The sequence continues at coordinate 108,301,699 of NC_063161.1, forward strand.
TACACACACGTGTGCCCATGCATATGCACACACACACATACACACACACACCTGTGTAAAGGCTGAAGTAATAACAAAGCATTAGGAACAGAATGTAAAATGAGGAATATGTTTTGCTTTCTTTGCATTCCTGTGTTTGCCATTTATTTTGCAATGAAATGTCTTCTATATTCTGAAAATAGTATGGGCCATTTTACTATAAGCAAAATGTTGTTTTACTTTGGCTTGTAATGCTGTGAACATATTTATAGTGTACATGTAAAGTCAGCTGAAGGAAAATAAGCATTTGTGTGGTTCATTATTTTAACTATTTTCTTTGTAATTCCTGTTTGATTCAGGTTGGCCCAAGAGAGAGAAGAAGCAAAAGTAAAGAAAGAAAAATCGAAAACAAGCAACTTCTCTGGACAGATAGGAGGAATGGATTTCCATATGAAAGCTGTGCCAGGGACAGAAGTCCCAGGACATAAAGTGAGTGTTCTGTTAGCCTGAACCAGTCTAGGAATTGACACCTGAAACCATGTGATTGTGATGTCATTTTTTATCTTACTTTGAAGCATTAACATAGATTACACTTATGGTTTTCAGTGTAGATTTACAGTCAAGTACTCATAGTTCTCTGCCATTTTATATAAAGAGAAATCCAAACTCAGTAGGAAGCTGTGTCCCAAGTTATATAGGGGGTAAGAAATATATACAGATCCCAAGATTGTTTTTTTTTTGTTTTTTTTTTTTGTTTTTTTTCCCCCCAGTCCTGGGACTTGAACTCAGGGCCTGGGCACTGTTCCTGAGCTTTCTTTGCTGATGGCTAGTGCTCTACAGCTTGAGCCACAGTGCCACTTTTGACTGTTTCTGAGTTGTTTATTGGAGATAAGAGTCTCACTGACTTTCCCACCCAGGCTCGCTTTGAACTGCGATTCTCAGATCTCACCCTCCTGAGTAGCTAGGATTGTGAGCATAAGCCACTGTCGCTCGGCTCAAGACTGTCTTCACTACCAGCTGTTTTTATGTAATATCCTCCATGATGGATTTGGGATTAAATACCTACTTCTTTTATTTTCTTTCCTCTCATACTTCTGTTTGAGAGCTCTTGTTTCATTGTAAGACATTAAATCCAGCAGTATTAGTAGCCCATTATTTAACTTTTAAAAAACTATATATATATATATATATATATATATACACACACACTGTGGCCTTTTGTGACATGTTTGTTTGTTTGTGTTTTAGAATTGGGTTGTGAGTAAATTTGGAAGAGTCTTACCTGTTCTTCACCTTAAGAATCAACATAAACATAAAATATCCTTTGTCATTAGTTTCTCAGGGTAATTATTATTTATTAAAGTGATAGATGTTCACAAAATACACTTGGGATCTCACTATCTCTGTTGATAAATCTTTAGGTGTTTTACAGGTTATATGTTCCCACTTTCTAGGCAAGATCTATTTATCTACATATATATGTATATATATATAACAATTTAGAGAAAATGAGAGAATATCATGACATTTTGTACAGTTAAACAGTATGAAATATAAATACCAAAGCATTTTGCTTATTTATGGATCTTATTACATCTGGATTCATAGCCATTGGTAAAGTAGATACAGAGTAAAGAAAGAACAATGCTTATTGTGAAGATTTTTAAAAATTGATATGAGTTTGGATTAATAGAAAAGTGATGAGGCTGGGAATATGGCTTAGTAAGGTAGACTGCTTGCCTAGCATGCATGAGGCACTGGATTCAATTTTTTGGTACCATATAAATAAAATAAGTAAAAGTTTAAAAAATAGCTAAAATTTTTTAAATCTTTAAAAGAAATGATAAGATTAATTTTTCCAAAAGAGGAAAATAGTAGGTAAAAATATCAAATAAGCAGGGAAACGGTGGGTAGGCAAATAGTATGGAGTACAGAGTGAACAAATATGTTGCCTGTTCAGTGAGGTCAGATTATATCTGAGACCTTGAAGAGCTGATATGATGGACTACTGTGCATACGGTGTATATTATCAGAGTTTTTATGCAATCCAAGTAATTTCTGCCAACTTACAATGTAGATGTTTTGTTTTAACTATGAAAATGTCATAGAGGGCTGGGAACGTGGCTGAGCGGTAGAGTGCTTGCCTAGCATGCATGAAGCCCTGAGTTCGATTCCTCAGCACCACGTATATAGAATACAGCCAGAAGTGGCACTGTGGCTCAAGTGGCAGAGTGCTAGCCTTGGGCAAAAAGAAGCCAGGGACAGTGCTCAGGTCCTGAGTCCAAGCCCCAGGACTGGCAAAAAAAAAAAAAAAAAGAAGAAGAAGAAAATGTCATAGAAAACTCAATATCATAGGTCCTACAGGGCTATCACTTTATTTGATGGGAACTATGTAAGAGCCTGATGGCAGCAGGCTACAGATGAGATAGAGTAAATATGACTTGGCTCAAGAGTAAACAGTACTGTCAGGTGCCAGTGGCTCATACCTATGATCCTAGCTTCTCAGAAGGCAGAAATCTCAGGACCGAGATTTGAGGATCCAGCCTGAGCAGGTAAGGTAAGTTCATGGAGCTAACCACCAAAAAAAGCCAAAAGTGGAGCTGTGGCTCAAGTGGTAGAGTGCTAAACTTAAGGGGAAAACAGCTCAAGGACAGCAGTCAGGTCCTGAGTTCAATCCACAGAACCAGCACACAAAAAAAGATGAAAAGGATTAAACAGTATTTGTTTATTTGTTTCATACCATATTGACAGGTTTTGTTAATACTTGGTGCTTTTGCTTTGTTCCTTGACTCTGGGTGACATCATGAAATATGATCCATCAAAATACTGCCACAACCTAAAGAAGATAGCAGAAGATTTCACAAATACCATTCCCATAAGTAGCCTCACTTGGGAATTGGAAGGAGGCAATGATCCTATGAGTAAGAAACGTCGAGGAGAATTCTCTGAATTTCATGGTCCTCCACAAAAGATGATAAAAGTGCAAAAGGGTGAGGACTGTACTAGCTCCAGAGGTTCTGCTATAATTCAAAGAGCAAGTTGTAGAACAGATAATAACACATCAACACAGCAAAAGACCACACAGAAGATAGCTTGTGATCCTGTTACTCCTTCGAAATCATTTTCTGTACATGATGTTCCTCCTCAGAAACCTCAAAATGTACATTTTCAGACTTTTAGCTTACAATCTTCCCAGAGAAAAAATAGCATGTCTGATGATGATATTGATTCTGAAGATGAGTTGAAAATGATGATCGCAGAAGAGAAAAACTTACAGAGAGTTATATGTTCCTCAGTAAATGACTCTGAAAATGAGCCCTTTGAAATCGTAAAAGATGATTTCAAATTAGATGTTCACAAAACAAATTTAGGTATCAATAATGATGCCTGCTATGTTAGTGAAAATACTGCAAAAAATGATTCTGAGTATGACTCAAGTGATACAGATGAAATCATTGCAATGAAGAAAAACAGTAAGGTTAGGAACAGTGAAGAATTTTCAAAAACAGAAACGTCTATACAAAAGAAAACATCTTTCAAAAAGAAAGAACTTTTTGATCACTGTATCAAAGTACAAAAAAGAAAAAAAAAGCAAAAGTCAGTCCTCAGTCATGGAGTGACACTTCTTAATCATAATCCTCTGTCTAACTCCAGCTCCAGCAGTAGTGATGATGAGTCTGAGAGTGATGAGGAATATAAAGCCATGATGGAAAACTGTTCCCGTATCAATCTCACATTGGCTGATTTGGAACAGTTGGTTGGTACTGATCAGAAGATTCCAGAAAAAGATGCTGAGACTTATGGCCCCGAAATAACCAACCACTGCAAGTCTGACATAGCCTCCAAGAACCCCAAGACTCCCAGTAACCTCTATAGACACCGACAGTGTATAAGTCCTGAGGAGATTGTGGCTTCCCTTTTAGAGGAAGAAAACACTTATGATAATCAAAAAACAAAAGAAAAAAACTTAAAGCCAAAGTTCCAGGCATTCAAGGGAGTAGGCTGTCTTTATGAGGAGGAATCAGTGAAAAAAAAATTGAAAAAGACCGTTGCCTCTAATAATGTTCATGAGGATCCCAGTTCTTTGAAACATGAACATCCCAATAGCATTTCCGGGGAAAATAGATCCCCATACACCAATGACCCATCTGCATGCCAATCTGCAAAGAAAGTGGATGGCCCAAACCATATTCAGCCTCAGTTTACACTTGAGAATAAGGACCATAAGATAGTATCCGCTAATGGTCTTCAAAATGGAGGTAAAACTTCCTGTCTGTTACCATTAAAAAGTAAGAAATCCTTAACTATGTCTGTAAAGACTCACGAGATGGGCTTTGACAAAGATACTTCCCATAGTACCAAGAATCAAGAAAAAGCTTCAGAGGAAGAAGGGTCTAATTCAAGCAGCCTCACATCTTTGGTGAAACTATCCAAGATCTCTCCCAGCAAAGACAAGAAAAGCACATCTGATTTCTCACTTTCTATCAGTAACTCATCAGATGTGATTACTAAGGATAAGCATGCTGAAGACAATCAGAAGCGTTTGGCAGCCTTGGAGGCAAGGCAGAAAACCAGAGAAGTACAGAAGAAGCTAGTACACAGTGCTCTGGCAAATTTGGTGAGTATATTTTCATTCTGTAAATTTAATAAAATGCTCTCCAAGTCCAGCCTTTCCATCTGATGAAGGTAGATGTACCCACTTAAGAGTTCATTGTCATGGCATTCACGAGTTTGACTTTTTGTGTCCTTAAGTTAGGAGCTTTTATAACTGCAAAAGTACATCCTAAAGGAAGTGAAACTAAACTGTTGAAAATATTCATATAAGCCAAGCACTGACAGCTCATGCCTAATTGCTAATATCAGAAGTCTGTAATTTAAGGATGGGGTTTGAAGCTAGCCAGGGAAATGTCCAAGAGATTCTTGTCTCCAATGAGCCAGGGAAAAAAAGCTTGACTGGAATGTGATTCAAGTGTTAGATCCATGAGCAAGAAAGCCTAGCAAGAGCCCAAAGCACTGAGTTTAAGCCCCAGAATCAGTTCCCCCACCCCCCCCAAAAAAGAAGGAAGGAAGGAAGAATTTTTTTGTGTTTGTTTTATATGGGAACTGAAGTTTGAACTCAGGGCCAAGGTACTGATGCTTAGCTTTTTCACTCAAGGCTAGTGTTCTACCACTTGAGCCACAGCTCTGCTTCTGGCTTTGTGTATGCATGCGTGTGCATGTGTGAGCATGGTGGTTACTTGGAAATAAGAGTCTGAGAGACATTTTTGCCTGGGCTGTCTTTGAACTGTGATTCTTAGATCTCAGCCTCCTGAGTAGCTAGGATTACAGACATGAGCCACCAGCACCCAACAAGAAAAAAAATACTTTATTTAAAATTTTCTTTTATCATTTCATTTATAAACTCCAATTGGAATAGTTATTTCTATCTTTCCGAGATTTATTGTGATGAGCCTTTTCATTCCTCCAGTGGTTCCCCAAGTCCATACTTAAGTGCTACATTTACAGAATGAGGATAATGATCCTGACTCTCATGATTGGCACTCAAGTAATCAGTTCTTTCTATGAGGCACCAAGCCAGTCAAGTGCTGGGATACATGAGAGTTAGATAAGAAGTAGAAGAGCAGCAAAGGATAGGAAAGATACTGTAGGAAAAGGGAGCAATTTGTACAAGAGCATGTATTTTCAGTGAGGCTGAGACTTATGGATTATAAATTAGAAGGAGATGAAGCTATAGTAATAAGCATGGTTGAGTTGTGCTGAGGCTGGACCTCATTCTTAAAGCTGTAAAAAACGCAATGAAGAGTTTTAAGGCATTGAAGACTAGTAAGGTTAGTTTTATACATTTTGGATCAGGAGCTGGCAAACTTCAGCTTACAGGCCATTCATTGCATAGCCCATTTATGTACAATTACACAGCTAACAATGTTTTGGTTTTGTTTTGTGCCCATAGTAGGCTTTAACTCAGGGCTTAGGCTCTGTCCCTTAGCTTTTTCCCTTAAGGTTAGCACTTGAGTCACTTTTCCACTGCTAGATTTTTGGCATTTAAATGAAGATAAGAATCTCACAGATTTTCCAACCAGTAGCTAGGGTTACAGACATGAGCCACTAGCATATAGCTGTTAAGAATTTTTTTTTTTTTTGGTTTGTCGTGGGGCTTGAACTTAAGAATTTTTTAAAATATAAGACAGAGACCCTCTGTGGTCTGCAGCATTTAAAATACTTACCATGGGCCCTTTATAGGTAAAATTTTTCAACCTCTTGGGAGAAATCCTTCAGACCATGACAAAACCAATGAATTGAAAAGATCATATCTAGAACCAGAGAGAGCCTTCAGGTTGAGGGCCTGAATCAAAGCAGGATGTTGGGAATACACTAAAAGATACCAAGATGGTCAATTGATAGGACTTGATCACTGGATGTGGAGAAAAAGGTGTCCTGAGTTTCTCTCTGGGACAAATAGATGGTAATGGCACTCACTAGGAAAGGAAAAGGACATAAGATGGCTGGAGAAGGAGATGATGGCTTTTAGACATGACTTGTCTTAAAATATGATGCTTTTGGTGATCCCTAGGATGGCCATCCAGAGAAAAAGTCATCACACATCATCTTTGGTTCTGATGGCGAAAGTGAGACAGATGAGACACCTGCTCAGGAGCAAAACCACCCAGGAGAGAAGCTGGTAAAAGTAAGATATTCCAAACATCCCTGTGGACATTGATTTGCTTTACAGACTTATGCATCCCTCCCTCCCTCCCTCCCTCCCTCCCTCCCTCCCTCCCTCCCTCCCTCCCTCCCTCCCTCCCTCCCTTCAGAATGGTCTTTCTATATAGTTCAGGCTAAATTTGAATTCACAGCTAGTCATCTTGCCTCAACCTCCCAAGTAGATGGGATTACAGACTGTGCCAACTCACTCAGCAGAAGATCCATTCCTGTCTACTACATAACAGGATTTCCACTCAACTGCCAGTTCAACAAAATCCTCTGGGAGCTATACTGAGACCTGGAACTCCCTAGGCCACCACACACAGAAATGACAGGGCTTTACAATATCTGCAATATTAGGTCAATGTTAGTGAAAGAGTACAGGAAGTCTTGCATACAATAATTATACCATGAATCCAGTAGCCTTGGGGAGCATTTGAAGTAATGATCCCAGGGCCACTTAGAAGTGCTTGAGTCAGAAGTTTCCATCTCACCTACCCTACCACCTAACTTGTTCCTGGTAGATGCACCTGGGTTGTTGGGTTTTATATATGGGAGGTTCCATTATAAAGGAAATCCTGATTGCCTCAGTTAATTAACATATATTTTCATCTAACAGGAGTCCATGGGTAAAACAACTGGGAAGCTGTTTGACAGCAGTGATAATGAAGAATCTGATTCTGAAGATGACAGTGACAGGTTCAGGATTAAACCACAGTTCGAAGGCAGAGCTGGACAGAAGGTTAGTGAAGACTGAAAATAGAAAAGCTTGCAGCATGCCTTATATTTCAGGGCAGTCCTTAAATCTAAGTAAATACAGAGAGGCCTGACCTCTGATTGGTTCAGAGGTGATACAGTGCAAATGTGAATGATGTGAATGTCTGAGAGGAGGGAAGTATACTTGGTGAGTAGTCTGATAAGCAGTTTATTGAGAATCTGGTTGTCACTTGTGTCTACTTTTTATCCATGTAGCTCATGAATTTACAGTCACACTTTGGCGGTGATGACAGATTCCGTATGGACTCTCGGTTTCTAGAGAGTGACAGTGAAGAGGAGCAGGAAGGTAAGTACTTTTTTGTCCTAACAGTCCTGACACAGAGCTGGGAGTATGAGAAATCATCCAATGTACCTTTTTCATTTAACATACACCGACATAGCACTCCAAGGCATTCAATTGAGTGTATAGTCAGATGTTTATTTAACTTAATATCTCTTGTTTACACAGTTAGTAATAGTTCCTTGAAGCTGCAAGTAGTACAGGAATCGGTAATATATTTTATCTCATTCCTGGCATGATAGAGAAAGGTAAGTATTGGTGAGGGTATGACAGTTCACATTTGCCTTTCTAGGATTTTTTTTTCTTTTTTGGGGATGAGGGGGAACTTTTTTGTTTGTGAGAGTTCATACTTGCTTTGTAGGAATTTATTTTTCAGGACTTTGGACTTGCTAGGCAGGTGCTGTACTTGAGGCATATCTCCATTACATTTGCCTTTCTAATAGGAAGTCTTTCTCTTTCTCTGGTATGTTGTGAGTTACATGTTTGTTATAATGTATCATTAAATGCATCCATACTTGAATATAGAAGAATGATGATGATATCATTCTATTTCCTGTGACATTTTTTCACAGCACTGATTCCATACATCTATAAGCCCTTACCTCCTACATATTCATCTTAAGTAAGCTACTGCCTTTCCCACTCCCCAATCTCATTATCATTTTCTTCTGTCATTTTCTAATTTTGTTTTTCTCTCCTTCTTGTGTTAAATCTAATGTGCAACTTGATCTGTACTGTTAATACTTCAATACTTTTTCAAGTACAATCTTTAACTTGATCCTCTTCATTTATTTATTGCCAGTACTGGAGTTTGCTTGATTGCCAGTCCTGGGACTTGAACTCAGGGCCTGGATACTGTCCCTGAGTTTGTTTTGCTCAAGGCTAGCACTCTACCACTTGAGTCACAGCACCACTTCTGGCTTTTTCTGTTCATGTGGAACTGAGGAATCAAACCTAGGGCTTTATGCATGCTAGGCAAGCACTCTAGCACTAAGTCACACTCCCAGCCCATGGGCAAGCACTCTTAAACACTACGAAATCCCTCTACCCTTTTGTTTATGCTGGTCCGGGGGCTTGAGCCACAAGGCCTGGCTACTCCCCCTTGAATTGCTCATGGGTACCACTCAGCCACTTGAGCTACAGCTCTGCTTCTGGCTTTTCTTTTGAGTACTTTATTGGAGGTAAGTCTCCCAGACTTCCTGGCCTAGGCTGGCTTCAACCCTCAATCCTCAGATCTCAGCCTCCTGAGTAGCTAGGATTATAGGCATGAGCCCCTGGCACCAGACCTTTTTTTTTTTTTTTTTAATAATTTTTTGAAGTAAAGTAAATTGGACTGTGTCTATCTATCTTAGACTTTCAAGTAGCAAGGATAGCAGGTTTTCCGTTGAAGATGAAGTCTAGCTCTTCATTGTGAAGATGCATCATGAACTCTTCTGCCTGAGCTGCCCACAAACCAGGATCTCAACAATCTCAGCCTCTCAAGTAGCTGAGCCAGGGGCACCTGGTTGACCCTCCCTTTTTTTTTTTTTTTTTCCCCAGTCCTGGGGCTTGGGACTCAGGGCCGGAGCACTGTCCCTAACTACTTTTTGCTCAAGGCTAGCACTCTAGCTCTTAAGCCACAGCGCCACTTCTTGCTTTTTTCTGTTTATGTGGTGCTGGGGAATCAAACCCAGGGCTTCATGCATGCTAGGCAAGCACTCTACTGCTGAGCCACATTCCCAGCCCTGCTTTTCTTTTTAATACAAAAATACATATAAATAAAAAGTTAAAAAGGCAAAAAAAAATAGTTGAACATTGATATTTTCATTATATTATAACCTGGTGTGTAAGTGCTTCATAATTTTCAACTTTTATCATGTGTGTTCATTTTGTTTCTGGAAATCCTAAATTCCAAATGGTTTATAAAACTTTTCTTGATGGAGTTAAAGACTCTACTTTGAACCTGTAGGCCTTTTTTCCCCCTGGTTTCTGTTATTTGTTGATTTCCTGCAATAATTTGGAAGCAACTTACAGGCTTAAGCTTTTTTCGTATTTCTAACAGAAACTGTTATCAAAACTAGTTTTGTTTTCTGATATTTGTTTGTTTCCAGTAGTTTAGAGTGACAGCTTTATGGAGTTCAATGGTGCATTATTGGTGGGGCACATGGATTTATTTCTATACTACCAAATCAAAAATTAAAGCAACTGTTTTCTAATGTGTCACATTAACAGTTATTAAATTACCATTTTTATGGCCAAGTGACAGTTACTCACACCTGTAATCTTAGTTACTTAGAAGGCTAATATTTGAGGATCTCTGTTTGAAGACAGTCTGGGCAGGAAAATCCATGAGGCTCTAAACTCCAGTTAACCACCAAAAAAGCTGGAAGTGAAGCTATAGCTTACTTACATGGTAGAGTACTAAACTTGAGCAAAAAAGCTCAAGGACAGCACACAGGTCCTGAGTTCAAGTCCCAGGGCCAGCAAAATAAATAAATAAATTTCCATCTTTCACTATCAATCTTATTCACATGCAATGAGGATTACATTTTTAGAATATTTTTTAAAAATCAGTTTTCTAATTTCATAATCAGTAGCTTGCTTTTGTTCTGTTTTCAGTCTTTATTTGCCAGACTTGCTACTGAAGCCATTAAGTCCAAATTCTACATTTATATTTAGGAATAAATGTAGAAAATTTTGTTTGCTGGTCAAGTGATTTTTGGGTTTGTTGTGCTTGTAGATAGGGAGAATGGCAAAATGTGGTACAACTTTTCTCCTATCTTGACTTGTTTTGTTCAGGTGCTTCATGTGGTCTTTTAATTTATCCTTTTTTTTTTTTTTTCTCAAAAGAGGTAAATGAAAAGAAAAGCACTGAGGAGGATGAGCTTGCTGCAGAAAAAAAGAAAGCCCTGAATGTTGTGCAAAGTGTCTTACATACCAACTTGAACAATCCTCTAAGCAAGGGACCAGCTACTAAGAAATTTAAGTATGGTTTATGTCCTGACATTTCTAGTATATTTTCCTTTGCCCTAAGTGTCTTAACTGAGTTTACAACAAGTTGATTCAGCCAGGTGCTAGTGGCTCACACCTACAATCCTAGCTTCTCAGGAGGCTGAGATCTGAGGATTGAGGTTCGAAATCAAACAGGGGAAAGAAAGTCCAAGAGACTTTTATCTCTAATTAATCACCAAAGACCCAGAACCCAGCACTCTGACCCTGAATTAAAGTCCCAGTACTGGCCACACACAAAGTCTAAAATCTAGGCAATTGATTAAAGGTCTTTCAAGTATTACTTAAGCTCTACCACTGAGCTCCTTGCTCAGCCTATCCAGGTCATTTTTAACTTCCTGGGGCAAGCACTTAACAACATGTATTGCCTCCTAATAATAGCCTTACCTTTAACTCAGTGATTTACTTTAAGAAACTCATCTTAATTTTTTTTTTTTTTTGGACCAGTTCTGGGGCTTGAGCTCAGGGACAGTCTTTTTATTCAAGGCTAGCACTCTACCACTTGAGCCACAACACCACTTCTGGCTTTTTCTGTTTTTGTGATATTGAGGAATTGAACCCAGGGCTTCATGCTAGATAAGCACTCTACCAGTAAGCCACATTCCCAGCCCTTAAATTATTTTTATATATTCTATATCGACATACAGGTGTGTTCTATATCTATAGATTCTATCTATAGAATATCTATACATAGATGTTATAACAGCATTTTTTCCATTAGTTAAGCCATTTGGAAACCAGTTTAAGTATTCTAAAATTATTAAGCTGTATTTTGTAACTTATGGACATTTTTAAGTGTTTTAATTTAGAGAGAATACTATAATGAAATCCTTGGATATCATCAGGGTTGGTTACCAAAATGTGACCCATTTTCTCTTCTCTACTTCTGTTCAACCCCTGCCCTACAAAGTGAAATATTTTATATAAATTCCTTGTAGCACATCATTTTGTATGTATGTAACTTAGTAAGTTTAAAATTTTTAAGGTTTCTGAAAGATCCAGGGAAACTTAAAAGTAGATAAGAAGAACCAAATTCTCTTCTTTGATTTTATTTAGCTTCATTCTGCCCCCTAATTAGAGCCTTCCTAGTCTTCAAGAGTTGTTTTACATGTGTATTCTGAAGATTTCTTCTAACCTTCTTTCTTTTTTACATAGGGATGTCATACATTATGATCCCACAAGGCATGACCATGCCACTTATGAAAGAAAAATGGATGATAAAACCAAAGACAGGTAAATTGAGTTATTTTCTACCTTAGTTCCTGAAACTGCTGAGATACAGTGCTGAGATACACTGGTTCAGACTGTAGGTGTTTGCTAGCTCTCTGTCTAGGATTTTAGAAAAGATGTTATTTTTTTAACTTTCCATTTTTTCTTTGCATATTTCATTGTTATTAAGTAGTTGTACAGAGTAACAATTCCCTCAGTCATGAGCACAATACCATTTAATCAGTGTCACCTCTTCATCCACATTTTCCTCCTCTCATTTCTACCCACAAGCTAAGATTTATTTTTAAACTGAGGCCTACAGGTTTTTCTGGAAAGTAAATATGTTAGTAAATATGACAGTAAATATGTTAGGCTTTGCAGATCAAATAGTCTGTGATTGACAGCCCCCCTCTCCCTATATAGTAGAGAAGCAGCATATGAGGGAGGCTGTGTTCAATAAAATTTCTAATGGACACTGGAATTCACCTTCTGTGTAATTTTTACATGCTGTGAAGTCATTTTTTTCCTTTATTTCAGACTATTAAAAAAAATACATAAACTGGGAACAGTCACTGGTGACTCAGACCTAAAATTCTAGCTATTCAGGAG